>NC_138189.1:62453265-63127265 GCF_964194105.1 Spermophilus citellus | reverse complement strand
ATCATGTCACATCATGCATCTATGTGAAAACCCCTTCAGTAGCTTTCACTTGCATTTAGAGTAAAATCATAATGTCAAGACAATTAGGAGAATACAAGATCCAACCCGTTGCTGGGCATGGTAGCAAACTGCCTGTAATTCCAGCACTCCTGAGGCTCAAGCAGGATCAAGGGTTCAAAGCCAGCCTCAACAAAAGTGAGGTACTAAGCAACTCAGTAAGACCCTGTCTCTAAATAAAATACAAAAAGGGCTGGGAATGTGGCTCAGTAGCTGAGTTCAATCGCTAGTACCAAAAAAAAAAACCCTCCTCTTCTCTTTCCCATTCCCCTACTCTCCTACTCTTTTTCTTGCTCTCTAGGTTCCAGTCCCATTGGCCATTTTTCCACTTTGGAAATTCTCCTAGGTCTTCCCTGCCTTAGGGCTTTTATGCACAATTTTCTCTCTTCTAGAATTCTCTTTCTTCCAATTTTTACACAGCAGTTTTGCCCTCCACACCTAGGATAAATGTCAAATCAGAAAGATCTTTCTTACCTTTCATCTAAAGTAGACCTCAATCTCAAATTACCACCAAAGTTGTTCTCTCACAGCACCAAACTTTTTTTATAGCACTTTTCATAAAGTATGTGTGTTCTTGTGTGTGTATGTGTATTGTGCATCTTCGTCACTAGACTTAAGTTCCATGAGAATGGGAACCATTCTTCTGCTGCATAAAATTATTCACTTAGTACCTAGCTCACTACACAAACACATAGTGAGCCATAAGTAAATATTGGATGAACAGAAGTTTCTTTGATCTATGATAATACTTCCTGACATACTTCTCCAGAATATTGGAGGCTGGTCATCATTTGAATTATTCTATAAGATTTTTATCAAATATTCAAGAGGATCATTACAAAATATCTCATATCTGACTTAGTAATACTTATATCTGTGAAGAATTTAAATATCTTAAATTTAACGTCTGTATCATGATGTTTCTCCAAACCACACAATTAGTAAATATTATTTGCCAATTTCTTAACTCATATTTCAGATTCATACCACCTATTTTGCAAATGAAAAATATATAGGATTCAAGCACATGCCTTACCATTAAAACAGGAGATGACTAAGGGGAAAAAAAAAGATGTTAGACTTCAGTATAACAGTTTAACATCTGGGTCACAGCAGCTGGCAAAGGAGGGTTAAACTTTGTTATGATTATTAGGAAATAATACTAAATGTTCAAAAATTGTGTTGCTACATTTGTTTCTAGTTTTGCTCAAATTATTTTTCACTTTCAACTCAGATGCTGAAAACATTTCCCATGTATAAAGACAATCAAATCAGACTAGATGAGAAATATCTCCAAAAATTATCAATTCCCTTGCACAATATTAATATTTACCTCTCTGAAAAGTTTTTATCTAGTGATTTATACAGTTATTATGAAACTTGATCCCAAGTATGATAAGGAAAGTAATAAACTTTTCCTCTTATTTGAGAGAAATTATCTTTCCCAGGAAGTCAAACTGCCTATAAGACGTATTTCACTTCAAAGGAACAATTTTCTACCAAGAAGACACATCCTAAACTCTCAGATTACAATACTATAATCTATTATTATTACTAAAAGTATAAAAGCATCATGGGATACAAAACAGAATTGGGCTTGGTGCTAACTCGATTATGTGATCTTCATAACAGTATTCATATTTTATAATTCCCAAAAAATATTTTTTAAAAATTCTATTTATCTTTGAGGCAACAATCTAATTTCTTTCCTGAAAAAAAAAGAGATTCAAATGACTATTTAATGGGTCTTGAAGACATCTATTAATAAAGGAAGAAACTCCCACTCTTGGAAATAGCAAAACATAACAGAATACCAGGTAGTACTTGTGATAATAGTTTTATCTAAAATAAATGTATAATATCTTGTACTTGGAACATTTATGGAAAATAAAAGCATTGCCTGCCCAGACGACTTTCTGAGCTTTGTAAGTTTCCCAAGTGATATCTAATTTGGGATGTTGCTTAAATATCATTAAAAGGTATATGTGCACATGATGGTTAGTTTTGTAGTCAACTTTGAATGTTTGGACAAACATTGTGCTGAATGTTTCTGTGAAGGTGCTTTTTTGGATGAGATTAACATTTAAATAGGTGGACTGTGAGTAATGCAGATTACTCTTCATGGTATGGGTAGACCTCATCCAATCAGTTGAAGCAAACTGCCTACAGACTCAAAAGTATACCTCTTTCCTCAAAGAACACCTCTTTCCTCAGTTTCCAGCCTGCTGGTCTTTCCTCTCAGATTTTGGAGTCACCACAATTCCACAACTGCATGAGTCAACTTCTTAAATAATCTTCTCTCTATATTGATTCTGTTTCTTGGGAGAACTCTGATTAAAACATGCACACATAAACACTGAACTATGACCATCTATTTTAGATTTACTTCTATAACCGATTTTTAGACATTATCTCCATATTACTTATGTCAGTTCAACTTCACAAAGACTCAAGGTTGAAACCAAAAAACTCTAGAAAACTGTGTTCTTATTTACTTATGAACTAATTGGTGAGACAAGACTTTCTTACCTGATTTCTTTTTGATTATTCTGTCAATTACTGTGCTCATAGACCTATTCTATCCAAAGACAAATGGCTACTGAACCCTGTAAGGAAAGAATTGTAAATAGGTAGGTCTGTAGTGAGAACATTTTCCTTCTAGTACCTGATTTCATTATTGCAGCCAGAGAAGCTGCAATTAAGAAAAAGAACAGTCCTAGCACTCAGTGAGAGCCTTATAAATAATTTCTATTGTCAGGCAAAACACCTTTGGCTGGATTCATGTAAACTCACATTACATTAGCTGTAACAAAAGGAGAGAAAAATAATTGTAAGAGAGAGGAATAACAGTGGGGATGATTTTTTTTTACAGCGGTTACCTCTGAAAAATCTCTATGCACAGTCTATTGAGCATTGTAGCCAGAACTCCCAGCTTCAAGGTCTCCATGTCACAGATGGTTTATCAGGAGAAAAATGATAATGTCTGAAAACTGCATGGATTTTTATTGTTAATGGGGGCAAGGAAAAGAACAGACTGATATACTAAGAATAATGAAAGCATCATTCTCCTTATTATACAGTAAAATCACAGATGAAACAAACTGTTAACTTTAGGTACAATGCTTGTTGAAATAAGGTTTATGATTTTTGAGGACAAAGGAAGAAGGAGACTTACCTCTTATCCCCATGACTCTCTGCATCTGTGATTTCCAAGGCTACTTGATTAATTTCAAGGTGTCATTTTCCAGGAACAAGAAAGGACAGGATAACTGAGAAATTTCTCTTATTGCCTTGTGATGTACACACTCAACCATCTTTGGTTATTATTTTCTGCTAGAAGAAATATACCAGCCAAGAACATTATGTAGTTGGGCACATAAGTTATTTGCCAAAAAGTACTTACAATGAGCATGCCTGAGATAAAAATGTCCATTTCCTTGGGGGTCTTTTGGGCTCATATTTCTTTAAAACTGACCATAGTCAAGAATTTTTTATGTGGTGTTTATGTTCAGAAACAAGCAACAAACAGTGACAGCATACCCTACAAGGGCAAGTTGTGATTTCTCAAATACTTAGAGGTTCGTCTGCCAGGAATTAGTGCTTTAAGAAAAAGAAAAGGGTTTCCCTTTTCTTTCAAGAAGAATCTATTTATATTAATTTAATAGAAAGGGGAACATTTCACTCGTCTAAATATTCTTCACATGATCAGGAGAAAACAGAGACAATAGATATTTCCTTTTGTATATTATTTGCATTGGGATAAAAGTCAATTTCAGCTCTTTTGTCTGTTTGAGTTCCTGGATATCTTCTGCCTTTGTGTAAATTATCATACACATTGTTTGCATGGTGGCTAATGTAATTTCCCCTTATTTAGCATTCACAGATGTTTTGCACCATCTTTGTTAAAATATATCTTGATTTATGTCATACTTGATGTTTCAAAGAAAGGAAGCAACTGCTAAATGAGCTGATGTATCCAGTTGCAACTCAGTCGTGATGATTTTCATCCTAAATCAGTCTAGAGTTTTAAAACACAAACATTTCCTTACCTTTCTATGACTTATATGTAACCATGGACTGTGCATCCTAAGGAAAAGAAGCAAGGAACAAACTTTATACTGTCTACCTGAGATTTTAATTATACTATTCCCAGTGATCCACAAACTAGATCCTTTACATGTACTTGGAAAGATGTGGATACCAAGGAGTGTATACAAAATCTCAAAATCATATTCTATCTAATCTCCAAGGATTGTTAGAGCTTCCCTAAATTTCTAAGAACCTATTCTTCATACAGTTTTATGTATTTGTGACACCTGAGTAAATGCTGAGCCAAGATCAGAAATGGCAAGAGATGTATACACAAGAACCCAGGACTGAATGGAGAGGGCCATGAATGGGGACTCCTGGCCCCCTGAATGTCTTAGACCTCCTGAACCCTCCTATCTCTTCTAGATGCTTGGCCCCAGGAGACCAGTTTCAGTGTAACTCAAAGGCATCACTGCCATTACCAATTCCTTAAATTTCAGTGGTTTTTTCTAGCTCCAGGGCCAGTCTAGGCATCAAGGCCCTGCAAAATCACACTGAATTTATAAATTACATAGCTCATATTATTCCAACTAAAAGTAATGAAACTTATCTTCTCACTGTCCTGGGAACATACCTTACTAATGCTCACTTCTTTGCCTTTGTATGTTCTTCTTGCCTCCCATACTTGAACACCTTTTCCTACTTTCGGCATATTCTCAGTGGTTCCATTACTATCTCAAGCTCTCATCTTCTGTGAAGTTTTCCCAAATGAATTCAGCCTATGGTGACTGCTCCCTTTCCAAACACCTGGAGACTTTATTTTCTGTTTTGTTTATCTGAGTTCTTAATCACATGTGCAATGATTAACTAGATAAACATTTATTGAACAACTATTATGCACCAGGCACTGTTTTATGTCTTGAGAGGAAATGGAGAACAAGACAGACAAGAATCCCATGGAGATTAATAATCTACCCTATTTTAATACACATCATATGTGTTTATCTCTTTCCCAGTGAGATTGTAAAAGCTGATACAGGCCAAGGAGTACCATATGGCCCTTTTATTTGCTCCTGTAGAGTTTGGTTCAATTCACAGTTATTTGAACAATTGGAGATGCAATGTGGCAGATCATAGTTCCTTGTATTGTTCACACTTTTTGTTCCATTCTCTCCACAACACTTTCCCCTTCCATTTTCATCTAACTTGCCTTAAAAATACAAATACATTATTTTGTTTCTTATTGGAAAAACCAATTATTTCTGCCAAACACTGAGCTTTCTTTTCTGTACCTCAGTGTTCTCAGCTATAAAATTGAACAAGATCGCCTCTAATATCCCTTCTCAAATTATTAGCTGATTGTTTTCTCTGTGATTATTCCAAAACTGCCCAACTCATTCTGATGTATGTTTTTTAGTTTCAAGAATTAAAAGCAGGGGCTGGGCATGTGGCTCAAGTGGTAGCGCGCTTGCCTGGCATGCGTGCGGCCCGGGTTCGATCCTCAGCACCACATACAAACAACGATGTTGTGTCTGCCGATAACTAAAAAAAATAAATATTAAAAATCCTCTCTCTCTCTCTCTCCCTCTATCACTCTCTCTTAAAAAAAAAGAATTAAAAGCAAAGTATTTTCTCTTTTGCTTTTTGCACATATCAAATACTCTTCCTGGATTATTAATTGAATACAACATTACAATAAAAAGTTTAATAAATTTTAACTAGTAATGAAGTTGATGACTGTGGTTGCATTAGCTCACATGCTTGGGATTTATCAACACTTAAGAATTTATTTGGTCTGAGACAGACATTAATTGATGTCCCTGCCTGGGCATTTGGGATGGAGATAGTTTAAAAGTCTCTTTTTACAAGCCATGTAAATATTGGACTTTTAACCCCCTACTTTGAAAATCTTTTCAAATGTCTGCCCCAGAAAATCTTCTATTGACACCTCACCAAACTACCTGAAGATGAAACCTGCGGATTATGCTGACTACCTCTTCCTCTCTACCCCACACTCATGCACTGCAAGAATTATGGCCATTTAACTTCAGATGATTAGGCACTACAACCTGGCCACATTGTTTTCAAATCCTGTCACCTCCATTGCCATCAGTAGGCCCAGTTATAATGGGATCTCCTACTGAGGAAAGCCACTACTGAAATTCTAAGTGACATTGGTATCCCTCTCACAGTACAGTCTTAGTCCTCTAATGGGACATAGTTTACTATTGGGTTTTCCAGTCTTACCTAAAAAATCTGCTCAAACATCTTGCTTCTCCAAACATTTTCATTTCTAAGGAAGGATGACAGTTAGAGCTATCTGCCTAGTTTGTCTAGAGGAAGCAGGTCTTCATTTCCAGTTGTGTCTAAGTGGTCTACCACAGCAATCTGGTCATCACTTGACTAAGATTATGATTCTAATAAGTGGTAAACTGGGACTAGAACTGAGTTAGGCAGTCAGGTTCAGAACTTGTGCCTTTAACACTACTGAGAATACCTGAGAAGGAATCAAATACAAGGCACAGTCACATAACGACTTTAATCCTAGAGTTAGGAGGTGAGAAAAGCCAGGAATTATTGTTCACTGGTATGTATGAAGACTTGTTCAGAGAAGGGGAAAGCACATGGATAGCTTGAAAAGCTGCTCCAGGCAATCCTGATGACTTCTGTCCCTGCCACAGTGGGAAATCCTTCATCTAGATGGAGAAAGATGGTGTCAAGGAAACATTCTTGAAAATAAGTTTTGAGTGTTGTTGATTGTCATCATGTGTTTGAATGAAAGTCAACCATGGACTCAGAATGTAAATAGCAGTGTGGTACCCCATAGGAATGTATTTAAAGTATGTGACTAAACTTCCAAATACATTGAGGTAACATTGTTTTTCCCCCTAAAAAAAGGTTGATATGAAATTTTATAACACAATTAAGGGTCTTATTAGCTATAAAAAATAATTTCTAGAATGATTCAAGGAATTGTTCTAATGCCAGCAAATTCATCTTGAGGGGAATTTTTATTATTAATAAATGGCATTTACCCACTAATTTATTTTACCTTATATTATATAGAGTATTCAAAAAGCCTTTGAATACACTATTTTCACAATGTGTAATTGATAAGGGTACAGATTATGACTCAGAATAAAGACATTTAAACTCAAGGCAAAGCAGCCAACTTCCTGATTTCATACCTTTTTCTACCCATTTTATAAAAATTCCTCTCTTTTGTAGTGTTTATATTCTTCCCAATGTCCCAAGGGCTATCCCTGATCAACTTCTTATATCCATAAAAGTAAAACTGTAGAAATAAACAAAAAACTAAAAATTAATGAATAGTTTATAAACTTTGTGCTGGGTACTTGTTCGTACAAAATATCCAAACAGCAAATCAGCCAAATGTTATTCGTATTACTATTCATAATTCTTTTTGGCTAATAGTATTTTATAGTAGTAGATTTTCCCACCATTTGCTATATATTCCTAAATACATATTCCAGAACCAAGAGAGAGGAAATCTAAGATTAAGCTTTGACCATTGATTAGCCACAAAGTAAAAATTCAGAGTAACACTTTTGCTGAATTTGTCAGATATTTCTTATTCTATTAAGTAGTGGTTTTCACATTATAATTCCTGATTTCATCCCAAATACCTATCAGACGCTTCAGCACCTATCCCTCCTCATGACCATTAATATAACTATATACTTGTTCCTTATTTAGTTGCCTATATTTTATCTGCAGTCTAGATCCTAGGTTGCAGACATCTCAAGAGTGCAGAGAATCTCTAGCACCAAGCACCAGAACCTGGTGAGAGTTAATAACACAGTTAATAAAACCTGCATAGTATGAATAGAACAGATATGTATGAACCAACTCTAAAACGTTGTTTCATAGCTTGAATTTCAGTGAATGCTATATTATTTAAAAGATATTCTACAGAAACATCTTAATTAGTTGATGGTATGTTTTTCTTAAATTTACTTCAAACAATATTTTTTTCTCTAGTATCCAGTATATTACTTTAAAAAGCAGAATTAAATGGACCTTGAGATTTTTCAACAGCAGGGGAGGTAGAGAGGGAAGATGGGAGGAGAGGGGAGGGGAGGGGGATAGTAGGGGATAAGAAAGGTAGCAGAATACAACAGTCACTAATACGGCATTATGTAAAAATGTGAATATGTAACAGATGTGATTCTGCAATCTGTATTTGGGGTGAAAATGGGAGTTCAAAACACAATTTGAGTCAAATGTATGAAAGATGATATATCATGAGCTATGTAATGCTTTAAATAATCAATAAAAAAATAAAAATTTCCATGAATAAAAAAAAAGAAAAAAAAGAAAAAAAAAGCAGAATTAAAAACAAATATAAAAACACTTTCTAATAGTCTCATAAATCACATAGGTAAAAAGAAAGAACAGAGGAAAGGGAGACAGAGCAGGGTAAAAAAGAAATAAAAAAGAAAAGTTCTATGTCTTAATCATTGAAAAGATGCATATTTCTTCAAGTTTTCTTAATGTTTTTCCAAGCCTTCCTATCCAAAATTCCAACAATCACAAAAATATTTTCTTAACACAGTCTCTACTAGTGAATCAAAATGTCTCCAAGAGTCTTTGGACACACTAGTCTCTAACAGCACTCTCCCTATTGTTCACATATAGGCTCCTTTTCATCCCATTGGTCTCAGCATAAATGTGCCTCTTCAAGGAGGACCTCTAAATATTCTCTTACTCTCTATACCTTTGTAATCTTCATATGGTTTCTCCAGCATGATGTCTCCAGGTAGCTGGTCTGAAAGGATGCTAAAATACACATCTCAGGCAAAAGCCAGGTGGAAGCAAGATGGACAACCTAACTTATGAGGCCCAGTGCAAAATGAAAATGCAGGACTAATTTTTCAAATATTACTAAAACTTATAAGGTGATAACAGTAGAGCATTAAGCCAAGCATGGAGGATGTCTGAGTACAGGGACTTGTGTGATGCAGACATGCCACGAAGCTGGGCCTGGGTGGAAGCCATATTGTTATCTTATGACCTAGCATCATGAACTTGGCATCACTTCCGTCATATTCTGCTCATCCAGGCAGTCATAAAGGCAAATACAAATTCAAAAAGAGGAAAATAACTCCACTTATTGTTGGGTGTGACCATGATTCAGAACAGCATGTAGATTTAGAGACATTGCTATATCATTTCTGAAAATACAGTTTACTACATGTTTGATATAAATGACTGGTTCCTCTCAAAAGAAAAGGATATGTCAAACTAAAAATTCATACCAACAACTATAATAGCTAACACTTATACAGGGAACTTTCTTTATATGAGTTACTGATTGAGTACTTAAGAGATTAACTCATTTGCTCCTCATGACCCCCTATTTAATAGGTATGGTTTCCATCATCCCTATTATAGACCTGATATCATAGAGAGGTAGAAAATGATAACATAGTTAATAAGTAAAAGTCCAGGAATTTGATCCAGATCTAATGTTAAAACTCTTATCACTGCTTAGTGTTTTGAAGTGAATTTCCCAATGGGACTATGGTCTTCCCCTGTTTCCTACCACCAAGAACCAAGTAACCAGGCAACCCTGCTAGAGCTGGGCACCCAGTATGTAGCCCTCATAGCTCACAATTTCCCTTCTTCTTGTAACTCCGCATAGCACACACATGTACACAAAGCATGTTTCCAGCTTACACATTCATATGACTAATTCCAATATCCTGACTATAGGGGAATAAGCTTGGCTCACCTCTAGAATTGTAGTCAGAGAGAGAGATAGACAAAGATAGTAAAATATTGGTTGATTTGGTCTTCCTTCAAGGTTTGGACCAGAAATATCAAATAAGCAGCTCTGCTTTCAATTTTGTGTTCTGAGGAAAATAAAGTAGATTCATAGAAAGAGAGAAAAACTAAGTGGATAGAGAGCAGCACAACATAAGAAAGAGCCAGAGATTGAGGAGAAACAGAGACAGAGCACCCTAGCCCATTCAGATCAATTTTTGTCCATCTAGTACTATAGCCCAACTGTATCCCTGATCTTGAGACTCCCACTTGTCATTAGGATATATTTTCATGTTTTGTCTTTATTGGCCTAAGTAATTTTATCCATTGTTCACTAATAAAATAATCATAATGTATATAAATAAAATAATAGCTTGCCTCAACTTAAAGAGAGCAAATTCTAGTAATAGCCAATGGTCTTTCCAAAAAAAAAGATAAAAATAATAAAATCATAGGTTTTTTCAGGATCTATAAACCATTAAGGGAAAACCAAGTTCCTTTTAGGGAGCAACTAAAAGTTGAAAGACTCTTTGCATATAGAATTAAATGAAATAGGCACATTATGATCCTTATTAGGAGAAAAATAAAAGCATATCCAAGTCAATCTAAATTGTTTTAGATTGCCTTCAAGATTTTAAAGTAAAATCTCTGCAAAGGAGATTTTTCTCCAGCATTTCTAGTCCATTTAGTGATGAGGTTTTAAAAAACGAATTATATATATTTTAAATATATAAATTTATTTATATATTTCTCTACTTTTTGAAAAGAACATTTGGTCAACTCTGCTAATCCACTCTCCATAGCATGCTCATTTCAATTAGTGGTTATCCAACTCTACATATATTTCATGGTAGCCCTGGCATCACCCAAGATGCATCCCCGTGCATGTCGACATGCTTCCTTCAGCTCGGTGCAGAGGGAAAGCTGTGCTTGTTTCCTCCCCTTCTTTCTTCTTTATCCACCCCAGGTTTCCTTCCTCTTCATTTGGGGAGCCTTTCCCAAGCCTGTAGTTTAGGGTGGAAGGGATGGGAGGAGGGGCTCAGATTCTGTTGAACAGCTGGGGCCCATCACTTCTCATTGCAGGTCTTGGGGAGATGTGGTTGACAGAGTGATGCACAGAGCCTGTCCCAGTTAATGACTTCACCATTCTCCATCATTATCCCCATCATTAGGAAATTAGGAGGACAGAAGGTATTTACTGTAAACCTGCCACCTCCCAAGGAGAGATAAATAGAAACTGATAAATGGGCTCTTCTGGTGCTGTTCGTCTATTAACCTTCTGCTTCCCAGCTCCGGCATATGCATGCCATCCTTCCATTAATATCCAGTAATTGGCATGGCAGCGGGCAATACAATCATACCTTTACTGTGAGCGTTCCCTCCGTGTGGTGTGCCTTTGCAAGCACACAATTACAATCATAATGAAGTTTTGCAAAACAGTCCAGTTGAAAGACATTAGGCAGTTGTTCCCTAGCTATAACACCAGCCTCCCACAGTCATTCAGCTCTTAACTCTTCGCTAGCCTGGGCATTGGTTGCCATTGCTAATCTTTCTGCTGTCTTTGCACACATTCCAATCTATTCCTTAAAGATACACTTCCTTTTTTAAAACAGCTTTTCTCTCCCAACCTGGTACTCCTTCGGAGTAAAGCCACAGCTAACCTATGAATGATTTGGAATCACTTTACCTGGTTAACTGACTGTCTGGCATGAGGGCAGAATGGAGTTTTATCTGTAATGTGGCTGATGATGATCACTGAGGTGATAACCTTCGTTTGTCTCAACCCCAATTGAGAGAGAGCTGTTTAGTAGTGTTTCCCATGGAGATTCTGTGTTCTTTATCACATTACTAGCTAAATAAGAGGGAATAGAGAATGTAACTCATCAAATTTATTCCCTACATGATAACAGAGTAATAACTTTAGTCCTTTTATTAGGAAGACACCATCCTCTGTGTTCATGTGCTCAAAAATACTTGGGGATCCTGAAGGATCATGAATCCCAGGAAATCCTGAAAGAGTTTACAGAAAACCAAGGCCACAAAGAAAGCCACCTCATTCTGTTATCCATCTGCTCAGACTGTGGCTGCAAAATGAACATTTGGTCTCAGCTTCCCTGACCTATTCCCCCCCCCCCCCCGTTAAATTCCAGTGTTTACTATGAAGACTTTAAAAGAGTGTCTGCAGTGTACAAACTGTTTCACAGGATATAACGTGAAAAGCAAAGATAAATAATTTTTTAAAGCACAGGACAGGTTCTGTGAAATGAATCAAGCTGATCCTAAATATAGCTCTAAGAGAAAAAAAATAAAATAAAATAAAAAGTCAGTTGCAAGGGGGGAAGTGAGGAAGGGAAGAGGTAATATCATCAAAGAAATAAAAAGCAATAAAAAGACCGAGAAGAAAATGACATGACAACCTTATTACTGGTGTTCAGGAACCATAGCCTCTCTGTCAGAAAAATACCAGATCACCCATTTGAGAACTTCATAAAACTAAATGATCAATAGATTATAGCCCTGGCCCTCCTTCCACATGGCATAAAACAAATAATAATATCTCCAATAAATATAACAAATAGGCAATCTTTCCCATCTCCTGCAGACCCTGGATGGAACATGCTACAAGATCTTTTCATTTCCTCTTCAGGAGGATACTAAGCAGCTTGCCAGACTCCCAGTCAAGCACAGCCTCTCCAGCTGTCTTCCCATCATCCACCTTTAACTACAGAATCTGAATATAGCTGGGTGGCCTTGCACTCCTAGAGGCTTTCATTCTGCAGAAAGACCTAGAGGCAGTCACTCTGTTATTCAGTATTCTTTTAACTAAAACTCTCCAGTCACAGACACCATCACACACCTCTTGTATAAGGATAAATTACGTTTGTAATCCTGATCCAATGACAGGCTAAGATTGATAAGTATTCTGTCTCCTCTTCACCTTCCCTTATGTTTATGTCTCAATATTTTTATGAAGCCCTTTCACATCATCTCTTCTGGTTCATAACAAAGACTGGAGCAATAGTGAAAATATGCTATTAGGATCCCTGTTGTACAACTATGGAAACTTAAGATTCACAGAAAGTATAAGTGACTTTCCCAGTTCACATGACTGTACTCAACTCTTTCTTCTTTAAGGCAGCTGTGTTTGTTATTAACTCTAGCAGGCACCATTCACAGTGTGTTCGGTGGAAATAGCACTCCTGGGGTTGGGCAGCACGGCTGCCCTGTAAAGCAGTACAATATAGTAGAACCAGGAAGGAACTATCTTAGATACTTCTTTAAATTTTGATGAGTTTTGCCTTTTTCATTGGTGAAATGAGGTGATAGTAATCACAGTCCCTACTTATAGATGAATCTGTGTTATTATACATATATATTTATATTGTTAATATAAGGGGTTTTTTACTTTACTCATCTTTAGTTCTCATTTATCACCTTGAGTGCTATGGGTCAATGCTCTCAAGAGTATCCTTATCTTCTCTCTCTCTTCTTCCATGTCAAAGGTTTATCAATTTCAATTTCCACTACTGAAGTTGACCATCTAAGGTTTTGTTGTTGTTCTTTTAATTAAGCATAACTATTTAGTTTTCCAGGATTCCATCCTACTTTTCAGACCATGCTCAAGCTCTTCACTGGGGATTCTCAGGATTGCAGGATTCTACCTTACCCCACCAAGAAGATTTTGGAAATATACAGAAGTAATTTCTTGTTATCAAAATTAAAGGGACCAAGTTCAGCAAGAGACCTGATTAAAGATCAGTCTTTAAAAGATCAATTGCATTTCAACATACAACAATAAGCATTCTGGGGGGAAAAAAAAGAATTCCACTTATGATAGAATCATAAATAGTAAAATGCTTAAAAATTAATTTATCAAAAAGTTCAAATTATACATATGAAAATTATAAAATAATGTTGAAGAAAATTAAAGAAAACCAAGTAAAAGGAAATATACTCCATGTTCATAGATGGGAAAACCTAATTTCTATTACATTAACATGGAAATGCTGACAACCCAATATACAGATGCAACATGATCTCTATCAATATCCCAATTTCTACTATCTGAATTCCAATATCAGTGTGTTGGCAGCATAACATACTGATGTTAAAATTCATATAAAAATTTAAGTATCCCAGAATAGCCAAAACCATATTCAAAAAGAAAAATTTGGAGCATTCACACCTCCCAATTTTAAAACTTAATACAAAGCTATACTAATGAAGACATTCTACTACTGGCATAAGTTTAATTACATAGATAAATAGATGCATACAGAAAAAATATTTTACATTTAAAATCAATAGATTTTTGACAATGGTTCCAGGACCATTGAATGGGACAAGTGAATATCCACACAGGAAAGAAGGAAGCGGGATCCCTATTGATTTTAAATATAGAAAAAAAACAACAAAAACTCAAAATAAATCATATATATAAGAGCTAAAGGTATAACACTGTTAGGTGAAAACATAAAATTAAATTTTTCAACCTTGGATTAGACAGTGGCCATGTAGATACGACCTCAAATACATAAGCAAATAAAGGAAAACAGGTTATAAGAAATTATAAAAATTAAAAATGTTTATATTTTGATAGACTCCATCAAGAAGGTAAAAAGAATTGGATGTGATGGCACATGCCTGTACAATCCCAGATTCTCAGGAGGCTGAGGCAGGAGGATTGTAAACTCAAGGACAACCTGGGCAACTTAGATCCTGTCTCAAAATAAAATAAAAGAAGGGATGGGGATGGAGCTCAGTGGTAAAGCATTTGCCTAGCATGCTTGAGGTCCTGGGTTCAACCCACAGAACTGGAAAAAAGAAAAAAGAAGATAATGAACTGTTATGGTTTGAATGTGAGGTGTTGCCCAAAAGCTCATGTATAAGAAAATGCAAGAAAGTTCAGAGGAGAAATGAGTGGGTTGTAAGAGTCTTAACCCAATCAGTGATTTAATCCCCTAGTAGGGATTAATTGAGTGGTAACTTAAGTGTTAGGGTATGGCTGGAGGAGGTGGGACTTGGGGGTGTATCTGGAGAGTGGAGACTGTCTGCTTTCTGATCACCATGTGAGCTGGTTTCCTCTGCCACACTCTTCCCACCATGATATTCTGTCTTACCTCCAGCTCTGAGGAATGGAACCAGCCTTCTATGGACTTAGATCTCTGAAACCATTAGCCCTCAAATAAACTTTTCCTCCTCTACAGTTGTGCTAGTCACATCATTTAGTTACAGCAATGAAAAAGGTAACTAAATCATGCACAAAATGAGAATAAGAGAAAAATATTTGCAAATTATATATATGGTAACAGGTTTATATATGAAGAATTCTTACAACTCAACAATTTAAAATATACTAAATTAAAAAATGGTTAGAGAATTTGAGTGCACATTTCTCCAAATACCATAAACCAAGAGACAATGAGCACATGAAAAAATGTTCAAATTTATTAGTCCCTGGGAAATTATAAATCAAAATCATAATAGTACACCACTTTACACCCACAATAATGATTGTAATTAGAAAAAAATAGGTAATAACAAATGTAGATGAGAATATGGAGTAATTAGAACTCTATACAATACCAGTTGTATAAAATGGTGCAGCTGCTGTAGAAAGCAGTCTGATAATTCCTCAAACGGGTAAATACAGAGTTTCTACATGACCCAGCAATTCCACTCACAAGTATTTCCTATAAAAATGATCACACATATCCACAAAAAATTTATAAATAAATGCTCATAATTACATGATTCATAATACTTAACAAGTGAGTACTATCCAAACTTCTAACAAATGACGAGTTGATAAATATGGTATATCAAAAAATGGAATAGCATTTATCAATAAAAAAGGAATAAAGTATTTTAAAGTAATGAAGTATATGCATAGCATGGTCAAATCTCAAAAATATTTTATTAAATGAAAAAAGTCACATATTATACCAGGCCAAATCTACAGGGACAGAAAGATTAGTAATTTCTAGGAAATGGAATAATGAATATGGTGTTTCTTTTTTAATATTTATTTATTTATTTTAGTGGTAGTTGGACACTATACCTTTATTTTATTTAGTTATCTCTATGTGGTACTGAGGATCCAATCCAGAGTCTCCCATGTGCAAGGCAAGCACTTTACTGCTGAGCCACAACTCCATCCCCAAGTATGGTGTTTCTTTGGGGGGTGATTATAGCATTCTGGGAATAAATACTGGTGATTTTTTACACAACTTTTTAAATTTGCTTTAAAAACATTAAATTGTATACTTTTAAAAAGGTGATGTTTAAGCTATGTGAAATAATTAAAATTTTACTTTAAAAATGACAGAAACTTATTTCTGTCATTCAGAGGGAATCAAATATACTAAACATTCTAAAATGTCACAGGAGCCCATTCAAAAGATTTTGTTTTAATGAATCACAGTGGTATTTATTTCTGAGCCATTTATTTCTGAGATAAATTATCTATTTTCTTCACATTATCACCATTGTGGGAAATCGATTTTCTAGCTTAGAAAAGGATTAAAATAAGAAAAGACATTTGTAACTAGTCCAGTTCAACTACTAGAAACTCAGGCATGTGTCATTTCAAACTTCTCAAAGTCCATTTAATCATCTAAAGAATGTGATGGTTAATTTTATGTATCATGTTGACTTGGTTATAGTGCCTAGATTTGGGTCAACTTCTAGGACTTTCCATGAGGATAATTTTAAGAGGAATTAAAACTTTAATCAGTGAACTTTGAATAAAGCAGGCTGCTCTTTACATTGTGAATGGGTCTCATCCAGTCAAGTAAAGGCCTAAATGGAACAAAGACTAATTTCCCATGGGTTAAGGGAAATAAGAAATAAAAAAAAGAGATCTGAACTACAGCATCAGTTCAAACTGCATCTCCAGCTTGCCAGGTCATCATGATGATTTCGGACTTGTCAGTCTTGTCAATAATGTGAGCCATCCTTAAAGTAAATCTCTTCATATATATAAACACATCCTATTGGTACTGCTTCTTTCTTTTCTCTTTCTTTCTTCCTAAGAAGAAGACCAGTAGAAATAGTATGCCTTACAAACTTTCAGACCTCTTCTATTTCCACCATTTTCAGCAATGAAAAGAATATGCATTTTAAAAGCTCCAGTTACTTCCAGAGCATAATCAAAGTTTCAATTGACCTTATCAATTCCACCAAAAAAGATAGCAATTTAATGCCTATAGAAATACTTGCATTGGCACACCTACCTTGTAATGTCCTCTAAACTTGAGAATGAAATATAATATTCCCTAAAGTCTATTTGATCAGAATATAAAAGTAGATGTTCCTGTGTTAGTCAGTTTTCTGTTACTATGACAAAATGCCTGGGAAAATCTACTTAAAAGAGAAATATTTATTTTATCTCACAGTTTCAGAGGTTTTAGTTCATGGTCACTTGGCTCCATTCCATAGCTTTTGGTGAGGCAGAACATCATGGTGGGGAATACATGGTGGAACAGAACTGCTTGCCTCATGGTGGCCAGGATGCACAGAAAGAGAGAGAGAGAGAGAGAGAGAGAGAGAGAGAGAGAGAGAGAGAGAGAGAGAGAAGAAAGAGCTGCAATCAAGATATATCCTTCAAGGACACACACCCCAAAATCTACTTTCTCCAATTGGCCCCATCTCCTACAGTTTCCAATGCTTCCCAATAGTACTACCAGTTAAGGACCAAGTCTCAATACATGAATTTCTGGAGGACATTTAAGATCCAAACCATAATAGTTTATATTATTTAAGGATAGCCACCTGATACAATAGCATATATGTAGCCATTTACTTTGCCATGAATAAAGTCCTGATATCCTTAAAAGCAGATGACATCAGTCTTTTTCATCATCAGTCATAAACACTAAGTCCTCATTGTTAAAGTAGACTCAATTCTAAGTTATTTGGTGACTGATTATCCAGATGTGCATTATTCAGAGCTTTTTATTTTCTGTTTATTTGGCAAGATGAGTTTTTGCCATTTCACAGTTCATTTGCACCTCTACCAGCTTTGCTACACTCATTACTATCTCTGGCAAAAGATTTGGTGAGAGAGGCAGTTGATGCAAATGAGATTTTTAGATTATACATGCTCTCCCTTCTTACCATGACCATGGATAATCAAGAATTGACTGTGCAAAGAGCATAGAATGCAATTAGCCATTGGATAAGGAAAGCTTCAAACATAATATCACTAGAAATGGCTTAAAGGGACTACCAAGAGGAACACCTTGAAAATAAGACAGTGTTTTCTCATTAATGTCACCTCATGCTTTCTGAAATGTCTCCAGATAAATATTCCAAAAAATTACAGCAATTTATCAACAAATTTTGCAGTAAGGAAAACACCTTCATTGAGTTGCAGTGTCTAATGTATATATGGTGATTTTTTGGAGCTATCAGCAATCATTTCTTTCAAAAAGTGTTTAATTACAGCTTGCTAACTTCCAGACAGAGTGCCAGATAAGTACTAAGGATATGAAGATGGAAAGACAGCTCCTGCTTACCTTTTGGTAGAGAAGCAGATAAATAAGTAAATTATTTCCATTTAACAGGAAACGAATTCTATTATAAGGAAATCCCCAATGAGCTACAAGAGGACAGAGCTTCATTTATCCAATCTGACAAGTCAGAATTTTGTGGCAGATAATACCTCAGTTAAGTAGTAAGGAATGATTAGTAGTTAGATAGTATAAGAAAAAGGAAAAGTCACTTTAGACAGAAATTAAATATGAACAAAAGTATGGAAAGTGATGAAGAGAAATGATGTTTGGAGGCAACCATAGCAGTTCCATATCCTCAACCCTAAAGTGTAAATCGTGTAGAGTCAGGTAATGAAAAAAGAAACATACACCAGTCATGGAATTACTTTAAGAAATGTGGGTTTGATCCAGTAAATGGTGAAAAGCCACTGAAGAATTTTGTCTTCGAGTGTTGTGGTTAAATTGGTGTTTTAAATCAATCATTCCAGAGAGATAGGATGGATGGGTTTGGGTAGTAAGAAAAAGGTTCTGAACAAGGAAAATCTGTTGAAACTGCCAGTATGGAAACATTTTAGCTAAACAAGGATATTTTAAGTGAGGATAAAGGAAAAGAGAAATATTTAGAAGATCAGTTTTCAGGACCATTGAGTAATTCAATTAGTAGGAGATGCAAAGGGAAGGAAAGGCTATAATTATTTCCAGGATTCCAAACAGGAACATAGAACAAGGAACAAGTTGAGGAGACTTGATTGAAAACATGTATTTAAATATTCAAATGTGAAGCTCAAGTAAAATTAAAGTTGATGATACATATCTAAGAGTCATCAACACAGTAATTCAAATTATAAGAGTGAATGGACTAAAGAGATGGTGTAAAATACTAGTTCTCGTTTCTATCTGTAAATTGGAGTCAATTGAAGAGACACTCATGTTCAAGCATTGCCCCAAACAACTGAAATCAGAATTGATGGGGAGTCTAGGATTAACTGTGTTAAGTAAAAATAAAGGTGGACCCAAGACCATAAGCCCTTGAGGAAAAATAAAATGAAATGGTCAGAAATATATAAAGAGAACAAGAAGGGAAAAATATGCCACTTCTTTCAACTCTCAACTGTATTCACTAGAACAGAATTAATGTAACATAATCATTGTTCTAAAAGTAAATATTGTGATATCGGTGATATAGTGCTATACCATCATTCCAGAAATCCCTGACCATCACAATAGCATCCACTTCAAAATTTCAAGTTATATTTTACTAATATGGAGTCAATTAGCTGGCTATGCCTTATTAAAAAAAAGTTCCCAGAAGTTTCATTTCATTTAAAACATGGTGAATCATATATAACTAATCATGCATGTTCAATAATTAAAGAATTCAAAGATAAAAGCAAAGTCTTGTGGAACAAATATTTTCTTCTTGAAGATTGATCTGTTTGGCAGTTTTATTTGTCCTTATGTTTTTCTTAAAGAACTATTAGTTGGAGGATGAGGATAGAAGTTAAATATATTATAGATTGAAATTTAAAATTTAATGTACATACTTATATTTATATTTATAATATTACACACCCAAGGTATTAGTGGAATATTTCCCCAAAAAATTATATTATAGTTTTATTGGTTGAGGTAATATAATGCACTGCTTTGGGATGCAACTGGAAATGTGATTATGACCTCTAACAATGGTAATTTAAGTATTAATTTCCATCCATCTCAGCAACTGGAAGTGTCCATCAATTATACCATTAGCTGCCCAGTGATTGCAGCTGCAAAAAGCAGAATTAGCGTTTAAGCTACTGTCATTCACCTGAAATTTTACAGTTCTAATTAGTGAGCCAGGAAACCTGTCAACAACTAAATGTCGAATGATTGGCCTGCACAGGCAGCATTTCCCAGCCCTTGCCTACACTCACTCACCCAGCATTGTTGTGTCACTTCTTCCTAGTTCAGATTTCAAACTGTCAGAAAGAAAACTCTTTTTTATTTTGGCTTCTGGCAACATCCCTTAATAAGTAATAGAACATTGGACAGATCCTTTGAGTCCACCTGCAGTTTGTATTAGTTATTTCATGTTCCATTTTACCTTGTCTCTATGCCACTGGCTTTTGCAAATCCTAATATGGCAGTTCTTATTTTACTCATTTACTACAACAGTTTTTGAAAATTTTATGGGAGCCACTTGTCTAGGTATATCCATGACTGTAAGAGAAGTAGTATAAAGAGATCCTTGCTCTCAAGAAAGTTACATTCAAAATATGGAAATAAGCACATTGGTAGTGAATAAATTCAAGAAATATATCATTTGAATGGAGTATATGAAAAAAATCAACAGTTACATGGTTGAGAGTGTGAGGGAAGCTACTGTGAATTTGGTAGATAGAAAAGGCAGCTCCGTTAATATGTGAATCGAGTCATGGTACTAAGATGGGGTCAATATTCAGTGACCTAGGAAAAGCATTCTAGCTAGACAAAAAGGAATGAAAGACTTTGAATATTAAGGAAAAGAAATGGTTATTGTGGAATAATATGGGGACAAGGGTAAGATTAGTCCAAGATGAGGTCACAAATATGGACAGAGGCCATGTAAACCACAGTAAGGATTTAGATTTCATTCAAAGTACAATGAGATGTCACTGGAGTGTTTTAAGCTTAATTATGCTCTTAAAAGATTACTGTATAAGGAATGGATTATAATCCTTGAAAAATTCTTACACATTTATAGCAAAAACATGAACAAGAATGCTTACAGCAATATTGTTCATAACAGCAAAAACTGAACATCAAACAAATTTTTATCAAAGGTAGAATTATAAATCAATTTTGTGTCAGTTTTATAATTGACTATAATTGTGAAAATTAAAATGACAGTGGGACATATAAACATGAGTGAATCAAAAATAATTATGGAAAAAATTAAAATAATAATAATTAGGAGTAGAAAATCAAATTGCAAAATAATCTACACTGGATAATCCCACTTATATAAAATTCAAAAATAAATACAATATAAATAGTATCTTAGGATAAATACATAATATGGTGAAAATTTAAGTAAATCCATGTAAATTTTGCACATACTTTAAGATGACTCCAATGAGTCACACTATTGTATAATATCCCTTGCAGTGTGGGCTTATAACCAATAGAGTATTGCAAAGATGAGGGGATATCATCTTTGATATCAATCATTTTGCAGACTGAAGCAAGATATTCTCCCTCTGGCCCTGAAGTACCTGACGTGTTGTGAATGAGTCTATGACAAAGCAAGGAACTTTCAAAAGCTGAGAGCATCCCCAAACCTATGGACAGCAAGAAAACTAGAACCTTGGGGGCTGGGGGTATAGCTCAGTTGGTAGGGTGTTTCCCTTGCATGCACAAGGCCCTGGGTTCAATCCTCAGCACCATAGGCAAAAGAAAACCAGAACCTCAGTCCTATAACCACTAGAAGATGATTTCTTACAGCCTAAGAGAGCTGAAAGTAGATATTTCCTCAATGGAGCTTTTAAATAAAATGCATCTCAGCCAAGGATACCTCAACTGCAGCCTTCTCAAACTGGGACTAGAGGACCTAGTTAAGGCATACCCATAACCTTTATGCACATGAACTATGAGATTGTAAATATGTTGTTTTAAACCACTAAGTTTGTGATAATCTGTTATACAGCAATATAAAACTTACACATAAATTATCATATTTAATAATAAACATAAAATCTGAAGTAGTGGTTATCTCTGGGGAGGTAGGGAAGGAAAGGGATGTGAAGAAGTTCATTATGTGAACTTGAAAGCTTTTATTAACCTGCTCTTTCTTTTTTTATACTTTTATTTATACTCTTCATACCTTCTGGGATTTATACATAGGTATATACTTGCCCTTCCTAATCTGTTGTTCCTTTCTTAAGTATACAATTTGTTCCAGATCTTTCATGATACCAAGATCCTCAGATGATTAAATCCCTTATATAAAACAGCAGAGTATTTGCATTTAACCTACATGCATCTTCCTATATATTTTAAATCATTTCTATATTACTTAGCATATAATAGTTACTATTATATTGTGTAGATAATTATGACAAGAAAAAGTCTGTACATGTTCAGTATAAATGCAATTCATTTTTAATATTTTCATTCCATGGTTGCCTAAATCACTAGATGCAGAACTGTGGATATGAGGAACCAACAATATCTTTTCTCATGCTTTTATTTTCAATATTCTTTTGACAATGTTTAAAATTGTGTCTCTTGTAGAAAATATGTTTGTGTCTCTTGTAGAAAATATGTTGTGGATATTTTAAATCAAATCTTAGAATACCCAATGTTCATCGACCAGTTGTACCCATTTACATGTATTATGATTTCTATTATTTAGGAGCTACTACTACTATCATTTTTAAAATATTTTCCATTTTCTGTACCTTCTTTGTATTTCTTTTTGTCAATCCTACTTTCCATTAGGTAGATTAAGTGTTCTGTTTTTTTATGTCATAGTTCCTACATTTCCTTTTGTAACAGATGGGCTTACCTTAAAGCCCATTTAAATTTTTCCCTAATGAGACAGTATGTTGACACATTACTTTGATCTTCTCTATCCCATTATTTTGTCTGCAATTTTAGCTATAATTTAGTTCTGAAATTTTCCCAGAAATGAAGGAGGATCCAGCAGTCCACATTGCTTTGACTTTTTTTAGGATAAGTACATTTTCTTTATGTTTAGTTATGTTCTACTTCTTCAGCTATGTGATAGGCACATATTATTTTGTTATTAGTCTTTAAGCTTTCCACATATGTCACAGCATTTTGTGCAAGCCACTTAATTTTTAAAGTAAAAAGTAATATCTGGTCCAAGTACGTATTTAGTAAAGGTGAGTAAAGTAACAAGTATAAAGAACTAAGTGGTTATTCTCTTGCTCACTATTTCACGAGTGCTTCGGTAACAATAGAGCTAATAAGTTATTCCAACAGAGAATAAAGATTTTGTCTAGCCTTTCCTTTTAAAATCTAGAAACAGGGTGTTTCCTATCACTCATCTGAATCGTTGATGCCAATCCATTTGTTCAAGAAACATGTGTTTATTTATCCCAAGCACTTTCAGCCACTTCCAGCATATTGCTTTTAATTAAGCACCTGTTATATTCAAGCCATTGTGATTAGTAATGTTCAGTATGTGAAAAATAATTTAGTGGGACTCACAATGAGCTTATCTTCTTAGTAATGGGTGACAGATATGCTCACAAATAATTATAATAGAAGGTCTAATGTTATAAATGCCAAAAGGGAATATAAATAGATGAATACAAAAAAAGAGAAGCTTTATAAAGATTTTTGGACTGGTCTTCGGCAGAAGTGTATGACTTTATATTTGCAAGTAAATGTGTTCCTCTTTCACATCTTCATAATAGCTGCACATACACTCTCATATATCCTCTTAGCCTAGCTAATTCTCACTTGTTCTTAGGCTCCTAGTTTTATTGTCTTGTCTTTCAGAAGCCTTCTATTTCCCCACTCTCACTTCCCTGAGCCTGGGTACAGCATACTTCCTATGTGTGCCCCCAAAAGCATGGGAAGTTAAATCTTAACATTTATCACAGTCCATTGTAATTTCCTCTTTATTTGCACAGTGGAATATTCCCGTTTCAGCTGAACAGTTAGCCAGAGGTTCACAGGCATCTATTTGTATGAATTATTTGTATTGGGGGATAGAGTTCCATGCAAAAATATTTTTTTAGCAAGGACAGAAAAAGAGAGAGAGAAATGGAGAATAGAATATGTGTCTCTTCCTCAGCCTGTCCTCAGGGGCTGGATCTGACATCACTTTGCGAGACATAAGGCATAAGCAGTGCTACTTGGTAGTTCAGGTAATGAAGTTCAACATAGAGACTGGGCTCAGGGCATTTTTCATATTCTGCTGAAAATAGCACACACACCAACCCAGTGGCAATATGATGACTTGAGAAACTGTAAGGTCAAGAATACAGGACATTGAATACCAGGCAGGGTATAATAAGCAGTGACAATGTCAGGCACCTGACATTTGCAGGATCCCAAAGGTAAACACTACAGGATTCCATAAACACATATTAAATACTCTTGGGAATTCCCAAATACCTCAGGAGGCTTAGAAAAAAAAACGAGTTCCCCAAGTTAAATTTGAAGCAACAAATCTTTTGCCAAAGTTAGGCATTAAGATTGATATAACTTCATCTGCCTAAGAGATGGTAAGGCATCTTGTACGAGTCTTTTTATATTCCTAGTAGACTAATTAGATTGTAATTTCTTGAGAGTAGCATCTGTATCTTATTAATTGGAGTTACTATAATTTAGTACAATATGAGATATGTACAGTATACGGTCATTATGAAATTATTGATTAAATGAATCATGAATGGTATTAGAATTTCAAAGTATTCCTTCTAATCCAAGACTATTTGCTACTGTATTGAATTGACTTCTGATTTCTTTTATAAAATATTTTTAACTGAGCTTTTGAAAATGTATAGAATTTGTGCTTCTTAATTATATGTGTTCTTTCTTAAAGTCTTCATACACATTATTTTAGTGGGATATACATTCCTTTATATCCTCTTAGACTAGCTAATTCCTACTCATCCTAGTAGTTTACAGGCATACATTGTTTACATGGATTATTTGTATCATAAAAAGAAGCCTGTATCTTTAGGTAATTCAGTTTCATATGGATGTTCTGGGGTGAAATCATAAATAGATTAAAGATAGCAAGTGAACTTTCATTCTTCTCAGTCTGTTTCAAACTATATCCATTAAAATACAATGTTATTTGGCATGAACAGATGGGTTTTCAAATGAATATAATCAATCTCCACTATAATTTGGTCAATGCTGAAGGATAAAGTTTTGAAATTGTGTACAAAGGGTTCCCCCAACACAGTACAATTTGGAAATAAACCCCTTACATTTATACTACAGCATACCTGAAAGACTATATATATATATATATATATATATATATATATATATATAATTCTGCATTAAATTTCATATAAATAGCACTTTTCACTTAAAGACTGATTGTGTGTTGAGGACAGAAATTAAATCAAATGTCAAAACCTCCCTGGTAAGAGACATGATTTTTATACTGATGAGACCATGCATATCAACCAAACTGATTTATTACTTTATTGAACTTGTGAAGCATTAAATAGTATGTGTAGATTGTGGAATATGAGAGGGCTACATTCTTGAAAGCTACATTCTTGTCCCAAAGAAGTCAATCAAACAAACAGAATTGTACAGGCTTTTACAAGATTATATGGCCCTGCTACAGAGTTGCCCATGGGATATCAGGGCACCTGGATGGTCTAGCAATGTCTTCCCTAGGAGCATATTTAAATATTTATGTGCAACTTGTGGCACCCATATCAAACTAAAATTTTGCTCTTATATTGTCAAAAAGAGAATAAACAGTGACTAGAACAATAAATATTTGACCTGACAGTGCGATGGGAAATAATGCTCCAAAATGAAATTTTAAAAAAATTGAAAGGATATTTGGCTAAAATGAAAAAAAAATCTTTTTCCATTTAAAAATATTTACAAGAACTAAGAATATATTATTGGGAAGGAAGAAGTGAAGACGAAAATGAACCACTAGGGGCTGATATGGAGCAAATTATAATCCATGCATGTATGATTATGTCAACATGAACCCCACCATAAAACACTAATAAAATATAGATTATTGAAATAGTGGAATCCCTGATGCTTTCATCTAGAGATGGGTGCCTGACCAGTTTATACAAAAGTGAGATATCCTATACCTACCCCTTTCATCCTCTGATAGTCTATGATACACCCTTTGCTTTGGCAGACTCCCAACCAGAAAGTCAAAATATTAAGAAACCATTCATAAAAGGAGGTGACTCATCTAAAAATATTTGCATTACACTTCCCACTGAGCAATAACTTAGAAATAACAATGTAACTTAGAAATAACAATGCTTTGGAGAAAGCCAAATGAGAGTCCAATTTGACTTATCTATACAGGTAAGTGCTACATATATTGACTTTTACGTCTGCCTAAAATATGTATGTCCATATTTTACTAAAAGTAATACATAATGCTTGGATGAAAGAAACCTTCCATTTATGTTTGTTTCCCATGTCATATACTTCCACTGTCAAGTCTACAAGAATTATAATCAGTCATTCTTTGGGGATACCCTTTGTTTTTCTAGTAATAAATGGGAGTCTTTAAAAACTTAGGTGTATCATAAGGGAAATCTTTTAGTCAGTAATCAACCATTTCTTCATACAGTGACTCAATACTTTGCTAAGATGCTGGTTTTATACTCTGTCTATTTGGTAGTTCTGTCTGCAGTGTTTCTCACTTGCTTAGTTTGCTAGTAGGACAACATAGTCCTATGTTAGCAGATAGTTCTTGCTGGTGGCATTGGTTTTTTCCCCAAAGCCCAGTAGCTGGTGATGTCCTTTCCTGTTATCTTAAAGCCATTCCCATAGGATAGATGCCCCAGCCTTTCAAGATGTTGTGCTCCAATGAACATTGGTTATGTGTCCATCCTATGTGGAACACACAACCCTCCCTCCCATCCCCCAAGCAGAGCCAACACATTTAGTTTTGTGGTATATGGGCTGCAAAATGGAGCCTGGTTTAGGTGGTAGGTTCAATAGGTCACTCAGTAATATGCCTGTCCCAGCATCTGGGTTTAGGCCACTCTTCCCTCAACTTCTTGGGTAAATTCTTTTCTTGGATAATTCACTTCATTCTTTTAATGTCTCTGAAATTTAAAAAGCTACAAAGGCCTTCCCTGCCACTACACTTCCCTTCAGAAAGATTTTTTTGCTATTCTGGGTGGCTGGGGGAAGAGAGATGAGGAAGATCAGAGGACACTTTTTAAATAAATCCATAGCATAGAGAGAGAAAAAGACTAGAACAATGATGATGATGATGATTAAGTTCTTACTCTATGCCAAAAACATGTAAACTAATTTCATTTTCAAAACAATTAGGAGGTACTATAACTCTCAGTTTATGGGGAGTGGTGGGGAGGACTGAAAAATAGAGAGATTACACAATATGTTTAAAATCACACACTTAGTAAACAATATAACCAAGACCAGAATCCAAGCATTATAGTTCCAGAGCCTGTGCAATTAATCACTATACCATAGTGATTCCATGATTTATTCTGTCATAGTATATTTGGAAAATTAGCTTTGTAATTATCTTTGCTCTGACAACTGAAAGGTCCTAAAATAAGTAACATTCCAGTAGCAATTAACCCCTCTTGCACCCAGAACTTCACTTTTAATACCATTCTTTATAAAAAGTCCATGCATGGATCCTTGAAATAATGGTTGATTGTAGAACTGGAGTAGGTGATATACAAAATGACACTGGAATATCTTTTAGTTTCAGAAGGTAAAAAAATGCTTACACATACACACATACACAATCCCCCCCAAAAAAGATGGTAATATGTTAAATAAGAACATAAGCTCCAAATGATCAAAGATATAACAGTTTCAGCAACAAAATAAAGTAATGCACAATTAGTATGTGCATTATAGATCAAATACTGCCCAACTGCCCTCCATGTAGTTTGTATAAATTTAAATTCTGAGACAGGAAAATGTCTTCCTACATTGCATCACTGATATAAATCTGAACCGTTGCCAATATAAAGTGAAGAATGATAATCTGAGTGTAGCCTTAATTTTATTTCCTTTAGGTTGCATGAATGAAAGATAATATCCATTCATATACTTAAGAAACATCTCTATTTTCTATTCAATGAATCACTGTGTAATATTCTTTGCCAATTTTTCTTTTGAATTATTAGACATTTTTCTTAACAATTAGATGAACTCATTTAAATTTTTAAATGTAAAGCTTCCACATAATCTATGGAACCTTTATATAAGTGCTCCCACATGCCAATTTCTATTTATTTATTTACCTTATGAATCTATTTATTTTATACTAAATTTTTTATCTTTGGAAGGCAGCTTGGCATTCATTTAAAATTTCTTCCAGGGTTACTGGAGTATAATTGGCAAATAAAATTATATTTACATTGTATAACATGAATATATATTATGAAATGGATACCACAATCAAGCTAATAAACATATCTGTCATATCACATAGTTATCAATTTTATGTGTGGTAAAAGCATTTAATATCTACTTTGTCAAATTTCAAGTATACATACAGTATTATTAACTATAGTTATCATATTTCACACTGAACGGACAAGGGTGGTCTGGTTCCTTGATATCTGGCAACGGTTTTTAAAATTCTAGTTTTAAATATCCCATTTGCTTTAAGGATATATGCTAATAAAACAGTGTTATATTATGCTTATAAAACAGTGTTATGTTAAAATAAAATGCTAATAAAACAGTGTTACATTAAAAGAAAACAGTGTGGTAGTAGGAAGAAATGGTTAAAATGGTTATCACTAATGTTTATATATGATTACTGAAGTAACAAATGAAAGCCCAAGTTCCTCAAAAAATACACTTTCAATGGCAGCATGTATGGTTATTTAAGTGGTCTTTAAGAAAATCTTGTTCAATAGTATTTTGAGCTTCAACAAAGTACAATCCTCAGTTGCAAAAAAAGAAAGATTTTTTCAACCTTCAAGAATCAGGTAAAATGAACTTTAAAGAAAATATTTTGTAGATATTTCTAAAATAGGATTTTTGCATAACATTGGTGATATTTAGTCAAAATTAAGTATTATTTTATTTATTTATTTTTGTTTATAATTTCTTGACATTTTTAGGAATTTGATTAGGAATAGAAAACTGCATTTTAACCCAGGACCCACAAACCACTAATCACTTTAAAAAGTTTTTTTAATGTTTTTAGTAATTATATTATTTATGAAATATCATTCTTCAAATATACCAACTGCTTAACATCTGGGAATGTATCTAAAAGGTATAGCATTTGCCTAGCATATGTGAAGCCCTGAGTTGGATCCCCAGCACCACAACAAAAGAAGGAAAAAAAGCATAATGTTAGACACTCAATATTAATACTTGCATCCTTACTCTTCTTTTTTTAATTTGTATTCTAAACGTCCCATTGGATTAACAGTTGTTGTAATGTTTCAGATTTTCTTCATTTTCTTCTTCCTACATATTATGTCTTCTCTCCCCAGTGAAGATCTGTATTTTTTACAAATGACAACCAAACATAAATAGTATATGATCTGCACTAGGACATTGGAAAATACTTCATACCTACACACTTTTGGGCATACAGAAAGGCCTGGTCTTCCTGGGGACAGCACAGATAGCTGGATCAGAATTCTGGATGCTAAATACTCTCTCTCTCTCTCTCTCTCTCTCTCTCTCTCTCTCTCTCTCTCTCTCACACACACACACACACACACACACACACACACACGCTGGTTTATACCTTTGATTGAGGGAGAACATGGGTTCTACACTATCTCACATGATGATTACTCTCCTGATCATGTCTTGTGTCAACATGGATTATCTTCAAGAATTTTTAAAGATTCAAGATTCACCAGCATGATGCAAAATAAACTGCTTTCACATTTCAGTGGGTTAGTTTCATGTTGAACAAGGAATTTTGATAGGAAACAATGGTGGCTTGGTTCATTATTTATTCAGTGAGCTAAACTAAAGGAAATGGAGTTCTGGCATGTGTCTTTCCAAGAATATCCTTTCGAGTAGGATAAAGTTATTTGTACTCCTGTTTCCTCCAGTAAAAAAAGATATGTGGAGGAAAAATATTTAGAAATTATTCTACAGTAAAAAACAAAAGGCCAAGAAAGTTGATGAGAAGTGAAGGCACCAAGTATCTGTGAGAGCCTGAAGAACTGAAACCAAAAATCATTCTAGTAGCATTTTGGCCCAAGAAAAAATTTTAAACGAAGTAAATATTATATAAAAATGGCTGACAGTAGTTAAAAATTCTACTTTGAATAATTCCTATTCTAAATAATATATTTTTCAAAAGTTTATTATCAATAATTGATATGCACCAACATTAGCAAAATTATTCCATTTTTAAAATAGCAGTTAGTTTTAAAGTAAGAATTTATATTGTGTTGTTTTGCTAATGTAGTTAAAATTAGTAAAGATGCAATATAGTACAACAGAAAAAGTCATAAAATACTTTGGAATAACATTATCAGGAAATATGTAAAATTTATATGAAGAAAGAGAAGTATAGAAGATAACCTGGATAAATGGAGATAATTAATCTTCTCCTAAATGGGAACACTGAGACTATAAAGTAGATAATTCTACCCAAAGTAATCTTTGCAATTAATGTACTCTTAGTCAAAATGCCAGTGGGATTTATGTATTTTTATGATGACAAAATTATGTTTAAACTAAATTTAAAAATTACTGAAAAGGAAGACTGATGAAGAATAAACTTATCAAGGACTAGAACACTGTATAAAATCATAATAATGATTAAATTTGTGTGATACTGACTGAGGAATGTACAAACCATTGGAACAAAACAATGGCTCAGAAGTATTCCATGTTCAGAGTGCAATGAAAAATTTTTTCTGGGAAACGGTTTGGCAACAAAACTGAATTCCTCAAGAGATATATGTAACATTCAGTGTACAATTCTTAAATTAATAAGAGATAAGAGCCTTATCTCTTCCCAACTTTATATCTAAGAATAAGAAAATAATCATATATAAATAATTATGCACACAGATGTTCAATGAAGTATTAGTTGTAATAGTGCAAAATGCACACTACATATATTTAATAGGAAATGCAAAAATGGTTTTATAAAGTGGAAAATAACCTGACATTATAAATGGAATCACAAGAAAACAAGTGATTACATGAAAAAGTGTTAATAGTAGAATTCTAAGTTAAAAAGAAAGACATAAAATGAAGAGAGTATAATTTCAGTCCAACTGCACTATGACAAAAATCAGTAATGAACATCCAAGTGATGATTTTTATCTTTTTCTCCATTCTTCTACTCTCCTGAATTTTCTACAATGACCTAATATTACTTATGTCATCAGAAATAAAACACTAAAAAGAAAAATCAGTCCACTATTAATGAAATAAGGTCTCCCTTTCTTCTGGTTATCCAGGCTTAAAATTTCAAAAGTTATCAATGTATCGTCCCTACCTCTCTCCTTTCTCTTCTCAATCCAGTCAATCATCAACATTATAGCTTCTGTCTGGAAAATTCATACATACATTCCTCCTGACAGTTATTGACACCTGCCATGTTCCTGAACTTTGTAGTATGAGGATATAATAGTTACTAAACAAATAAAAGTCTCTGCCTTCAAGGAGTTTAAATTCTAATGGGAAGAGAGAGACATTGAAAATATAAGCAAAATTCAGAGTATGTACATGGTGATATATGCTATGGAAAAGATACAACAGAGTTGACAAATTTGGGGATATGGATTGAATATAGGGCATCAATAACAGCATCCTATCTTTCCTATCATCCCCATCCTCATTATTATGTCATTCAAAATATATTCCTTATATATTCAAGTCTTTCTTGTTCTTTTTAAATCACTCTTCTTTTAGATTGCACTGATTTCCTTTTCCAACTTTTAATGTTTTAATACATATATATTTTGCATATATTTTATATTTCCAAATATTAACTTTTCACCAAATTTTTTATAAAATTTAAGTGAAAATAATTTAACAAGTACTTCAAAACCCACCATCCAGAAGTAAGTATTGTTAACATATTTTCACAGTTCCTCAGATACAGTAATAACATCTGTATCAATAATGTTAAGTCCTTTTATTTCCCTTCTCAATCCCATTGCTTTCTTTCCCAAAGGCAACTACCACCATTGTTTTGTTACACTAACATTCAGTTTTCTACATACCTTACATATTTAGTAATAAATGGTATATAATATTATAATATACTTGATGTTTAATTAATATAAGAAATATATCATGCATATTATCTTAAAAATTAGTTTTTTTAATTCCACAATTTTTTAAACTTTTTTAGGAGGAGCTATTATATAGAGTTAGTTAATTTACTTGGTTTCTATTTCATTGGTTTCTGCAAATTTTTTAGTGATTTATTCCCTTCAATTTTGGGGAAGAGGGTGGTTCTATTTTCCTGTATGGCTGACTTGAGCCCTGAATGTATTTGTTTTCAATCTGGCAGGCAAAAATTTCTGCTACCCTCCCATACCTGGTTGTGGGCTCAGGTGGTTTTTTCACCAGGCTTTTATATGGATGTGTTGGGACTTTCTACTCTTTCCTTCTTCTCTCCCAATACATACTATTTGGGAGATTTTTACTATTTATTCAGACTCTTGGCTATTCACTGAGGATGTGCTTTGAGGATGAGGGGTAGGGTTGGGAAGGTTAAAAGGAGTTGAAGATATGGTCCTCTAATTTTCCAAGGTCAACCTTCACAGCTTCTCCTACTGCCTCTAGGACAGACCTTCCTGTTATTTTTATTGTTGTTGTTGTTGTTTTGTTTTTGTTTTTTCCAACAGGTCCTAGCTTAAAAGGCTCTGTGCTGCCCTAGAAGTGAGTATAAATGAGACCAGAGAGAAGGTATCCTTGCCAGACTCCAAGGTCCTTAGGATTGGGTAGAGACACTCTGCTTCCTACCAACCTGGGAACTTGTCAGCTGGTAGTTCAGTCCCAACTTTGACCCTTTCACAGCCTGAGGCCTGAGCTACTGCCTGGGACTCAGAAGACACTACTTTGGAACAAGAAGTACGGTTTAATTCAGATTTTTAAGTCATTTCTGTCTCTCACAAAATCTACCACAGGTAGGAATTTTACTTCAGTGGCTAAATCTTACCATAATTACATTAGTATGTCTTTTAAAAGGAAAAAACAAAACTAACTTCCAAAACATAGAAAGAATCCTTTAGTATTCGAACGGGAAATTAAAAGAGGTAACTGTGATTATTATTAGCATCCAAAAATAGTTTCATCTCTGTCTTCCACCAGAAAGCTAAACCTGTTTCACATATTTTGATTTTTCCTTTGGGGTAACAGTTTTTGTATCTATCAGTAGGCTAGAAACCAAACAATGAGGTAACAAACAAAAATCTCATGGCTTATCATGTAAAAGTGTATTTCACTTTCACCATGAGTCTGCAATTGATCTATTTATCACAGCCTCTCAATGAGTTCATAGAAATGTAATATTCAAATATACTTTTTATATGGACACAATAACTTTATTTTACTTATTTTTATGCTATGCTGAGGATTAAACCCAGTGACTCACACATGCTAGGCAAGAGCTCTATCACTGAGCTACAACCGTCAGCCCTTTCAAATATACTTTTAAGATTATTGCAGGAGGAGAGAAGATGGCGGCGAAGGGAGTGCAGCACCCCAGTGCGCTGCGCCACTGTGCGGGAAAAAGAAGAGGTGAAACAGCTGAAGGCTACCTTGGTGGGAATCCCCAGTGAAATTGAGGTGCTCCAGAATCTAGAGGACAGATTTCCAGCGCGCGGGATTCGGCTACAGGGGCTTGGTCGCGGGCGATTTCTCCGCACGGAGGGAAGCAGTACCTGGTCGGCGGACCGCCCCGTGGATGGAGTCTGGGACTCGCCCTAGTTAATTAGCAGCGAGGCACTAGAGAGGGATTACAACGAAGCGGATTCTGGAGGCTCCTGCCAGTGGCGCACTGGCCGCGCTGAGTGCTGAGTTCCAGCTTTGAAACAGAGGAGAGAACCGGTCCAGTTCGATTCCTGACACCGGTCGGAACACGGAGGAGGACAGCAGCCGCCATCATGGAGAGCTGATGCAATCATCCCTGTTTTCTACTGATCTCAGCTCATTAAACTACGGAACAGGTGATTCCAGGCTGGTATTTGCCTGCGCCGCGCAGACAGATCGCTCAGGCTAGGGACTGGAAAACCTGAGGAGAATACTCTTCGGGCCTCACCCCTGGCAAAGCGGGCGCCGGACTTTGAGCGGCCAGATTCTAGTTCCCCGGGTTGCTTTGGCCCAGGGCGGGAGATCCTTCAGGGACTCCGGGCGGAGGCCAGTTACAAGTGGATTGTGCGCTGAGGGGTGGTGTGGCTCTAACTCCCGGAACAGTTTTGGCCCAGGGCTAGGGATCCCGCGGGGACTGCGTCTTTGACCCTACCCCTGGCTGAGCGTACACTGAGCTGGGAGAGGTTGGAGCTGCCAGGCTCCGGCTCCCGGGGCTGCTTGGGCCTGAGGCTGGGGTACCTCTGTGGAGCCTGCTCCTAGCAGAGTGTGGCAGGGATGGGAGAGGCTGGGTTCTGGCTCCCGTGGCTGCTTGAGCCCAGGGCCACGGAGCCTGTGGGGACCGCGAGCTGAGGCCAGCCACAAGTGAAACTTGCGACGAGGGGCAGCGGGACTCTGTCTCCCGGAACAGTTTTGGCCCGGAGCTGGGGAGCCCGCGGGAAGTGCGTCTTAGACTCTGCTCCCAGTGGAGCGTGCACCGAGCAGGGAGAGTCTGGTGTGGCCAGGCTTGGGCACCGAGCAGGGAGAGTCTGGTGCGGCCAGGCTTGGGCTCCCGGGGCTGCTTTGGCCTGGGATTGGGGAACCCGCGGCGGTTGCTCTGAGGAGCCTGCTCCTAGCAGAACGTGGCGGGGATTGGAGAGACCGCCTCCTGGCTCCCGAAGCGGCTCTGGCTCAGGGTTGGGGATCCTACAGGGACTGCTTCTTGGTCCGGGTCCTGCTGGGTGCTGCGGGGGCCTGGGGGGCAGAGTGGAGCTGCCTCCTACGCCCAGAGCAGGCTAAGGGTCCCGCCAGTGTGGTATCGCGACACCCCAACTGCAGCTGGGGCCGAGGAGAGTAGCCGCCCACACCTGGAACAGGACCAGCGACCCGACGGCAGAGTAGCCAAGTCAACCCACTTGGAGTGGAGGCCATGAAGAGCCGCCGTCTGATCCTGCAAGGTAGGCAGTCCTGCGTCCCACTGGCAGGACAGGCTCGGCAGCCTGCCAGTGTGGTGGACGAGTAGCATCGAGGCAGTCACGTCACACTGGTTGGAGTGGGGGTTGAACAGAGCCGCCGCCAGCGTCCGGAAGGAGCCCAGAGACCCGTTGGAGAGGCAGTTAGGTACCCCCACTGGGAGTGGGGGTTGAGCAGAACTGCCGCCCAGGCCCGCAGGGTGGGCAGATCTGAGACCCACCGGCGGAACAGGCTTGGAGGCCGACCAGCGTGGTAGACACGTCACATCAATTGTAGTAGGGGTGGAGAAGAGCTGCCGCCCACATCTGGATCAGGACCAACGATCCGAGGACGTGGAAGGAACGTCACCGCAATTGGAGTGGGGGCAGAGTAGAGCAGCCACCCGTGCCCGCAGGGTGGGCAGACCTACGACCAACCAGCGTAGTGGATAGATCACCCTGATTAGAGGAGGAGCACAGCCACTACCCGCCCTACAAGAGAGATATCCCAACTATACAAGAGCAATATAAATAAACAGGGGGAAAAATTTCAAAAACACAAGAGTTTCACCAAGCAGAAAGAAACGCAAGCAATATGAAAAGACAAGGAAAGAAAGGACCACAAGCAATGCAGGTCAACTCAACTCTAGAAGAGGTAATAGCTTCAACAGATGGAATGTCAGATAAAGAGTTCAGGATATACATGCTTCAGATGATCTGGACTCTCAAGGAAGACATGAGACAGCAAAATCAGACAATGAAAGATCACATTGACAAGGAACTACAGAAACAAATCTAGGAAATAAAAGATCAATTTCACAGGGAGTTAGAAGTAATAAAAAACAAACAAATAGAAATCCTAGAAATGCAGGAAGCAATAAACCAACTTAAAACCTCAATTGACAATACTACCAGCAGAATAGATCACTTAGAAGATAGAACATCAGACAATGAAGACAAAGTATTTCAACTTGAGAAGAACATAGAGAGTTCAGCAAGACTGCTAAGAAACCATGAACAGAATATTCAAGAATTATGGGATAACATTAAAAGACCAAACTTAAGAGTCATTGGGATACAGGAGGGCACAGAGCTCCAAACCAGAGGAATGAACAATCTATTCAATGAAATAATACGAGAAAACTTCCCAGACTTGAAGAATGAAACAGAATCCCATATCCTAGAAGCCTACAGGACGCCAAAAGTGCAAAATCATAAGAGATCCACACCTAGACACATTATAATGAAGATGCCCAACATACAGAATAAGGAGAGAATTTTAAAAGCTACAAGAGAAAGAAAGCAGATTACATTTAGGGGCAAACCAATCAGGATAACAGCTGATCTCTCAACACAGACTCTGAAAGCTAGAAGATCCTGGAATAACATTTTTCAAACACTGAAAGAAAATGGGCTCCAACCAAGAATCGTGTATCCGGCGAAATTAAGCTTCAGGATGGAAGATGAAATTAAAACCTTTCACGATAAACAAAAGTTAAAAGAATTTGCAGCTAGAAAACCATCTCTTCAAAAAATCCTTGGCAAAACATTACAGGAAGAGGAAACTGAAAATAACATTGAAAACCATCAGTGGGAGGTAGGACAGTAAAGGGGGGAAAGTAATCAAAGAGGAAAACTAATCAGGTTTAGTAACATAAATAAACAAATATGACTGGAGGAACAAACCAAATCTCAATAATAACCCTAAATGTTAATGGCTTAAACTCACCAATTAAGAGACACAGGCTAGTCGAATGGATCACAAAACAAGATCCAACAATATGTTGCCTACAGGAGACGCATTTGATAGGAAAAGATATACATAGACTGAAGGTGAAAGGCTGGGAAAAATCATTCCACTCATATGGACTGCGGAAACAAGCAGGAGTGTCCATACTCATATCAAACAAAATAGATTTCAAGCCAAAGTTAATCAAAAAGGATAAAGAGGGACACTGCATACTGCTCAAGGGAACCATACACCAACAAGACATAACAATCATAAATATATATGCCCCAAACAATGGTGCAGCTACGTTCATCAAGCAAACTCTTCTCAAGTACAAGAGTCTAATAGACCACCATACAATAATCATGGGAGACTTCAACACACCTCTCTCACCACTGGACAGATCTTCCAAACAAAAGTTAAATAAGGAAACTATAGAACTCAACAACACAATTAACAACCTAGACTTAATTGACATATATAGAATATACCACCCAACATCAAGTAGTTACACTTTTTTCTCAGCAGCACATGGATCCTTCACAAAAATAGATCATATATTATGTCACAGGGCAACTCTTAGACAATATAAAGGAGTAGAAATAATACCATGCATCTTATCTGATCATAATGGAATGAAACTGAAAATCAACCATAAAAGGAGGAAGGAAAAATCATGCATCATTTGGAGAATGAACAATAGGTTACTGAATGATCAATGGGTTATAGAAGACATTAAGGAGGAAATTAAAAACTTCTTAGAGTTAAATGAAATCACAGACACAACATATCGGAATCTATGGGACACATTGAAAGCAGTTTTAAGAGGAAAATTCATTGCTTGGAGCGCATTCCTTAAAAAAAGAAAAAACCAACAAATAAACGATCTCATATATCATCTCAAAATCCTAGAAAAAGAAGAGCAAAACAACAGCAAAAGAAGTAGAAGGCAAGAAATAATTAAAATCAGAGCTGAAATTAATGAAATCGAAACAAAAGAAACAATTGAAAAAATTGACAAAACCAAAAGTTGGTTCTTTGAAAAAATAAATAAGATCGACAGACCCTTAGCCATGCTAACGAAGAGAAGAAGAGAGAGACCCCAAATTACTAGCATACGGGATGAAAAAGGCAATATCACAACAGACACTACAGAAATACAGAAGATAATCAGAAATCACTTTGAATCCTTATACTCCAATAAAATAGAAGATAGTGAAGGCATCGATAAATTTCTTAAGTCATATGATCTGCCCAGATTGAGTCAGGAAGATATAGACAGCCTAAACAGACCAATATCAATTGAGGAAATAGAAGAAACCATCAAAAGACTACCAATTAAGAAAAGCCCAGGACCGGACGGGTATACAGCAGAGTTTTACAAAACCTTTAAAGAGGAACTAACACCAATACTTTTCAAGCTATTTCAGGAAATAGAAAAAGAGGGAGAACTTCCAAAGACATTCTACGAGGCCAACATCACCCTGATACCTAAACCAGACAGAGACACTTCAAAGAAAGAAAACTACAGACCAATATCTCTAATGAACCTAGATGCAAAAATCCTCAATAAAATTCTGGCGAATCGGATTCAAAATCGTATCAAAAAAATTATACACCATGATCAAGTAGGATTCATCCCTGGGATGCAAGGCTGGTTCAATATACGGAAATCAATAAATGTTATTCACCACATCAATAGACTTAAAAATAAGAACCATATGATCATCTCGATAGATGCAGAAAAAGCATTCGACAAAGTACAGCATCCCTTTATGTTCAAAACTCTAGAAAAATTAGGGATAACAGGATCATACCTCAACATTGTTAAAGCAATCTATGATAAGCCACAGGCCAGCATCATTCTGAATGGAGAAAAATTGAAGGCATTCCCTCTAAGTTCTGGTACAATACAGGGATGCCCTCTCTCACCACTTCTGTTCAACATAGTCCTCGAAACACTGGCCAGAGCAATTAGACAGACGAAAGAAATTAAAGGCATAAAAATAGGAAAAGAAGAACTTAAATTATCACTATTTGCAGACGATATGATTCTATACCTAACAGACCCAAAAGGGTCTACAAAGAAACTATTAGAATTAATAAATGAATTCAGCAAAGTGGCAGGATATAAAATCAACACACATAAATCAAAGGCATTCCTGTATATCAGCGACAAATCCTCTGAAATGGAAATGAGGACAACTACTCCATTCACAATATCCCCCCAAAAAATAAAATACCTGGGAATCAACCTAACAAAAGAGGTGAAAGACCTATACAATGAAAACTACAGAACCCTAAAAAGAGACATAGAAGAAGACCTCAGAAGATGGAAAAATATACCCTGTTCATGGATAGGCAGAACTAACATCATCAAAATGGCGATATTACCAAAAGTTCTCTATAAGTTCAATGCTATCCCAATCAAAATCCCAACAGCATTTCTTGTAGAAATAGATAAAACAATCAGGAAATTCATATGGAATAATAAAAGACCCAGAATAGCAAAAACAATGCTAAGCAGGAAGTGTGAATCAGGCGGTATAGCGATACCAGACTTCAAACTATACTACAGAGCAATAGTAACAAAAACAGCATGGTACTGGTACCAAAACAGGCGAGTGGACCAATGGTACAGAATAGAAGACACAGTAACCAATCCACAAAACTACAACTATCTTATATTTGATAAAGGGGCTAAAAGCATGCAATGGAGGAAGGATAGCATCTTCAACAAATGGTGCTGGGAAAACTGGAAATCCATTTGCATCAAAATGAAACTGAATCCCTTTCTCTCGCCATGCACAAAAGTTAACTCAAAATGGATCAAGGAGCTCGATATTAAATCAGAGACACGGCGTCTGATAAAAGAAAAAGTCGGCTATGATCTACATACTGTGGGGTCAGGCTCCAAATTCCTCAATAGGACACCCGTAGCGCAAGAGTTAACAACCAGAATCAACAAATGGGACTTACTCAAACTAAAAAGTTTTCTCTCAAGAAAAGAAACAATAAGATAGATAAACTGGGAGCCTACATCCTGGGAACAAATCTTTACCCCACACACTTCAGATAGAGCCCTAATATCCAGAGTATACAAAGAACTCAAAAAATTAGATAATAAGATAACAAATAACCCAATCAACAAATGGGCCAAGGACCTGAACCGACACTTCTCAGAGGAGGACATACAATCAATCAACAAGTACATGAAAAAATGCTCACCATCACTAGCAGTCAGAGAAATGCAAATCAAAACCACCCTAAGATACCATCTCACTCCAGTAAGATTGGCAGCCATTAAGAAGTCCAACAACAACAAGTGCTGGCGAGGTTGCGGGGAAATGGGTACACTTGTTCATTGTTGGTGGGACTGCAAAATGGTGCAGCCAATTTGGAAAGCAGTATGGAGATTTCTTGGAAAGCTGGGAATGGAACCACCATTTGACCCAGCTATTCCCCTTCTCGGTCTATTCCCTAAAGACCTAACAAGAGCATGCTACAGGGACACTGCTACATCGATGTTCATAGCAGCACAATTCACGATAGCAAGATTGTGGAACCAACCTAGGAGCCCTTCAATAGATGAATGGATTAAAAAAATGTGGCATTTATACACAATGGACTATTACTCTGCATTAAGAAATGACAAAATCATAGAATTTGGAGGGTAATGGATGGCATTAGAGCAGATTATGCTAAGTGAAGCTAGCCAATCCCTAAAAAACAAATGCCAAATGTCTTCTTTGATATAAGGGGAGTAACCAAGGACAGGGTAGAGACGAAGAGCTGGAGAAGAAGATTAACATTAAACAGGGATGATAGGCGGGAGGGAAAGGGAGAGTTAAGGGAAATTGCATGGAATTGGAAGGTGAGCCTCAGGGTTATACACAATTACATATAAGAGGAAAGGAGGAGTAGGAGAAAAATTATATAAGTGGAAGAAACGATTTATAGTAGAGGGGGTGGAGAGAGAGAAGGGGAGGGGAAGGGAGGGGAGGGGAGGGGGGATAGTGGAGAATGGGATAGACAGCAGAATACATCAGTCACTAGAAAGGCAATTTGTAAATCAATGGAAATGTAACTGATGTGACACAGCAATCTGTATACAGGGTAAAAATGGGAGTTCATAACCCACTTGAATCAATCTGTGAAATATGGTATATTAAGAACTTTGTAATGTTTTGAATAACCAACAATAAAATAATAAAAAAAAGAAAAAGAAAAAAAAAGATTATTGCAACAAGAATAAAGTAACAGCAAATCATGAATAGGTTCTTAGGGTTTTCTCAAGGAAGTATTAAAAATCACTTGTTTAGAATAAGTTACATTGTCAAGCTTACTATCAAAGAGGACAAGTAAGTCTAATCTTATCATACATGCAGAAGGGAAAGAATTAGGAATATTTGATAATCTACAATAACAATTTCCAGGCTATTTGTAATGAGGGCAGCATTAAATAAATGTTTCCTTATTTTGATTATTACTATAATTTTGTAATACAATATTTGTAAATAATATAAATATAAAAGAGAAAAAACAATACTGAATTCCTCAAGAAAGACATGTACATTCAGTGTACAATTCTTAAATTAATAACTTGAATTGTCAGATCAAATCACAAATTCATAACTGTGAACAAAAAACTTCATCTCAAGGTTTTTAAAAATTATTAATGTGCCCCTACAGCCCTATCTAAAATATAATGATAGTAAATGATATGGAAGAATAAAATATATCAAATAACTTTATGAACAAAGATAAGGTAGCATTGTTTCTATATAATTCTTTCAATTCTTATCATTTATGAAGCATTAAGATAATATATTACTATTTACATAGCACTCAATCAGTAACTTAATTACAAATATATAGCCATATTCTTTAGTGTTTCATAAATAAAATACTGTACAGGGTCATAATTACTTGTATATATCTCTTATCTATTTCTGTGAAGATTATAATTCACATACAAAGCAAAGTGTTCAACTAACTAATCTCAAATTTTTAGGGCTCCTCATTGTGTCATTTTTATAGGTGTTAGTGCAATAAATTGTTCACTTATTAGAACTAGATTAAAAAGCAATTGGCATATCATGGTTACATACAGTAAACAAATACTTAATTCTGTCATAAAATCCTAATAATCACATCTTACAAAACCTGTTGTAAATGTATCTTGAAATCCTACAAAATTACAACAAAAGAATTACCTGCATTCTTATATTAAATGTATTATGTTAAAATGGCTTTTAGCAAAGGGAAGTTTTCAATGGAGAGTGTTTAATTCTATTCAAAAACAACAAGAACAAGATGTGGATATTACATATTGGTGAACTAGTAGGAAAAAATATCTATCCTTTTTAATACAGTCTTCTTAAGAAAATTTTGATCGAGATAAAGTGCTCAAACTTAGGGATTAAAAGCATACTTCATCTGTTGCCGTTAGAGTAAATTAGAGAAGGGTAAAATAAATGTATAATTCTAATCAATACTGCCAAGGCCCTGGAGTTATTTCTCTGGATATGCAAAGCCCATATCATAAGAAGTTTATATCTAGATGGGTACATGAGACCTGAAAATGAAACCCAGAATACAAATAGGAATGACAGCTTTCTGGCAAATGCATCTTAAAAATATATCCAAGGAAACAAATTGAGGAATATGTCAATTAGTTTGAACTCTGTCCCAAATAAATTCAAGTATTTTTTTTACTTTAATTACAGATTTTTTTAATTTTAACTTACTTTTTGAAAAATAATTCAAAATATATTGATTATTTAGTAAAACAAACTGAGTGATGAAAAAAATTAAAGGTGACACAATATTCAAACTTTTGAGAAGACAGAATCATTGTGGGTATTTATATTTGTCTCCACTCCCATTCAAAATTTTCTGACATGATAGGAGAAAAATAATAAATAAAAAATGTTCTGGAAAACAAACAAAAAACAACAAAAGACATGCCATAAGGCAAGAAATGTTTAATATGTTAAAGATGGAGAGCAGAGAGTCTTGGATTAATAGAAAAAGCAATGACATTGAATATCACTATTTATAAACAGTGCAGGAAAGCAAAAATGGTTGAGAACTGATATAGACATTAAACACTCCATAAATAATACTTTTATTTGGTAAAATAAAATAAAAATAATTATTTAAATGTACCATAAAACATTCATAAATAGAAGTAGAAAAGGAGTTTAGTTTTTGAAAAAGCTGTATATGAAAGGAGTATGAATTTTGACTTTGTCAAATATTCTGGCCTTCCCAACTCTCACTACTAAAGTAAATAATATAAGTTAAAAAAAAAAAAGAGTACTGGTTGAAGGTTTCAGACACCAGAACTCAATTTAAGAAAATAAACTAGAAATTAAATGGGGAAATCCTGCCAATTAAAAACACAAACACACACACACAGAAGGAATCAGATAAAAACCAGAGCATAAATTGTCCAAATATCACTGACTGTATGGTATAAACCACAGGATGAAATCAAAGAGAACCTGCCCTTGATAGATAAAGTATATAGAATTTGAATCTAATGCTTTTCTAATCTGAGTACATTCCCTAATTGTTCACAGGAAGCTTAATAAAATTAAGGAATCCATAAAATTAGCTAGATGAGCTCAACAGCAATGAAATTACTGGAGGAAATAAAACAGTGAATTTAAAATACATCAATAGAAATTCTCCAATACAAAGAACAGAGAGAAAGAAAAAAAAACAAACAATAGAAGACAAGAAAAAAAAGAACTGAACCTTTGAATTGAATTTGTCTAACCTGTATATAATTGGAATTCCAGAAAGAAAAGAGGAAGAAAAAAAATTTGAAAAATTTTACCAATTTGGTAGAATACATTATTTACAGATTCAGGAAGTTTAATAAATGCCTATCAAAATAAATAAAAAAATTTGGGCCTACTTTTTCCTCTATTAGGCACAGGGTCACTGGTCTAATTCCTAGGTCCTTGATCTACTGAATCTTGTGCATGGTGAGAGATAGTGATTTAATTTCATTTTGCAGCATTGGACTTCCAGTTTTCCCAACACCATGTTGAATAGGCTACATTTTCTCCAATGTATGCTTTCAGCACCTTTGTCTAGTACAAGACAACTGCATTTATTTGGGTTTGTCCCTGTGTCTTCTATTCTGTACAATTGGTCTATAAGTCTGTTTTGGTGCCAATACCATGTAGTGTTTGTTATTATAGCTTTGTAGTATAGTTTAAGGTCTGGTATTGTGATGCCTCCTGCTTCACTTTTCTTGCTAAGGATTGCTTTAGCTATTCTGGGTCTCTTATTTTTTCCAAATGAATTTCATGATTGCTTTTTCTATTTCTACAAGGAATGAAGTTGGGATTTTAATTGGAATCACATTGAATCTGTATAGCGCCGCTTTGGGTAATATAGCCATTTTGACAATATTAATTTTGCCTGTCCAAGAGCATGGGAGATCTTTTGATCTTCTCAGGTCCTCTTCAATTTCTTTCTTCAGTGTTTTGTAGTTTTCATTGTAGAGGTCTTTCTCTCCTTTTGTTGATTCTAAGGTTTTGTTTTTTGTTTTTGTTTTTGCTTTTTGAGGCTATTGTAAATAGGGGAGTTTTCCTAATTTCTCTCTCAGAGGATTGATCTCTGATGTATAGAAATTCATTTGATTTATGGACATTGATTTTATATCATGCTACTTTGCTGATTTCATTTATTAATTCTAGAAGTTTTGTGGTGAAGTTTTTTGGATACTCTAAGTATAGAATCATTTCATTAGCAAATAATGATAGTTTGAGTTCTCACATCAAATTAGGCCCTGAGTTTCTAAACAAGACTCCTAAAGATCAAGAAATAAAATCAAGAATTAATAAATGGGATGAACTCCAACTAAAACGTTTCTTCTCATCAAAAGAAATAATCAATGATATGTGAAGAGAGAGGCTACATATGTGGAGCAAATTTTTGCCACATGCATGTCAAATATGGCATTAATCTCCAGGATATATAAAGAACTCAAAAAACTTAACACTAAAAGAAAACCAAATAACTCAATCAATAAATGGGCTAAGGAGCTGAAGAGACATTTCTCAGAAGAAGATATACATTCAATTAACAAATATATGAAAAATATTCAACATCTCTAGTAATTAGAGAAATACAAATCAAAACTAAGGTTTCATCTCATGCCAGTCAGAATGGCAGTTGTGAAGAATATAAACAAGTATAAGTGTTAATGAGGATGTGGGGGAAAAGGCACACTCATACATTGCTGGTGGGACTGCAAAGTGGTGCAACCAATCTGGAAAGCAGTACACAGATTCCTTAGAAAACTTGGAATGGACCACCATTTGACCCAGCTATCCCACTCCTCAGTCTACAAAGGACTTAAAATCAGCATACTCTAGTAATGCAGCCACATTAATGTTTATAGCAGCTCAATTCACAATAGCTAATTTGTGGAATCAACCTAGATGCCCTTTAATAGATGAATGGATAAAGAAATCATGGTATGGGCTGGGGATGTGGCTTAAGCGGTAGCACGCTCGCCTGGCATGCGTGCGGCCCGGGTTCGATACTCAGTACCACATACCAACAAAGATGTTGTGTCCACCGAGAACCAAAAAATAAATATTAAAAAAATTCTCTCTCTCTCTCTCTCCTCTTTCACTCTCTCTCTAAAAAAAAAAAAAAAGAGAGAGAGAGAGAGAGAGAGAAATCATGGTATATACAAAATAGAATATTACTCAGCATTAAAAGAGAATAAAATTATGGTATTTGCCAGTAAATGGATGGAGAATATCATGCTAAATGAAATAAGCCGATCACAAAAAACAAAGGCTGAATGTTCTCTCTGATTATTGGATGCTGATCCTTAAGGGAGTGAGGGGGAAGGGAAAAATGGAGGAACATTGATTGGGCAAAGGGGAGAAAGGATGGGGAGGGAGCATGGGGTCAGGAAAGATGGTGGAATGAGATGGACATCATTACCCTAGGTACATGTATGACCACAAATATGGTGCGACACTATATTGTGTACAACCAGAGAAATGAACAGTTGTGCTGCAGGTAGCAATGAAGATGGCTGCAAATGGAGTACATCACACCCCGTGTACCGCGTCACTGCGCAGGTGAATAACGAGTTAGAACGCCAAAAAGCTATCTTGTTAGGAATTTACAGCAAAATTGGGGTGCACTGAAACCTAGAGGAAGGATTTCCATCACCGAGGACCGGTTATTGAGTAACAAACGCGAGCCAACTGTGCGACCCAAGATCCAGGCTGACTGATCCGCCATCCGCGACGCGGCCCGCCCTGCGGCTACAGATGGCGGGGTGCCAACGAGAAGCGACCAGCAAGCAGAGAGAAATGGTGCCACGGATTCTGTGGAGCCCTGCCAGCTGTGCCCTCACTGAGCACCGGGATGAGTTTGGGGTTTGAGACGGGGAAGGAAGCGGTCCAGTTCTATCCCCCACAACGGAAAGTCCACCAAGGAAGCCAGCGGCCACCATCTTGGGGAGCTGACATCACCACCACCATTTTCCGACAGATTGCAACAATAAAACAGGTGCGTGTTACTCAGCCCATCTCCCATACAACAGGGAATTTGCATAAATTCTCTCCCAGGCTTTCTGGGGGAGGGATTATAAGAATGAGCCTACATAGAGAAGTGGGGAAAGGTAGAGACACCTGGCCTCCAACTCCCCCTCCCATCAGCAGTGAAAAGGAAACCTGCCTTGCCAGCTCTGGGGGAGGGGCAAGCAGAAAAAATCAAAACAATAGGGTGCTGGTTTTCAATAGCCACCCTCCACACCCAGCAAACTGCAGGCCCAGAGTACAGTTTGAACTGCCGAGAGGCATCACACAGGGGAAGGCCGGGCTAGCAGGAGAAGCCAGGGGACGAGAGGCCAGGCCCTCACGACTGGGCGGCTGAAGTCCGCCCGCCTGCCAGCGACTGCCCGTGTGACTGGGCGGCTAGAGTCCACTGCCCGCCAGTGACTACCCACGCGACTGGGTGGCTAGAGACCGCCCGCCCGCCAGCAATCGCCCGCCGCCCCCGAGACTGGGCGGCTGGAGACCGCCCACCCGCTGGTGACCTTGCGGCTAGACCCCGAGGTGTGGCCCAGCAGGTATGGAGCAGAGATTCTAGTAAGAGCTCTATAGCCAGGCCTTCATGAAGTAGCCAACAGGCAGCTGAAACCAACCAGAGACAGACCAGTCCCACCCCTCCCTTCGGACACCCCGGCAAGGAGTCTGGGCCCGCCATAGCAGAGAGGTGACGTAACCGGAGTTCGGCCGATAGAATTCCTTCCCAGCGGAATCCACTTTAGCAGGAATAGTCTACCACCACAAAGGAGACACAACAGAGATATACAAAACCAAAACAAATTTATAGGAGAGAGCAGAAACACAGCAATCAAACAGAGCTGGAAAGTAACTTGAACAACATGATAAAACAAGGGAAAAATGGATTACAAACAATGCAGGACAACTTAAATCTACAGGAGGACCTAGAAGCATTAGAAACAGGGATAGGGAAAGAACGCAAGGCATACCTAACTCAGATGGAACAAAATATTAGAGAAGACATGAGACAGCAAGTCCAAGCAATGAAAGTATATTTTGAAAATGAATTAAACAAACAAATTCAAATGGCAAAGAACGAGCTTTACGAGGAGATAGAGATTTAAAAAAAAAAAAATCAAACAGTAATCCTAGAAATGCAGGAAACTATAAACCAAATTAAAAACTCAAACGAGAATATTACAAATAGAGTAGATAAAGTAGAAGTCAGAACATCAGATAATGAAGACAGAGTTTACCAACTTGAAAAGAATATAGTCAACACAGAAAGGATGCTTAAATCTCAGGAGCAATCTATTCAAGAGATATGAGATGTCATAAAAAAACCAAACTTGAGAGCCATCGGGATAGAAGAAGGTACAGAGGTTCAAACCAAAGGAATGGACAACCTATTAAATGAAATAATTCTAGAAAACTTCCCAGAGATGAAAGATGGAATGGATTGCCAAATCCTGGAATCCTACAGGACCCCAAACATTCAAAACCGTAATAGACCAACTCCAAGACATACAATTATGAAGATAGACAACATACACAACAAGGAGAGAATGTTAAAAGCTACGAGAGAAAGGAGGCAGATTACATTCAGGGGTAAACCAATTAGCTTAATGACTGATTTTTCATCACAGACTTTGAAAGCGAGAAGATCCTGGAACAATGTATTTCAAACACTGAAAAATGATAGATTCCAACCAAGAATACTGTATCCAGCAAAATTAATCTTCTGATTTGACAATGAAATTAAAATATTTCACGATAAACAAAAGCTAAAAGAATTCGTAGCCAGAAAACCAGCACTACAAAGCATTTTGAGCAAAATACTACAAGAAGAGGAATTGAAAAATAGCGCCCAAAACTAACAGTGGGAGGTATCTCAGTAAAGGGGGAGAAAAATAACCAAAGAGGAAAAACTAGCCAAACTAAAATAAATAAATAAATAAACATGACTGGAAGAACAAACCATACTTCAATTGTAACCTTAAATGTTAATGGCCTAAATTCACCAATCAAGAGATATAGGCTAGTAACCTGGATTAAAAAAACAAATCCAACAATATTCTGCCTTCAGGAGACTCATATGATAGGAAAAGACATACACAGGCTGAAGGTGAAAGGTTGGGAAAAATAAAACCACTCACATGGCCCTCGGAAGCAAGCAGGAGTGGCCATACTCATATCGAATAAAATCAACTTCAAACCTAAGTTAATCAAAAGGGATAGAGAAGGACACTATATACTGTTAAAAGGAACCATCCACCAACAAGACATAACAATTATCAATTTGTATGCACCAAACAATGGTGCTGCAACGTTCATAAAACAAACTCTCCTCAAGTTCAAGACTCAAATAGACCACAACACAATAATAATGGGTGACTTCAACACACTGCTCTTGCCATTAAACAGATCCTCTAGACAAAAGCTGAATAAAGAAACTATAGAACTCAATAACACAATCAATAAACTAGACTTAACCGACATATATAGAATATACCAAATATCATCAAGTGGATACACGTTCTTCTCAGCAGCACATGGATCCTACTCAAAGATAGACCATATATTATGCCATAGGGCAACTCTAAGTAAATATAAAGGTGTGGAGATAATACCATGCACCATATCTGATCATAATGAAATGAAACTGGAAATCAATGATAAAAGAAGGAAGGAAAAATCCTGCATCATCTGGAAAATGAACAATATGTTAGTGAATGATCAATGGGTTACAGAAGACATAAATGAGGAAATAAAAAAATTCTTAGAGATAAATGAAAATACAGACACAACATACCGGAATCTATGGGACACAATGAAAGCAGTTTTAAGAGGGAATTTCATTTCCTGGAGTTCTTTCCTCAAAAAAAGTAAAAAACAACAAATAAATGAACTCACACTACACCTCAAAAACCTAGAAAAGGAAGAGCAAAACAACAGCAAATGTAGCAGAAGGCAAGAAATAATTAAAATCAGAGCAGAAATCAACGAAATTGAAATTGAAAAAATTGATAAAACTAAAAGTTGGTTCTTTGAAAAAATAAATAAGATCAAAAGGCCCTTAGCCATGCTAACAAAGAGAAAAAGAGAGAGAACTCAAATTACTAACATACGAGATGAAAAAGGCAATATCACAACAGACACTATAGAAATACAGATGATAATTAGAAAGTATTTTGAAATCCTATATTCCAATAAAATAGAAGATAGTGAAGATATCAATAAATTTCTTAAGTCATACGATCTGCCCAGATTGAGTCAGGAAGACACACACAATTTAAACAGACCAATAACAAAGGAAGAAATAGAAGAAGCCATCAAAAGATTACCAACCAAGAAAAGCCCTGGACCGGATGGGTATACAGCGGAGTTTTACAAAACCTTCAAAGAAGAATTAATACCAATACTTTTCAAGCTATTTCAAGAAATAGAAAAAGAAGGAGCTCTTCCAAATTCATTCTATGAGGCCAACATCACCCTGATCCCGAAACCAGACAAAGACACTTCAAAGAAAAAAAACTACAGACCAATATTTCTAATGAACTTGGATGCAAAAATTCTCAATAAAATCCTGACGAACCAAATACAAAAGCATATCAAAAAAATTATACACCATGATCAAGTAGGATTCATCCCTGGGATGCAAGGCTGGTTCAATATACGGAAATCAATAAATGCTATTCACCACATCAATAGACTTAAAGATAAGAACCATATGATCATCTTGATAGATGCATAAAAAGCATTCGACAAAGTACAGCATCCCTTTATGTTCAAAACACTAGAAAAACTAGGGATAACAGGAACTTATCTCAACACTGTAAAAGCTATCTATAGTAAGCCTCAGGCTAGCATCATCCTAAGTGGAGAAAAACTGAAGGCATTCCCTCTAAAATCTGGAACAAGGCAGGGATGCCCTCTCTCACCACTTCTTTTCAATTTGGTTCTTGAAATACTAGCCAGAGCAACAATTAGACAGACAAAAGAAATTAAAGGCATAAAAATAGGAAAAGAAGAACTTAAATTATCACTATTTGCGGATGATATGATAATATATCTAACAGACCCAAACGGGTCTGCAAAGAAGCTGCTAGAGTTAATAAATGAATTCAGCAAAGTGGCAGGATATAAAATCAACATGCATAAATCAAAGGCATTCCTGTATACCAGCAACTAAACTTCTGAAATGGAAATGAGGAAAACCACTCCATTCACAATAGCCTCAAAGATAATAAGATACTTGGGGATCAACCTAACAAAAGAGGTGGAAGATTTATACAATGAAAACTACAGAACCCTAAAGAGAGAGATGTAAGAAGATCTTAGAAGATGGAAAAATGTACCCTGTTCATGGATAGGCAGAACTAACATCATCAAAATGGCGATATTACCCAAAGTTCTCTACAGGTTTAATGCGATGCCAATCAAAATCCCAATGGCATTTCTTGAAGAAACAGATAAAGCAATCATGAAATTCATATGGAAAAACAAAAGACCCAGAATAGCAAAAGCAATTCTAAGCAGGAAGTGTGAATCTGGAGGTATAGCAATACAGATTTTAAACTGTACTACAGAGCAATAGTAACAAAAACAGCATGGTACTGGTACCAAAATAGGCAGTTGGACCAGTGGTACGGAATAGAGGACACAGAGACCAATCCACAAAATTACAACTTTCTTATATTTGATAAAGGGGCTAAAAACATGCAATGGAGGAAGGATAGCATCTTCAACAAATGGTTCTGAGAAAACTGGAAATCCATATGCAACAAAATGAAGCTGAACCCCTTTCTCTCGCCATGCACAAAAGTTAACTCAAAATGGATCAAAGAGCTTGATATCAAATCAGAGACTCTGCGCCTGATAGAAGAAAAAGTTGGCTCCGATCTACATATTGTGGGGTCAGGCTCCAAATTCCTTAATAGGACGCCCATACCCCAAGAGTTAATAACAAGAATAAACAAATGGGACTTATTTAAACTAAAAAGTTTTTTCTCAGCAAGAGAAACAATAAGAGAGGTAAATAGAGAGCCTACATCCTGGGAACAAATTTTTACCCCTCACACTTCAGATAGAGCACTAATATCCAGAATATACAAAGAACTCAAAAAATTAAACAATAAGATAACAAATAACCCAATCAACAAATGAGCCAAGGACCTGAACAGACACTTCTCAGAGGAGGACATACAATCAATCAACAAGTATATGAAAAAATGCTCACCATCTCTAGCAGTCAGAGAAATGCAAATCAAAATCACACTAAGATACCATCTTACTCCAATAAGATTGGCAGCCATTATGAAGTCAAACAACAATAAGTGCTAGCGAAGATGTGGGGAAAAAGGTACACTTGTACATTGCTGGTGGGACTGCAAATTGGTGAGGCCAAATTGGAAAGCAGTATGGAGATTCCTGGGAAAGCTGGGAATGGATCCACCATTTGACCCAGCTATCACCCTTCTCTGACTATTCCCTGAGGATCTTAAAAGAGTGTACTATACGGATACTGCCACATCAATGATCATAGCAGCAAAATTCACAATAGCTAGACTGTGGAACCAACCTAGATGCCCTTCAATAGATGAATGGATATAAAAAAATGTGGCATTTATACACAATGGAGTATTACACAGCACTAAAAAAATGACAAAATCATGGAATTTGCAGGGAAATGGATGGCATTAGAGCAGATTATGCAAAGCGAAGCTAGCCAATCCTTCAAAAACAAATGCCAAATGTCTTCTTTGATATAAAGAGAGCAACTAAGAACAGAACAGGGAGGAAGAGCATGAGGAAAAGATTAACATTAAACAGAGATGAGTGGGGGAAGAGAAAGGGAGAGAGAAGGGAAATCGTATGGAAATGGTAGGAAACCCTCAATGTTACACAAAATTACATATAAGAGGTTGTGAGGGGAAAGGGAGGGGGAAACAAGGGAATTGAACAACCGCAGATGAGGTAGAGAGGGAACATGGGAGGGGAGGGGGGTTAGTAGGGGATAGTAAAGGTAGCAGAATACAACAGTCACTAATATGCCATTATGTAAAAATGTGAATGTGTAACTGATGTGATTCTGTAATTTGTATTTGGGGTAAAAATGGGAGTTCATAACTCACTTGAGTCAAATGTATGAAACATGATATGTCATGAGCTTTGTAATGTTTTGAACAACCAATAAAAAAAGTTGTGCTGCAATTGTGTACAATGAATCAAATGCATTCTGCTGTCATATATACCTAACTTAAATAAATAAATAATTTTTAAAAAGAAATTGTCTCCTAACTATATCAAGGACAAACTGCTATAAGTAGAAGGTAAAGAGACAATCTTGAAAGGAGCTAAAAAATAAATTCCTTCAAGGGATTTGGAGAAAGGGAGGATATCATAAAATTTAATGGTGACGTCTCATCAGAAATTATGGAAGTCAAATATGTTGGATTAGCATTGTGTTAGTAAGCTTTGCTTTGCTGTGACCAAAATACCCAAGCAGAACAACTTAGAGGAGTACAAGCTTATTTTGGCTCACAATTACAGCGGTTTAGTCCATGGTCAGCTGAGTCCATTGCTCTGAGTGCTAGATGAAAAAGAACATCATGATGACAAGAGTGTGGTAGAGGAGCGCTACTCCATTCATGCCAGCCAGGAAGCAGAGATAAAAGGGGTGAAGAGGCTACAGGGAAGATGAGCTTTCCAGGGCACACCCACAGTGATCACTTCCTCCAGCCATGCCCCACCTGCCTATAGTTACCACCCCATCAGTCCATTCACACTAGGATAGATGGATCACGTTACAGCTCTCATAATCTAATCATTGCACCTCTGAATATTTCTGCCTTAATATAGGAGGGGTTTTTTTTGGTGGGGTGACCTCATATCCAAACCCAAATAAGCATGTTAAAAACACTAAAGGGTAAAAAAATTATATTAACATTTGCACATAAATTAAAAGTGAGATAAACTACCAAAAACAGATATGCATTATTAAGAAATGCATAAAAGAAGTTCAGTTTGGGGCTAGAGTTGTGACTCAGTAGTAGAGCATTTGCCTAGCATGTATGAGGCACTGGGTTCGATCCTAAATACCACATATAAATAAATAAATAAAACAAAGGTTTAAAAAAAATCTTAAAGAAAAGAAGTTCAATCGGAAAGGAAATAACAATGAAGGAAATTTCTGAAGGATAATGACAACCAGATCCATAAGAAAGATTAAGAGGGGATGGGGTTGTGTATCAGTGGTATAGCACTTGTCTCACACTGGGTTCGATCCTCAGCACCACATAAATCAGTAAAGTAAAGGTATTGTGCCCATCTACAACTTAAAATAATGTCTTTAAAAAAAAAAAGAAAGATTAAGAGCATCATAAGTGGTAAACTTATGCATAAATATAAAACTACTTTCTTCTTAATTTTTAAAGTTGTAATTCTGTAAACAAAAGGCTATTATGATTGCATTTTCCCCACATTTTTTATCGGCACATTATAGTATACATACTGATGGGATTTGTTGTTACATATTCGTACATGCATGCAATACACAATATAATGATATAGCCAATTGATATGCTTGCATTTTTATCTTTGTTTTATATTTTTTAATTTCCTCATTCATTTTTCCATATTTTTGCCTTCTTACATATGCTAATCAATTACATTTTAAAATGCTATCTTAATACTTCAGCTTACTTTCTATATCTATCTGCTCCAGAGATAACAATTTGTGGCTTATGCTTATCCAGTCTGAGCCTCAAGATTACTTATGAAAATGAGTAATTAAACCATAATACCCCTTTTACTTCTAAAATTTTAGTGTTTAATCAATTATTCCTCCAATTAGTGGTTTCTATCACATTACTAGTACCTTAAATATTGACTAAATATTTATCTAAGCATAAATCAGTAATTGAAGCTTCCTGGGCTTTGATGCTTTCAGGATGATCTTAAGTTTACTTGACAACAGAGAACATATCTAAAACTCCTTCCATATGTCAGTATACACATTTGATTATTTTAGAATAAGAAGTCCTCCTCACTTCTCAATATGGTAGAAGAATCATAGCCGCAATTGAATTCCAATAATTTCCAGAATGGAGTCTATGAAGAAGTGATTAACAAATTGGTCACATTTTTCTTCTTAACCCTGTGTTCACTTAGCATAGCTGATTAGGAGACCTTACTAATAAGCTCACAGAATCATCACTCAAATGATTTAATAAACCCCTCCCACTAATCAGCCATCTGACATATGCTTGTCACTAGTCACAAGGTCAAGTGAATTATTTTATGTGGTTACATCATTGCAAATCTATCACCAATATAAAAATAATTAACAAGGCACATTCAGTACACAACGGGATAGCATCATTATTTTTCTCTATGAACACAGGACATCAAATTAAGTTTCTGGTGTTCTCAGCAGACATTGTTAGTCTCAAAAATCTGAGACTATTCAAATTCTACTTCCCTGCTACTATCTTCGTGTCCTTCACTGACTAATATCTACTTATTTTTGTTACTCTTTAGGGCAGAATTAGGAGGCATAAAATCTAAAATGCACATATTTCCAGGACTTCCAATTGTGACTAGAATAAAGCACTCACCTTCTTATTGTCACTATGTTATTGTGCTGATGATCCAATACGCACACACAGACATTGCTGTGAAAGAATTACTCTGTGTTTGATTATAATAATAATATGTTCATTAGGCCTACATGAATACAGTAACTTATATAAAATTGAATTTTTAAACAGGATGTTATATATTCAAAAATATATTTCAAAACTTACTACTAACCAAAGAAATTATGAAGAAAGAAGCATTTGGTTTCCCTTTCACTCTGAAGCTTCAAATAGTGATGTCTTATGAATGTTCTCTTGAATGTGACTTCGAATGTGAGAAAATAGAGAAATAAGAACACAATGTCTTTACAAGGAAGCAGCTCCAAAAATATCCTAAATAGTATGGTAATGGGAAATATGAAGCACAAACCTTTACAGAGAAGGAGTGTACCTTGAAGAAAAGCAAGGTTCTGGAAACATGGAGAACCCTCAGATGGACAGAGGATGGCTCTGAGATTGGTAGCATGGCATACAATTCAAATTGTTTTGGTTCTCACTCTCACTCTATCACAGGAAAGCAGAGATGAACATATTAGAAAGCTTTTCTTCTGCTTGAATATTAGGTTCATCTATGAGCACTCCCGCTCCCTTGGTCAGCTTTTTCAGAGCCTGCTGGCACTGCAGCACTGTTGACCTGGTAGGTCTGATTATGAATGATCAATGTGCCTATTTGCAATAAAAGTCTTGCACAGATCTGGACCCTCAGCCCTTATTCACTCATGCAGATAATAACGGCAGTTCAAGGCACTTGCCCATAACTCCAAGCTTCATTAAACAAAGGGAATGTCACCAAAAGTGTCTTTAACTGTCTTTATGCTGCTATGCAGGAGAAAACTGGAAATTCTGAGGAAGTGGAATTTACAGTGTTAATAAAATAAAGATTTGTATATCCCTGTATTCTGTTTTGCATATCTTTATTGAGTGTCTAGTGTTAAAATTCACAACTTCAGTGGAGAGAAGAGAGAGAGATGTAAACAAAGGATATTGTGTGCCTGAGGTCAGAATCTTTTTCAGAAGAAAGATTTCAATGGAATTTTTCAGGTCTGTGACAGGGAATGGCGTGTTGCCACTCCTCCTCGTTTATTATAGATACAACTAGTGTCAAGCTGGTATCTGGAAGGATTGTAGGTTGTGGAAGAATGGTGGGGGAGGTTCCACAGGAGTTCAGTGTGGACTTGATGAGAGGGTCACTCTGAGGTGCACTGAGGCATGAACTCTGACTACTCTCCAGTTTTTGAAGGGTCTGAAGGCTTGGTTACCCATTTCCCAGACACAACATGTTAGCATGTTGCTGATGTTTGGGGAAGATGTCAGCTACAGAAGTTCTAACAGGGATGTTCATCTTGAGACCCAGCACCCCACGCAACCCCTTTTTACTCATGCACAGCACTCCATCAAATACCCTTGGCATCACTAATACATTATCATAGCTAATACAAATAGTTTTCATAACTAATTAGAACACTATCTTTCATATTCCTATCTCTTATAACTAGACTTTAAGGAAACCTTCAATATTTTGTTTCTTTCACCTAAATAAGCTTGCTATGATTTGTAATCCATTAGGAAATAGTTTCAATTACAAAATAATTCAAATTAGAGTTTGGTTTCTTGAAAAACAACCAAAAAATAATCATTTCTGGATTATAATTAATACTTGTACTTCAACTCTTAGGCAATGTCAATTCAAGAAAAAAGAAAAGAATGTGTAAATGAGAAACCTGTCCTTTGTTTCAATTTGTCCATTTCTTATTCTCTGTCCATTTCTGTGCAATAAATAGTCACAAACCTGTGAGAAATGACACCCACAATGAAATACCTTTCCACAATTAAATTTTTGGCCTCAATCATTAGGAAATGTTTTTTCTTTGACCCATAAAGAATAAATATAAGATCTAGTCATATAAAACCTGATAGCCAAGTTGTTTTGTGCTAATTCACTATTAAATATTAAGAAAATTAGCTACCAAAGTTTCCTTAATTACACATAGCGGGGGTTGTGGAGTTATCCTCTGTGCAACATTCCCTTATGAACTCCATTCAAATTCTATGTGTTCATCTGTGCAGACAAAGTTCAACACTCACTGATGCTTCCAAGTCAGAATTGCATATTGGAAGAAAAATGTATAAAACATTTTTTAATGTAGGGGAGCCAGGTATTGTGGCATACACTTGTAATCCCAAAGACTTAGGAAGCTGAGGGAGGAGAATCACAAGTTCAAGGCCAGCCTCAGCAACTTGGTGAGTCTCTCAGTAACTTTAGTAATATTCTGTCTCAAAAATAAAATAAAATAAATTAAAATGGGCTGGGGATGTGGCTCAGTGATAAAGTGAAACTGAGTTCGATCCCCAGTACCAAAAAGAAAAAAAAGTGTAGAGTCAGATATCAGTGGTAATGAATAAAATACAGAGAAGAATTATTTCTATGATATAAACCTGGAAAACCCACCCCACAAAATAGAAAGAAATTAAGAGTTACATCCAAACATCTGAAGAACATCTACAGATGGGGAACATAGATTTAGACCATCTTTGCCTAATGGTTGGAATTTGAACTAGTGGATAGAAATTGTAAAATAGTAGATTTTGTTTCAAGATTTTTAAAAAAAGAACTTATTATTTCTTTAGTCAATTACTGTCATTTTCAAGGCAGGCTTCAGTCCTGTTTGACATTTTCATTAGGATAGGCACATGTTCTAAATAGAAAGATGATATAGACTTTAATTTTGCTTAAAGATAACTTTTTTTAAAAATCTAGAAATTAGAATGCGCTATTCTGTAAAGTGATTCGGTTTATATAAATTCTCTGTGGCATAAAGATGGTCAGGTTTAAAATTACAGGGATTCTTATGTACGTAGAATAGGTTGGTCCTCTCAATTTAGTTAGGACAAGAAACCCACTGATACTATTTTAAAACTCAGGGATAAAATATTCATAACATTTCATTTTGTTCCCTCCCACATGCTTCCAAGGCCTGAGAAACTTTTGATCAATACTCTCTATTTAAACCAAAAGCTAGACTCAGCTATTCAAAGCTTACTCACAGGCACTTGGGTTTGTGCTATTATCCAGCTATATAGATTCCCTAGCACTGCAGTCTTCTTTCCTTTATTTTTAATCTAGCCAGTTCAAGACTTATTCTGTTGTTTGGGTTTTTTTTTTTTTTTTGGATCATGATACTGAAATTTATTATGTATTTATATCTGATACTGAAATTTATTTCAGTATATTTCTACCAGAACATAAATTCCTATGGATGAAATTGTTCAGATATGGTATATAGAAACCAGTTGTATTCTACTCTTTTTTTTTATTTTTTCTTTTTTTTTGAAGAGAGATTGTGAGAGAGGGGGGGGAGAGAGAGAGAGAGAGAGAGAGAATTTTTTAATATTTATTTTTTAGTTCTCGGCGGACACAACATCTTTGTTGGTATGTGGTGCTGAGGATCGAACCCGGGCCGTACGCATGCCAGGCGAGCGCGCTACCACTTGAGCCACATCCCCAGCCCCGTAGCCCCGTATTCTACTCTTTTTACATGTTCTATAGTTCTTGGTATAATGCCTTGCACACAATAGGCATTAAGCAAAGGTTTATAAAATGTAATTATAATTTAATTTTTTCTAACAAAGTAAAAAATGTAAATTTTCTGTTGCTTAGAAAAGTAGGACCATCAAAATGATGACATTTATAAATACCATACACTAAAATATTGTGATAGTTTTCATCCATTCCAATAGTGATCCATCAACTTAGACATTTAAAATATCTGGTCACCTTCTATTTGAAATCAACCCCTGTTGTTTTCTAGAATAAAAGAAGAAAGAAAGAGAGAGATGAGAGAGACAGAGAGACAGAGAGAGAGAGAGAGAGAGAGAGAGAGAGAGAGAGAGAGAGAGAGGCCAGCCTGACTAAAAGAGTAAAACCTTTGAGCAACTTTATGATTTCTTTACAAAGACACCTGTCAGGCTCATTGTGTGAGCACTTAAGAGGAGTGGCAGACATAAAAAAGGCAAAGCCTTCTTTTCCTAGGAGTTTAGTAGACATTGCCAACTATAGTAGTACAGCTTAGGTTTCTGCTGTGGTAGAATTTGTTCAATGGGTAACAGATCATAATAATAAACTGAAAACACCTCATATTTTCTTCTAGAGCAGGAATTCCCATTCTATTCCCTAGAGAGCAAAGCATGGAAGTATTTCAGCCTCTCCCCCAACTCCCTCCTCTCATGGAAAGAGTAGCTGATCTAACTAATTAATTTGGGATAAGTAGCTGAGTGCACTGGGTTCGGTATCTTCTAGGTCCCTATCTTTTAGATTCAGCTTGACTGAAGAAGGCAAGATTTGGGGCCTCTTCTACCATGTTAGAGTTAACAAATCTAGCCTTGTTTCTGCAAGGAAAAGCCTCCAGTTCTGGAGAGAAAATAATGATTCAAATCAGATTATTTAATAGCAAGCTCTCTAACCATAAATCTATAGCAATATTCACTAATTCAGGATGTTAAGAGTAATAAAGATGGGTGGTTGTTGGGTTTTTGTTTTTTCTGATTCCTATCTCAGTTGTTTCAAAACTTGGAAGAAGAAAGAGATGAACAGACTAGAAAAAGTTTCCATTTTCAAGCTCATGTATTGACAAACTGTAATATGAGCTATTCTATGAAATTACATAAATTTTTAAAATATAGAAAATTATTAGGTAACTCAGCTTCCAAGTTTTCAATAATCAGATAACCTTCATTCTATTTAATACTATGTTCCTTTTGGCTAAAAAAATTGAATTGTTATGTATAAGCAGCATCAAGTTCTTGGGAAGGAAATTTTTGTCAGTCAGTACCGAAAGTGTATATATAAATTTGTTATTTGGGCCTTTGAATAGCAGAGTAGCTATACCAGTTTACTTATTCATTACTTCTAATGAACATTAATTCTCTTGCTGAGGACAATATTATTCCCAGATACACCATATATGAAACATAACCATATGCCTTCAACTATCACCTCTATCACTAATCTCAATACTTTTTGTATTGTTTTCAAAATATTTTCACTTATATTCTTCATTCATTCATTTTAACAACTCCATAAATGGAGTAGGACAAATAGTTTTACCTATATTTTAATGATGAGAAAGCTTAGAAAGAGGGATTATGTGACTTTTTCAAGTTACTTAGCCAATAGTGAAAAAGCTGATGCTAGTACCCAAATGTTCTACCTCTAATGTTTATACAATATTAATGAGGTAGAAGAAAGGGTTAAAATAGAAAGGCTGGAAACTAGGTCTCCTTTGAAGTCAGGTTTCTGCATAGCAGGACTGAGAACTACAAACCCAACCCAGGCCCATTAAGGTCAAGTCAACTCCTGTATTAGCAGAGAAAAAAAAGAGAAAAAATAAAGAAATAACTGATTGTGAGACATTGACTGCCTGGTACCCAGACCCCCACCCCCAAAAGGCACAGTAACCTGACTGGACCAAAGGGCACGTGAATAACTCATGAACACTAAATGCCTTACCCAGGATTGGATAAGTGGCTAGCTTCCTAAACCTTATAGATCTATATAAACCCCTAGACAATAGCTACTCTCAGGTATCCCTCTCTTGGAACTTATCCCCTTTCGGAGCTCTGCTTTTTTTCTTTCTATACTTTGATTCTATTACTTTGCTCTCACCCTTGTGTCCATGGATTTCCTTCTTTGATTTCATGAGAGAAAGAACCCAACCTCACACTCCATACAACAATGCACATTTATTTTGTTCCATTACATTGCATATTTACATTGGCAGGATTAATTGCAGATGACTAAAACTGTATTATTTGTTCCTTGGCTTCCAAGAACATATTAATTTATGTAATTAAAAATATTTATTGAGTATCTAGCTCATGGTCTGAAAGTGTTAGATGGATGGATGGATAAAAAATGCAATAAGCATAAAGATGAAAGAACAAGATGTGATTCAAAAAGAAAAAAATATATAGTAATATACAAATATTTAGAATACATGTTGTATGTACTATAATAGAGACAGAGATATGAAAATATGAGGTGTTTACAGTGTATTATATGTTTTCAGTGTGTGCATACCTTACACCAGGAGAAGAGAAAACAAAACAATTCATGGCACTGCTTTTAAAATTATTTTACAAATGTTGTACTAATTACAATGTTATTTATGTTGTAAAGAAAAGAACTGAAAGTAATGAAACATGAATGGCCCATTGTAAGAATTACTTTAGAACCCACAAAATCCACAAAGAAACTACCATTTTAAAACCCCAAAAAACTTAAATATAAAGCCCAGACCCACACATTTTTATTAGAGCAGTGACATCCAGATGGGGTGGAGGGAGATTCATAATGTCATGCATATGTATATTTAGTAGTAAAAGAAAGCACTGAACCAAGGCTTTAACTGGACACATTTCTAACCTTGACACAAGTTGCTGATGAAATGGCCCTAAGGATAAACAGCACAACTGGCCTTATTTTGACCTGAGTCAGCAGGAGCTTTTAGCAGTGGGGTAGTTGGTGTTCTGTCATGCAAATGGCTTTTTGAACAGGAACAGAACACTTTGTTCAAGTTGTTCACAGTTGGCACTCAGTAATTGACACAAGGGAACTTTGGTAGAGACAAAACAGGGAGAAGATCTCTATCAGGAAAAGTGGTGGGTGTTCAGAGAATTTAACAGTGTGAACAGGAATAATTCTAGGAAAGATAGTGTATGAATCCAAAATAGTTTGGCACTTTAATCAAATATGCTGCTTAGGGAAAAAGCACAGTCTGCACCCCAACACCTGCTGGACCTAATGGACTCTGAAATGTTGTTTCAGAATTAATCAAGTCATTTAAAATCATAGCTGCAGTCTCCATTCACTACTCCTGTGCATAAATGTGCTGATCCCGATACTAATCCATGTCGGGTGACTTGAGCAATATATCACCATAATTGCCATTTTAGGGCTGCAAATTGGAGCTAAAATAACCAGATGCAAAAGAGATGGCAGTATCATACTCTCAAGATGGATCTTCAAAGTTCAAGGAGAGTTCAAGCATGGGAGAAGCAATAGAAAGGGGTCAAGTGTAAGGGGATTGTTCATGTTCAAGAAGAATTAACTTTACAAATATATTGTTTCTGAGGTGGTAATTGTCCCATCTTACAGTCATTCATACCTCATTTATTCGTTGCATTCTTCTCAAGCATTTAATGAAATGAATTTGATTTTGACAAAATATTCTATTTCAAAATTGCCATTAATTTTCAAGATTTTTTTATTCTCTTCTAAATTATCTGTTTTAAAGGGATAGAGAATGGTTTTGGGAAATCAAATATTTCCCTAGGTAATTTTCTGGCAAGAACCCATGTTAGTTTCAGATGTTTCCTTCCTAGCAAAGTAAATTAAATCATTGATCTTAAAAAAAAAAAGTCACCAATATCCCAAATATCTGAAATTCAAAATGCCAAAACAGAGTTCTGTCCCATATGAATAAGACTAAGGCAGTCTTACTCTAGTGTATCTGTCACAATTTCTCATTGAGGGGACTATAAAAGTATGTAAATGAGATCTACTACATAGTTTTATATATGCATAAAATTTAGACAGATTTGGAAGCAAGAGAGTACCCTTGTGACTGCTCAGTATCAAAGTTGCCAAAAATGCCACTGCTACTTTATGCTTTGATCAGATCTTAATTCCCTTAATATCCTTATAAAATAAATTTCCATAAGAAGGTTGCACAATATAGTATCTCCATTTCAAAATCCAAACTTATTAGCAAATACAAGTCTTTTAGGATATCCATAATCTATAGCCACCTACTTATTTGACATTTTTTTTTCTTCACAAGCCCTATTTCTATGTAAATGTCTCATCGTTTTCCAAAGAACAAAGTGGTTTAAACTTCTAAGCCTTTGTGCTCTTCTCTATAAATGATATGTCTCTCTTCTTCCTTTCATTCTTCAATACCCAGCTGAAATGTCACCACTTTTCTCTGACCATCTACCCAGTAGAGAAGTTATTCTTTGCTTTTGCTTTCCAAGAGGGTAGAATTGAAACTTCCTTTGCAGAATTGTTACAACATAATATTGATATTTTCTATGTTTCTTTCACTCTTAATTAGATTATAATCTAATACAATGATAGAACTTATTTTAAGAACTTATTTTAAGAACTGACTGAAATAATATATTAAGCATACATAAAAGTAATTAGCAAAAATTGCAAAGCAATATTAAAATTATAGTTCTTATTATTATTTCTCAAAACAAGCAATATATCACATCATATTATAGATAATTTTTGTGTCTATCACATTGTATCTTTATAACAATAATTTGAATACAGAGGATGAAATATTTAAAGAAATAATTGTCAAAGTTTTCAAAATCTGATGAAAATTATAAACCTTTAATTCTGAGTACAAACAAATGGAAGATAAAAACAAATAAAATCTAAATAATAAAATAACACTATAACAATAATAAAATAACACTATAAATATATCTAGTAACAGGAAAAATGTTGCGTACGACAAAGGTACAATAAATGCAACCTTAAATGCCAAAAGCAATGCATTCCAAAAGACAAGTACAATGACATTTTTAAAATACTAAAAGGGGATAATGAAATTCTGTATCTGGCAAAAAAAAAGAAAAGAAAAAAAAGTCAAACCTCCAGACTTTTTGCATCAGATTTTCATTAAAGAAATATTAATAATAATTCTTCAGGCTGATGATGGAAAATTAACTGTGCACAATAATATCTAAGAATGCTAACATGGCAAATATAAGACATGTTTGTTAATTTTAAAGTTATTTTTTTAAAATAAGCAATTATTTAAAGAAAATAATAACAGTATTTTCATGTTTACAATGTGAAAAAGTGTATGACAACAATAGAACAAAGGATTACAGAATGAGGTAGAAGTATATGGCTGTAAGATTTCATGATATGCATAAAATAATAATACTTGTAAATGGATTATAAGGTAAATAATGTTTATACTAAATAAATAAGAAGGGTATTTGATAATAATAAAAAGTGTAACTTATATATTACAAAATAACCAATTTAATCCAAGTGGAAGTAGAAAAAGAACATGAAGAAGGCCTGGTGTGGTGGTGCACACCTGTAATCCCAGCAGCTTGGGAGGCTGAGGCAGAAGGATCTCAGATTCAAAGCCAGCCTCAGCAAAAGTGTGGCACTAAGAAACTCAGTGAGAACCTGTCTCCAAATAAAATACAAAAAAATAGGGCTGGGGATGTGTCTCAGTGGTTTTGTGCCCCTGAGCTTTATCCCTGGTACCCCCCACACACACCCAGAAAAAAAAAAAGAAAAGAAAAAGAAAATTTAAAATCAAAGAAATAAACAGTATGATAGCAATCCTAACCTGAACCATATTAATAATCATATAACATATAAATTGCTTAAAATTTCTAGTAAAAATGCAAATACTTTCATAATAAAAAAGTATAGGTAAATAAAATATTGTTTACAAGAAATGCACTTAAAATATAAAGATACAGATTCAAAACATTTTTAAAATAACACATGAATTAAAACTAAAGTAGCAATATTAATATTGGAAAAATGCACTTCAGAAAAAAATACATTCCAAAATTGAAAACAGACATTTCAAAATTGAAAACAGACATTTCAAAATGACTAAAGTATCAATTAATCAAGACAGAAGAACCCTAAATATAGAACACTAAACTACAGAATTTTAAAATATATACAAAAAAAGCTGAAAAACCTGAAAAGAAAAATCCATAAATATGGCTCTAGATTCAATAATCTACTTCAATAAACTCACAGAATAAGTAGATACAAAATAGTAAAGTGTCAAAGACCTGAACATCACAACCAACTTGACATAATTGATATTACAGAACACTTAACCCCCCCCAAAAAAAGCCTGAATAAACTGAAAAAGTATTAAAATCATAGAGTATGTACTCTGACCATAGTATAATTTAATAGAAATAAACTTTAGAAATCTGCATATTTGAAAATATTTGTAAATTAAACAAAAGTCTTCTGAATAAATCTCCTGATCAAATAAGAAATTAAAAATGGAAATTATAAAATATTTTTACTTTAATGAAAATAAAAACACAGCACAGTAAATTTTTAGAATGCAACTAAGCTAATAAAGAAAACATATTGGTTTAAATGTGTATTTTGGAAGAGTTTAAAATAAATGAAATGAAGTTCTATTTTAAGAAGCAAATAGAATGACAAATTAAAGATAAAAAGTAGGAGATTAAAAAAGATTTATGAGAACCAAAGATAAATGAAAAAATAACTGAAAAACAGAGAAAAAATAGAAACAAGGTCTGGTTCTCTGAAAGACAAATTAGAAACCTCTAGCTAGACAAGTCAAGAAAAAATAGAATACAACAATAAATTCAGCAACTTATATGAAAGGAATAAATTCCTATTGAAATTTCATCTAACTCCAGTTAGAATAACAATCATCCAGAAAAAATTAAAATACATGCTTTTAAGAATGTGAGGAAAAAGGTACACATATTCTCTTAAGGACTGCTAATTAATGCAACCACTTTGAAAAGCAATATAGAAATTTCTCAGATGACAAGGAATGGAATTACCATATGACCCAGCTAGCCCGCTCTTTGGAATTTATCCAAAAGAAGGAAAACCAGTGTACTATAGTACATGCATACCAATGTTTATAGCAGTGCAATTCACAATAGCCAAGTTATGGAACCAGCCCACATGCCCATCAACTGATGAGTGAATAAAGAAAATGTGGTTTCATGGCATTTGCTGGTAAATGAATAGAACTGGAGAACATCATGCTAAGTGAAATAAGCCAGACCCAGAAAGTCAAGGGTATTAGACTTTCTCTCATATGCAGAAGCTCAAGCAAAATAAAGGTGGGGGAGAGTAGAGGGAATCCTAAAAATATAGAAAGGAGATCAGTAGAGTAGATGAAAGGGGTAGGAGGGAAGGGAGAAGGGATAGGAAATAAAGTTGGCCAAATTATGCTGTGTTCACACATGAGTACACCACAAAGAATTTCACCTTCATGTATATCTATAAATCACCAATTTTAAAAATTAGAAATAAAAGGAAGACCAGTAGAGTAACAAAGGGGAGGAAGCAGAGGGAGGGAGGGGAAAGAACAAGTACTGGGAACTGAAATGGAGCAAATTATATTCCATGAATGTATGATTATAGCAAAATGATGTATAACTATAATGCACTAATAAATTATGTATAATTATGTATAACTATAATGCACTAATAAAAACATTTTAAAAAGAGGAATAGGTACATCAATTAATAAAAATGCATCAAGCAAGATAAACTCTTGATGAATCTTTATTTAATGGTCTTTTGAACCATTTGTAGGGAAACAACTAGAAAAGTTTCTCTTAATGCATACCAAACACAGAGATAAAAATACAGTGGCATTTGTCTCTGTGTCCTCTATTCTGTATCATTGGTCTACAAGTCTATTTTGGTGCTAATACCATGCTGGTTTTGTTACTATAGCTCTGTAGTATAGTTTAAGGTCTGGTATTGTGATGCCTTCTGCTTCACTTTTCTTGCTAAGGATTGCTTTGGCTATTCTTGGTCTCTTACTTTTCCAAATAAATTTTATGATTGGTGTATGTATAACTTTTTCTATTTCTATGAAGAATATCATTGGGATTTTAATAGGAATTGCATTAAATCTTCATAATGCTTTGGTAGTATGACCATTTTGACAATATTACTTTTGCCTATCCAGGAGCATGGGAGATCTTTCCATCTTCTGAAGTTTTCTTCAATTTCTTTCTTTAGCATTCTGTAGTTTTCTTCAATTTATTTCTTTAGTGTTCTGTAGTTTTCATACAGCAGCTCAATTCACAATAGCTAGACTATGGAACCAACCTAGGTGTCCTTCAATAGATGAATGGATAAAGAAAATGTGGTATATATATATATATATATTCAATGGAATATTACTCAGCTTTAAAGAAGAATAAAATTATGTCACTTGCCAGTAAACTGATGGAGTTGGAGAGTATTATGCTAAACAAAATAAGTCAATTCCAAAAAATCAAAGGTCAAATGTTTTCTCTAATATGCGGATGTTAATTCACAATAAGAAGGCGGGCACTAGAGAAGTATAATGTTACCTTAGATTAGGTAGAGGGAAGTAAAGGGAGGGGAGAAGAGGGGATGTGGGGATAGGAAGGATAGTATAAAAAAAACAGACATTATTATTGTATGCATTTATGTGACTGTATGATCAATGTAATTCTACAACATATACACTCAGAAAAATGAGAAATTATATCCCATCTATGTATGATATATCAAAGTGCATAAATGCATTCTACTGTCATATATAACTAATTAAAATAAATTTAATTTTTTTAATATAATGGGATTTTATTGGGCTGTTTACAAACAAGGGCATGATCTTTTCAAGGTAAAAATTAAGTTTGAAAGGGAGTATAGAATCTGAGCTATAACAGATGTTGGGGATCAGCCAATCTATTTCTCTTACTGTGCAGCAAGAGTAAAATTGATTCTTTATAGAGATTCATCCTCACTGAATATGCAACTGAACTAGGTCTAAAACCCAGGCCATGAAACTCCTTCTTCTACTGGCACTTAATGCTTCTCCAATGATTCAATATTTAGGCCAAAATTAAAGCACAGAATATTCATGAATCTTATTATGAATATTGGAATAAAATGCAAGTACTTTATACCAGTCTAAGATGGAGTAAATATATGGTTTAAATAAAGATTTATGGGTGATAAAATGTTTGAGCGTTTAATAGTGAATATTCTTGGAAAGATGGCACTGTTTGTTTCTAAACTGAGTTAGATTGATTGGGAAAATTCAAGCAATTAATTGTCTACATTCTGACTGCATTTACCTAAAGTGAATGTTTTAGCTATAACAATAATAGAGACAGTATAAATAGGCCACTTGCAGGAGTGTGGGATAAACATCATGATATTATATTTTCTTTGAAAATTAATTTATCATTTTGGTTTTTAACTGTACTTTATACAAGTAATTATTGAGGAAAAATATAAAAATTATTAAAGTGATACCATGAATGCTCTTGTCTGTATAGACAGTTAAACAGAAATTTATCAGTTAATAATTTGGCAGATGGAGCCAAAGAATTATGATATTAACTGACGTTGGTATCTAACTGAAAAGTAAAATAACTTTTGATGCATTTAGAAAATGCTTTCTAAGTTGCTCAAGCTAAGGGTCATACCCTGAAGATGGTAAATTTAACAGAAAATTACTGTATGCCTTTGTGACTCACTTGAGGATCCATGTCCAATGTGTGATGACCAAACTTTCTAACTTCCTAGTTTACTTTTAGAAAACTATACCTATACTCATCCACTTCCCAACACTATGACTTAATTTAATGTACAGATTATATTTGGGTCCATGGATAATAAAATATACAATTGTTTCCTCTAATAAAATTAATCCCTGTATTCTCTCAGGGAGACAGAAGAATAGTTATTTTTAGCACAGAGATTGAATTTGTAAATACAAATTCTCCCTCAAGTAAATGATAAGCTCAGATAGTTTTACTACTGAAATTTAGCAGTTAAGAAAGAAATAATTTTGATGGTGTGGAAAAAATCTTAGAAAATAGAGAAGAAAGGAACGCTTCCAAAATTATTATAAATGGGCCATTTGGAGCCTTTACTTAAACCATATACAAAAATCAGTTCAAAATGGATTAAAGGCTTGAACATAAGACCTGAAACCATAGAGTTACTATGAGAAAACACAGAAGAAAATTTCCATGACACGGAGGTAATGGCTTTTAGGATTTGACACCAAAAGTACAGGCAATAAGCCTGGTGAGGTAGGACATGTACGTAATCCCAGTGGCTCTGGCAGCTGGGGCAAGAGGATCTCAAGTTCAAGCCCAGCCTCAGCAACTTAGCAAGGCTGTAAGCAACTTAGCAAGACCCTGTCTCTAAATAAAATATAAAAAGGGCTGGGGTTGAGTGCCCTTGGATTCAATCCCCAGTACCAAAGGGGGAAAAAAAGTACAGGCAATAAAGGGCTGGAGCTGTATCTCAGTGGTAGAGCACTTCACATGATGCACCAGGTTTGATCCTCACCATTACATAAAAATTATAAAATAAAGGTACTGTGTCCATCTACAACTACACACACACACACACACACACACACACACACACACACTAAAGTACAGGCAATAAAAACAGTGAAACTGCAACAAACTAAAAACTCAAAAAGTCAAGGTCTAATATCTTCTCTCATATGTGGAAGCTAGAGAGGAATAAAACATTTAAAAAGAGGATCTCATGAAAATAAACGGGAGAATAGTAGAATAGAGGTAGAGGATGGAGGAGCAGTTGGAAAGGGGAGGAAATGCAGAAAGAAATTGAACAAATTATGGTATGAGCACACATGAATATCTCAAAATGAATTCCACTTTTATATATAATTTTAATGCACCAATTTTAAAAATAATACGTAAATAAAAGGAAGCCCAGTAGAGCATGTTGATCAAGGGAAGGGAGGAAGGGAGGGAAAAGGAACATCCTGAGGATTGAAATGGAGCAAATTAAGTTATATGCATTTATGAATATGTCAAAATGAATCCCTCTATTATGTAGAACTATAACATACTAATAAAAGAAATTTTTAAAAGTTTTTGCACAACAAAGGCAACAAATCAACAAATTACAGGAATGGGAGATGATATTTATATTCCCTATATCTGATAAGTGATTAATATTCAAAGTGCATAAAGAACTAATACAACTCAGAAAAAAAAACTAATTTAAAAATGGGCAAAGGAACAGATTAGACATTTTTTCCAAAGAAGACATATGAATATCCCCCAGAAGATATATTAAATATACCAGCAAATATATAAAAAGATATTCAAAATCAATAGTTATGAAGGAATACAAATCAAAACCACACTTGAGAAGATCCATTATCAAAAAGGCAAAGAACAGTTTTGGCAAGTATTTGGAGAAAAAGCTTTTCTTATATACACTATTAGTACAAATGTATATTGGTACAGTCATTATGGAAAAGAATATAGAGTCTCCTAAAAACATTAAAAACAGAACTACCATATGATCTAGCAGTTCTACTTTGGGTATGTATTCCAAGAAAATGAAATCAGTCTGTCAAAGAGAGATTTGTACACACAGTTCACTGCAGCACTGTTTCCAGTTTCTAAGACATAGAATCAACCTAAATGTCCATAGGTGAACATATGAAAAAAATATGGTGTAGATATACAATGACATACTATACAGCCTTTAAAAAGAAGAAAATCCTATAATTTATGATGACATCAATAGACCTAAAGGACAATATATTAAATTAAATAAATCAGTCACCAAGGGAATCAAATACTGCATGAACTTATTATATAATGTGTGGAGTCTAAAACAAGCAAATTTCCAGTAACAAAGAGTATAATGGTACTTAGCAGGTTTTATAGGGTATTAAAATGGGATAAAAAATATTGGCCAAAGAATACAAACCTTAATTTTAAGATGAATAAACACCAAAGATCTAATGCACAGGATAGTTAATAAAAATGTATATTTGAAACTTGCTAAGGGAGTATATCTCAAGTGTTCTTTACATACACCCCAAAAAAGTATCTGTGTGAGATGATAGTATGCTAATTAGCTTGAGTGTGAAAATCACTGCACAATATATGCATGTATCAGAACATCACTCTGAATACCTTGAATATATACAATTTGTATTTATAAGTCATACCTCAATAAAGCTACAGGGGCAAGAAAGCAGGGGAGGTTATAAGATAATTGTGTACATAGAAATCCTATATAACCCCAAACATACTAGTAGAATTAATAGATGAATTTAATAGTTATAGATACAATGCCTATATATAAAAATTATTTGTATATCTACATACTAGCATCAATAGGAAAATAAAAGTTTTAAAATTATATTCATAACAGCACTAAAACATCATTTATTTAATGATAAAATTTTTATTGGTACATATTAATTATGCAAAGTAGTAGGTTTAATTACAGCACATTTTTACATGCTTATAACATGGTTTGGTCATTCATTTCCCATTACTTCACCTTTCTTTCCTTCTCTTTTCCTCCTGATCCTTTTCTTCTATACTAACATTCTCTTTAATATTCATAATCATCCCTTTTATTTTTACTTCCTATAGCTTCCACACATTAGAGACCATATGTGACATTTGTCTTTCAGTGTCTGATTTAATTCAATGATCCCCATTTTCAACCATTTACCTGCAATTGACCTAATGTCCTCTTTATTACTGAAAAAAATGCCATTGTCCCTATATACCACATTTCTTTATCTATTGACCTGTCAATGGACAACAAGGCTAATTTTGTAACTTGTTTATTGTAAATCATACTGTGAGAAACATGCGTATGTATGCATCATGAAGGTATGTTAACTTGAATTCTTTTGAGTAAATATCAAAGAGTTATAAAGCTTGATCATATGGTAGTTCTATTTTCAGTTTTTGTGGAATCTCCATACTGATTTCCATAGTGGCTTTGCTAATTTACATTCCCACCAAATATGTACAAATGTTCCTTTTTCTCTACATCCTTACCACTATTTATGGTTATTTGTGTTCTTGATGATTGCTATTCTCATTGTATTGAAATGCAGTCTCAATGTTGATTTGATTTGCATTTCCTGAAGCTAAAGTTGCTGAATATTTTTTCATATAATTGTTGGTCATTTGTACTTCTTTTTAAAAATATTTTACTGAACGTATTTTGTGTATTTTGGTACTTCTTTTGAGAAGTGTCTGCTCGAATTTCATTTGGCCATTTGCTGGATGGGGTGCTTTGGTGTTGAGTTTTTTGCACTCTTTATATTTTCTAATCCTCTGTCAAAGGAGTGGTTGGCAAAGATTTTCTGTAGGCTCTCTCTTCATACTCCTGTTTCTTTTGTTGTGCAGAAGCTTTTAAGTTTGATGCTAAACACATTGATTTTTTTTTAATTTCCTGAACTCTTCAAGAAATCATTGCCATGCCTACATGCTGAAGTGTTTTCCCTATGTTTTCTTCTAGCAGTTGCAAAGTTTCTGGTCTTATTCCTATGCCATTGGTTAATTTTGAGTTGCTTTTGCACAGAGTGAGAGATTGGAGTCTAGTTTCATCCTTCTACACAGGATATCTAGTTTTCACACACCATTTCTTAAAAATGCTATCTTTTCTCCAGCATAGGCTTTTGGCACCTTTTTCAAGAATCAGATGACTATATATGTGTTAGGTTTTCTCTGTGTCTTCTATTCTGTATCATTGGTCTACATGTCTGTTTTGATGCCAGTACCATTCTGTTAGCATGGCTCTGTAGTACAATTTGAAATCAAGTACTCTAATGTCCCTTATTCTTTTGCTCAGGATTGCTTTGGCTACTGTGGATCTTTGTTCTTACATATGAATTTAATGATTGCTTTTACTAGTTCTATGAAGAAATTTTATTGATATTTTGATGGAGATTTCCCTGAATCTGAACATTGTTTACAGAAACACAGCCATTTTAGCAACATTATCTATCTGTAAATTGAGGAGATCTTTTCATTTTAGTTGTTTGTTGTTGTTTTGCTTTTTTCTCAGAATTGTGTTTTTCTTGCCTGTATATAGAAATTTATCCATTTCTTCCAGATTTCCTAATTTATTGGATTATAAATTTTGAAAATAGTCCCTAATAATCTTCTGGATTCTAGTAAAGTTTATCTTAACATCCCCAATTTTAATTCTAACTTCATTAATTTGGTTCTTCTCTTTGTTTCTTTTCATTAGTTTTATTAAGGGTTTATCAATCTTGTTTATCTTTTCAAAGAACCAATACTGTACTTCATTAATTTCAGCTCTGATCTTTATTCTTTCTTCCTACTAGATTTTGGTTGTGTGTTCTTGCTTTTTTAATATTTGAGATGTAGCATTACATTATTTAAAATATCTGATATTATTTTTTGTAGGCACTCATAGATATAAACTTCCCCCCTTAGCTCTTCCTTAACTGTACAACAGATTCTGGAATGTTGTATTTCCATTCCTGTTTGATTTTAAGAAATTTTAAATTTTCCCAAATTTCTTCAATGTCCCACTCATCATTCAAAAGTGTATTCTTCAGCCTCCATGTATTAGTGTAGTTTTTGTAGTTTTTCTTAGCTATTGATTTCTAATTTCATTCTATTATTATCTAAAAAGATGCAAGAGATTATTTCAATTTCTTGTACTTTCCAATACTTTCTTTGTATCCTAATATAAGATCAGTTTTGGAGAAAGTTCCATTAGCAGCTGAAAGGAAAGTATACTCAACTACTGTTAAATGAAATATTCTGTCTATGTTTGTTAAGTCCATTTGACCTAAAGTATACATGAAATCTGTGTGTCTCTGTTGCTTTTCTGTCTGATTGATTAACCTGTTGGTGACAATGGTATATTGAAATTCTCCACTGTGTTCGGTTCTAGTAGCATTTAATGTCAAGTAATGTTTATTTTTACAAAATTCAGTGAATTTTTTGGCATTCTAACTATAACATATTATGGAGAGGCTCTTTTCTGACCATGACTATTTGGAGTTCTCAATGCCTCCTTCAGTTTCTGCATATCCATTTCTTTCCCAAGATTAAGAAAATTCCTTATTATTACTACGCTGAAATCAGTTTTCTATGCCATTGATAGCTCCTTTCCTTTATCGAGACTTATGAGTCTTAAGTTCAGCCTTTTAATGTTGTCTCAGAGCTCTTGTATATTCTGTTCACAGATACTTTTTTCTTTATTTAAATCTTAATGTTTCAGCTTTCTTTGTCTTTGAACACTGATATTCTTTCTTCTGCTTGATCTAATCCATTAATCTTCTCAATTGAATTTTTTATTTCATTCATTAAATTTTTCATTTTTAAGATTTCTGTTTGGTTCTTTTTCAGACTCTCTCTTCGTTGAAATGCTCTCTCATATCTTTTATTTTCTTCCTTCATTTATTTCTTAGTTCTTTTAACTCATCGATCATTTTAACCATCAACTTTTTGAACTCTTTGTCCCTCACTACTTTCACTTTGATATCTATAGGTTCAGTTATTGAAGTTATAAATGTTTGGAGATCTTATTACAATGTTTTCTCTGTATCTGTGATGATATTTGTGCATTTGTTTTGATGGATGTCTCTTCCAGCGTTAGGTGGAAATTTAGTGTGCTTCTCTCTCTTTGCTAACATGCCTCAGGCTGGGGATAAGTGAGTGGCTTGTTCAGCATGGTTGTCTCTCAGTAGTGAAAAAAAAAAAAAAAAAACTGGACGAAGACTAAATGGCATCTGGTCATGCCCAACAAAGCTGGAGAGTAAGAAATGTGAGGACTATGTAGTTTTTAAGTGTCTTAGTCACAATATAAATGCATAAATATTTAAGAGTATTTATTAAGATGCAAAATACCCAGGATGGAATAAGTAGAATTTTATAATATCTGACATTGAATTAACAATTAAAAAGTATGGAAAGAATAATAATAAAGAGAAAAACCAATAAATTGAACCCAGAAAAAATATGGCATAGGTTATAGAATAAAAAATAAAAATAGCTCCAACTTGTATTCAATATGTTCAAGAAGCTAGAGAAAAACACTGAACATGTTTAATAGAGACATAGAAAAAAATGTATAAAATAAGCCCAAAAATGAATATCTAGAGTTTGGAAACATAAAATAAATGGTGTTAACAGAGTAGAACTGAATAGATACTGCACACACACACACACACACACACACACACAAATAGTGATCTTGCTGGGCCTAGTGGCATACACCAGTAATCTCAGTGGCTCAGGAGGTAGAGACAGGAGGATCACAAGTTCAAAGCCAGCCTCAGCAAAAGTGAGGTACTAAGCAACTCAGTGAGACCGTATTTCTAAATAAAATACAAAATAGGGCTGGGGATGTGGTTTAGTGGTCGAGTGTCCCTGAGTTCAATCCCTGCTACCCATGCCCAGAAAAAAAGATCATTGATATTAAAGACATAGTCAAAATTTTTTTCAAAAAGCTACACAAAGGTAGTAAACATTACTTGTAATAAATTTGAAGTGGAAAATAATATCCCTTGGAGATAAGCTGGTTTAACAATGTGTATTATAAATTTTGATGCATCTACTAAAATAACAAGGCAAATAGTTATAAGTAATAATAAAACAAGGGATATAATAATAAATCATTGTAAAATATTTCATGATGCAAAAGAAGGAAAGAGAAAGAAATAACAGAGGAGAAAAACAGTATAAAAAAATCCCCAACGATATCAATGTAAATGGCCTAAATACCACAAAATCAGAGATGAACAGGACAATTTATATGAACAAAGAAGATAATTCATTCAAAGAACATAATAATCCTAAACATTTGTTAACCTAATTCCAAAGTTTTAAAAGCAAAATTTGATAGAACTATATGAAAAAATACACAATTCTGGAGTTAGAAGAGATTTCAACTCTCTTCTTGCAATAATTGATAGAATAAGTAGAGAGAAATTAAAGATAATGAAAACTTATACAGCACTATTAACAAAATTGGTATAATTGGCATTTATATCTTCCCAAGGATAGCAGAATATGCATTATTTCCAATTGCATGTAGATCATTTACCAAGATAGAATCAATTGTAGGCAAGGTCATAAAACAAGTCTAATGCTTTAAAAAGTTTCAAGTTATATAAGGTACATTGTCTAAGCACAAAAAAAAAAAACAAAATCAGAAATGTGTAAGAGAAAGGTGCTGACATAGTTAAGACCTCAATAAGTGGTAGGTATTATTATTACTGTTTCCCTTAAAATATTGTCCACTCTGTGGTCTGTGATGATCAGAGATCAGCTGTGAGATTCAGGGTAAAGAAATCTGAGAACAGAAAAAGAAAGGAAGGGAAGTGTGTGAAAAATCCCCAAATAATAGACTTCTGAGATCTGGGGATATAGCTCAATTGGTAGAGTGCTTGCCTAGTATGCATAAGGCCCTGGGTTCAATCCCCAGCACCATATTAAAAAAAATAAAAATAAAAAAGGACTGCACCTGGGGTAGACTCACTGAAGGCAATAAATGCTTTAAAATCCCCAAATAATGAAATGAGTATCACCCCCAGTCAATAAAAATGAACAATGCATCAAAATAAACAGAATACATCTAAGCTAGTACTTCAAGGGAAATATATAACACTGAAGGTCTGTAATATATATATATATATATATATATATATATATATATATATATATATATATATATATATCACTGAAGGTCTGTATTAAAATAGAAAGTCTCAAAATCAATGAGACTTCCTTAGAAAAGGAAGACAAAGTAAGTCCAAAGTAAGTTCCTCTTTCTCTGTCTCCACCCAATTTACCTGTCTAAAATACAAGAAAAAAAAAGAAAGAAATCAGTAGATATCAGTAAAATAGAAAAGAGAAAAAAAAGTTGTGTTTCCAGAAGTGTTTCTTTAGAAAGCCAATAAATCAATAAATTTATAGCAAGACTGATGTGGGAAAAAATTTATTATTATTATTACTATTATTGTTAGAAATGATAGAGGCAGCCTCACTACAAATTTTGCATTAAATAATAATATATTTATAATATATTATTAGTAATATATTAAATTAATAATTAATAATATATTAAAAGAATAATAAAGGAATTGAATGAACTTCATTTTCAGTGAATCTACATCTTTGAAAAAATGGACTTTTTTTGAAGATATAACCTACTAAAACTCCCTGAAAGAGAAATAAAATATCCAAAAGCACTATAATTTTTGAGAAAAGGAATCTTAGTTAAGAAAATATTGCCACTAATATATTTCATCACCACTGTGGCTTCATCAGGAAATTATAACAAGTATTTAAAGAAATAATATCAATTGTATATAAATGCTCACAGAAAATTGAAGAGGAAGAAATTCCCAACACTTTGTATAAGACTAGCATTATTTTAATAATAAAATCAGAAAAATATATTTTAAGAAAAGTACACTATAGACCTTTGTGAACACAGAAAAGTATTTAACAAAATTTAAGTGTATAAAATTCAACAATATATGAAATAGATTATACATCATGATTCAGTGAGGTTTATCCAATAATGCAAGCTAGGTTTAACTTTTGAAAATCAATGTAATTCACAATATTAACAGAATATTAATACATAATATGTGTAATAAATATATAAATAATAAACATAATAATACAGAAAAATCATTTAACAAAATCCAATATTTATGCCAGAGAAAAACTCCAGTAAACTACAACAAAAGAAAACTCCCATACCCTGACAAAGGGCATCTATGGAAAATGTATAGGCAACATTGTACTTAATGGTGAAAGGCTGACTGATTTTCCCTGATGATCAAGAAAAAAGAAAAAACACTTACTCTCATTGCTGTTTGCACCATCCTACTAGAGATTCTAGCCAGCACAACAAAGCAATAAAAATAAATAAATAATCTCACTGATTTTAAAGGAAGAAATAATATTACCTTTTTTTTTTTCAAAGACAACACACACAATAAATTAACTATATAGAAATTTATATGGCATCTTTGAAAAGCTACTAAAACTAAAGTGACTTTAACAAGGTTGTCACATACAATATCATATACAAAATCAATTGTATTTGTATATAGCAGCAATGATCAATGGGAAATTGAAATTAAATACATAATATCATTTATAGTAGCATTAAAAACTATAATTGGGAGGGATATCTTACAAAACATGACCCATATACTTAACATAAAATATTACTGAAAGAAATTAAAGAAAATGTTAAAAAATGGATTTCCTGTATTCAAGGATCAGAAGAGTCCATATAATATCTAAATTCTACTGAAACTTATTTTAGAACATAATCCCATTCAAAATCTTAGCAAAATTTCTTATAGGAATCGATAAGCTGATTTTAAGTTCATTTACAAGTGCAAAGGACCTAAAATGGCCGAAACAACATTGAAAAAGAAGACCAAATACAAAGGACTAACGCCATCTGAAACAAATTATGGGATAACAATTAAGAAAATGACTACAAAGAAATTAATGCAAGAAAATACAAATTCCCGAAATAAACCTACACATACATGGTCATGTGTTTTTTGACAAAGACACAAAGGCAAATCAGTGGGACTAGATAATCTTTTCAAAGATGCTGGAATACTTTTACAGCCACATGTAAAAAAATAAATTTTCGTCTAAACTCTGAATCATGTATAAAATTTAACTCACAATGGATTATAGGCCTGATTTAAAATTTTAAAACTGCAACTCTTCTGGGGGAAAATAAGAGGAAATCTTTGTAAGTTCAGGTTATGCAAAGGTTTCTTGGCTATGGCACCAAAAAGACAATCCATAATAAAGAAAAATTGATAAATTAGATTTCATAAAAAGTAAAATTATTGTTCTCCCATGACATTGTCAAGATAATAAAAAGGAGAAAATATTTTCAAACCCACAATTACATCCAAAAATATGTAAAAAAAAAACTCACAAAACTCATCTTCAATCAACAAAGAAATGCAAATTTGAACAAAAATGAGACACCATTATACAACCCATAGAATGACTAAATAAGTAAATAAGTAAGATAATATCAAGTGTTGGTGCTATTAACAACTAGATAATATCAAGTGTTGGTGCTATTAACAACTAGATAATATCAAGTGTTGGTGCTATTAACAACTAGAACACTCTTATACTGCTGTGGGAATGTAAACTATCAAAATCATTTTAGAAACCCACTTGGCACTTTTCGTTTTTCTAAAGACAGGGTCTTATTGTGTTGCCCAGACTGGCCTGGCCCTCTTAGACTTCCCAGTCAGTGACACCACAGACATAAGCCATCATGACCAGTCGCTGACAATCTGTTTGAAAAGGTAAATATATGTTTGAAGTAGGAATTCCCCTCACATGTGGCAACATGTTTATACAAAGACTTGTATTCAGATATTCAAAGCAACTTTATTTGTAATAACAGAAATCTGGAAATATGCCAAATGCCAATCAACAGGTGTATGTATATGGAAATTGTGGTGTATTATACAATGTAATGCTTGTCAGCAAGAGCAATAAAATTGAACTAGCTTCTGATCTACACAATAATGTTGAAAGGTCTTAAAAATATTATGCTACACAAAGAAAACCAAACTAAAAATGTACATACTAAATGATTCATTTCCATGAAATTCTAGAATAGGCAAATCTAGTTTATAGTGACATGGTAGATTAGAGTTTGCTTGGGGACAGGGATGAGGTATTGGCTAAAAGGGATAAAAAGGAACCTACTGGCATATGGAATTGTTCAATTTCTTAACAATAGATGTGTCATATACATGCTTACCAAACCTGAACAAATTTTAAAAGGATGGATTTATTGTATCTATGTTATATTGTCAATGAAATTTATTCAGAAACAAACTTCAACTACTTTCTGGGAGAATGCTTATTAGCAAAATTAATATGTTGAAAATTTGAAATGACATAATTACTATAGAAGAAATCAACTGTTAACATTTTTTAAAACTTTTTAAGATATTGAATATTTCAGAAGAAAATACGTACATGACTAAAATCAAGGACATGAAGTTCTACAGAATCAGAAAACAAAGTACATTTTTAGTTTTCCAAATATTCAATTCCCAAAGACAGTTTTAGGAGGACGGTCTTTCAATCTGTTGAGGAACTGGTCATGTCTGTTCCATAGCATAGATAATATGATTTAATTTATAAAATATCAAGTTACATAATCAAGTTTGAAAGAAAAAAATGATGTTCAAAATTGGTAACGATATCAAATCCATGTAAAACTACAAAACAAAGTTCTACTCTGACCAAGTAAGATGTCTTAAAAGAATTAAAGTAAAATTCAATGTAAATATTATTTCACAAATAAACAAAACTAGGAAAGATTATTTAATGGCCAAATGCGATTAAATAATTTTATTGGCATGATCTTAACAATAGATGTGTCACATACATGCTTGTCAAACCTGATCAAATTTTAAAAGGATGTATTTAATGGCCAAATGCCACAAAAGCATCAGATAAGACACTGTTCTAATCTAAATGTTATAACTAAGAATAAACAGTTTATTTCTTCATATGTTGAAGAAGTACCTCAAAGATGACATATCACATAAGAGCAGAACAGTAGAATATTTTCACTCAAGTTAAATGAGGCTCTCACAACTGTTATAAACACTTATGAAAATTCTAATCAATATAATGAAAAAATAAATTAGAAGTATAAATACTAGAAAGGCAGAAACACTCCCTTTTAGAAAGATAATTTTCTTTTTTTTTCCTTTTAATTCTTTTTTTTATTGATTGTTCAAAACATTACAGAGCTCATGATATATCATCTTTCATACATTTGACTCAATTGGGTTTTGAACTCCCATTTTTACCCCAAATACAGATTGCAGAATCACATCTGTCACACACTCACATTTTTATATAATGGCATATTAGTGACTGTTGTATTCTGCTACCATTCCTATCTCCTACTATCCCCCCTCCCCTCCCCTCCCCTCCCATCTTCCCTCTCTACCTCCTCTGCTGTTGTTCAATTCTATCCCCCTTTTTTTCCTCCCCCTTGCCCCTCACAACCTCTTATACTTTTGTGTATCATTGAAGGTCTCCTACCATTTCCATATGCTTTCCCTTCTCTCTCCCTTTCTCTCCCCCCATTCGTCTTTGTTTACTGTTAGTCTTTTCCTCATGCTCTTCCTTCCTGTTCTGTTCTTAGTTGCTCTCTTTATATCAAAGAAGACATTTGGCATTTGGTTTTTAGGGCTTGGTTAGCTTCACTTAGCATAATCTGCTCTAATGCCATCCATTTCCCTGCAAATTCTATGATTTTGTCATTCCTTAGTGCTGCATAATACTCCATTGTGTATAGATGCCACATTTTTTTTATCCATTCATCCATTGAAGGGCATCTAGGTTGATTCCACAGTCTAGCTATTGTGAATTGTGCCGCTATAATCATTGATGTGGCCGTATCCCTATAGTGCACTCTTTTAAGGTCCTCAGGGAATAGTCCGAGATGGTGGATTCATTCCCAGCTTTCCCAGGAATCTCCATACTGCTTTCCAAATTGGCCTCACCAATTTGCAGTCCCACCAGCAGTGTACAAGTGTACCCTTTTCCCCACATCCTCGCCAACACTTATTATTGTTTGACTTCATAATGGCTGCCAATCTTACTGGAGTGAGATGGTATCTTAGGGTGGTTTTGATTTGCATTTCTCTGATTGCTAGAGATGGTGAGCATTTTTTCATGTACTTATTGATTGATTGTATGTCCTCCTCTGAGAAGTGTCTGTTCAGGTCCTTGGCCCATTTGTGGATTGGGTTATTTGTTATCTTATTTTTTAATTTTTTGAGTTCTTTGTACATTCTGGATATTAGGGCTCTATCTGAGGTGTGAGGGGTAAAAATTTGTTCCCAGGATGTAGGCTCACTATTTACCTCTTTTATTGTTTCTCTTGCTGAGAAAAAAACTTTTTAGTTTAAGTAAGTCCCATTTGTTTATTCTTGTTATTAACTCTTGGGGTATGGGCGTCCTATTAAGGAATTTGGAGCCTGACCCCACAATATGTAGATCGTAGCCAACTTTTTCTTCTATCAGACGCAGTGTCTCTGATTTGATATCTAGCTCCTTGATCCATTTTGAGTTAACTTTTGTGGATGGCGAGAGAAAGGGATTCAATTTCATTTTGTTGCATATGGATTTCCAATTTTCCCAGCACCATTTGTTGAAGATGCTATCCTTCCTCCATTGCATGTTTCTAGCCCCTTTATAAAATATAAGATAGTTGTAACTTTGTGGATTAGTCTCTGTGTCCTCTATTCTGTACCATTGGTCCACCTGCCTATTTTGGTACCAGTACCATGCTGTTTTTGTTACTATTGCTTTGTAGTACAGTTTGAACTCTGGTATCGCTATACCTCCAGATTCACACTTCCTGCTTAGAATTGCTTTTGCTATTCTGGGTCTTTTGTTTTTCCATATGAATTTCACGATTGCTTTATCTATTTCTACAAGAAATGCCATTGGGATTTTGATTGGCATCGCATTAAACCTGTAGAGAACTTTGGGTAATATCGCCATTTTGATGATGTTAGTTCTGCCTATCCATGAACAGGGTACATTTTTCCATCTTCTAAGATCTTCTTCTACTTCTCTCTTTAGGGTTCTGTAGTTTTCATTGTATAAATCTTTCACGTCTTTTGTTAGATTGATTCCCAAGTATTTTATTTTTTTTGAAGATATTGTGAATGAAGTGTTTTTCCTCATTTCCGTTTCAGAAGTTTTGTCGCTGATATACAGAAATGCCTTTGATTTATGCGTGTTGATTTTATATCCTGCCACTTTACTGAATTCGTTTATTAGTTCTAGTAGTTTCTTTGTAGACCCTTTTGGGTCTTCTAGGTATAGAATCATGTCATCCGCAAATAGTGATAATTTAAGTTCTTCTTTTCCTATTTTTATGCCTTTAATTTCTTTTGTCTGTCTAATTGCTCTAGCCAGTGTTTCGAGAACTATATTGAATAGAAGTGGTGATAGAGGGCATCCCTGTCTTGTTCCAGACTTTGGAGGGAATGCCTTCAACTTTTGTCCATTCAGAATGATGCTAGCCTGAGGCTTAGCATAGATAGCTTTTACAATGTCAAGGTAAGTTCCTGTTATCCCTAGTTTTTCTAATGTTTTGAACATAAAGGGATGCTGTACTTTGTCGAATGCTTTTTCTACATCTATCTAGATGATCATATGGTTCTTATCTTTAAGTCTATTGATGTGGTGAATAACATTTATTGATTTCCGTATATTGAACCATCCTTGAATCCCAGGGATGAATCCTGGTTGATCATGGTGCACAATTTTTTTGATGTGTTTTTGTATTCGATTCACCAGAATTTTATTGATGATTTTTGCATCTAGGTTCATCAGAGAGATTGGTCTGTAGTTTTCTTTCTTTGAGGTGTCTTTGTCTGGTTTCGGAATCAGGGTGATGTTGGCCTCATAGAATGAATTTGGAAGTTCACCCTCTTTTTCTATTTCCTGAAATAACTTGAAAAGTATTGGTATTAATTCTTCTTTAAAGGTTTTGTAAAAAAAATGACAAAATCATGGAATTTGCAGGGAAATGGATGGCACTAGAGCAGATTATGCTTAGTGAAGCTAGCCAAATCCCTAAAAAACAAATACCAAATGTCTTCTTTGATATAATGAGAGCAACTATGAACAGAGTAGGGAGGAATAGCAGGAAGAAAAGATTAACGTTAAATAGAGACATGAGATGGGAAGGAAAGGGAGAGAAAAGGGAAATTGCATGGAAATGAAGGGAGACCCTCATTGCTATACAAAATTATATATAAGAGATTGTGAGGGGAATGGGAAAATAAACAAGGAGAGAAATGAATTACAGTAGATGGGGTAGAGAGAGAAGATGTGAGGGAAGGGGAGGGGGGATAGTAGGGGATAGGAAAGGTAGCAGAATACAACAATTACTAATAGGGCATTATGTAAAATTGTGGATGTGTAACCGATGTGATTCTGCAATCTGCATTTGGGGTAAAATTGGGAGTTCATAACCCACGTCAATCTAATGTATGAAATATGATATATCAAGAGCTTTGTAATGTTGTGAACAACCAATAAAAAAATAAAATAAAATAAATATTCAGTTTTCATGCTGCATTCTTGAGAATTGCAAATATAGTAAGTATTCAGTGTTTTTTACAACAAAAATTAAGTATTGAGGTAATTAATTTTAAATAGTTAATAATTAACTAGTTTAATTAGTTTAGTCATTCCACAATGATACCTATTTCAAAAATTCATATTGTATATGACAAATATATATATATATGTGTGTGTGTGTGTATATATATATATATATATATATATATATATATATATATATATAAACGTGTTTTTAACTAAAAATTATTCAATTTTTAACTACAACTAAAAATATTAAAATCTAGAAGTAACCATGAAGGTACATGTAGATAAAAATTTAACACATTGCTGAGGAAAATATTAAAATAATTCATTAAATACAACCAAGTCTGTATTTTTATAATATTTCAATTTCTCCATAATAAACTATGGATATATAAAGATAAACTGCATTTGGAATTTTTTTTAATTTTCCATACTCGGTTTGTGTTTTCATTTCAGTTTTGAAATTTAAAAATATTGTTCTAAAGGTTAAATGAAGCAATAAAATATGAAAAATAGTTGAGATGTTTTGAAAAGGAATTATAATGACTATTTGCAGTGACAGAAAAAAATTAAAATTCTATATTTTGGATGTGATAATACACAAGTTGATGAATCAAAAAAAGAAAATCCAGAAAAACATGAAAGTATATACACTTAAAAATTAAAAGTTAAATATTTAAACTTTTGGGAGAAAAGGTTTATTTATTCACATGGATAAATAATCAAGAAATAGTTCTGGTTCCATTGGCTATTTGGATAAAATTAAGTAAGAACAGTGCATTTATTGTAAGAATGTACATAACAAAACTAGAAGAATTAATAAAAATAAATCTGATCTCTAGTAGGAAGATAGATAGCTTTGACCAAGTAAAAATTTAAAGCTTCCATGTATTAAAAGTTATCTAAACTGGATTTAAAATTAAAAGGAGAGTAACAAGTTAATTTAAGCAATACTTCAGCAGATTGAATGAAAAAAGGCATAGGTTTCTTAGATCTTATAAATTAACAAAAACATTTACACTGAATGGCATGAAAGAGGAATATATTCCATTCATACAAAAAGAAATCCAAATAGCCAAAAAATACCCCCTAAAATGTTCAAACCTATTATTGCTGAGTGAAGCAACTAAAACATCAAATTGATATTTGTCATCTCCAGTTGGATATTTGTCCTTATTACAATGGAAAAAATGTAAATAATGCCAGTATTGGTAAGATTATACCAAAATACACATTTTTATACTTTGCTGGTATGAATATAAATTGGAATATTATTTCAAGATGGTAACTAAGCAGCATGAAATAAAAACTATAATATTTTCATATTCTTTAAGCCTAATCATAGATTTGCTCAACATTTTTACTTAAGGTTATTTATTATCTTTGTATTAATAATAATGAATAAATGGAAACAACCTAGATATTGAACAAAAGATTGAATACAGTCATATTTAACCACTTACAGACAGAAAGAAATTGTGGTACTGAATACAATCTATTCATGAAAATATTCAAATATATGAAATAATATATTTCATATGATTCTACACTTATAAATAGAAATACCATGGGAATAAAGGGGAAAGACCAAAAATCTATCAAGATTTTATGCCTTTCTTTCTGAGTCATGAGTTTAAAGACTGCTCTTTCTCTTCACATTTTTAAGTTTTCTTAAAATAAAAAAAAAATTACTTTTAGAATCATGAATTACTTTTAGAATCATAGATTAGTTTTTATGATTATAAAATTGATATTTATTTTCCTTTTGGTTAAAAGATTTGACCCAAGCATACTTTCCCAACCCTAGTCAGTTTAAGTGTTGTTCCCTCCTTCTAATTCCCAAACACCATGTCATGACACATTAGTACACTTTCTTGTAACTGTAATTGTCTAACAAAGCTGTCTCCCCACTAGGCGTTGAATCTGTGAGGTAAGGAGTGCTTCTTGCATAGTTAGGCACCCCATGAATGCTAAGAGAAAGAAATAAACTTGCAGAAAAGATAAATATCAATACAGAAAAAAATGGAGAGAAGCACTGAAAGAAAAGGGCCTGTTTTATCCCCACTCCCACCCTGTAAACACAGACCATGGTCAATATGCATAATTTAGGCTCACTTTCCTCTCCATTCTCAACCATTATGAGAATAAGAGCCAATTAATGTTTCCCAATCCCTTAGTGCTATTTTGAAATCAGTCTTAAGACCACATCTCTCAGAGTCACATGAACTCATTACCTCAACTTCAATCCCTTGGTGCTAGAGAGACAGAGAAGCAGAGCAGGTAGAGAAAATTTTCTCTTGAGTCAGATGTTCTAGGTTAAACTCTAGCTCCACCCCTATGCAACCTAGAACAAGTTACCTAACACACATAGTTACATCTGTGCGTATCTACTAATGCATAAAATAAGGATGTTATTAGGATTTAGTGAGTTGATCCATGCAGCATGTGCTTAAAACAGCCTTATAATAAGTAAGGTGCTTTAGTATATAATATATAATTATATAGTTATAATATATAAAAGAGTTATTATATATAATAAAGATTATGTTATCCACAACATTTAGCAAACATACTTGTTGATTAACATTCATCATAAACATGTCACTAGAATCTGTGTCATCCATCCTTTGACAGGCATATATACTGGCTGACTCTTCTGTCTTAAATATTTACTGGGGAAAAAATGCTTAAGAAATTAATTAATCCAAATAAATTTCCAAGGCTCAGTTCACATAAGTGTTATAAGTAGTCAACTTCATTCTTGTAACATGCTTTAGACAACAAATTTGGCCACAAAAAGATGAGTCAAAAGATATCATTCTAATATTTTCATAATAAATACCTAATTATTCTTCATCAAAATACAACTCCATAAAATTACAACTTTATTGTCCTTCAGAGTTCCAACAAATGATAGCTTAAGATTGTAGACAAAAATAGTTAAAATGCCACTTTCTACTTCATTTCTTCTAACAGGTATTTAGAAACTGTTAACTCCTTAATTAAATCAACTAAAAGGTCAAGAAGAAGCTATAGACTTCTGTGTCTTTTTCTCTGACTCTGTGTGTGTGTGTGTGTGTGTGTGTGTGTGTGTGTGTGTGTGTGTTGGGAGGCTCTTGCCAACATCTCCTGTAGGTTCAGAGGAAAACTGGATGTGCAGATGGGGTCAGAGACATGAAATAACATGTTTATGGCAAGACACAAACTGTAGTTTTATCTCATCTGCAAGATTTTGTTTGTTCTGTCATTTTCAGCCTCAGTGGAGTCTATGTTTAATATTAAATGCCAAACAAACCCCTGGTGACATTCTGGAAAACTCATCCTATCTTAATGGTGACAGAATCGGTGACTCAGAGAAGTCCAAATAGGCTAAGGGAACTCATGACAGCTATAGCTGAAAAAAGGTTAGAGAGAAGAGGTACTTCCTTTTTCTAGGCATAAAAGGCCAACAATGGCTCCTAAATATAACCAACTCTTTTTGCAGAGTTTCTGCATATTATATATGTTAAACAGTTGTCTTTGTATTGTTTTTATAAAATAGAAAGACAAATAAATGAAGGGATATTTTATTAAACCATAGACCTAACAGGACAGGAAGTTTCCAATGCCACCTCTATTACTGACTGAATCAAACAAAATTTTACAATAATAATTGTCTACTTAAATGTCAAATGATTTCCATCCACTACATGTGTGTTCTCACTTTTAGCCTACTATGCATGTTAGGTTATGCCTTTTGGAGAACAGTTTAAATGAAACCAGCCCTATATATAAACATTTGTGAAACAAGAACATGTAGGAAAATCCCCAACAGTCTAAGATTTTCTTTTTTGTCATAAATACACTCATTAAGTAAAATGTTCTGGCCAGCCATCAGATGCATAAAATCATTCAAGGAACAATATAATATTTGACTTGTGGTCTTTTTTTTTTTTTCAGAGTAGAAAGTAGAAGTTTATTAAAGGACAGCAGAAAAGACTTCTCCCGGAGGAAGAAGGGGACCCAAGAGGTGGAATCCTTGACTTGTGGTCTTAAAGAAAAACAAAACAAACAATTTTTAAAAAACACATTTGGGTTTAAACAATTCAGGCAATCTTATTTTTTTCCCTAAATAACCCAAATCAAATGATCACTTACAGTTGTGATGACAATGAATTATATTTTGAATTAAGCTACCAAGAAATCTATTGGGGAAAAAAATAAAATAAAAACAGAATACTTCTACCATTACCTGCACCATCTCTATCACTAAAAGTTTCACAATAAGAACAAAAATAATTATACCAAGAATTGTCAGTATATAAATATCAATGTATTTAGAAAGGTCTAAATTTGTTGGGTTACCAGCTAATTAACTTATCATGGCAGAATGGACATACATTTATGATTAAGTTCTCTGAAACCCAGTTATAATTGAGACCATTTTATTAAAAAGTTATCATATAATTACAATATCTTTGTGATAATAAATAAAGAGTAGAGTTAAAATTATTAATATAATTATTCATATCCATGTACTTCAATTCATTACATTTTAAGACAGTGAATTTAGGTAGAATTTCCTTGAATTTAGCAAGGTTACTATCAGGTACACTTGGTCCCCTAGAGAGAAATCTATTCCTCCATGAGGTTATGTCAGTGGGGTTGGAAGTGGGGGCAAGAGGTGACTTGAGATAATCACTACTAAAATGTTTTATTTGCAAATGATAACTTTCTCTTTCATAAATATCAGCAAATATGCTACTCTCTCCTTCAAGCTCTCCCTCTCTCTCAGGATATCAGGCAGATAAGAGTTATCAGTAAAGGTCATCCTCAATTTCTGTACAGAAATGATCTGTCTCCAGTATGTAATAAACATTTATCCATGCCTTTATTAGCTATATTGAAGCTGACAGTTCTGTTAAACCATTTTCTTTCATTTTGCTAGGTCATGACGGTTAATGCTGCTAAAAAATCTCATCACTGCTTTTGATCACTGTATTGTCTTCTCTGTATTATCAGAATTTTGTGAAGGTAAGCACTGGCTGGAATGACCTATTAAAGTTACAGCTCGTTGAATCTCTGGTTGTTTTTTTTTTTTTAATCCCCCTTTCCCTTTCATCACAATAAAAAGGCAAAGAAGTGCAAAGAATAAATTTTCCTCAAAGGTACTTAGTTGGACATTTGAAATGTTCAGTCAACTCTGAATTATCTACAGCAAAAAGGATCCATAGCATCAAATATAAATGGAAAAAAAACCCCTACATAATCCAAAAATCTTCATTTTGGTTAAATCTTTTACCAGAGTATTCTCAAGATCTAAAAAGAAAACTTCATATTTCACTCTAGTCCCTTTCTCATCTTTAGGAATCTGTCCTCAGGCTGTAGACAGAAAAAGCAAAAGCAAGAAGAATTCACCCATAGAATATATATCCCCACAAACTGAGAAGGGCAAAAGAAACACATGATTGGAGCAAGGGGCATCTTTGTCTCTTTCTATCTTTCTTTCATCCAGGTCATTTAACTTATCCTCTCAAATCAATTTTTAAAAATATTTCCTTTTGAGAAATTATAAACAACAGAACAGCCATTAAATTGTCTGCCTGGATTAAAGATCTTCTAAAACTTTCCATTAAAAGAAATATTATTCAGATCAATTAAGAAATAAAGGAGTCAAAATTTAACCATATTTTCTTTCAATTCAACAAATATTTATCGGGTTCTTATTACATATCAGCCACTAAGGGGAGGGGACCTAGAAATATAAAGATATGAATGACTCATTTCTGCACTCAAGTAACTTATAAGTAGGGATGCACAAAACAGATATTGAAAATTCACAGGGTAACCTTAAAGCACAGAGGAAACACCTTTCCTCACTACTGAGATCTTGGAGGACTTCTAAGGAAAGAGAAGTTTCAAAGTGAATCTTCAAGAGTGGGCACAGTTATTCAAGTGGCAAAGCAAGAGTAGGAAAAGGAATCCTAGGCAAATGTAACAGCATGAGCTAAGACACAGATGTGCGACACAGTTTTATATATTCATAGAACAACTGGAATCTCCAAGCTGTCAGGACACAACAATCATAAGACAAGACAGGGAAGGAAAAGGCAATTTATGTAACCAGAAAACTGAATAAAGCACAAATTTTTGGAGGCTGTATAGGCAGCTTAAATAAGTCCTTTCAACATCATTAATAGGAAATAAAGCAGGAACCAATATGGTACTATAACAGCATTATCTATTCATTCTTCCTGCAGTGTTCTAGGTGGCAATTGTAAGATGGTGAGTATAACCAAATTGCTCAATCTATGGTGTGTTCATTCTGATGGGGTAAGAAAGACAAGACAAGAGATAACACGTGTTGGGCAATGATAAGCTCTGGTGTGTGGAAATACATTAAATAGTACTCTGTTTGCTAGGTCATGAATAAATGGGATCAGAATGTGAGGTATAGGAAGGAGAGCATAGAGTACTATTTAATAAAGTGGTCAGGGCATGGAATGCCCGAGAAAGTGACATTAGAGGACAGCATTAAAGGAATGAGAATGACAGTCATGGGAATATTGGGGAGAATTGCTTTTAAAGCAGACTTGATCATTAATGAAAAGATCCTGGGTGGGGAGTATGATTGGCAAGTTGAAGGAAAAGGGGTCAATTTGGAATAGAGAGAATAAGAGAGCAGGTAGGGGAAGTGGGCTAGAGTGCAGACAGACACAACTTACTTCAGGTTGCAGGGGTTTTCAAACACTTTGAATAATGGTCTAAAGTAATTCATTTTATACTGATATTTGTGTCTTAGTGATAGATACAAAAACAGATATTTTTCAAACCTTTATGAAACAATTCTACCATTTGCAGTGTACTCTATTTTCAACTCTTTTTTAAAAAAATTCTGATTCCCATCTATCAGATTTTTTTATAACCTACTAATATGTCACAATCCACAGTATAGAAAACACCTAGGAAAGGCTGCCAATATTAATTAGAAAAAAAAAATCACATTCTTTCTAAGGCACACAACACCAGGCCAAGTGCCAGGCACATGAGCAGCTTACTATTGTTTTGGGAATGAATGAATAGTATAATCACAAAGCCCAAAGCATGAAAGACTTCAAATTGGGCATTTCTATGCCAGAACAAAATTTGTAACAACCACATGATTTTCAGATTTTGGCTTACCATCAGGTTCACCAGAATGCACTCAAAAGTGAACAGGTAAATAAGTGCCAATCACTTCTCAAAGTGGACAAAATTTTACAAGAAGACCCTTTACTGGAGGTAGAAGAGTCCTTAAAGTTTACTTTACAAAAGTTATAGACATTTTCTGAAACTCAGATTTTTTTCTGAATAAAAAATAAGTTTGAAGTAGGTTCTCAAAAAGGTTTGTTGTTGTTTTCATAGAAATTAATTTCTTCTACCCTTGTGTGACTTCACACCTAGGATTAGAAAATAATTGGATCCAAGTGTGATCATGTATTAGAATTTCTGAGTAGCACCTTTGATTATTTTTTTAAAGAAACATATATAAACATAACAACTTCCTTCAGGAAATTTACTATGTTGTTTTCTAAAAGAACTGAACTAGAGTTTAGAAAATCTGATCTTTACTCTGTAAAATAATATTTACTAACATTACACAGGACAAGGCACTATTGTTCTAAGCACTTTGTATGCAAAACATTAACCCATTAAGTCCTAACAATAATCCTGTGGTGAAAGTAATATTACTATCCCTATTTTATAAACAAATAAATGGAAGCACAGAAAGCTAAAACTACCTACAGTTGGCTCTTCAGATCCATGAGTTCTACAGACATGGATTCAATCAACTGTGCATCAAAAATACTATGGGAAAAAATGGTGTCTGAACTGAACATGTACAGACAACTTTTTATTGTTCCTAAACAATACAATGTAACAACTATTAACAAAACATTTACATTGTATTATGTCTTGTAAGTAATGTTGGGATGATTTTATGTACACAGGAGGATGTGCATAGGCTATATGCTAGTACTATGTCATCTTATATAAGGGACTTATGTAAGGGACTTTAACATGTATAGATTTGGGTATTTGCAGGGGTCCTGGAACCAATCCCTTTAAGTCCTATCTGATACTGAGCAGGATACTAAGGAAAATTATGTGCCAAGCCCTGCAGGAATGTCTACATATTAACTTATTTAATCTTCCCAACAACGTTACTTTATAAATAAGGCAGAGAAAGATCTAACTTGCTAGATCTGGTATTGAGTCCATGATAATCAGCTCCAGAGCCCATGTACCTGATGACTATACCACTCAATCTCCTTTATTTTTAATACCTATGCCAAGTTAGCACTATTATTAAGTAAGATGACACTTGCCAAGTGAGACCTTAAAGAAAACATGAGCTCCTTAGGAGATGACAGTGGTCCTGCTTTGCATATTCAACACCAATCATTAAATCAGAATTTTTAATATCCTTGCCATCAAGCACTTAATAAATATAACTTATAAAAATTATGTTTTACACTTCTTTTGATAAAATTAAAGTTCTCTACTAGAACTTTTAAATCATCTTGAGCCAGAATTAATTCAATTATTAATGTCTTTCTGCATCTGTTTTTGTTTGTTTGTTTTGTTTTGTTTTTGCTTTCTTTCAACCCAAGTTTGGAACACTGTGACATTAAATTAAAAATGCAAATACCACATGGAATAGCATGAGTCCATTTTACATCTTGTTTTAAAAAATTAATAATTAGATAATTTTGTTCATGAAAAGATGCAGGCATCTAGACACCTGTTCACTTTAGCATTTATGGCTTCATTAAAAAGGAAGATTCTCCCTCATGCTCTCCTTCATTTGTTGTTTTCTTGTCCAGCACTTAATACACACATGCAAAGAAAGGGTAGATGTTAACTTCCATGGTCTACCTAAACTACGTTCTTTGTTATCATGATAATGGTCATATTAATGGTCAGGACCCATTTCCTAAAGAGTTTTTGTTCTCTATGGGGACTCAGCATAACTATATCAATAATAATAATTCACATTTAAATGTTCTATGACCCAGCTTAGAAATGAAGGTTGGTCCCAGCAATGATAACTCTTTTCACCACCCTGAGTAGAAATACAGACAATAAGCAGGCACAGAACACCACAATGACCTCTGACCTTCATGTCGGAGGTCACTGGGCTACAAAACAAGAGACAAGGCCCCTATGGTCATAGAAATCAAAGAACATTTCTAACCATGTCCCTAACATCCTGGGATTTCTTTAAGAGCTCACATTGTTTAAACACTGATCTAAGGTATGCCCAAAAGAATAACATCTCTTTACCTAAAGGTAAAGATTTCAAGATCTGAAAACAAATTCAGCAATTGGAAAAAAATAACTGAAATATCCATTTCCCCATGGTGATGCGGTATTTTAAGCCAGGCATTTCTGTGAAAGCTTCCTACTGTTTGGATCGAAATGAATAACAACAAAGGACCAAATGCTTAACAATTCTACTAATATTTCTTGTTCTTTTTTAAAGTATGTCTTGGAGACAACCCATGATAATCAAAAACCATATGGTGGTCAGGTTACCCTAAATTAACAGTTCACTCTGCTAATATCCATAACCTTGGATATGTCCATATTTGCTAGTCTAAATCAGTTTAACAAAGAAGAAATTGTATTAATCATTTTTCCCTTTTCTCTCTTAGAAATATACTACAGCTCATTGTAATAGCTATCTTCCAAATGTTTTTTTGTAATAAGAGAATGTGAAATAAAAATATAATAAAATCTTTGTTGTAATTCAGTAATACAGACTAAGACAAATACCATTTATAGCATATTCTATACCAGCTTATGCCAAAACTAACTGGGCTCATAAATTCATTTTCAAAAAGTTAATGCCTTATAAAGAATTCAGAAAGGTTAGCCTCTGAAATGATACCAGGAAAAACTCTTGAGTAGAAATTGCTCTTATATGAAAAAGTAATCTTCCTCTTCTTAAACATGGTGGCTTTAAGTCCTATCTGATACTGAATAGAAATTTAGATAAAAGAGTTAAATCCACCTTTAAAAAATCAGAAAATGCAAAACAAACAGAATGGGGTCATCAGCATGTGACAACTCCAATACATCTACTCTCTATCATTTAATGGCTATGTCATCCCTATTTTGGGGGAGGAGACAAGTAGTCAATAATAAGAAAAATTATTGATCTACTAACAGCTTTAATACAACCTTGAAATAAATTCTGTTCAAAACCCAGAAGCCTGCTCAGTCTAATAGTTAAATTGCTGACTCCCAGGCAAAACAAAAACCCTACCCTTAGGCAATTATCAGCATGAGTCTTTATTTGAAGTCTTACAGGCTGTTCAAGGGAGACCCTGATAGTTTGACCAAAGGGAAACAACACATCCAGTAGCTCAGTACAGGGCAAGCAAACTAGAGCCTCCCAGTATGAGAATATTAAATTATTATGGCTGCAACAGGGGGCACAATTGTTAGTGGCTCCCTCCCATTTATGGTCCTTCTTCTTTCTTCCCTGCAGTGAGTGTTCATTGTCATACCTAATATTAAAATGCTTTGATAATAATAAGATTGTCAAGATAATAGCAGGAAACTTTCAGTAGAAACTCAATTTTCAAAAGCCAGCTGTGTTCAACCCTATTTGATCTTTCTAAGAAGATGTCTTCAAAAAGCAAAAATTTTCCTATGTAAAAATTAGAACAAAGCACCTACTATATGTAAATACACAGTGTAGGAGTAAAAATGTACATCACCAATTCAATACTACAATCAAGAGAATAAATGCTATGAGACAAGAGAGCCAAAGGAAATTGGCTGTATAAGGAATAGAACAGCAGAATGAGAATGAGTCTTCCTTAATCTAACATTCTATTGGGATGGATGTTTTCCTTCATGCAAAGAGCTTTAAGTAGATGCATGAAGGAAACAGGTCTTAAATCAGAGAATGATTGCCCATGTGGGCATTATTGATGGCACCGGCTAGAAGCAGCAGTTTGGGCTTCTTTATTTCCTTTTATTTTGCATGACAAAATGACTCAATGGATCCAGTGAGGTGGTGTGTAATTTGGTGTTTAGGAAGAACACTAGTATTGTTAACATGTTCAATATCTGTACTTCTTAAGATTGATTCACAAAATCTTACTCTTTTGTCCTAATTAAATAATGGTTTTAGGGAAACTATACCCTTCAGCTTTCTTAGTCAATGCTATTGCACTGACTAAGCCATTTTAGATAAAAGTGCCAATGGATCAGGAAAAAAAAGTAGCAGCTGAACACTAAAGCTTTGCAGGTGGCTGCTGATAAATACAGTATTGTGACTTGCTGGCATAAGCCCTCTCAGAGTGCTCTGAATAAAGGTCAAAAGGCTTGACAAATTCAGAAGTCAGTTTTAAATTATAATCTACATGCAAGAAAATCCTTATCCATGCCACCCAAAAGGATTCCTTTTTTCTTTCTTAGTTACATAGAAATAGACAGAATTTTATTTACCCTTCCCACACATACTCATATCAGTATCCATCTGCATCACTGAAATGCAGTTATTTCAGGTATTTCACAGCTTACAGCAATTGTGGTCACTTCTCTAAAGAGGAATAACCTATTTTTAAATTATATGAGAAGAATATAAAAGTAAACACTTTTTTAAACTGGGGAAAAAACACTATAAACAGATAATTTGGTTTATTTCATTTTGTCATCGAATGGTACCTAGAGGTAAATTTCCTTGATTCATCTCATTTAGCCACATTATCTTGATTGTTCTTTGTTCTCTAGTACTTACATTCCTTTATTTCATGAAATTAATTAGTAATTGCCTGTGTATTTCTTAAAAGTGTGTCTTTTTCATGTATTTGTTCTACCTCTATATCTAAGTTTTAAATTTCTTATGGTCAAGTGCCATGTCTTTTATTGACTTTTTGTGTTTCCCCAAAACAATTCCCTTCTCTGTTCAATGTGAATGCAAAATAGCTCATAGTTTATAAGTAGGAAGAAATCTAAGACAGCTATAAGACAACTTCCTAATAGTGATCACTTTTATAATAGAAGAGTTAGAGGAGGGGAGCTCTGTTATATACTTCCAAGATTTTTCAGTTCTAATTATGATAATATATTCTTTTATTATAAAAACATAGCAGAGTAAAATAAGTCTTAAAGAAACAAGGAGGAAAATCTGAAGAGACACATTAATGTTCACCTTGAATATTCACCCAAATACACTTTTAACCTTCCTAATAAATAGTGAAGTGAGGAGATGGACTATAGAGATATAAATGAAAAAAAAATTAGTTTTAAATCTTATTTCAATGTGAGAAATAAGGAATATATACCTTGTAATCTGAACCTTGATTTAACCTGTGCAAGTAAGAGTAAAGAAATGGTGTTCCTTAAAAGAAAATGGAATGGCATCTCACCTTACTCCATCTACTAATACAGCATTCATTAATTCAATAAAATATTTTTGAACATACAACTATATGCCAGGCATTTTTTTTTCTAAGCACTGAATATATAGCAGTGAATAAAATAGATAAAAGATCACTGTTAGCATTGAATTAGATTTAGTTAAGGGAAATAGACACTAGACACTGAGACACTTAATAAAACAAGGTGATAAGTGTCTTAATAATTAAGTAGGAAAGGGAAGTTGGGATTTCAATAGGTAGGGAAGATGGTTGTGATGAACAACAGCTCTGTGAATTTCAGGTCTTGTCTTGCATCCTCTTGCTTTTGCCCTGGAGCCACACAGAGAGAACCTTCTCTGTCACTTTGCCACTTTTCAAAATTCTAGAATAATGCTTTTAGAAAAACCTAGGACTACCTCTTAGAAGAGCACAAAATCTATGCAGTTAGAGTGTAGGGGGGTCTTTATGACTTCATTTTCTCTATGCATAAGATTGGTTTTAGGGAACCAAGTTTTAACCTAAAATGATTTGAATGTTTTAGAAATTTCTTACCATCTTGTAGGATTGGATCCAGGTTTTTGGAGGCATAAAGTTTATGCAATTTGGGAAGGGCCTCTTTAAGGAAAAAATACCTAAATTATGAAGAAAAACTAGGTATGAAAGTCAATATTTAAGTCAAAAAATAAATCAAAACAAATTATAATTCACAAAACTGACAAACATCGCAAATATCACAAAACTTAGGATAGGCCAGGATAGCTTCTTACTTTGTATATCTCAAATCTTCTTCTCCAATACTCACAAATTCCAATGACAGTTTCTAGCTCTGTTCCTTTGTATCATAATGAGTGAGAGATTGAATCAATACATCATCAAAGATGTTTCTATACTAAGACTCCCAGCAATATTTTAACTACACTGAAAGTGACTAAAAATCACATACCCTTATCCTGTGAAACCTAGACGAAATGTATGCCCAAATTAATTTCCTGGAACCATATCCCAAATATCTCATTGCCATTCAAATACCACCCAACTAGAGGGGAAGTAATACTCTTAGAAGTTTTCCATGTTTTGCCAAGTTAAATAAGCCTTCCCAAAAAAGTCAATGATTAAATGTTTCTCTGATATGCATAAATTAATCCAAAATAAGGAAATAGGGTAAAGATAAATAATAGAAGAAAGATCAGTGGAGTAGACAGAGGGGAATGAAAGGAAGGGAGGAGAGACTGAATAGGGAAAGTCAGTGAAATGAATCTGACCTAATATTCCTATGTACATATATTGATATAACACAGTGAATATCATCATCATGTACATCCACAAGACACTAATTTAAAAAAAAACTATTCTAGCAAAAAGATCAGTAGCATAGAGGGAAGGAAACAGCAGGAAGAAGGAAGGGAGGGGAAGAAGAAATACTAAAGACCAAATTAGAACAAATTATATTTCATGCATTTATAATTGTTAAAATAAATTCTATTGTCATATAACTGAAAAGAACCAAAAATTTTTAAATAAAATTTTTCAAAAAATAAGTTTTCCATATTTTACAGATGGGAAATTGAGGCTCAGTTTGAACTAAGAAAAGAAGGATAGTAAACATTCATGCAAGGACTTCAATTCTGGTTATTTTTACTATATTAAGTGATATTTTCTTTTTTCCATATTTTATTGATGCATTGTAATTGTGTAATGCACATAATTATGTAATGATACATAATGGTGAGATTTGTGGTTACATATTCATACATGCACACAATACAACAATATAATTTGGCCAATATCATTTTGAAGTACTTCCCCTTTCCTTCCTGTCCTCCCGAAAGCTTCAAATAACCAGAAAATAGAAGTGAGTACAAGTGAGAGACAAAAGTTAAGGAGAAGAATATCAACAATTAAAGAATTTTACTAAACACAAGGTAAAAATTCAAATCAAGTAGTCAAGGTTAACTTCTAAACAAAGTACATTTTAAAAATAATACTGAATAGATTCCAACCTCTAGAATAATATAAATATATATATATTTTAATTCTTCAATGTATCCCCAAATAGAAAGGGCAAAAGAGAATCCAGCTTACCCAACACCTTTCACTATCACCAACTCCCAACCCCAAGTGATCACCCATACTTTTATCCTTTAGCCCCTAAGCAAATTGAGAGTTTTCCCTATACTGATGTTTGGCTACCCACAGAGTAGATCTGTTTTTCCTTCTATGCCTCTATAGCAGTTTGCCATCTGAATAAATCTTGGAATTATATGTCCATTGATTTATTTCTGAAATGCAGTATTTTGTTAAATACTTCATAATAAACTCTATGGCAAAGAAGTCAAAGTATTTTGGGAAGATCAGTCTGTTAAATAATATTTCTCGAGGACCTACTATTGCTAGATACTATTCTGAACTCCAGGATCCCACTGTATGGAATAAGACAAGTAGATTGTCTTACTTTATGGAGAAGTAGCTAGCAATAAATATTTACACAAAGAATCTTGAGATTGATTAAGAGCTATGTAGACAGAAAAATAAGGAAAAGAGTTGGATTGACTTCCATTATATGGTAAAAGTGACATTTGAATTGATATCTGAATGATAAGAAGAAACCAGCCATGGAGAGATTTGGCAGAAGAATTTCCCAAGAAAAGGGTAGAGAGATAAAAAATTCCTGAGGTGGAAATAATTTGAGGTGTTCCATACACAAAAAGAAAGTCAGCATAGAAGCGATTTTATAGACAAGACAGAGGGAAATAGCACCAGAGAGATAGTGAGAACTAGAATATGTAAGGCCTATGTACCATATAATAAGCTTGGATTTTTTTTTCCTGGTAACAAGAAAAGTGACTGAATGCCTGAAACAACAAGTGATGTGATCTTATTTTCACTTCAGAAAAATTATTCTGCTTCATGAAAGAAATGGTCCAAAAGTAGAGGGAGGAAAAGGTACAGGCTCGAAATACAAGTTTGAGAGGTAAGATGTTTTAAAAAGTATTCAAAGTTGCCGAAACCAGCTAGAGAAGGTTCACAATGAGTATAAAGGAATGAGGACAGAACTTACCAGTGTTCAAAGGTCTGGGAGAGGAGGTAATTGAGGTTTGTCTGACACCTGAATCTCAAGTCAGTGAGCCCAATAGTAGTTACCCTCATACTTGGACAATCCCTATGAACTGGACATAACCACCTTCTGATCTGCCTAAAAATGGATCAAGTATGTCATCAATAATGCTTTCTCAGTGCTAATATTTGCAGGGCTGAGGAAATCTGGAAATTCAAGGTAAAAGGCTTGATCAGATGTTATATTTGAGAAAGATGGTCTCAGAGCATCATGCAATGACAGGGATAATTAAGGTAGAGCAAGGAGGATAAGTGGATGTTGGAAAAGAAAAACCTGCATTCATTTAAGGTAAGAGAATGGCATAAGGACAATGTTGTCACAAGGTGTACAGTATGTAATTTTGGGTAGTACATAGACTCATAATAATATTTATGCATTTATTTATACAGTTATTTTCTCTTTTGTTATTTTTGCTTTGCTTTTCTAGGAGTGATATTGAGATTCCTATATAATAACATTTATTTTTTTTTAAAAAAGCAGAAGATTAGTCTAAGGGGAAAATATACCAGGATGCTCAGGATCCTAATCAGCACAATGGAATACAATCTGCTTGGCAGGGCTATGATGATTAGCAATAAGGGTTGTAAAGCATTTAGAAAAATGACCATCAGATTCTCACCATTACTATTTTTAAGTACGTAATATATTTTACTAATGGGAACAGAGAAACAACTAAGAAGTTAAAATAATAAATAATAGTAAAAATAAAACAAATCTGGAGAAACAATTTTAAGATTAGCATAAAAAAGAATGTATTGCATTAATGATAAATTAATGCAAAAATTGAAATTTGAAAATAAAGAGTTAAATTAGAATATATTAGGGAAATAGGAGTAAATGACAGTAGGGCAGTGAGAAAAAAAGAGATGATGATTTTGAGATGAAGCTGAAAGATCTGGTTCCCAAATGGGGCTTGACTGATCAGGTTGCTAGGAATAGAACAAAAGCAAATTTCTTGACCTGGTGACCACTGGTGATCCTTGTACCTCTAATACTGGGTAACAAGATTTCATGTTTGCAAATATCAGAGCAAGTATATTTCTAAGAATAGGGTTCATGTGTCCCATCAGGTGTTCAGATATTTGTGACCCAAAATGTTTTAAGTCCTGTTGACTATAATCCAGAGCAGTTAACTAAAAGTTATATCTCTATAGAGGCAGTATTCCAACGTTCCATGTATTGGAATGGTGTTGTACTTAAAGAAGTTGGAGTAGAGGGAACAAATGTTGAGCTGAGTCTATAAAGGACAAGTCATGGTCCCATTGCTATCGTTTTCCAGAACAGGTTTGGAGTAGGCTATGGTCAGACCTGTAATGGACCTGGTACACAAGGCTTAATTAGTATGTGAAAAAAGGCACAGCAAGATTCTCCTTAGAAAACAATGAGATTGATCCTTGAGTGACAACATTCTAAGTATTATAGATGAAAGTGAGCATGCCTGCTTGAGTTCCTGCCTTCACAAAGGTACCTTGACAACCAAATCTTTTCTTTATTTTTTTTATTTTGTAGATGGACACAATATCTTTATTTTATTTGTTTATTTTTATGTGGTGCTGGGGATCAAACCCAGTACCTCACACATGCTAGGCTAGTGCTCTACCACTGAGCCACAACCCCAGCCCCTTGACCACCAAATCTTAGTTGTTCCTCTGGAGGAAATGCACAGAGGAAGCAAAAGGCAACCATTTCCACACACTTGAATCCCTAATTTCATTGTGCCCTTTCCACTACTCTTTTCCTGACTGAAAAATAAACTGAAATTACCAGAAACCTTAGATCAAATATAAGTCATCTTCATGCTTAATCATCCTTAAGAAACAGAATCAGGCAGCCCCAAGCAGTGAGGCAGAACTATTTGGACCTATTTTATCATAACTCAGTACTCTCATAAATTTCATAAATGTATATAATTTCAAAAGCAGACTTATATTTTAGCATTTCAACTGAACATTGATAGGATTTATTTCATAATTGTAGCTAACCCTGAAAAATAGTTTCTTTGTTCTCTTAATAATTTATTTAAACAAAAAGAAACAAGAGAAAGTGCCCGCCCCCATAAAAAGGTCAAATTCAAAAGGGAAATGTAGATTCCAAAAAATATGCTCAAATATCCATCTTTCCTAAATGTTACTATAATTTTTTTAGGAATTTTCCTTTCTACTGGACATTTTTTACTACATGCACAAAGGTGAGATGAAGAAAGTGTTAGCCATAGTTTAAAAGGTGCCATAATGCAAGTTCCCTAAGGACCTCAATAGCAACTGCTAAGTAACAAAGCTTTTAGAGCACCAAAAGGAACCATGGAACTTAAAAATGGGTTCCTCAAATAAATTAATAGATAAATAATTCAATCAATATTAATGACAGTTTATTTTTTAAGTGGCAGTTCAGCATCCATTTTTAATTAAAAATAAAATAAATAAAGCCTTCTTGGCTAACGCTACAAAACCATATTTGTTTGTAGGTCAGGATGACTAGCTCTTGATGTTCTTGTCTCTTGAAGATGAAGATCCTTACTTAAAGAACTAAGAGAAACAAATCCAAACACACATGATTAGTATTTTTTATGCAGAATATTTTTAGCTTTGTATATAAATATGAGCTTATCATCTTGGAACATAAATTTTTCTCTCAACTTGCTCAGTTTATAGCTTAAGAACAAAACAGAGTGTCTACTATAGTGATTTTAAGGAAAAGTATAAAGGAATATATTTAGTAATGCCAACTCAAACAGACATTCGGAGTCACACACATCAAGTCTTCTTATGGGAATACAAAATAGTGACATTTTTCTATTAACATGTTTCCCGCCCAGGTGGACCAGTCAGGAGTCTCCAGTCCCCGTTAACCTACACTGAAATCCACAGTGGAAGGGCTTCTTCCTCTGAAGGGAGTCTCCTTTCTTTCTCTAAAGTTCCTCCTACAGATAACCTCAGAGAGGTGCAGTGTGGGACACGGAAAGGGAAAAAACCCTTTCTTCACACTTGTGCTACTCTGAATGCGGACCATCTGTGCCCCCAGCTGGAGTGCCGGCAATGGTCTGGCACTTGAACCACACCATATTTACAGATCTAAACACAAATGGCTACTGCCTGATTGTTTCATGATTCATTAGTCAGACAAGCTCTCCTCTCCCGCCAGCACAGCTGTTACAGAGTAAACCTTTGTCACTTAATAGGCCTGATTATTACTTTCCATCAAAGGTATTGATCTGTGTCACCTCTACTTAAGGGAATGGGGGAGAAGAAAAAGGGGAAATAAAATGTACCAGGAAAACATGAACATGAAGAAGACTGCAAAGGACAAGAGGGGGGCATTAGGTGGGATCACACACATTGGCTTCCTCCCTTTCACTCTTCCTGCGTGCCCTGAATATCTGGATCAGTGTCTTCGGCACTGTGACTGACTTTCTTGTGCACAGACCTGAGCCCCCGGCCCGCTGCAGTCACACACTCTGACCACGCAGATCATTGTTCAACCACAGGCACAGAATGAACTGAACCAGAAATCTGAATCAATTAATAAACCAAGCCAGTATGCAGAGAAAGTACAGGCTCTGGAGGGAATTTTTAATAGTTCCTTTAATTATCTCCTTTTGTTTAACCAATAAAGTAAAGCTATAACCCTGGGCTGCTCCCTGCCTGTGGCAGAGCACTCGCCTGCTCCAGGGGTGCTCCTTTCTGGCTGTCAAATCACCCAGTAAGGCAGAGAGAGGCTAGCCAGGGGTGAGGACGCCAGCTTGGCACTCTGGCTGATGCCCCATACTTTTCTCCTATCTCACTCTGTCCTCACTTTTTTCTCTTTATCACTTTCCTCATTTTTTCTTTTATAAAAAAAGGAAAGGTAAGACAAAGAAAGATTATAAAAAATTATACTACTTCAATAAAAGCTCAGTTCAAGATTCCTGCCCACATAGCCACCATAACAATTATTTGGGAAGTACAGAACTTTAGAAAAGGAGACCAGATTCTACCCAGCCTCCTAATTTGCCTACCAGTGAAAGAAGTCCAGAAATGTTAAGAAGATTCTTTCTGTCACAAAGTTTCCTGAGTGGTGCACCTGAGTCTAAGAAAATTCTCCTGCTAACCAGTCCAGGGCACCTTCCTTTGTATCAAACAGCCCTCCAAAGCCCATATCCCAATTTAGACAACAATAGTTCTAACAGTGTATCTCCCACAGCCTTATAGAAGATAATAAAAGGATGCAACCTTTGTTCATAGCTTGTAGAATTAACCTCATTATAATTTCACTTTTGTAACTATATCCCTATCATAGAGCATCTGTATTCTACTTTTTATAGTATACATGTGTATGTGTGGATATCACACATGAGTAACTCTGGTGCATACATGCATGTAAAATGTACCTCGCTCTTACAACCACTTAACAGCTCCAACCCTCTGAGGTGCCAACATAGACAGATTCTCTTCTCTTTGTCTCCACTTGCTGAAATTGTTACCCAAATCTAGAATATTAATGAAAACTTTATTATTCCTTTTTCCCTCCATTTATGATCAAACTGTCATTCTAGTTCACAAAATGTCAGCAGCTTTGCTAAGTACATCACACTGCTTGTTTTATGGGTTCATCATAGGTAATAGATTGACAAAATGGATATTGGGATTTGTCATTTGTATGGCTGTCAACAGAAGTAAGAGACGAGGCTTACCCTGACATAGTTCATTCAGAATTTGAAAGAATGGTCAAAACACAGTTTTAAGTTTGTATCTCCAGATATTGTTGATAAGCACAATGTTGAGAAATATCTGAACGGGCTGTGGTCCTAGGGAGCTGAACGAGACCATTTCATACTTATTTTATTCTCGATAGGCCCTTGGCCAAGGGTGGAAGGCTAATGGTTTCAGATCACTTCTGACTCAGTCCATATTTTAATCAGTAAAATGGCAATGAAAAACCCCTGTCCCATTTCCATGTCTATAGTCCTCCAGGTGGTTTGATTATTCCACTTAATACCCATGTCCAGGACTATCTAGACTTTCCCTCTTCCCCTTTCTTAGTTTCTAAATGGCAATTGGAATTTTACTTTTTGGAACAGAATGTAAATAAGGCATGTATGTTATGTTTTAATACCCATCAAAAAAATTTAAACAGAAACTGTATCCTTAATTCTTTCATCAAAAACAGAATTCAGATTTGGAAGCAAATGAATCTTACTGATAGCCAACTTTCAGCTTCTGAGCTTTCCAAACCAGAATTTCTTTTTGTAAGTTATGTCTATCAGTTGACAAGACCAATATGATTTTACATGGGCACAGTTTGGCAAACAGGAACTCCACATAATATAGTGCACTTGAAATTCATATAAAAAGAAAGCTGTCAGCAAGTGGAAACTGATTAAAATAAAGGGCATTTGTTCTTAACAGGGGAGGAAAATCAGCTTATAGTCATAAAAAGGAAACTGATTGGCAAGAACTCATGTGAAAATGCCTTGATGTCTGCTCTGTTTATATTCCACTTGATGATTTGGTTTTGAACCTAAATATGCATTTCTTCCAGCATATGAACAAAAACAGACCTTACCTACAAATCTACGTATAGTGACAAACAGCATTTGGAAGTGTCCTCTAGAAAAAATATCCTTAAAATTTTTAAAGACACCTGATTGTTGATGGCTTAACAAATTTTGGTAAGGCAGGAAGTATAGGCATAATATCTCCATTGTACAGGCAGAATACTAATGAGTTAAGAGGCTCAGGATAGAAAAATATCATCAAACAATATTTTAAAAGCTCCTGCATGTGGGAATCCACTGTCTGGTAATAACCCCAAGAGGACCTACATGATTGTATACAAATGCACACACAAAAAAATCACTTTTAAAAAGTGAGGTTTTATGAAGGACTTGTCTTTGGAAAAAACCTAAGAGAAAATCTACTTCTATTTGCTTACACAAGTTCTTGAGGTAGCCATGCAGAATGGACTTGAGTCTGAGTACTTACAGCCCAAAGTAAAATAAAACATATATGTGCAGTCAATTAAGACAATGTGCCTTTATAAATAGGCATAACACTTATTCTTAAATAGCAATATTATTTAGCTAAATATACAATGAACAGCTGGAACTAAACCCCAGAAACTACATATAGCAGATTGCAAATGAAAACCTACAGTTGTATTTAGTTACCTATACATTTTAATTCAGAGCAAGCAATCAAAGCCAACAGTATTCAGAATTGGATAATTGTACTTCCTTGCACCTAGAAATGATAATACCAAAGTATATTCTGGAAAAATGCATTTTCTTTAAAATTTTTAGTATTTTTCTTTATGAGGCATAAAGATATAAAGAAAAATTTTAAAGTATATTGTATTTACATTTCTTGTTGCTTTGAAAAGCCATTGTAAAATGTCTCTAGTCAATATGATATGGTGCTGGATTATAAAAAAAATAAATAAGTGTATAAATGAATAAACAATGAATACTTGTGACTTACTATGTGAGAGCACACTCAATCATCAGATTATAAATTTTTATTATTAACCAAATTTTACAGATGAATAAACTGAGTCACAGAAACATTACATAACCTTCCCTATAATATATAGCTGGTAAATAAAGCTGTTTGAATTCAAACCCAGGCTGTTTTGTTCCAAAATCCATGTTCTTAAAGTAAAAGTTACAAAATAAAGATAAAGAGAGGGTGGAAGGGAAGAAGGTAGATAGGAAGGCAGACAGGAAAGCAGTTGGTTTTGAAAATTGAGATAAGGAAGGAACAAAGGAGAAACTAAATGGAGGGGAAGAAAATGAGATAAGCATCACTTTTATAACACTAACACAATGGGGAAATTTGAAAAATGCTCTTGAGGAATGAATTCAAGTCTTTTTCACAACTGGAACCAGCTTTTTAAATTTTATTTATTTTTTGGAGGGAGAGAGGAAAAAAAGGGGTTTGAAGCCAACTGAACCCCACTATAAGCTTAGTAGTGGAAAAAGGATTGCAGATTCAGCCTGCCTGTGCCAGCTCTCAAGGCCTCCTTTCCAGGAATACATCCATCTGTCCTAACAACTCAGATATTTCAAACACTGCTCTTCCCTGCTCTGGCTTAAGAAGATGTCAAGGAAGAAGACATCCGGAAACTTAAAATACAAGCATGGTGATGCATGGTCACTTGGCCATGGTAAAGTGCACTCAGTTTCATGCCAGGAAGTAGAGCCTGCCTTCTTTCCAGTAGCCCAGGCATTCAGCAAACAGACCACACAACAGAAGCAGCAGGCACAAAAACAGAAAGAATCTGTTCAGCAGAAGAGAAACTTTCTGCAAAAAGATAACACTAGACTAACACTGAGGATAGCATCAAGGTGTTTGTAATGAGAGACTGCAGATCATATTATCTAGAAACAAATATCATGTAACTCCATATAAGCACAAAGGAGAAGTCCAGAAATACAAGCAGAGATATCAGTCATTGTGTTTTGGACAGAATAGGAAAATAAGGTATCAGAAATTTTAGCATAGATGGCTGAGTGTTGTAGGTTCCAGGTTTATTCCATTTTCTTTTTATATTAGACTCCTTGGGATATGCAGCTTTGGTGCTTTAAAAAGTAGAAATAAACACTTGTGGGCCGTGAGGCCCTATGTAGAATCTTTTATATTCATCTTAGTACAGATGTTTAAAATAAAACTTTTCAATAAATTCTGACCTTCAACTTCTAGATGGGAGTGGTGTTGTTTTTATTGTGGTAAATTGATAAGAATATTGAATATAATATTAAGAATTAATATGGTTATTATTAAATAAATCCTCAGTATATATCTTTCAGATGTGGTACTTGTGCTTTATGTATATTAAAATGTACTTTTTTAAATATTATTTTCATTTTACTTGGAAATTTCCAAAAAATGTACATTTTTAAAATATGAAGTTTTTCCATATTTTTCCACATTTCAATGAGTATGAATATAAAATATACAACAATTTACGATTTAGATCTTCTTTACTTCTTTCAGCAGTATTTTCTACTTTTCAGTATAAATGTTTGCTTGGGCCTTTTTTTAAATTTTAATTTTTTAATTTGTTCTAATGATAGTAGAATGCATTTTGAACCATTGTGTGTGCATTAATATTGATAACAATCCTCAGGAAAGTGCCATGACACCCATTTTACAGAACAGAATGCTGAGATTTAGAGAGGTTACAGAACCAGGTAAAGGCAAAGCCAGGTTGTCTCCAGGTTCCACAGCCCTTGTTCATGAAAGATACCGCCTTAAGAAATGTCATCAGACATTTGTTTTTTGGAATTGGCTTACTTCACTTAGCATTATATTCTCCAACTCCATCTATTTACCTGCAAATGCCATTAATTTGCTGATTTATAATGGAGATGTGGGGGGAACATGGGAGGAATAGATGAACTTTAGATAGGGTAAAGGGAAGGGGGAGGAAGGGAGGGGGTTTGGGGGTAGGAAAGATGGTGGAATGAGATGGACATCATTACCCTAACTAAGTACATGTAAGAAGGCACGAATGGTGTGACTCTACTTTGTGTACAACCAGACATGAAAAATTGTGCTCTACATGTATAATATGGATTGAATCACATTCTGCTATCATATATAACAAATTAGAATAAATAAAAAATATATAAAAAATTAAAAATAACAACAACAAAAAAAAAGAAATGTCATCAGGCACACACCAATAATCCCAGCAGTTCAGGAGGTTGAGACAGGAAGATCACAAATTCAAAGCCAGCCTCAGCAAAAGCAAGGTGCTAAGCAACTCAGTGAGACCCTATCTCTAAATAAAATACAAAATAGGGCTGGGGATATGGCTCAGTGGTTGAGTACTCCTGAATTCAATCCCCAGTACCCCCCCCAAAAAAAAACAAAATATCATCAGGACAAATTATATTGTTATGTTGTATGTGTATACTAATACATAACATCAAATCCCACCATAACTATAATTCACCAATGAAAAATGAAAACAAGAAATGTCATCAGAAATATTAAAATAGCTATGTTGTGGCAGTCCTGAGGTTTACCCTGAGCACAGGCTTGATGAACCAGCATTCATTGAACCTTCAACCCCTGGAACTATTAGGAGTATGAGCACAGTGTAACAATAAGAATAGTACAAAGAGCCCTGGATAAGACTGATGAGGAGTTGGGTCTGGAGCCTATTTATTAATTCCTTTGTGCATATTCTCATACCCTCTGAATCTCAGTTTCTAATTCTCAATAGAATGGTGATAAAGAGACCTGCCTAGTTAGCCTCACCATTGAGTAATTAAGCAAAATATATGAACCACTTCAGAAATGAATTTTTTAGAATCTTTCCACATGATCCTCTCAGATTGTAACTCTGTTTTGTGCAGACTCAACAACCAAAACAAAGGTCAGTGTCTTCCTTTCTCATGGCTTTCACCCAAACAATACCCATAAGAAATATCTCCAAATACTAGAAATTGTGCAAAATGACCATAAGTTGGATATAAGCCCAGTCCTGGGGCAAAGACAGAAAAGGAGTTCATGATTCTTGAAATGCTTGTGTTGTGTTACTTACAAAAGCCAAAAAGGAATGACTATTAATCTAATTTCTGAATGCATGATATTGGGATTAGCAGGTGGTAGAGCAGGAATACTAAATTCTGTAGCCTTTTGACTATATTACTGTATAGAATATAAATATCAGAAGTATCTATGAGGCATTAAAAATGCCTAGGCCTATCAAAATTCCATTTTGCCTCTTATTTCAAAATTATGCTCTTTCTTCCTAGAAAGCTGCAAAGTCAGGACCCTTACTGGATCTTATTATTTTTATATCCTTTGCAACTATATTTAAAAGTAGTGCTAAAATCCTCAGATCTCTACCAATATGATTTGAACTTTCAAGGATTTAACTTTTTGAATTAAAGCTTCTTCTGAAAATCTGATAAAAGTCATGAACCCTGTCCCCAGACAAAGCCCCTCACCCCGATTATACGTTCAAGTCTGTAACAGAGGTTTCAGATCTAAATCCAATCCATGAGCCCCTTAAGGGTTTACAGACCCCAAGAAAAGAACTCCCATGTGCTTGTATAGGTTAAAATATTGCAATATCATGCTAGGCCAAAGAGTAATGTGGGAATTTAAATCCATTTCCCATACTACCCACCACTCCATGTAGTATTCTCCCAGAGGCCTGTTGTTTTCTAACTTATGCAAAGGTGCCAAATAGCCAACATTGGGTATGTTGGGTTCAGCTCACATCAGTTCTCAGCCTGAGTCCATTGTGTGCGTCTTATTTCCACTCTATGTTCAAAGCCAGCCTCAGCAAAAGCATGGTGCTAAGCAACTCAGTGAGACCCTATAAATAAAATACAAAATAGGGCTGGGGATGTGGCTAAAAAAATAAATAAAATACAAAATAGGGCTGAGGATGTGGCTCAGTGGTTGAGTACTCCTGAATTCAATCCCAGGTACCCCGGTGACAATCAATATGGTAGCTTGAAATCAACCATGGTAGGGCTATTTACACTACAGAAATTCACAAATGGGTCACCCTCACCAAAAGAACCAATCACTAAAGATTTACCAGTATACTACTACACGTGGATTAGTAGAGACTCTGAAAACTACTGTCCTACCTAATGATAAATTTTAAATAAAAGGGAGAAAACAATTTTTAAACCAACACCCCAATTTCCTTTCAGCTTGTCCTAATTGCTTTTAGGTCAAGGACACATGAGCCCTGGCTTGTTTTGAGCACAGATTTAACAGTTAACAGATGCTACAGAAGGTATGCAGAGGGGATGCTAGAAAAATTGGTTCTCATTCAATCCCAGACAGGTTTTAAGATAGCATTCAGAGCTATATAAACCTATGTTTTAAAGCAGCTGCAGCGCTGATAGCAGTAACTGCCACAAGAACCATTAAGAAAACAAAACAAATGATGGTTGCATATAATTTTCAAGATAGGGATTAAGAGGAAGAACTATGGAGGGCAATAAATCTAAAGACCCATCACTCCTTAAGATGGCAAGGAAGAAAAATCCTGCCCATAGAGATATAAATCGTCGTGGGCTGATGTCAGGTGTCTTCAAAGGGTTTTTGAAGAACTGCACTTTACAACTGAACTCTGTCTGGAGCTAAGACATTCTCTTAGCAAGGTGGGGAAAAGTCAAGTCAAACGATTGATTCCATTTTTGAATTACAGAGGGCTATTGATTTTTCATTAAGGTTCCTGTGCTACTCTCAAAAGCAGGTACAGAAGGGGGAAAGTAATTCATTGATCAGAGCGGAGGGCCATGTTCATTTATTGGCTTTCTGCCACATCCCATTATTTCTGGTTCTAAATGTATATTGAAGTTAGTTTATTTTCATCATTGTCTCCTGTCACCAGAAATGTCTCCCAGCAACTATTAGTTTAAACACCCTTTTCTCACAATGGTAATGAGTGATAATATCCACTATAATCCTGGATTTATGGTATTATTCATCGAATTATACTATGGCCCCTCACAAGGCTCTGGTTAAATGTCTGTCAAACTTCCTTAATCTAAAAGACACTTAATGGTTTGAGGATTTTTTTAAAAATATATTTTAACTAAAATAAGACAATAGTGATTTTTACTATAGTTTTATTTGTTAAAAAATAAAATAAAACTTTCCTGGAGGGTCCATGTTTTTGTTCTGTCAATGCTAATAACTTCAAGGAGTATAGGAAAGCCACCCAAACCAGGCATCATATATCTACACCAAGCCACTGGATACCAACCTAGAAAACCATTAAACACATCCAGAATAAATCATTTCCACTGAGCATCCTGATTTCATTTGCAGAAACAATCTTCAATTAGCCTATATGTCTTTTTAAATATTTCTTTAGATATAGATGAACACAATACCTTTTTATTTTTATTTTTTATGTGGTGCTGAGGATCGAACCTAGGGCCTTACACATGCAGGGCAGGCACTCTACCTCTGAGCTATAACCTCAGTCTCAGCCTATGTCTTGATTCACAATCAAATCTTTGTTTTAGCAAACTGAGATCCTGAAAAACTGAATGGTTCAGGACAAAGGGAAACAGTGGAGACCAGGTCCCAATTCCTGGGGTTCCTAGTCACTCTTTGTCCCCCAATTCCACAGTCTAATAATCTACCATATCATTATTGTGATATTTATAATATATAAAATACATTATTGACTTTCATATCAAGTCCTGAAAATTCTGCTACAGATTCCATCCCCATAGTAGAGGATAGGAAAGGCAGCAGAATACAACAGACACTAGTATAGCAATATGTAAAACAGTGGATGTGTAACTGATGTGATGCTGCAATCTGTATACGGGGTAAAAATGGGAGTTCATAACCCACTTGAATCAAAGTGTGAAATATGATATGTCAAGAACTATGTAATGTTTTGAACAACCAACAATAAAAATTAAAGGAAAAAAAACAGATTCCATCCCCAGATAAGAACTTATTTCCCACTAAATTCTGCCTCATGGCTAGGTAGCCTAATCAGCTGCCCACATTATGTAATACAAGTACCCATTTGCCTCCTAAGAGTTCCCAGTCCAATCATGAGCCCCATGGATCCCATGAACATCAACTCTTCCAAAATGATTTTTCCAACATCCCATGAGAGTTGGGATGAATTCTCCCATTGTATAGATGATTCAGCCAATACTACACAGTAAATAATTTGCAGAGCCTGGTCTCAGATTCAGACCTTCTCACAGAGAAGGGCTCTTTTTACTACACTACAGCTCCCTCTGGTGATGAAATTCACAGTGGGAACCATCAAAAACAACTATGGGTAAAGAAAAAAAAAAGAAAAGAACTATGTGAAAGTTGCATATCAATTAATTGAGCTAGCAAATATGATAGAAAAAAATCTCATTAAGAATGGTAACCAAAAATATGAAATGTCTAGATGAGGTTGACAAAAATGTGTTTAATTTATCTAAATAAAAATAAACAACCTTACTGAAAAATGTAGAATAAGATTTAATTAAATGAAGAACAAAATATGCTTTCAGTGTGTAAATGGTTTCCAGTGGGATAGTTTGGAAAAAGGATGATTATTATATAATTTCCCCATATGAGAATACAACACAAACAAACACAAACATATTTTGGAAAAAAATAATGATGGGTCACTCACTCTATCAAATATCAAATGGAATTTAAAACTTCAGTATTTAAAACAAGTTGAGAACCTGTGCAAAAATCAATAGACTGATCAATGGAACTAGTCAGATAGCCATAAAACACAATGTAACATGTACATTAAAGAAAATGTTAACTAATTGAAGGGGAAATTATTATATATTTGAAAGTATCAAATTCATCCAATTTCATTTGAATACTCAGTTTATAAAGTAATTAAAATTCATTTCAGATGAATTCAAGAGATAAATATTTGGATTCCTTTAATGTTAGAACACAGGAATAAAATAGAGATGAATATTTAAATTAAAGAACAATTTTATCAATATAAAACCAGTGATAAATCAGGATGGAAGAAAGATTTTGCTACACCAAAATGTAAAATTTCTATTCAAAACATCACAAACTACAATAATTGGAGCTTCAAATATCACATACATGCAAAATAAAGTTCTACACCATTAGCATTAAAAATATCAACTAAAATAGCATCAGGATGACATTTTTATCTACTGATTGATAAAATTATTTTAGATGTAAAAATCAAGGTTCCAGTGAGATGGATGCTATTACAATAGTGACGGGAGAATAAACTAGTAAACATTCTGAAAAGAAATATACTATTGTGTTTCTAAAGCCTTTTATATATTGAGAACTTATATTTCAAAAATTTTGCCTATGGAAATGACCAGAAGTACTTTCAAATAAGAATTTGTACAGAATTATTATTTTTTTGCTTTGTTACTATTTTTTATATTAAGAAAAAATGGAAGTATCCTAAACAAAAATAGAAAATATTTTAATTGGGTACAACCATATGATAAACTAACCCAGAGACAAAAGAAAATCATGTTTTTAAGAAAATTTAAATAAGGTAGAGAAATGCTTGTGTATAAAAAGAGAAAAATAATGTGGGTCCTAATTTGTAACAATAGAAATGGCAATGGCAATGAGGAAACAGATGAAGGCGGAAACAATTTAAGATTTTTAAAGGTATAAATTAAATTGTTATGGTTTAAATATGTCTCCCAAAGCTCATATGTGAGACAATGAAAGAAGGTTCAGAGATGAAACAATTAGATGAGAGAGCTATAACCCAAACAGTGGATTAATCTACTGATATAGATTAACTGGGTGGTAACTGAAGGCAAGTTGGGTATGGCTGGAGGAGGTATGTTACTGGGGAGCATGTCTTTGGAGTTTACATTTCGTCCATGGTGAGTGGCACAATTTGTCTCTCCGCTTCCTGTTGCCCTATCTTGAACTGCTTTCCTCTGCCACACCCTTCGACCATGATGTTTTGCCTCCCTTTGGGCCCAGAGCTATGGAGTAAGCTGACCATGGATTGAACCTCTGAAACTATGAGCCAAAATAAATTTTTTTTTCTCCTCCATATTGCTCATCAGGTCTTTGATCACAGCAATGCAAAAGCTAACTAAAACAAATTTAAAAGCTTCTGCAAAGCAAAGGAAACAATCAACAGAGTGAATTAATGGCCTTCAAAATGGGAGAAAATCTCTGTCAGAGAATTATGGAACAGAAGATTAATATCCAGAGTGTATAAAGAACTCAAAAAAATTAACACCAAAAAAGCAAGTAATCCAATCAATAAATGGGCAAATAAACTAAACAAATACTTCTCAAAAAAAGTACAAATGGTCAATCATTATATGAAAAAGTGTTCAACATCTTTAGCCATCAGGGAAATGTAAATAAAAACTACACTGAGTTCATCTCACAACAAGCAGAATGGCCATTATCAAGAAAACAAAAAATATCAAATGCTGAAAAGAATATGGGGAAAAGGAACTCTTACACACTAAATGTAAATTGGCATACCCATCATGGAAATCAATATGGATTACCTCAAAAAAAAAACTAAAAATAGAACTTCTATCTGATCTAGTTATATGACTCCTTGAGTATATATCTGAAGGAATCCAAGTTGCATACAATAGAGATATCTTCATGCCCATGTTTATTGCAGCATTATTCACAAGATCCAAGTATGGAATCAGTCTAGATGTCCATCAGTGGATGAATAGATAGAGAAAATGTGGCATATATGCACAATAGAGTATTTTATTCAGCTATAAAGAAAAATGAAATCATATCATTCTCAGGAAAATGGATGGAACTCTAGATCATCATGTTTAGTGAAATAAGCCAGACTCAAAAAGACAAATATTACAAGTTTTCTCTCATATGTTGTATCTAGATGGGGAACGGTGACATAAAAGCAGAAGGGAGACTAATAGAGAAGAAGAGGACTGTGGTGGTAAGAGGGATGTAGGAGAGTGTAACAGGGAGAATGAGTATGATCAGAGAACATTATATGTATATATGAAAATATCACAAAGAACCTATTTGTTATGATTTGGATGTAAGGTGTCCCCCAAAAGCTCACCTGTGAGACAATGCATGAAGGTTCAGAGGAGAAATGATTGGGTTTTAAGAGTCTTAACCCAATCAGTGAATTAATCACCTGATAGGGATTAACTGAGTGGTAATTCAAGTTGTAGTGTGTAGCTAAAGGAGACAGGAATTAGGGCATGGCTTTGGTGTATATACTTGTATCTGACAAGTGGAGACTCTCGCTCTCTGTTTCCTGATCATCTGAGCTGGTTCCCTCTGCCACATTTCCAGTCATGATGTTCTGCCTCACCCCAAGCCCGGAGGAATGGAGCTGGCCTATGGACTGAGACCTCTGAAACCATGAGCCCCTGAATAAACCTTTTCTCCTCTATAATTGTGCTGGTCAGATCCTTTAGTCCCAGCAGAAAAAAAAAAAAACTGACTAGAATACTATTATTTTGTACAATTAATGTTCAGTAAGAAATTTCAAAAAATTCTAAAAGATTTAAAGTATAATAAACCCAATCACCAAAAATATAAGTAGCAAAAGAATGATTCAAGGATTATTCCTAGGATACTGTTCAGGTGTCTTGAGAAGTGGGGGAAAACATGAAATACATGTGAAAAGTTTAAAGACTGACCTGTCTGTCTCAAATTTAAACATTAGTATTCTGCTTTATGCCCAGTTTTTAAAGTCCCATTGAGTTTTTGCCCTCATATACCTTAGATATGGGAAAATCTCACTGTCTTGCCTCTTTCCGACATCACATATCATGTAGTCTATTCATAGTTAAATTATGCTCAATGTCAGATTGCACTACATAGACACTTGATGGCAGGAAGATATCAAACTTTTTGCTGCACTAGAGTGGGGGTGGTTCTAAAAAATTTAGGAAGCATGAAGAATAAACAAACCCTCTATTGTACAGAAGCACTCAACGGAATAGTAGGAGGTATAACTATGTGAGAGACTGTGTCATCAGCTCTTCCCACCACAGGTTTTGAGAGTATGAGAAATAGCCTTAAAAGAAATAACTTTTTTTATATTCTTCATAAAATAACTAAGCAAAACAGCTATTAATATTAATAAGAATTAAAAGTAAAATTTATCAGGGTTAATACTCAGATTGTATAATCCATGTGCGTTTAATAAAAACTGACTCTAGAGAGTGTGTGACAGTTTGTGTACAATATTCATGTTCATAAAATTCTTACAAAGTGCTCTAAGTTATAATTAGCTTCAACTTAACCATACTGCATAAATTTTACACTTATTACCCAGAAATAATATTAATCTTCCTTTCCCAGAAGAACATTTGTAGGACAGATCATTGTTTCTTTCCACATACTACATGATATTTGGCTCCCTTAATTAAGGTTTAAACAAATTCCATGAAAAATCAGGTCTTTGGTATTCACATAGCATTCCTTAAGAAAGTAGAATGGCTCTAATTTTAAGGCAGCAAAACTTTGTGACATGAATTACAGCATGAATTTTTATTTCCTTGAGATTTAGGACACCTTTAAATGCCCAATCTGTTTTCATGAACAAGACATTTAATTTATCTGAGATTCAGTTCCATATCTGTAATTTTGGAGAAAATAACTTACAAGGGTTACTGTAAGGCCTAGAGATATTGATTGTAAAATATCATCACTAAGATAAAATTCTACTATTCTATGTATTTTCTATTATCTCATTTAACCCTCGAAACAATCCTATTCTTTCCATTTTAAAAATTAGGCAACTAAGGCACAAAGAAGTTAACTTGGCCAAGTTCACTTGGCAACAGAACTGGAATTCAAAACTGAGAATCCTGACCAGGTTGTTAGTCATCACACCAATCTATTTCATATGAGCATACTTGTAGTGGAAACTATTAGAAATAGTAACAATTTCCAGATGTAGTGGAGCACATTCATAATTTCAGGAATTCAAGAATCTAAGGCTGGAGGATCTCAAGTTCAAAGCCAGCCTTAGCAATTTAGTATTACTCTAAGCAACCTAGTAAGACCTTGTCTCAAAATAAAATTAAAAAGAGATGGAGAAGTAAAGTGCCCCTGGACTTAAGCCCCAGTACCAAAAATAAATAAATAAATAAATAAAACAATTCTTGTCTTTGTAGTTGTTATGACTTGCATCAAAAGTACTGTTTAATAAAACTCTGCACCAGTTCATGTTTTTACAAGCCACACTGTTTTGTATTTATTTCAACACAGATAAAACTAAAATATCATAAGTATGTACAAATGTTAAAAAAAATAACTCCCTGAATGTTTAAAAGTCTTACAAATATAAATCCACAAGCTATTGCACCTTACAGTTCAAGGTAAAAAAGAATGGCTGATGTAAATTGTGTCAGTACACCATCAACATAAACCATCAGGGCATCATATATTACTGAGCAACCTCCACTCTGAACATATATCTTGGTACAAGCAATACTTTTGACACCAATCACTTCCTGAGATAAAATATAGTTTGCAGGAGAATAATTTCTACACCACATAAAATGGCACCCTCCCACAAAAGAAACAATCATTTTTGTACCAAAAAAATATGCTCACAGTATTGAGCAATATAGTCACCAAACACAAAATAAATGCAATTCTGTACTTCCCCTCAAATTGCTATATTTAGTGTCATTTTCCAACACAAATATTAGTTTCTTATTCCCATCAGAAAGTGAATAATAAGAATCGGTCAGTTCTTAAACCTTGGTAACTATATATTTCCCCTGTGCTTTTTTTTCCTTGAGATTTAGTGAAATTTTTTTTTTTTGGTCAAACATTCTAAACAATAAAATGATTCTGCTTATTAGCAACAAATAAATTATTTCAATATAGAGTACCTTTCTCTTTTTTCCCATTGTCCTTATCTAAACACCTGGCATAAACAGTGGGTATCTACTATTTGTTATCCTATCTAAAAAGTTTTTTCATTACCAGTGTATTTAACCCATTGTATGACCAACATCAAGGCTGACATGTTTTCATCTGGTACTGCATAACACTTAGCCTGTGGCACATTTCAGACTTCTAAGAACCCCTCAAACCATAAAGGCACATATTATTATCATCCAACTATAATCAAGAAAAAATATGTGAGGGTAAAGAATTAGACCTGGTTTTAAGAAATAGGAAATTCTGGTTCTAGGGCTATAGATTAGTGGTAGATCACTTGCCTGGAATGCAAGACCTGGGTTTGATCCCCAGCACCAGTTATTTTTTTAAAAAAGGAATGCTTATTGCATATTTTAAAATATTGATATGGTTCCTAAAGTTAAAAAAATTCCATGAGAATTATAGCTTTTAGTGTTCTCTTTTTTAAATTTCCCTTAAATTGGGAGAATAGAAACTCATCCTGAAGCAGTACAACTTTAGTGAAATGAATAAAGTCTGGAACCCAACCAGATCTAAGTCACCAAATTTGTCATAGATTATTTTAACTTTATAGTAATTTAAAGGATATAGGCTCTAATTTTAGAAGCCAAACTACAAGTAACCATTTGGTTTCATCAGTCTTTTCCTCCATTGAACTTTAAAATGAAAATTATTTCCATAGCTCTGAAATTATTTCCATAGCTCTCTCATTCTAAGAACATATAGATAGATGAAGCCAAATTTATTCAGTACTAACCATAAACTCTGACCATTCTGACCAGACCAGTTACTATGATTTTTGTTAGCAATCACAACTATTATTTGATGTCAATGAATTTTAAGAGAAGTATGCAATCAGAAAAAAATGAGATACTTTTTAAAATCTTCATCAAAATTAGAAGTTGTTCTTAGCCTCAATCCTTTAGGCTTTGCCTAGAAAGAACTCACATTGAGTCACAATTTTCTCAGAAAAAGAGAGTTTAAAACATTAAAGCACTAAATTATTTCACAATCCAGACAGAGGAAAAGAATGAATTGGAAAAAAAGGCTGATTATATACATTCCGATATTCTAGAAGAAAACAATGGCAAAGTCTGGCTTTATGACTAATTTATGATGTATACATATTTGAAATAACTACTCTCTCAAATAACTTTTAAGCTAAGCCCTTGGATCACAACACTTATATAATAATTTGACTGGTCTTTGTCCTTGTTTCTGGAATTGAGACTATAAATCCTTGGAATTTCCCAAAAGAAGTGTCTTTGTTATTCATGAGCCCCTTGGATCACACCTGAGTTTAAGCTAATGAAGTGATTCATGGTGGACCCCTATATAGCTTCAGGATGGGGGCTGATGATGTCATTAGAAAGCTGAGGCTTTGACCCATCTGACATCAGCCCAACCTCCTCACCTCCCTCAGGAGGGAAAGAAAACTGGAGATTCTGTTAAATTCTGTGGGTCATTATTCAGTCCTGGCTATATAATGAAACTTCCATAAAAACTCTGTTCATCAAAGCTTGAAGAAGCTTCTTGGACGTCAATACATCAATCTGCCAGCCATTGGATGCACAATAATCCCATGGGGAGAAGGCAAGAAAGCTCTGACTTTGGGACCCTCCCAGACTTTGTCCTTTATGTTTCTTCATTTGGCTAGTCCTGATTTGTATCCTTGAAAATGGAAGACTAACTGTAATTATTGTGAGTTCTTGAGTTCTACAAGTTATAGTGAATTATTGACCCAAGAGAGAGTTGTAGGAACCCTTTACATTTGTAGCCATTTGTCAAGAGTGTAGGTGGCCTGGGATCCTCAAATTTTAAATTGATGTTTCAAATGAGTGCATTCTTGTTGGGGACCATGCCCTTAAACCTGTGGAGTCAGATGCTAACTTTGGTGGTTAGCACTAGAATTGTATTACAATACACCATCACTGGGAGAGTCTCTATATTTTTCATCTGCTTGTATTTTTCACCTTCAACTGGTTTAAGAAACATTCAAGGACAGTTTGTTGACTGTCATAGTTACATAATTGAATTATGTCAGAAGGAGAATGAAAATATACTTTCCAAGGCTCTTCTCCTACCCTTACCACATATGATAAGATTGGCCATGTTTCTATCGGTCTAGATCCAGTTTACTTTTAATGCAAAAACATACATTGGTAATACTCCATTATAACCTTGCAAGACATCAAGTTTGATACTTGCCTTTAAAGAAGATTGTATCAATGCCTCCAAAGAAATCTGGGAAAAACAGAGTTTCCAGCTTTACATTTCATAAATACTGACAAGGATGTCTGCTTACTAGCTTAAAAAAAAATCTCTTGTCTTTTGTATTACCTAGAATTCTTTGACTATTCCCACTTGACCTCAGATTTGTAGACATTTTGCTTCTTTATTTCATTTTTAACTCTGTAATATTACCCTGAAATTTTATATTTATATCAATAGATGAATTCTAAATATAAGTTGAATTTATAAACTACAGTCCTTAACAGTTTATGTAATGGCTTTATACAGGAGATCCATAATACAAACAAGAATGTAAGCAAGAAGAATGCTTTCATAACTTAACTTATCCAGTTTTGTTTTGATTTATATCTTATGATTTTCCAATTATTTGTATTTTTAAAAGCAAAAATGTACTTAAGGCTAAGATTATGGCGCAATAATTGTTACACTGAATTATTACACAAAATTATCTACTTTATCCCCAAATATGGTAAATTCTGAACTTTTTTTCCATTAGAAATTACTCTAATTTATTGCCATGTGTTACTTTTAATTAAAAGTTTTCTGCATTTTCTGTTTTTGACTATTTGTGATGTGCTTATTTTCAGGGGAAAAAAGCATACATAAATGTCCTTTATTTGGTAAGAGAATCAGAATTATAAAAATGAAAGATATTCAGAAACAAAAGGAAATTAAGTTATTTACTCAAAGTCACATCATTAGTGAGGCTAGAAGGACTAGAATCTAGGATTTTTGTTACATAACATGGGGCCAGTTCTGTTCCATCAATGCTGCTTCCATCATTGGCTACTGTAGTTAATGATTCCAAGGTATGTTTAGAAGAAAAAAACTACAGGAAACAAATCCCTTAGGGACATAGTAAGCAATGAAATCTTGCCTTATGAAATATTTTGTTTTGACCATTTCAAATAAACCATGTTGTGGAAACAAATGTCAAGTATAACTTAATGATAAGACTTGCCACATCTTTATATCATAACATTTAAAAAATGTATAAAGACTCCCACCAAGTTATCAATAATGAAAGGTTATATTAGGGAATAGAAAAAAACTTGGATGTTTTTCTTGTGTATCTTGTATGGTTTGAATTTTTTATAATGCCTATCTTAACTTTATAATTATATTAATTTTGAAACTCAAACAATAGACTTCTATTGATATTTTAAAACTTTTATAAAATTATCAGGGCATGATGGTGCATACCTACAATCCCAGCAACTCTGGAGGCTGAGGCAGAAGGACCAAACGTTCAAAGCCAGCAACTTAGCAAGGCACTAAGCAACTTAATGAGAACTTGTATCTTAAAAAATGGGCTAGGGATGTGGCTCAGTGACCCTGGGTTCAACCCTGGGTACTAAAAACTTTTAAAAATTGGTTTTGATGGAGAAATTTCTAATATTTGGCTGGATTTAATTTTGTGCAATAATAAAGAACAATTAACTTTTTTTTTAAACTCTCTTCTGCAGGCATAGTGTGTTCATTTCTGGGACAGAGTTAACACCCCCAAAATGGACACCTCAGGGGTCAAAGGCATAAGCATATTGCCTTCTGTAACCAAAAGCACTGAAAACATACCACTAAAATCTATAAAACCACAAAGCAACATATAGGTGATTGATTCAGAGTGCAGTTCACTAAAAACAACAGGAAGGGGCTTTGAAATTAAATAAGACAATCTTCAACATAGCTCAACAACATAATCTATATTTCTAAAGATATGTTTCAAAAAAATATGAGAATATAAACACAATAGTGCAGATTAGTTTACAGATAAATCTGTAATAGTATATAAGAGAACCTAAACATAATTTAAAAGGCCACTCATAGTTCCAAACAATCTGTGCCACATTTTTTGAAGATTTAACTACTTTTTAAAAAGGGAAAGAGTACCAAAACAGAATAATTGTAGCATATATGTAAAATGCATACTTTTAAAAAATTAACATGTCTAGCAGAATAACAAATGATGAGATACAATTTCACAAGATAATAACAGTGATTTAAAGACACAATGTAAATTTTAAGGTCTGGTAATGATATAAAAGGCTAAGGTTTTGTGATGAACACCCATCAATACTGCCAGCATCTCTCTACAAATGTAAATAAACTGATCTTGAAAAGTTTAAATTGCAGTAATTCTCATGAATGTGAGGTCTGAGTTCAAAGTGTCACACCCTACTGTGATTGGTTTGGGGCTAAATTTACCTTTTCAAAGTTACAATGAAACCCTACAGCAAATTCCTGTTGGTGTCCCTGCCAGAGAGAGAATCACCACCTTTAGATTAACCCGTGATTCAGAAATATTTTAATATCTCTGCTCTCAGATAAACAGAGTTAATATGTCTTTCTAGCAACAAAAATGCTTGAGGACCACACAATAATACTAGAAATTTAATCTCCATTTCATAAGTCTATTCTTTCTGGTCTAAAAATTGATTAATTTTAATATTCAAATACCCAGGACAATCATTCTGACACAATGGTATCAGAATCAAATAATTTCAGCCATCGTGAACACTGTCAAAGATGAAGAGATTCAACCTAGATTATTTAGGTAAAAGAATGACTAAATATACAGATACAAAGAAGGAAGAAGGAAGAAAGAGAGTGAGAAGGAGATACCAAAACAGTTATTAGTGTACTTGAGTGATACAGGTTATCAAACTGAATAATTCATGCCTAAATCCATAGATCCTCCATAGCAGGAGGCTTCAAAAACCCACATTGGATATGGGCGGTGTGATTTGGTAGAGAATGTGATTGATTTAATGTCAGAATATCTGTGTCTAAGTAGCTGTGTGACCTAAAATGAGTCACTTAACCTTGACCTCAGTTTCATTTTTAAAATAAAGACTTATTATCTTCATATTTCCTTCAAAATCTAATATAGTATGATTTTATTTCTCTCTTTGCTGTGTAATCAAATCAATGGACAGAAAAGACCTCACTGATCATCAAATTAATAAGGATAAAATGAAATTGAAGGCTTAAAAGCTCCTTAAAATGTATTACATGTTGTATAAATGTTACTATTATTATCTCCATTATTAATATGAAATATCCAGTCTAAAACTTTTAAAATAAAAAGAGCTACAAAGTTTTCAAAATGTCTGATATTAAGGCCATGTATCTATTTAAGCAAGTATCAAATTTGAAATACATCTTTTGCAAATCTACTTAGGGTTATTTTGAAGTCCATAAAGGATAATAGATCATTTATGCTCATGCTTACCTTTTCAATTTGATTGCAAGGATCTTGAAAATAGAGATCTCATGCACCTATGTATTCATATAACAACTAGCATGTACGAAATTATGGATGATGATTACTTATTATTTTAGTCAGCTTTTGCATTTCTGTGACCAAAATCCCTGACAAGAACAACTTAGAGGAGGGAAAGTTTATCTGAGGCTCATGGTTTCAAAGGTCTCAGTCTATAGATGGCTGACTCCATTTTTCTGGACCTAAGGGGAAGCAGAATATCATGGGTGAAAGGCCCACCAGCTCATAGTGCAGTCAGGAAGTGGAGTGAGGAGATGAACCCTTCCAGGGCATGCCCCAGTGACCTACCTCCTGTAGCTACACCCCACCTGCCTATAGTTACCGCCCAGTTCATTCAAGTAGGATGGACTGATAAGGTTACAACTCTTATAATCTAATCATTTCACCTCTGAATATTCCTGCATTAATAGGAACTTTTGGGGGACACATCATATCCAAACCATAACACTTATAAACCATAAAGAAATATGTAATATATATTCTTTGCAAACTTTAAGGGGTTATACACACTACCTTGAAAACTATAAGAAGTAAGAAGGGAAGGAATAGGTAGATATTCAATAGTGTTGGTTGAGTTTAAACTGTTGGAACAAAAAAACTGGGTAAGAAAGTTGTGCAGAACCAAGGTGCCATCTGTACAACAATAAGCCTACTAAGGAGCCCCTCTTAGAGTACAATGCATATTAATTTACCAAAGGGATCTAGAGGGGATAATCCTGATCTTAATAATAATTATAAAGATAATTCTGCAAGAAAAAAAATATGTTTGTGAAAATGGAAAAAGAGATATATTGTACAAGATGGCTAAACAATAGTGGTTCTCTAGTTCTAAGAGATGCCTACTAGTAAAACAACCTAAAAATAATTCATCTTTAACATTATACAATATTACTTTTTATAAGTATTACAATGATGTAAGTCTAAATTGTTTGGCTCACTATCAAAATAAAATTCAAACAAAAACTAAAATGACAACAGAATTAAGCGCTCCAAAAGTTAAACAAAATTTTTTGAATTACACAGTCTCTAATATACTCCTTTCAACAATCTCTCATTATATAATTTAGTTATCAATCTCCATCCACAACATTTTATTCACTACAAATTTAAATTTCCTCCTACAATATTCATGTAAATTCTTATGAGTCTTTTAATTGACAGCAGTCATCCTTTGTTTTTTTTTCTTCCTATAATTTTTAATTCTTAGTCTTGCTACTATTTTGAAAGAACAAAAGAAAAGACAAAAGTAAGTTACTCTAACATACTACTGAAAATAATTCAGTATCAAAATTCAATCCACTTGATACTTTAACAATAATTCTAATATTTTCCTACTTGCTTTACTGTTGTTCAAAGCAACTTGCTAACAAAATGTCTGTTACAGTTAGACACAATAAGTTAGCCTGTCATTAGGAGGTATAGGACCTTACTAGGCTTAATTGGGAATGCCTGCCTTTGATCTGTTTCCTAGATGGGAGACAGCAATGTGCATTAGGGGAGAAGTTGAAAATGTCAACTGGTAGAATGCACACAAGGCCTGTATAATGGCAATCAATTCATCATCAACCACTTTTCCATGATGACTTCGTCAACTTGTTCATTAGTTTCTCATGCACAAACACTGCAGACAGATACCAAATCATAATAAATGTCAGCTACTACAGGATAGGAGGAACAATGCAAATAAGACAATCCAAATAAAAAAAGAAATTTAAAAAAATGTAAAAATTTTAAAATCTCAACTTCTGTTTGGGATTAAGACTTTTAGATTCCACATGCCTCGAATATAATTTCAAAAATTTATTAACAATTTTCTGCAGTAATTTATTACTACTAATACTACTCAGCTGGTGTACCATGTATTAATGCTATTTATCCCTATCTTACCATCATCACATTTACAGATACTCCACTGAAAGAAACTCAAAACAAATGGAAATAGTATTTCTAAAAGCATTGGATTTAGAAAGTGTACGCCTTAAAATTATGACAGTTGTAAACTGGTTTGAAGGGATTATTTTTATTGGGAAAACTCCCCCAAATGGATTTAGCATAGGGCCTAACTTGAAATGCATTTTAAATTTCAATTTTTTAAAAACATATTTACTACTACTATTAAGACCTATATTACTAAAATTTATAAATTAGTTAAATTATTTGCATGTTTAATCTCACCATTGTTCTAGCCCAGGTCCTACCCACTATATCAGAGCAACACAGTCCACTAGATAAAGTATGAAACATGTAACCTTAGAAGTTTTAAGGAGCTCTGTTTATGCAGTAAATCTAAAAGAGAAAGGGATATTGTTACTGTACACTTGTGCTCACAAATGTTAACTGACACACATGTAATGTATATTTTCAAACTTGCCCAAATCAAGAATTCTCAGGTCTCTCCTCTAGGAGGAAAGAGAAAATTATGTATTGTTTTAATATACAAATTATCCCAAACTTCATTTAATCATGGAATGTGATTTTTACCATCCCCTATTAGCACCCACCACCAACAAACTAACCCAGATATTACTCTTTCTGTGGTGAATAATCAGAAATAAAAGTGGCATATCCTAAATTCCAGAACAGAAATTAAAAAGAAGCCCAAAGGACATGAATTATACAAAAATCCTAAATGTCTTACTGGTGGCCACACTTAACTAAGCTCTGAGAATCACAGGTATATTTCATTCTCATATATCTGGGGTGAGGGAACTGAAGAAACAGGGTATATATTTCCTCAAGGAGAAAAAAAAGAAATATATTATTATCTAAGACTGAGAGAAAAGGTGCTCATCTCATCCATGATAGTGTTGTTTCTATGATTTAAAATTACAACTGTCACCTTTTGCAGCAACTGATCTACCAACCTCAAAATATAATTCATCTTCCTACTTTTTTAGCAAGTTTCCTCCTTCTAATGATGAAACCTAAAATATATATTTCTCAGAGTCATTTCAACATACATATTCCATCTCCCATATATTGTAGGTGGCTACATAAACCAAGTAACCTAAAGCAAAATCTGAATCTCAACTCAACTGAACAGTCATTAAATACAGTAGGTTCAAAGCACAAATTGGAGGATAAAAGACCTTAGTTCCAAGTATGCCTCAGCCTTTCACTGTGTGAACTTAAACAAATTACTTAACTACTTTGAGCCTCAGTTTTTTCATATATAATCATTGGAATAAAAAGTATGTATGAAAGTCTTTAGCATTTGACTTTCTAGAAGAAAGCATTCCTGCCCACTATAGAAGCCTTTGCATCAGTTTGATTTGTCATAATTCTTTTATTTTTCTTATATTTATACTTACATATGGAAATACATATTTAATTCTACTTTTTCTTCTCCCTTTCACTTATCTACTTCTTTTTTATCTCTTCCTTGGTATTTCCCCCACCCACTTCCAAATCTTTCTTTCCCAGGTGAAAGTATACAAAACAATATAGTGACAATGAGGGAAGTTGGTAGAAAAATATTCAGAATTTTAAAAAAGAGGCCAACTAATTCTCCATTCTACTTCCTCTCACCTACCACACCTATTCATGCACATTGACACTCATTTAGCACTTGACCTTACATCATTCAAAGGATTCTGAATGGCATAAGACTGCTAATAGCAACACTGGCCCATATACAAAATGACCAAATCTAAGTCACTAATTTTACATCTCTAGCCATCCTCAGTCTTAAAACATTGACTCTACTACTGAAAAAGGCTAAAGTTTAGGGCCCCTCTAAATTTAAAAGCAACTTCCTCATGCTGAGAGTAAAGGTTGACAAGGTAGCAACTCACTGGCCAAGAAACCTGAGTGTGAAGACTATACACTCCCCAGGACAGTCTAGCATGGATTAACAAATATGCATATGTTTATTTCCCTGCCTTTTGCCTCATTTTGCCACCTTTTCTCTTTTAAAAGCCTTCCTGCCCCACTACCTTCTGAAGATGGAATGTTTTGAACAAAAAGTTTCTTCTATCTTCATTCAAGGCTGGCTTTGAATGAAATCTATTTTCTGGAGCAAGGAACTGTGTAACTTAGCCCACCTCACACACCCTCCTTGACCAGCAACATTGCTGTCTGCTGACACCAACTTTTAGCAATAAAACCTTCTCAAAATGATACAACTCAATGAGAAAAATTACTTTTCCACTACTACGTGAGCTAAATCATTTGTGATTACACAAAGTATTAAGATAAATATTCAAGAAATTATGTCCCTGGACCTCTATACATTTCACATCAAAACACAGTACATGAAAGACAGTGAAAGTTTGACTGTGGTTTCTCACAATGTGGGAGAAGAATCATTTCAACATACATATTCCATAATATATAGTCACATAAACACATAAATAAAATTATTTCAGTATTTCATTCTGAAATAATTTCTACTTTGGTGTATAAAACATATGTGTCTGCATGCATGCATCTTCTAAAATATTTAGGATAAAATAAAATTTTTATTTGAATATTATAATCAGAATTTTATCATGAAAATAAATATTCTGTCCAATAATAAGAAAATAATTTACTTCCTAAAATTCATATGAACTTATTTTTATTAATTTAGAGAAATATTTAACTTCTTCAAAACATAGAGATATAAGTAATCTGATCAATTTAATCTGTTGATATAAATTTCTAATAGACAAAAATTTTTCTAAGTGTAAACCACTGAAACAGGGAGAATGGGGATAATTCTTTTGATCACCTGTTCACTTTGCCTGTCAGAAGCACAGCTGATATCTTAAAATAACCATAGAAAACTTTATCCACTATGCTTCTAGATAATACTAGCAGATTACTATTTTTTTTCTTGAAAGGCGCATGAAAGATACATAGAAGTATCTATAATAAAATCTATAATAAAAAACTAATAAATTTGATATTACATTTCTGTCCATAAGGTACATTCAACAACAACAATGGTAACATCACACTGTGAGGACAAATTGAAGACTTTATTTAACACTTATGGTGCCCTTTATTCTCTTTCCTATTTGGTAGATACAATATGACTCTATTTCCAACTCCATTTGCTATATTGAGCAACTCTCTTTAGCTCCTCCACCTCTCTCATTTGTAATGGATAAAATAACATCTCCACATATATCTCAAAATTTCAGTCTCAATTCACTTTGAAAAAAATATACTAACTAAAGGGGCAGAAGAGTTTTAACTGTCTTGACCACTCAACAAGAACATATTGTGTGAGCATATATCTAGTAAAAACCAAATATAAAATCAGCAAATTCACATTTCCTTAGACAAAGAAATACATTTTATTTCCTGTAGTAATTTTACAATGTTACTCTCTTCTTTAATTTCTTTTGCATTTTGGTAAACACTCAATCACCATCAGAATAGATAATAGAAAATGTATGTATGATGCATACTGCTTCTTTTCTTCTTAATCTTTCTTATATCTTTGTTCCTTCTACCAAATAATAAACTACATTTTGTATGCAATATACTTTTTTTTTTAAAGAGAGAGTGAGAGAGGAGAGAGAGAGGAGAGAGAGAGAGAGAGAGAGAGAGAGAGAGAGAATTTTTAATATTTATTTTTTAGTTCTCGGCGGACACAACATCTTTGTTGGTATGTGGTACTGAGGATCGAACCCGGGCCGCACGCATGCCAGGCGAGCGCGCTACCGCTTGAGCCACATCCCCAGCCCTGCAATATACTTTTTTAGACACTCACATGGTACATGAAATATAAGAAGGGCTCAACAAAAGTTTTGCTTATTCATTCATCAAATATTTATTGAGCAACTATTATGCAGCATCCTCTGAGCAAGGCACCGGGAATATAGCAGCCAAAGGTATAGACTAGGTCTTTTTTCTTTTAGAATTAACAGTCTAAAAGAGGAGACTTAAAGCAAATATTTGACATTCACTTATCAAATATTCATTGAACTCACTATAATTCTAAAACAAATAATTATCTAAGTATTTTTGTATTTACAATTGTAATCATTGTTCTGAATAAATTAAACAAGGTATCATGAATTCACATGTGTATTACCTTTAATTATCACAGCAGGTCTTTATGAATCCAATCAAGAAATATTTATGGAACTTTTACAAATCTAAGAGGTTTCATAGAAATCCTAACTGATTCTCTGCCTAAGATACCCCTTTTCCTCCACGTGTGTATGTTCTTTACCACCTTCCTAGTCTCCATGACTACTGCTTCTGTGGCCCATTTTTTGGTAATGAAATTGATTCCACAATCATAAAAACAAATTCAGATATTCAAGTCAGGTAACAAAACCTTGTTTTTTAAGACCACTACTAAATTTCTGGCTAATTACCAGGGGTGTATATGACAGAAAGTATTTTAATGCCTGCTATATTTCCTATTGGAACCTCTTCTAAACCAAAGGGCAAAGTGAGAAATTGTCTTCAACATAAGAGAGGGAAATGAGAAAAATAAAATTATCTCCAGTATTTATTTTAACAGACTGCTTGGGATGCTAATACACCCAGATTTGAGATATATCTAGTTTAATGAGGGAGAGGGTGGACCAAGGGCAGGGCCCTAAAGATATAAAATATGATTCCAAAGTGAGCTGAACTGCTTCTAATAAAGCCTTTCTATTAATAACCCTTTCCGGATTTGATGGATCACATCAGTAGGACAAATAAAAAGATGTTCTTGTGAATAGAGGGTGGTGGTTCTTCTTTCCCAAGATTCAAAATCAAGGGAACTGGCCTACCTTACTGCCTCTCCCAACCCATTTACAAGTGGGAAAGGAGCCTCAGGGCCTCGGAAGCAATTAAAGCTGGTCTGCTGTCTCAAGAGGGGAGGTCTGCATGTAAAAGCCTGCAGCTATGGCAAATCCCTTTCACCAGCCAAATACTGGCAACAGGGCTGAGCTAGGACTTTCCCTGCTAGAGGACAAAATCACAAATGCAAAGTGTAGAAAAATTTGAGCCCTGCCCTCTTGGTTCACACAGCCTAGCCTCCAGGCTCCATTTCAAACCCTCACTTCCCAAAAAGTATTAAACAGGAAGAATCAAGCATTGAGATAAGCCCACCATTGAGTGTGTATCAAGATGGGATGGAAGGGTATGTCGTTTCTTTGAGCTCATCTCACATGCAGCCAGCTGAATATAAATTTCCCTCTATCTCATCAAGCTCTCACTGTTTGGCCTCCTCTGACTGATATTGGCTCATCATACTTAATCTAGGGTGAAATTTCCTCGTCTGAGCTAAATTACTCGCAGCCATCAAGGGAAGCGATATTTATTTTTCGTGGGGCTAATGACCTGTCCCCCAGACCCACCCACTGATGGTTATTTACTGGGGCCCAGATGCTTGAGCTCAAAATGAGTGCTAATGTCAGCAGGTGCCATCCCTCATTCAGCTCAGTGATTGAATTGGAGCGATCCCATTGACATTGACTCTGTGACTTTTAAGGCCATTACCCTCAGCCAGAGATGAACCTCTCATCATGGCGATGACAGTGACAGCTGATTAGCGACAAATTACAAGCAGGAAGGTGCAGAGGCTTTATTGGGCAGGGCAGGACCAGTAGTAAGGGTGAGATATGTTGGGAGAAAGAGCAGGAGGAAGAGATAGAGACCTGGGAAAGAAGGGAGGAAACAGAGGGAAAGCATCACACATTCCATCTCCTTTCAGTGTTTTATCAATTCTTAAATATGACCCCTGTAGGTGTTTATGTTTTATATCTATTTATTATATTTAAGCACTCAGAGATTCATGTATCTAAAGGCACTCGTAGCTCAACACATAAACTTTGAATAGGCAGAAGTCATATATAGTAAACTTAGGCTGTGAAAGCAACATAACATTTTAGAAAATAATAATCCATAGACTTTTAAGGCACAGATCTTTGATTAAACAAAGCAAATAATTTCTGTCTTTTGTATCTGAAATTTCACTGACCAAAAAGTATTACAAAATTTATTTTTGAAATGTTGTATAGCCAGTTTGTTTAAGTATAGTGTCATGTGCATTGGTGCTTAAAGAACATGAATGCAAAGTTCTAAATATTATCTTCAACCAAAGCTTATTTGTAGAAAGCAATTCAATTCCTCAAACTGTCTATTCAGTAGACTTTAAATCAAAGCATTTTTGAATTTTTAGCTTAAACATAAGAATCATTTTTCTTATTATCATTAAATTATTTCCTGATACTTTTAAATTGAGAGTTTTCTTTGTTCTCTGCTGTGGGGTGTGGATTGGCTTGGGGTGACTTTCAGTTGTTTTCATAATTAAAAATCCTAATATGTAGTGTCAAAATTTAACTAAGAATTATAGGAAACTTGAGATTTGGGAAAACTTGAAAACTCTACAAACAACACTGACACTGATTTTTGAGGCCTGGACACTTGTTACTAAGTAGCAGTTAGACAAATATTCCACTACAAAGAACACACAGAATGAAACTTCACAGCAGCAGCAGCAGCACTTACACAGCATGAGAACCTGGCCCTCTGCCTTGTTCCCAGACATGTGGCAGATCAAACAGTGACAAAGGCAATGGACAGTCTGTAGAGAAACCCACCAGCACCCACTCACCAGTGCAATACAAAATATTATGAAAAAAATCAAGGAAAAAATTAGACCACCCTGCCCATCCATCTATCTTTATAATAAATCTTCCTCTTTCAACTCTCCTTTTCTCCATAACTCTTGTACTCCTTGATTTAATACTTTCTTAGAAATAATAATTCCCTCACTTGCTTGCTTGCTTGCTTCCTTCCTTTCTTCCTTCCTTCCTTTCTTTCACTGAGCCACATCCTAAGCCCTTTAAATTTTTGTATTTTGAGACAGGGTCTCACTAAATTGCTTAGGACCTCACTAAGTTGTTAGGGCTAGCCTTGAACTTGTGATCCTCCTGCTTCAGCTTCCCAAATTGCTGGGATTACAGGTGTGCACCACTGCACCTGGAAATTACTTAGAAGTACCTTCCAGCTAGCTGGGGACCACTCGAAACTTATCTGGTAGCAAATATGACAAAAAAATTGTCAAAATGCAACAAAGTATTACACATCTTACTACATACTATCATGCATGGTTGAAGTTAAGTAAGCCATTTACACAACTGTGAAAAGGGTATGGGTATGCTGGAGATGGCCCCTTCCAACAGCAGGAAGTGGTTATGCACATCTTTTCCCAGCTCTGTTACCAATTAGGTCAGACTAGAAGCTTGAAATAGGCCAACAAAGGGTTTTTGTTTTGTTTTGTTTCTTCCCAGCCAGCCTATTGTTTAACATTTACCAGGACACAACTGCTTATAATGCTGTCTGTTTAGAAACACAATTGAATGTGGGGCAAAGGCAGCCTTTGGAGGGTTGAGAAGGGGAAGTAGAGAGAAATATAGCCTTGCTCTCTGCTTTTTTATCTTCTTCCTGATAAATCTTCATTGTGAATTTCCATGGCAGATGTGCTTTTATTATGACTGATATTGTAAAAGAAGCATACTTTATGACTAAGAAATACTATATAATCAACCATGTTGGAATCAATAAATACTTAATAATCATTATCTTATAATGAAATATAAAATTCATTTTCAGCATTTTTAGTTTGTGTCATATTTGAAAGAGGCCTTTCCTACTGAAATTGGAATGTTCGATGTATTCAACCTCAGCTATCACTAGGTTATAAAAGAAACTGTTAGAGCCACTGACCTTTTTGAAACTAAATGAATTAAAATTGGAAATCTTTTGTTCCTAGTAAACCACAGAAAACATTTAAGCTACAGAAATGGATTATAACTTTCCATTATTAAAGACTCAAAATGATCTTGTCCCTCCATATACATGTATTCTCTATCTTAACCATGCTCATGGTTTCAACTGCCAAATGCATGTTGAAGACTACATAAACCCCTCTCTAGCCATGCCCACATGCTTACCAGACAAGTCTATTTGCTTAAACCATAGGCATCTCCCACTCAGAATGAACCAATCTAAACTCATAGTTATCAGAATCCCCTAGATGTTTGATTCTCCTCTCATCATCTCTCTCTCTCAGCAAATGGCCAGACCACCCACCCTATGCTCAAGCACTATTCAAGAAGTCATTGCTAATGACTTTTTAGCCTTCATCCTCTACTTCCATATACAATGAACAATGGAATCTTGCTGATCTTTCCTTCTAAATGTTCCTTTAGCCCACCCATTTCCAAATTCAAGAGCTACTGCCCTAATTCAAAGCCTATCATGTTTCAACCTGATTATTCTACAACCTGCCACTCTTTGCTAGCCTATGAACTCCTAGTTTAGTACTCTACTAAGCAGCCACGACAATGTCAACAGAAAAAAACCTGATGAGGTCACTCTCACTTAAAATCCTTCAGTGGCTTCCAAAACTCTTAACATGAGATGTAAACCCTAGAGGATCTGATGCCTGCTTTCTTCTCCACATTCAACTCCCAACATTCTCCATCTCATGCTATGATCCAATCATATTGGAAATCCTTCATAATTTCAGTATGCCTTGAAAATTTCCCTTGCTGTTGTGTTTTCAAGTATGTTACTGGGAATATTCTTCCTCCTCTCCCAAAACTTTGCTGATTCTTACTCATCCAGGAAATCCAAGATTAGCTATCACCATGGAGGCTTTCCTTGACTTCTCAAGAGTAACTAATTGGATGTCCCTTCTTGATATTTCTGTTAGGTCCATTCTCTTCTCCAAAACAGATTGGGATCAGAGGCGGATATAGAACCAGGGAAAGACTAAAAGTACTGCCCCCACTGTATTCTGATTACTAATCTCCCTTCTTTTCTCATTGGCATACAAATCTTTTTTTCATTATTATATCCTCTATTCTTCACAAGTACTGTGAACATAATAATAAATATTCATCAATTGCCTAGTTAGCAAAATGGACTAAAATTAATAGTAAGTCCTTATACCTAGGAGAAAAAATTAATAGTAAGTCCTTATACCAGATCCCACATTGAAAGGGCTGTGTCTTCAAAGATAGAGTAGGTCCCAGATTTTAAAAGCCTTCTTGTGCCCTTTTCCTCCCCAAATCTTCCTCTTTGTATATTCCTGCTGTCTTTTAACTTCATGTGATCTTTTCCCTTACATTTATTGATGTATATTTGCATTTATTCTCTGTCAGACTCACCAAAAGAGTCTAACCTGCTTACACCCAAACACATTCTCCCTGATTTGAATACAGATATCTCTGCCTTACCTTGACTACTTCTGCTTATGCATGACATCAACACATAAGCATCTACTGGGCATTTTTCTCCAAAAGACATTTTTTTAAATAAAGCAAACACCAAATGACCATTTGAGTAGAGTAATTCTTTCCTGAACACAGAATCACATAGATATCTTAAACATTTCATATATAAGAGTTTACTGCCTAAATACTCTTCCCTTAATCCCTCTGAATTATATTTCTCTCCTAGGAATACACATGCAAAGAGACTAAGTTCTGAGGAACCAAAATCTCAGTTCACACTTATAACCAAGGTAACTTGAAGCACAAATCCAAGAATATGAGTAAGGTAAAATACTTCATAGGAAAGCCAAAATGTGAAGAGAGAAAAGTAGAAATCAGAGGATCACCAAATCAGAGAAGATCAGAGGTGATTATAAAACCAGGTAAAGATAAAAGCAAGTAAAGAGAATCAGGAGGAAGGCAAAGGCAGCTCTAAAGTAGTGCACTAGAGTGTGTATTTGCATAAGTCACCAGAAACACTGCAAGTGAGTTAGTCTAGCCCAAAGAGACAGATGTAGAGATCAAGTGCATGAGAAATTGTGTGGCATTAATGAATACTCATTAGCAAGCAATGCGACCCTAGGCAAGCTACTCTTTCTCTCTAAACCTCATTCTCTTCACCTAAAAAATGGAACCAATGATCACTCAAACCCAATAGATTGTGTAAGAGCTGAAAGAACATACCTAAAATACTTAGGTCATCACCAGTATATATTAGGTGTTTGTTTGATAACAGTGATTATATTACTGATTATATTACTATTATTATTTAGTTTGAAATTCACTAAGAAACTGGCCTAGGTTATACATATATAATGTATCTCTCCATGTTCTAACATAGCATTAACTACTTATTTAAGATTTATCACAAGAATCTCTAGGTCTATATACCCTTGGGCTTGGTATATCAGTAATATAATCACCATGTCCCCATTTCTTAGCTCAAAATTAATAAAGAAATGCAAAATTCAGACAGATGGAGATCAAAATGTCAATTGTATTACTGGTAAAGTTGGGCTGGAGATATGGGTGAAGTTTGCAGCCATGAAATTGACTGACACTCCCTCCCCTGAATCAGATCCATGAACCTGGGCACCAGCATCTGGACAAACTCAGAGCTGTGCTGCCAAGTTCATGACTGTGAAGAAGGGTGAGCTAGATTACACTCCCTGTGCAGGCCTGGGAGAGACCTTCAGGCTAGGCTCTCCTGCTTCATCAAGGGGAGACAGAGGCTTGTATTATTCCTCTGATCAAGTTCCTTCCTAGGGACAAAAAGGAGTGGGAAGAAATGTCTCACTCAAGATGGCTGTAGTCACTATGTCCTCAAAATGCTTGGTTCAGATCCTACCTCAGAATATACATTTTTTTTTCAGTCTACAATAGTCCATGGGTCTATGAACTTCATTAACCCAAATTTGCTTTCTTGAAAGGAAGCACTATTAAGTTGTTTACTTGTATACCTTAATGTGAAACACAAAAGATAGTGACATTTCCCCCATGTCTTTGCATAACCTTTTCTCCTCAAAGTGCTCCTCTCTACCCTTCTTGCACATGAGCTTAGCCCCTAACAGTTGCTATATAGCCCTCTTAATAAGATTCAAATTTCCTAACAATGGCTGTTCATCCTAGAACAATTTCTACATCCTCTTTTAATGATCTTTAATCAAGTATTCCAGAAACTGGCTGAACTTGTGCCAGTCCCCTGACACTACAGTATTATACAGTCCATATCTTCCTCTAAGTTAAAATGCTCCTTTAGTACCTTCAATCTCAGTATTCTCAAATATGATGTTTCAGATGATCACATAGCCAACCTGTCCCTGAGTCTGAGTCCAGCCTGCTGAAAGTTAAAGCAGTAGTATTATCAGAGAATGAGGAAAGAGAATGAGTCTATGACCCCATGAGGAGTCCATTCACCATGGTAGGTTAGTGAGATTGAATACCTGAACAAGATAGTATTCTCCTCACCATTCTGACTGGTCAATTTGGATGACATATTTTGGGCATCTCTGCTGATTCCATGACTGCAATTTGTACACCGTCCACAAATCCCCATCTGCAGCTACAGATGGTCCACAATTTTTTTCCAGTGTTTATAACAGCTCTTGAGGTGGGGGTGGGAAGAATGAAGGTTTTTCAGCCAAGCTGCCCTAGTCAGGTGAGTGTTCAGTTCCGTTGAACTAGAGCACATCCAAACAAATTTACAGAGCAATGCTTACTCAAAGCTGGCAAACCATGCCTCAAAAACTATGCTGCAGATAAACACAAACACTACTTAGCAGAAAATTATCTTTGGTTCACTGCATAGTACTAATCTTTAAAAATTGTTAAATGAGAAGATGTTTTTCTTTTAGAATAACTTACATTTTCAGTTATGACTTGGGCCCCTATACCACTGTGCTGTCAAATCCAGTAGCCACTAGCTACTGTAACTAACATTATAATATCGGAAATTCAGTTCCTCCATCACTCCAGAGACACATAAAATGCTCAGGAGCCACATGTGGCTAGTGGCTACCATATTGGATGACAAAAATAGAATAGTTGTACTATCACAGAAATTATCCTCAAGGAAAATTACCAAAAGTGGATATTTTGCCACAATTTTTGTTGTCTCTTAATACCTTTTAAATTGCACAATTCTTTTATTTCTTCCCTATCCTATAAACATCCTAAATTATGACTTTTTTTAACAAAAGAATCAATGGTTCCTGAGTAGGCACCACAGTGACCCTCAAAATGTACAAATCTATAGCAACCCATTACCTCTGAAAAATTAAGCAAATAAATACCAAATTTAATTTCTTATTTCCTCTGCATAATTGAGATAAAATACAAACTTAGGACCAATGAATTTGCTCCATTCACGTTCTCTACTGTCTGACCAATTCATACTTGTTCCAGCTAATAGAGAAAGATTTCTTGATCTACTTTACTTAATGAATATAAAATTCAGCAAAATGCTAAGCAGTCCCTGTTCTAACCCTCACAACAGCTCTAGAAGAGGTGTATTGTTTTAATCATATCCACATCTTCATTTTACTCATGAGAAAATTAATGCTTAGAGAGATTAATCAATTAACTTGTCAATTAACAGGTCTCTCTGACAACATTTTTTTTTTTTACTGTAACCACTATACTGGACCTCCTCTTGCTGAGTTAGGTGCCTTATGAAAGCTCTTGAGAACTTACCCAAAGAACCAGCAAGTATACCTGTACTAGAATCCTTAACTCTTCCATGTGTCTATGATACAAGTAATAAACATGCTCTAATAGCTACAGCAAACACTGGCTCTAAAACCTGATACTTTTAACTATACCTGGAATCATGAGTAAGAAACAGAAGCATCCTGTTAATCCAGGGAAATCTTTAGTTTCTCATGTGCAAATGACAATAGTTTACATTCATAGACACAAACAAAAAAGTTTAGCAAACAATGTTTATAGCTTTTTTTTTTTGGTTGATGGTTGTTTCCTGTACTCTTATTATTAATATTGAAATGTTAAGAAGGACTAACTCCTTTTAAAAAATGACCAAAAGTAAAGTTTGCCATTCCTATATCAAAAATTTAATTGTGTGGTTTTTCATGAGAAACCTGACTCCCATTGCTATCTTTAACCTAATATCCTTTTTGAAAAAATGTTATATTTCCTGTTATATGCCAGTTGGCTACTATCTTCTATAGCTGAGGCAGTTGCATTTTAGCAGTCAAAGAGGCATAAAGAGATTGGAAAACACACTGTATTTCTTAAAATGAAAGGAGTTGTGGGTCTCTGTGCATTCAAGGAAAAGGTACATAAGTAAACCTTCTCTTGAAAAGATGTAGGGAAAAGACAGTACAATGAATTGTACATAACTTTTCATGTTCCTATATGAATACATGACTAGTGTAACTCCACATCATGGACAACCACTCAATGGGATCTTAATTAGAATGTTATACTCAATGTATGTACATATGTCAAAAAACACTCTACTGTCATGTATATATAAAAAGAACAAATAAATAAATAATTTTAAAAGAAAAGATATAGGGATGATATCACACACACACAAAAAGAGTTGGTATAGGCTAGTGGAAATCTTCAAATAAGAAAATCTATGAACCTAATTCTAGTGATTAGGCTTGTACTAATCTTCACATAAAAATGACACTTTCATTATTGCTTATGTCATTACCCCACTTTAAAACTATTTTAAACACTAATACACAGGGCAGCCTTTTATGATTGTATGTGTCGTACACTGCCAGATCTATTCAAATGACCAAACGCATATATTTTTATTTTACTTGAATAATAATTTGACCTTTAAAATGCCAGAATATGATAACTTTTCATCAAATTATAATAAAAATTTTGAAGAAAGAGTACCTTTTAAAATGTATTCGAACTTGCCAGAGAAGCTAGTTGGTGATTGTTTTTCAATAACCCTATATGAAGAAGAACTTTAAAAATAAAAAGATGCATCTATCAACATTAAAGTTGAATGTTTTTTCAACTTTTAACTGTAAAAAATCCATATTTAATGACACATCTTTGAGAGTCAAGCTATAAAAACTATAAATTATGAAAGTGTTCATATGTTCATTCACTTGTTCATCCAACAGTCATTGGTTAGAAGTCTGTTTTGTGCCTGGCAGCATGCTTGCTAGGTAATAATGATTTAATAAAAATTAAAAATTTAGGTGTGGCCTTAAGTTAACTCACAAATGTAATAAAACAGTGCCCAATAAAAATTGCAGCAATATTTTTTTTGTGGAATAAACAAGTTTATACAAAAATTGATATTTTTAAAAAATAAAATAATAAACGTACAAGAATAACTACAAAACCAATGATAGAGGAATTATTAGAGGGAGAAGATATAGAATGCCAAACATACTGTAAAATAATCAATAAGTTTCTGGCATATGAATAATTAGACAACAAAAATAAACCAGTCCAAAAATTGACTTAAATATATGAGAACATTAACTATCTCATCATCTTGAGTCATAAGAGTAAAAGATTTTTTTTAATTCATTATTTGGTACTATCAGATATCTGTTTGAGAAAAAAAAGATTTAAAAAATCTGTATCTCAAACCATACACAAAAAATAGACTTAAATGAACTAGAGATCTAAACACAAAAATATGAAACTCACAGAGATACTAGAAGAAAGCATGTGGGAAAATGTCTTATAACTATAGCTTGAAATACAGATTCAGTAAAATGAAATATTAATAAATTTAAATACACACAATTTTAAGAAAATACCATAAGTAAAATCAAAAGATACTCAACTACAGAAATACAAACAATAAAAGGTTACTGTGAACATTATTTCAACTTATTTGGAAACTTTTACAAATGAGAAAATTTTCAAAAATATGACTCCCTAAGACATGAAAGAAATTAAATTTGTGGCTAAAAAATTATCATCACCCTATTCCAGCCTACACACTTAAAACAATATTCTCAGGTTTTACAGAGAAATAAATATACACCAAAAGAACAAGAATTATTTAATCCAAATGTTTACAATATCTAGAAAAGGATAGAAAAATAGGAAATGTTCATTAATTATTTTATGAAGCTAATATAATCTAGAAAGTCTTACAAGGGACTATGTAAGAAAGAAAAATTGAGTGCTAATTTCACTTATATTGTGAGGTCATCATGTGTATGGAGAAACGTAAATATCCTAGCTAAATATTAGCAAACATTAATTAATGTGTATGAATTTTAAAAAAATATTTATGTTATTTACCACACTAATAAATTAATGGAGAAAACTGATGTCAATGGATACATGAAAACATTTACTTTAAAGTTTGAAATATTTCTACATTTAATTAAATTTGTCCCTGTGTTAGATTAAATATTATGAAAACGTTAATTCTCTACAAACTAATTCATAATCAATATAATTTTTTGTTAAAATCTTTTTTCTGTTTCGTCATAGATTTATTGAGATATAACTGATATATAACAGGCCACGTTAATATATATAATTTGATGATTTTGAATATCCGCATACACCCATGATATACATCCTCACCATAATTAAGTTCATACATATATCAACCACCTCCAAAAATTTGTTTCCCTTTACAAATTTTTTTGTGGTAAGAGCATTTATCATGAGATCTACCTTCTTAGCAAATACTTGAGTTCACCATACAATATTATTAACTATGGGCCCTATGTTATACAGCATTTCTTTATAATTTATTCATAATGCACATCCGTAACTTTATAGCTATTGAACAACTCTCCAAAAATGCAATACCCTGAAAAAGTGAGGTATATAAGTATTTTATAAATGATATAATGAATGAATGAAGTAAAATTGAGAATCATTTATTCACTGTGAGCAAGATTAATGGAGTGAGTACCTACTAAATAAAATTCTCGGTATGAAAGAAAAACTACTTTTGAATTCCAGTTTCACCATGTGCTGTATGAATTTGAACTAGTTAATCATTCTGTTAAAATTTTGAAAGGGCTGGGGTTGTGGCTCAGTGGTAGAGTGCTTGCTTTGCATGCATGAGGCATGGGTTGGATCCTCAGTACCACATAAAATAAATAAATAAAGATATTGTGTTAATCTACAACTAAAAAACAAAACAAAAAAATGAAAGGTTTTTTAAATTTTATTTGTTCTGTTTAGATATACATGACAGTAAAGTGTATTCTGACATGTTTTACACAGATGGAATATAACATAGGATCCCATTCTTGTGGTTATATGTGATATGGAGTTTCACTGGTTGTGTATTCATGTGTGAACATAGGAAAAGTATGTCCAATTCATCTTACTGTCTTTCCTATTCCTATTACCCCCCTCTTCCCTTCATTCCCCTTTGTCTAAACCACTAAACTTCTATTTTTACCTCTACCACCCTTATTATGTGCTATCATCCGCATATCAGAGAGAACATCAACCTTTAGTTTGGGGAGATTAGTTTATTTCACTTAGCATAATAGTCTTCAATTCCATCTATCTACCAGAAAATGCAATAATTTCATTCTAATTTATGGCTGAGTAATATTCCACTGGATATATATACCACATTTGCTTCATCCATTCATTTGTTGAAGGGCACCCAGGTTGGTTCCATAGTTTAGCTAATTGTGATTTAAGCTGCTATGAACATTGATGTAGTTGCATCACTGTAGTATACTGATTTTAAGTCTTTGGGGTATATGCCAAGAAGTGGGATAACTGAGTAAAATGGTGGTTCCATTCCAAGTTTTCTGAGGAATCTCCAGACTGCTTTTCAGAATGGTTACACCCATTTGCAGTTCCACCAGCAATGAGTGCACCCTTCTTTCCACATCCTTGCCAACATTTATTGTTACTTGTTTTCTTGATAATTGCCATTCTGACTAGAGTGAGATGAAATATCAGTGTAGATTTAATTTGCATTTCTCTAATTGCTAGAGATGTTGAACATTTTTTCATATATTGTTGACCATTTGTATTTGTTCAGTTCCTTTGCCCATTTATTGGTTGGATTATTGTTTTGTTTTTTGCTTTTTTTGGTTCTATTTCTTGAGTTCTTTGTATAATCTAGAGATTAATGCTCTATCTATCTAAGGTGCAGGTGACAAAGATTTTTCTCCCATTCTGTAGTTTCTCTCTTTATGGTCTTGATTGCTTGCTGTGAAGAAGCTTTTTAGTTTGATACAATCCCATTTATTAATTCTTGATTTTATTTCTTGTGTTTTAGGAGTCTTATTGAAAAAGTCGGTTCCTAAGCCAACATGATGGAGAGTTGAGCTTAATTTTTCTTCTAGTTCAAGGTCTCTGGTCTAATGCCTAGGTCCTTGATCCACATTGAGTTGAGTTTTGTGCAGGGTGAGAGATAGCAGTTCAATTTCATCCTGCTACACATGGATTTCCAGTTTACCCAGCACTATTTGTTGAAGAGGCTATCTCTTCTCCAATGTATGTTTATGGCACCTTTGTCTAGTATGAGATAACTGGATTTATGTGGGTTTGTTTCTGTGTTTTCTATTTTGTTCCATTAGTCTTCATATCTGTTTTGGTGCTAATATGTGATTGACATAGTTCTATATTTAGAAGACTCAAAAAATTCCACCAGAAAACTTCTAAAACTCATGAACAAATTTAGTAAATTAGCAGGATATAAAATTAACACCCATAAATCAATTGTGTTCTTATACACCAATGATGGATCAGCTAAAAGAGAAATTAGAAATACTATCCCATTCACAATTCCCCCCCACCTCACCCCACCCCCCAAAAACTTGGGAATCAGTCTAACAAAAGAGGTGAAAGACCTCTACAATGAAAACTGCAGAACACTAAAGAAGGAAATTGAAGAAGAACTTAGATGGAAAAAAATCTCCTATGTTCATGGTTAGGTAGGATTAATGTTGTCAAAATGATCATACTACCCAAAGCACTATACAGATGTAACACAATTCCTATAAAAATTCCAATGATGTTCTTCATAGAAATAGAAAAAGCAGTCGTGAAATTCATTTGGAAAAATAATGGGCACAGAATAGCCAAACCAATCCTTAGTGAGAAAAGTGAAACAGGGAGCATCAGAATACCAGACCTTAAATTCTACTACATAGCTATAGTAAAAAAGAAAAAAATGGCATGGTATTGACAAGGCATTTTAACAAGCTTTATAAACTGGTCAAAAAGCAAATGGAAGAGCAATGGGCAGGGAGGTGCTTTTACATTCAATGATGATTAATACCTACTCTTTTTTAATTAACTGAATAAATTAGAAAAATAGACAAAATATGATTTTGTTCTACTTGAAAGCATTGGAGAACTGACAGAAGAGTGAAGAATTATTTGGCTCATAATTGGGAATGGATATGCCAGAAAACAATTCAGCTCAAGAGGTTGTTTTTTTCCCTAGAAGCATTTGCCATACACATAGGGAATAATTGAGAGGCTGAATAGAGTTGGACAGACTTCTGGGACTAAGAAATGACACTGTAATCTAAAGACAACCAAGAAGAGATAACCTATGAAAATTCTCTTATTTGAGTAACCTAAAAATACACAAAGCATCACTGCATATCTGATTATGAAATTGTATTCAAGTACTCAAGACTGAGAATATCCTATGTGCCTAAGAAAAGCAAACAAATTCCTCTGTAAGTGGAATTTACCTAGAAATGTTCACAGTTGAAATGAGTTCTAGAATTTGCTTCAAAATGATGGAGATTCCTCAGAAAACTTGGAATGGAACCACCATTTCACCCATTTATTCCACTCCTTGGTCTATACACAAAGGACTTAAAATCAGCATATAATAGTCACAGCCACGTCAATGTTTATAGCAGCTCAAATCACAATAGCTAAACTATGGAACCAACCTATATGCCCTTCAACAGATGAATTGATAAAGAAAACGTGACACACACACACACACACACACACACACACACACACAAAATGCAATATTGTTCAATCTTAAAGAATAATGAAATTATGGAATTTACCAATAAATGGATGGATGGAACTGGAGAATATCATGCTATGTGAAATAAAAAACCAAAGTCCAAATGTTCTCTCTGATATGCAGATGCTGATCCATAGTGGGGGGAGGGGGAGAATGAAGTAACTTCAGATTGTGCAGAGGGACATGAGGGAGTAGTGGGGCTGTGGAGATGGGAAGGACGGTAGAATGAAACAGATATTATTACCCTACATATATGTATGATTACACTACCGGTGTGTCTCTGCACCATTCACAGCCAGATAAATAAAAATTTGTGCTCTATTTGTGTACAATGGGTAAAAAACCATTCTATTGTCATGTATAACCAATTAGAATAAATTTTAAAAAAACAGAAGGGAGACCAAGAGAATAGAAGAAGGAGATCAGAGGAGGGTGGGGAGGGTAAGGGGAGATACTGAGGAATGGAATTGATCAAATTATACTGTTTTATTGTGTACACATATGAATATATTATAACAAATCCCACTGTTATGTATAATTATAATGCACCAATAGAAAGGGGGAAAAGTGTGAATACATAAAAAAGTAAAAGTTAAAGTTAAAAAAAAAGTAAAAGTATGACAAACTGCATTGGAATAATAAACTCAAATTCAGGACAGTAGTTACCTTTGGGATTAAGAGAAAATTCTAAAGAGGAGGATCATTCAGGTATTTGCAGTACTGCTTTAAAATAGATGATGGTTACAAGCATATTTATTAAATTATTATTTTGATATAAGTTGAACAATTCATCATTGATTTTATTTAAGAGGGGGAGGCCAGACCATGAATAATTTGAGGCTTAGAGGTGTCACATTTACACCATGATTTAGGAAGATTCAGGGACAGCAATAAGTGGAATACATCAGAGAGAAAGGAAAAAGCTATAATTTGAAACATCTAGAACTCAGATGACAAGGGCCTTCCCTAGGACTTGGGGAGTGAAAAAAAGTCAAAAGACATTTAGTGGTGTCTGAACTTTTATCTGGTATCCCTGTGCCCTCTTACATGTAAAAGAACATTTAAAGGAAAACTTAGCCAAGGAGACATTGGATAAACTCTGTGTGCCAAAATACAACATCACATGTCTCATATCACTTAAGAAAGTTCTTTAAAGGAACACTTACAAATATAAATCTTCTCTCGTCCTTCTAACCCTGAAAACTTCAAGTTTTAGACTATGCCCTTTTTATTTAAGGTGACAAATATGTTGAGTTTTAATACTGCAATGCATGTCTTTTTATTCTATCGTGCCCATAATATTTATTTATTTTAGATACAACCAGTTGGCAGTGACTTCTGTTCTCAGCATGGCTGACAAAAATTAAGAGTTCATGCAGTGTATGTCTCTCCCACCCAGACTAGTCTCCAGCATTCCTGCTGTTACTTTTGAATTTTGATCTATCAAGAAAATTGTCTGGGTCTTTGCTTTCTCCATATCTAGAGAGTACAGATGCATAAATAGTTACAATTACTTTTGTCAACCAGTCTCTGTTGACAATGAAAAATAGGCTAAATTTTATGAGATTTTTACAGTTTGCTTTTGGAATAAAAAAACATGCTTTTAGTTATGTGAAATAAAAGATTCTGTTGTTTATTTTTTAAACTATTTTGTTTTAAAAACTGAAATAAGTGATAGCAGAGTCAAGAGTTCACCTCTATACTTTCCATTATACCAAACTGCTTGTAGCATACCTGGATTTCAACAAAGCAACTGACAAAATATCTCATTATATGTTTATGGCCAAAAAAAATATCTGTGCATTTGATTAGCCAGTTCAGGTAAGAAGATTACTAAAATGCTGAGTAAGATTGGCAACTAGTGAAAGGATAGTACCTTGAAAGGCAGATTGATCTCTAATGACTGCATTAATCCACACCTGTTACAGCCCTGCATTATACAATGTATAGCCTCTGGTGCCTCAAATCAGGACATCAATGGTGTGCTGGATCTAGTGAGTACAAGAAATTAGAATGAGTTGCTTCACAGATGAGAGAATCAGAATCCAACATACTCTCTACTGCCTGCAGTGATTTCCAGGAATAAAAACAAACACATTTAACTATAAAACATGCACCATGCCCTCTGTGATCGATGTTGAGGAAAACCCTGACCTTGTAGCTGGGATTTCCTTACCAATAGCAAATGCATTCATTAGTGTATTTTGGAAGGAGAAACTAAACATGAGTTTAGTTTGAACCTCCCCTTCAGACCAATGTGAGACTCTGAAATTGCAGTTAGGGAAAAGGAAACAGACTTGTATCCTGCAAGATAAGCTGCCTCTTCACCAGCATCTACTCAGCGAGGGCTCACAACTCTCATAAATCTATATTTTGTTGAAAGAGAAAGTGAAGATTAGTAATGTGCCCAAAACCACTTATAACCACCAATAACAAGCAGTGAAGTCAAATTCACCCAGGTCTATCCGCTGCAGAAACTCTTACCACCTTCTAGCTCATTACCTCACACAAAAAGTATAACGTCCCAGCTTTTCCAGTTTAGCCAGAAAGTCCAGTCCTACTCTTAGGTCCTCAAACAATTCCTACTTCCTACAACAATTCTGATTTTTAAATAAGCCTTCTAACTGCCAGACATTTCTGGAATGTTCCCAGGAAGCATTTTGTCATCATATTTCTTCATAGTAACTAATATAAATATCTAGTACTAACTTCAAAATATATACTGGAATAATTTTAAATGTATTAGGGAAGAGGGCTTGCTAGGTAAAGGAAATATTGTGTAAAGCAAATAATTCTTCAGTGACTTTATAAAATTAAACACTTAAATGATGAATTTCCCTTCATTAGAACATATCAATTTTGTAACTATTTTCTATCACAGAGCCACTTTTTAACATTGATTTGAAAAGCTGAAGAGTGGTTACACTTTTTAATATTTCAAATAAAATACAAGGTTGGACATGAACTAGATGCTTGAAAGGTCACAGCAAGCAAAAAAAAAAATCTATTTATTAATTGCTTAATTTTGCAAGCAGTTGACAGTTGTCAAAACATTTTAGCATTCATTCTCTCGTTAAATCCTGACAACAGCCCTCACTGGTTTGAGGGCAGCTATTATCTCTCTATTCTTGATAAGGAAACATTCTTCTATAATGTGAACTGTTCTACAATATGGCTTAAGAGGCAGAGTTGAGTAGCCTAGAGTGCACGTGTTGAAATGTATCTCCTGAAATCCAGGTCTATGCTATGACAGTCCTCCCTGTAGCAGTTGTGAAGCTGTGGTTTTACCAGCATGTAGTGCTTATACTCAACTTACATACTAAGATTAGAAAGTCAATAATCAATATTGCTAGGAATTTTCTCTAGATCAAAATTAATAATAATAATGGTTGTAAGGTAGTGATCCTCAGCAAGAATAATATGCCACCAACAGGATTTGTATAAACATGCAGCACTGCCAAGGACAAAATAATTTATATCACCTGCACATGCCATGGCACCAAGCCTCCACCCTACTCATAAAAACACACCTATAGTTGGTTCTATAGGCAAGGCTCAGTGTGTATCTTCATCAAAATGCAGTTTCAGGCCATTCCATACAGAGACAGGAAGAAGTAAAGAGCAATAGACACCTGGGGCATGACAAGAGAAAGTTAAGAAACATTTGAGAAATCCACTGCTCTGAGTAATACAGAGAGTGACTTGGGCATCAGTATATACAGAAAATTCAATATCGTCTTCTTCTATGACCCTAAAAGCTACTGAGTAGATGATAAAATGAACAATCAGGGTTCAGGGAATTTTCCAGTTAGGAAAAAATATATAGAGGCCTGGATTGTGATTATGGCCCTGTTTATGGATCTCATTGTATGAAGAAAGCTATTTTTTTCTTAAACAATCCTTCAACTTGAATGTAGTTTATTATAAATAGGTAGAAAATAAACTTACTGGACTTTGAGAATGGTAATGAACCAAATAGTAAATGAAAAATAAGAAGTCAGGTTAAAGGTATATGGAAGATAAGACTGTTATTGTGATCCATATTCAAACAGCTACCTATTTTTGCAATGGCTTATACCTAAAATTCAAATGCACATTATCATTTTTAAAAAAATAATTTATTAGTTATCGATGGGCCTTTATTCATTTATTTGTTTATATGTAGTGCTGAGAATCAAACCCAGTGCCTCACACATGCTAGGCAAGCGCGCTACCACTGAGCCACAACCTCAGCCCCACATTATCATTTTTAAAAGTGTTTTAAACACATTTTCCCCAGCAATCCTGTGAAATAGCAGGCATTTAAGGAACTTTTTAAATTGAATACTATATATAATAAATTGAATTATGCATCCAGAAAAGTGCTCAGATCATAAGAGTACATACAGCTTGAGAATTGTCACATAGTGAACACACCTGTGTAAATTGTGCCAGATCAAGAAAGAAAATATGGTCAACAGCTCACAACACCCCACTGACACCTCTTTCATGCCTTCTTCCCTAACAATAATTATAATTCTGACTTATCCCAGGACAACTTTGCTTAGGCACAGATTTTCAATTTTCATCCTGAGGATTAAGAAATTAGGCTGCAGAAAGCTGCTATGATCTCTCCATAGTTAAACAATTCTCCAGTCTTTCAGAACCAGTTCTCCTCATTCTCAGCCCTATGCCCCATATTCTCCAACACACTTACATTTTCCTTTGGTTTCTTGGATAATGGAGATAATTTTTTTATCTTATTTGCTGTTCATGTCCATTTAATATTAAAGGCAGCTGAATGATCAGCCTGAATATTAATGTCCAAATATGACTCTTTACAAGGATATTCTAAGCAGGAAACACTATTCCTATTGTTGCCTGTCTACCCTTTGTGATACTGCAAAAATCAAAGGTCTTAACAATTTTCAGTCCTCATGTCACACAGTTAAATAATTATATCCAATTCATCTTTGAAATGCAACATATTGCTATTTTTTTTAATTCCAGTGAAATAGCTGAAATGTTATTTAAATGAAAGAAACTTCCATACAAATACCTACAGTGTAATTCTGATAACTAATGATAACGAAGTTAGTAGTCTCTATAAAGAAATTGTAAGGGCTGGGGATGTATCTCAGTGGTATAGCACTTCCATAGCATGTGTAAGGCTCTGTATTCAATTTCCAGCCCCCCGCCCAAAAAAAAAGAAAATAAGAAGAAATACAGAGAAAAAAGAAGTTGTGTGTTTCTTCAAAAAAGTTAATGCAAATGAATTTTCCACCTCTCTTCAATTTTCTCTAATTAGTTGACATTTAAATAAGTTTATGTTATTCTCCACTTTCTCTTTAACTTGGGAAAAAACAGTTTGTCATTAACTACTGAATTTTCAAAGTTATCACCTTACAATTCCAGATATCGCATATAGAATAAGTGTAGTTGAAAAAATTGCTATGAAAAACAAACAAAAAATAATGTAGAGCAATTCCGATTCTGACTTTGGTATTTTTGTCCAAAGATAAGAATTTATGTAAGGAATGATTTTTAAAAAAGAAAAAAGAAATGGTGACTTTTCTGCCAACACATTTCACACAGCTGCAGATAACTAGCCTACAATAGTTTAAGACTATTAAGATATGCAGAAAAAAATCTTATTCTTAAAAGTGGGGAAGCAAAAGCTTCAATATCTTTGTTAATGTCAGCATTTGAAAGCAACTAGAAAATAAAAAATTAAAACAACTTCTAAATGAGGTAATGTAGAAATACCATTCTTACTATTGCACTGAATTATTCAAAAATATAATGAAATTCCAGGAAACATCAGATGCTGCAGGTACATGAAGATAATTTTGTTTTTATAACCAATTTCAGGCAGATAAATACTAGAATCCTTTCCAATTTCTCCCCTATGAAACTGAAGTGTCACTAAGATTTACAGCCCCCTCAAGTTCCCTTTTCAGAGGAACATTCATTTACATAAACAGATAATCCTAGATAAAAATTTCCATTAGACAAAGGTGAAATGGATCAATTTTCTCTGCCAAGACAAATCTTAAATCTTGAACAGATAGGGTCATTATTACACCAGCCCCATTTCAGAAATAATGTATTTTTAAAAAATCAGCCGATAGCAGCCATTTCCAGCTTTCCAATTATCTTTAAGAAAAGCTTATTCTGTGGACAATAAAGCACATTACTGCACAATATGATACAGTCCATAAAGATCACAATGTTTTATGAAAGGTTAAAGAAAGCTCAGCACATTTAGGGGAATGTCATAACCTGCAAAGTCTTTCAAGACTTAGCTGAAGCCGAGGGCATGCTGTGCAAAATAGTATGTGAAGCAATTCAGTCTTCCTCTTTCAGTATCAAAACAGTAAAGGAAAAAGCATATGCCAGGATGATTCTATTGTGAATCCTGGGATTCCTGCAGATAAGATGTGAGAAGAAATCAAATCAAAAGAAACACCTCCCCTCCTTTTGAAACCAACCAAATTCATTCATATGAGAGTTCCATGTTGACAACAAGGCAACTCTATTTTCTTGGTATCCAGTGGCCTACTTTCTTGTTTTCTCTTCAAGCAACTTTTCCATGCTGTTTCATCAATATTAAAAAACTATAGAGAATTAAGAAAAAAGGTCTCAGTTCACCCCCCACTCCCAGTTCTTTGTAAAATATTCTAGTAGTTTTAAATGAGCAAGGGATGTGGGCAGTGATACTCATTGTTATAATTAAGTAAAGGAAGTCAAAAACTCTTGAATGCCTGATATAAAGTAGTTTCAATATAAAATTATGGAGACTTAAAGAGCACCCCATATCTTCTGTACCAGCCAATAATAACTGCATGAAATATTTTTAGAGGCTATAGCTCCCTGATCAAATTAAAACAGGCAGAATTCACTCTGCATGATTCCATAATCGCCTGGAAAATAGTTGAAGTTAAAAAAAAAAAAAACGTTGAAGAAGCTTAAGCTAGTCACTGATACTATTTTACTGATAGTTACCCGGGAATGGAGAAAATACCTCTGAATCATCCAAAGAAGAGAAATGTTACACACACAAAAAAAAGAAAAAAAAACCTTGGTTTTTAAATAAAATTCAGTTTCTTTATATCAAGCACAGTCTTCTAGATCCTGGAACTAGATTGTTTGATGGAACTAGATTGTTTGGGAAACAAATTACCCTTGACATAAACATAATCTAATCAGATACTTATGCTGTATTTGAATATTTTATTTAGAGGAAACTCAGGAAAGGCTGAATCAGCTTACTCTTCTAATAGAATAGATCACTTAAGAGAAGTGAGAAGTGAAGAGGAGCAATTACTCTATTACATATTTCTGAAAGGCCAAAGTTCCTATGTGATGGGCCAAAATACCAATGGAGAAAGACTGTGGTCTCTCAGTTGTCATTTGGATTATAGAGATTTACAGGTCAAAAAAAAAAAAAAACAGATGAGATTGGATTGCATGCTTCTAGGGCTACACCAGTTAGATTAGATATGGAGAGGGAAATCTCTGCTGCTTATTAAACATTCTCATACAGCACTATAAAAAAGGAAACTAAAACACCAGTATTTCCCCTTTTAAACAGTTGTACATCCTGAGCTCTTTGCTAATGTTATTCCTTCCTTGTTCCTTTCACCTGCCCAAAAGAAAGGAACATCAGGAGAAAGTTTAAGAGAAATTTTCCTTCAACATTCATTTAACTGGTGTATGCAGGTGAGCAAAATACTTGGTAGGAACAGAATAAAAGTTTTCAGTCATATAATCAGGGGGGAACAGCTAGATAAGTACTTGGCAATGGAAGATTCAGGGGGCCAGGCTGTGCTCTGATGAGGAGAGAAATGTGTTCTGTGTACTGAGGGAAAAATAGTTAGGGGAAGAGGGAACTGGTAAAGCCAGGGAATGGCAGAAGGCTGTAAGGTATGTAACATGACTTTCCAGAGCCTTCCAAATTTTTAACTAAAATTCACAACAAACTCACCAAATGTCTGACATGAATGAATTTCACATAGAAACAAGTAAAGTCCCAAAACAATAAATTGAAATTTGAACAGTGAAGTCACTTGGCAAAGGTAAGAACAGAACATAAGTCAATGAAATCAGAATTCTTCAGGAAACTTAGAACTCTAAAGAGCAGTAGGATTCAAGATTGGAAGTAATACTACTTTGCTGTCAAGGTTAGGGAGGTCCCAGGTTTCAGTCTGGAACAAGTTTTCTAACCCACTTTTTGTTTTGCAAGGAATCTTTATACAAGTCAGTAAAGGGAACATGAATAAGGAACTTGTGGTATTGCTTTAACAAGCACACTTTTCTGAGTGTAAGTACACCTTAAATGTCATTTTAACTTTTTATGTGCATGTAAATAGCTATTATTTCAGTTGCTGGAATATTAGTCATAACATCTAATGATGTGGAGATTGTTGCCTTATAAAACTCACAGCTGGGTAGCTACATGGCTCAAGGCAAAAACCTATTTTAAAATCCATTGCTTTAGGAGGAGAATGTTTATTAAAACATATATCTATTAAAAATATATGATGCATCATTGGGCATTCTCTGTGTTGCAGTGCCAAACACAGTTTTTCCAACAAAGCTTTTTTGAGTTGATACCTGAAAACCTGGCAAGGTCCACAGCCTTATAATTTACCAGTCCATCAAAAAAAAAATAAATTCCAATAACCAGAAAGTAAATCACCAAAGGTGCCTGCACAGCAGCCCATAAACTCATGTTTACACAGGCTCCAGGGGGGTAGATGTTGCTGTCAGTCAAATATTTCTAAGCTTGTAGGGAAGAGAATGTTCAAAAAGGAATAAATGCTTGATCTTCTTGTAACAGAAGTTAAATGAATAAATAATAAAGATACAGTAGGTGGGGCTGATAATTGTAAAATATAGAATTAAGACTGGAAAAAAGGAAAGACTAGCAATTGGAATTACAAGGGCTGAATAAACATGTAGAAAGACTGTGAACTTCACATTATTAAGCTAGAATTTAACTTTAGTACCTCTCATGTTATTTAAAGGATGGGAGGAGAAGGATAAAAATTGATTACTTAATATTTGGTCTTGACCTAGTAGAAGATCCATAAACATGTTCCACTGAATCCAGGTCCTTTAATTGTGTTTATTTTTATTTTTGACAACCAACTTTGCACAATTATTTTGCCTTAGTAGTCTTTCAATCAGGGTAAGCAAAGGCACAGATGAAAAAATTGAAGAGGATGAATGAAACAAGGCAATAAGGACATACTTTTCAACAAGAATAAAATATGAGGTTTAAAATAGGCTTATCTTTGACTTTCAACTATTCCAATTCTCTGTTCACCACCATAATTGGAATATAGATGAAAAAAAAAAGGTCAATGCTGGAGACTGACATAATTAAGCAAATAACTTTTGCTAAACCAATGGCACAGAACCTCTTAATCTCTCTTTCTGAAATCCATCTGGGAGCTCTGTTTGATGCTGATCTCACATGGCCATTCCTCTTTCTACACTTTTCAGTGGTCTTTAGCGATAACATGAGTACACCTCCTAGCTCTCTGCTTCAGGACTGAGGCACTCTTTTCTCCAGCTGCCCAGGTGTGCTAACTGCCACTTTTTCACAGCTAAATTCCTCCTGGGGAATTACCCTCAACAGAAAGCAGCTGACTCACTCCATATTAAGCAAGTCCTCTGAGGCAGCCCCCTATCTAGTACCTGGGTCAATGCTAAAATACAAAGGTCCAGTTCCTTTGCCTCAATTCAGCATATCTCTGAAGGGCTTTTAAGCTTCAGAAAACTTCATGTGGGATCAGCCTGATTGCATCACATTTCAACTTCTCCTTCTGCCCAATCCTGCTTTCCAAACAGGTGTTTTTCTGGAAAACTCCAATAAATTTCCTGCATGGAAATATCTAGCTCAGAGTTCACCCCTAAGAATTTGACCTACAAGGACAAAACTAGACTGAAACCTAAGAGGAAAAGCCTCATTGAGAACCAACCATGGACAGTTTTTGTGCATGGCCCCTACCTATTGTTCCATCTAGGAGACACCCAGTTGCTTACAGTCACCTATCTTTATCAAGAATCAGAAATTAAATTGATACTTATAGAAAACTAATAATGGAGAAAGGAAAAATGGAATAATTCAGTGAAACAGCAAATGGTTCAACACTATCTCATTCAATACTCAATGGCTTTCCTGAGGCAATCTTGGCCATATTCTTGGAGCCAAAAAAGGTAATAGAGCTGAAATTGCATAATTCATATGTATTCCCAACAGGAAATAGACCAATTCTAACAAATTTCCACCTCAATAAGTCAGTAACCCCCTTGAATGAACCTATCTTCTGTGTCCCACCTGGAACCTCTCAGTGACTGGAAATTCCAAAGCTTTCTTATTTCAAAGTATTGCACAGTCCAGATTACCATGACACTCACCATGTGTCTTTTCTCCAGCTACCAGGTTGTAATAGCTAAATCTTTTCTCCCATCCTTAGTGTTCACTCAGATTTGTTTGTTTGGGAGAAGAATAAATGTTCAAAATGTAGAGTTTCTATTTGGTAGCCATGGTATTAATTTCCTATTAGTGTTATACCAAATTATTACATAGTGTCTTAAGAATATGTAAACTTAAGATCTTAAAATTTTGTGGTTCAAAAATCTGAAATGTGCCTTACAGGCTAAAATCAAGATGTTGTCAGGACTGTGTACTTTCTAGAGGGTCTAAGGAAGATTCCATTTCCATACTTTCCTAGATTCTAGAGACTTTCCACATTCACTGGTTCATGACTCCATCTTCCCTCATTAAATCCAGCAGTGTGATCTTCAAACATCTCTTACCTGTCACCATTTTCTTACTCTGACTTTTCTGTCTTCCTTCTATAAGAACTTGTGAGTATAGTAGAGCCATCACATACTCCAGGATAATCTCCCCATCTAAAATCCCTTAATGTAATCACAGCAGCAAGATTCCATTTGTCATGTAAATTAATTCATAGTTTCCAAGCATTAAACATGGACATGTTTGAGATGACCATTTTCAACCTACCTTACATAGCTATTCATTTTTTCTAAGGAAATGAAAAATAATTATCTAAATTCTCCAGGAGAATTAGTTCTAAAGTTCAGGTCACACAGTCCCACATCATAAATACTGGTTCAGGCTCTTCCCCCCAGTGCTACAGCTGCATAATCAAACATCATTGTGCTAACAGAAACTCATCCATTCAGTTGCCTGGATTCTGCTAACTCAGCTGGGAGCCTGCCCACTTAGTGAAGCTGTATTTGTGGAAATCCTTTTCCAGGTTTGCAGGTTAGAGAGTTAAGATTACAGTATGCTTTTGAACATGGGGGAAAAAACAACTTTGTGGCTGAAAGTACAGTAAAATAATCTTCATGCAAATTTCAAAAACCAAGGCAAATGAAGTTGTAAAATTTGATCATTTACAGGGCTCTTAAGGAACCTATTTGATGAATTCTTTCTCAGTGAAAAAAACTAAGGAGCAGTAAGATTGTCAAGCTCACCAGTCCTTACTTTCTGTTGTAGGGCTTATAAGAAGAAAAGGCATTAAGAGAGAAAGAAAAGAACAAAGGGATGAAGGGAAGAAAAAAATCAAAATGATTTAGTCATCCATCTTATACTAGATTTACATAAGTCACTTTGCTGCATATTATATTTTATATCATCCTTAAAAATACTATACCCTTGAGTGATATGGAGATATTAGCCTAATTTTTTTTAACACCAAGAACACAAAGTTCAAAGAGGCCTGGTATATAAGTTCAGACCCCTGATAGAGTCAGCTCTTGGTTAACAAAGATAAAGGTAAAAAGGGCTAAAAATCATGTATAATCAAAAACCCTGATTAAAATAAAACTAATGTAAAACTTAGTGCCAAATAAATTTATATAAACACATTTTCTTGTAATTATATCTAATATTTAGGAACACATTTACCACTCTACAGATGTCCAAAAGTGTAAAAATAACCCTAGTACAACTCATTAGGAACATTAAACACCACATGTGTCACTTGATGAGAAACTGTTAAAAGCTTGCTAATAAATAGTCTCACTTCTATTTGCTCCCTAGTTAATCTCTTATTTTTAAATGTTAGAACAGAACTAAGTTAGGCAGAGTAGTTGTCTCAGTGTTTCAGTCTTCCTTTTCTTTCTCTTTCTCACGTAGTTCAACCTATAGTTATAGTTCTTGAATCCATAACCCTTCTAATTCCTCTTTGAAGGCTTAGGGATGGATCCCAGAACTAACCTGATTGTCAAGGTAGAGTGGTTGGATGGGTACTGGTCAGCTATGATCAGTGAAAGCCTTCAGATATCTGGATGTTTGCATTTATTTAAGATGATTTTTATATTTTTTGCACTCAAAATGCACATTCAATTAATCCATAAAACAGAAAATACAAGCCTAACTAACTGGGCAATGACCATACCTAAAAAGCTAGGATGTGACTTTAGCTTTCCAGGATTGCCATGACTCTTACATTTATTGTTCACACAGGACAGACAGAAATGTGTGTTCAAAAGCTGGCTTAAAGCCATATGCAGACCTAGCATTGCTTTGAAATATACTATAAAATAGGACCCTGAAAGTTGTACATGAAGTGAATTTTCATTAAAATAATCACAACTTGACATTAATTTGAAAACAGTTACACAGATGTGTTCCACAAGTCCCCAAAATAAACCTTCTCCAGCCTATCATATAGGTGTGCTATTAGCACACACACACACACACACATACACACACACACACACACACACACACACACACCTGGCTGGTTTTTTTCATCACTTCATCAGGCAAATCTATACAAACCCTCTAAATGGCTGGTGTGATGGCACATGCTTGTAATCCCAGTGGCTTGGGAGGCTGAGGCAGGAGGATCTCAAGTTCAAAGCCAACCTCAGTGAAAGCAATGCACTAAGCAACTCAGTGAGACCCTGTCTTTAAATAAAATACAAAATAGGGCTGGGGAAATGGCTCAGTGGTTGAGTGCCCCTGAGTTCAATCCCCAGTATCACCGCCCCCCCCCCAAAAAAAACCCTTCCAAACTTGGCTTAATCTTCTTTATCCTCTCATCTCTGCAGTTCTTACCACTGTTGTAAATTGAATAATCGTTTATTAACAGCATAAAATAATGTTTATTCAGGTTTTGTATTCTGGAGCCAATCTTCCTAAGTTCAATTATCAGCTGTGTCACTAGTTGTGATATTTTAAGCAAGTTTATTGACCATTGGTGAAATAATATATGTAAAGCATTTTGGAAAATGTTTGGCATGTGAAAAGTTGTATACAAATTTTTTTATTACAGTAGTCACCCCCTTTTTGTTTTGTTTGTTTGGAGGGAGGGAGGGAGGGGGTACTGGATACTGAACTCAGTACATCCCCAGCCCTATCTTTGTATTTTTTTTTTTTTATTTAGAGACAGGGTCTCACTGAGTTGCTTAGCAGCTCACTTTCACTAAAGCTGGCTTTGAACTCACAATCCTCCTGCCTCAGTCTCCAGAGCTGCTGGAATTATAGGCACATGCCACCTTATCCACCTCACCCTTTTCTGTTTCAGTTACCTGCAGTCAACTGCAATATAAAAATACTAGTTAGAAAGTTCCACAAATAAACAATTCATAACTTTTGAATTGAATGACATTCTGAACAATGTGATAAAATTTTGTGGCATCCTACCTGGGACAGAACAGAATCATACTCTTGTCCAGCATATCCACAATGTATATGCTACTGGTCCATTAGCCACTTAGTAGTAATCTTAGTTATGAGATTGTCATAGTATCACAGAGCCTCTACTAAAATAACATATGAAAGTATTCTTAAAATGTTTGCATTCATGATAGTTAAGGCCCAAACTGTGTTCAAGTAATCTCTATTTTACCTAAGTACCCCAAAACACAAGAGAATTGATGCAAAGGAGATACCAGAGCATAAAATGTGAAAATACAGATTAACTATGGTACTATGTTACATCACTTCAGGGTATACAGGAAAAAAAAACATAGTCTATACATATAGGTTTTGTTACTTTTCACAGTTTCAGGCAACTATTGGAGGTCACAGTAAGGAGAAACTACCATATTTCAATCTTTACACTTCTGAAAAAAAACTCAACAAACTTTAAAAATTATAGCTTATCAAAATTTATAAAATCAGATCCAATTTTTTCTCTAAAATATCTTTCATTGGCTCAACAACTATTTATTTAATCCCTGGTAGGTACTAGTAGATGATTTACTAGGCAATGAGAATACAATAATAATCAAATGTAAGATGTGAATTTTGTACACATAAAGCTAAAAGTACACTTTATAAAGTGGACAAAGCAGGTTGAAAGAAGTAGTTTATACAAGGCTACAAACACAGCAAAAATAAAACTTTGATTAATATCTTCTCTTCTGACTTTAGTACAATATTTGCTTTCAAAATTTTATATTGAAATTTAGAAATGGAGATGACTGTTTACACCTAATACAAAGGGGAAAGCCAGATAATCAACAAAATCATAGCTTTTTTAACCCATCAAGAGAGTTGAAAGTATAAATAAAATGAAACTGACCTCAAATCTACATAGGTATGATCTTGCTCTAGGAGAGAGACCAATACACACATCTTGCTGGTCAAGTGGTAAAAGATAGAACATTTTGATGATGTTAGTTCTGCCTATCCATGAACAGGGTATATTTTTCCATCTTCTAAGAGTTAACTCAAAATGGATCAAGGAGCTTGATATCAAATCAGAGACTCTGCATCTGATAGAAGAAAAAGTTGGCTCCGATCTACATATTGTGGGGTCAGGCTCCAAATTCCTTAATAGGACACCCATAGCACAAGAGTTAATAACAAGAATCAACAAATGGGACTTAATTAAACTTAAAAGTTTTTTCTCAGCAAGAGAAACAATAAGAGAGGTAAATAGGGAGCCTACATCCTGGGAACAAATTTTTACTCCTCACACTTCAGATAGAGCCCTAATATCCAGAGTATACAAAGAACTCAAAAAATTAGACAATAAGATAACAAATAACCCAATCAACAAATGGGCCAAGGACCTGAACAGACACTTCTCAGAGGAGGACATACAATCAATCAACAAGTACATGAAAAAATGCTCACCATCTCTAGCAGTCAGAGAAATGCAAATCAAAACCACCCTAAGATACCATCTCACTCCAGTAAGATTGGCAGCCACTATGAAGTCAAACAACAACAAGTGCTGACGAGGATGTGGAGAAAAGGGTACACTTGTACATTGCTGGTGGGACTGCAAATTGGTGCGGCCAATTTGGAAAGCAGTTTGGAGATTCCTGGGAAAGCTGGGAATGGAACCACCATTTGACCCTGCTATTGCCCTTCTCGGACTATTCCCTGAAGACCTTAAAAGAGCATGCTACAGGGATACTGCCACATCGATGTTCATAGCAGCACAATTCACAATAGCTAGACTGTGGAACCAACCCAGATGCCCTTCAATAGATGAATGGATAAAAAAAATGTGGCATCTATACACAATGGAGTACTATGCAGCAATAAAAATGACAAAATCATAGAATTTGCAGGGAAATGGATGGCACTAGAGCAGATTATGCTTAGTGAAGCTAGCCAATCCCTAAAAAACAAATACCAAATGTCTTCTTTGATATAATGAGAGCAACTATGAACAGAGCAGGGAGGAAGAGTAGGAAGAAAAGAGTAACATTAAACAGAGACAGGGGCTGGGGATGTGGCTCAAGCGGTAGCGCGCTCGCCTTGCATGCATGCGGCCCGGGTTCGATCCTCAGCACCACATACCAACAAAGATGTTGTGTCCGCCGAGAACTAAAAAATAAATATTAAAAATTCTCTCTCTCTCTCTCTCTCTCTCTCTCTCTCTCTCTCTCTCTCTTTAAAAAAAAAAACAGAGACATGAGATGGGAGGGAAAGGGAGAGAAAAGGCAAATTGCATGGAAATGAAGGGAGACCCTCATTGCTATACAAAATTACATATAAGAGGTTGTGAGGGGAATGGGAAAATAAACAAGGAGAGAAATGAATTACAGTAGATGGGGTAGAGAGAGAAGATGGGAGGGGAGGGGAGGGGGGATAGTAGGGGATAGGAAAGGTAGCAGAATACAACAATTACTAATAGGGCATTATATAAAATTGTGGATGTGTAACCGACGTGATTCTGCAATCTGCATTTGGGGTAAAATTGGGGGTTCATAACCCACTTCAATCTAATGTATGAAATATGATATGTCAAGAGCTTTGTAATGTTGTGAACAACCAATAAAAAAAAGAGTACACAGAATTCTTATAAACTGTGAGAGAGTGGAAAGCCATTTGGCATTAATTGTCTCACCACATTGAATATTTGCATACTGTATGACCCAGCAGTCCTACTCCTAGGTGGAAACACTTGCATGTGTGATCAGTAGGCATGCATAAGAATATTTATAGCAATAATAATTATAATAATAAAAAGTCTGGAAACAACCCAACTATGAATCAACAGAAGAATAATTTGAGGTATATGTATAAAAAAAAAAAAAAGATAGAACATACCAGAGAGGGGAAAAGAAGAAACTTCTTGAATCTTAAAGCATGATTTGTACCTGTGTGCAGACTGACTTGACGTTTTGGAGTTCCAAGGAAACTGTTCCACATAGTGAGGTTATATTCAAATGTCAACCCATCACTATAGGCCTTCACCACACTGAAGATTAAGGGCAAGTAAGGAAGTCTGAGAGCGATATCCCTGAAGCATGTGAGGACACCCCTAAGTGCAAGGCAACATCCCAATGAAGACTGGAATCAGAGCAGAAAAGATGAGTGAAATCTGTCTGTAAAAGTCTGGTCCTTTATCTAGGGCATTAATTGCAACTGAAGCCTGAAGGAAGACAGGAAGACAGAGAGGAATTCCTCAAGGCATTGTAAACTTTCCTTAAATGCAAGGCATTGTATACCAAAGGCTGAAAGCAGAGCATTAGCAAGAAGACAGACTTCAGTAGAAAAGGTAGACAACATGCAGGAATAGTCAAAGGATTTCAGAAGAAAAGAAGACTATAAAAAGGAACTTGAGTGAACTGTCAAAAATGAAAAATACAGTATAAGCAATGAAGGATGCATGTTATGAATGTAAGAGAATACTATTAGCAACAGAAAAAATAAGTAGCAAACTTGAAGCCACATCAGTTATCCAAACTGGAACTAAAAGGAAAAAGAAAAGTGGAAAATTGGAACATAGTCCATGGACTGTTGAACAATATTAAAAAGTTTGAAACACATTTTTTATAATTGATTTTATTTCTTTTAATACACGACAGCGGAATGCATTACAAATCTTATTACACATATACAGTTTGATTTTTCATATCTTTGTATATACAGTATGTTCATGCCAATTCATGCCTTTATACATGTACTTTGTGGGGTTTTTGCATTACAATTCTTATTACACATATATACCACAATTTTTCATATCTCTGTTTGTATATAAAGTATGTTGACACCCAATTCAAACCTTCATACATGTACTTTGGATAATGATGTCCATCACATTCCACCATCCTTGCTAATCCACTGCCCCCTCCTTTTCCCTCCCACCCCTCTTCACTATCTAGAATTTATCTAATCCTCCCATGATCCTCCTCCCTATCCACCTATGAGTCAGCCTCATTATATCAGAGAAAATATTCCGCGTTTGTTTTGGGGGGGGGATTGGCTAACTTTACTTAGCATTATCTTCTCCAACACCATCCATTTACCTGTAAATGCCATGATTTTATTCTCTTTTAATGCTGAGTAAAATTCCATTGTGTATATATGCCACATTTTTTTTTAGTCCATTCATCCACTGAAGGGCATCTAGGTTGGCTCCACAGTTTAGCTATTGTGAATTGTGCTGCTATAAACATTGATGTGGCTGTGTCCCTGTAGTATGCTGTTTTTAAGTCCTTTAGGTATAGTCCAAGGAGAGAGAGATAGCTGGGTCAAATGGTGGTTCCATTCCCAGATTTCCAAGGAATCTCCATACTGCTTTCCATACTGGTTACAACAATTTTCAGTCCCACCAGCAATGTATGAATGTACCTTTTTCCCCACATCCTCGCCAACACTTACTGTTGTTTGTCTTCATAATAGCTGCCATTTTGACTGGAACGAGATGATATTTTGATTTGCATTTCTCTGATTGCTAGAGATGATGAACATTTTTTCATATATTTGTTTATTGATTGTATATCCTCTTCTGAGAAGTGTCTGTTCAGGTCCTTGGCCTATTTATTGCTTGGGTTATTTGTTTTTTTCAGTGCTTAGCTTTTTGAGTTCTTTATATTCCCTAAAGATTAGTGCTCTATCTGATTTGTGAAGGGTAAAAATTTGCTCCCAGGATATAGGCTCTCTGTTTACCTCAAAGATTGTTTCTCTTGCTGAGAAGAAACTTTTTAGTTTGATTCCATCCCATTTATTGATTCTTGGTTTTAATTCTTACACTATAGGAGTCTTATTAAGGAAGTTAGGGCCTAATCCCACATAATGAAGATTAGGACCTACTTTTTCTTCTATTAGATGCAGAGTCTCTGGTTTAATTCCTGGGTCCTTGATCCATTTTGAGTTAAGTTTTGTGCATGGTGAGAGATAGGGGTTTAATTTCATTTTGTTGCATATGGATTTCAGGTTTTCCCAGCACCATTTGTTGAAGATACTATCTTTTCTCCAGTGCATGTTTTTGGCAACTTTGTCTAATATAAGATAATTGTAATTTTGTTGGTTAGTCTTTGTATCCTCTATTCTGTACCATTGGTCTACCAATCTGTTTTGGTGCCATACCATGGTGTTTTTGTTACTATTGCTATGTTGTATAGTTTAAGGTCTGGTATAGCGATGCCATCTGCTTCACTCTTCCTACTAAGGATTGCTTTAGCTATTCTGGGTCTCTTATTTTTCCAGATAATTGCCTCCTTGATAAACAGCAAATGTATCAGAAGAAATATAAAAAGATATGATGGTCAAGAGTTTCAAAACTTGTTCAAAAAAAAAAAAAGAAACTTCAACCCTCAGAATCAGGAATTGTAATATCCCCAAATGAAAATAAACACACACAAAAAAAATAAAAATAAAAAAAGAAACTAAAAAAATAGCAATATACACCTTAGTCAAACTGCTGAGAGCCAAAGATGGCACAAAAATATTAAAAGCAGTCAGAGAAAGCAGAAACATTATGTTTAAGGAAACAATGATGCTATGGTTTGGATATAAGGTGTCCCCTAAAAGCTCCTGTGTTAAGGGAACATTCAGAAATAAAATGATTGGTTTGTGAGAGCTGTAACCATCCAGACTGACTGGATGGTAACTGTAGGCAGGTGGGGCATGGCTGGAGAGGATGGATCACTGGGATTGTTCCCTAAAAGGGTTCATCTTCCCTCTGGCCCCTTCCCCTCTTTCTCTGCATCCTGGCAGCTGTGAGGGGAGCAGCTTGCCTCTCCCATTATCTCCTGCCATGAAATTCTGACTCACTTTAATATGTGTGGAAAATGAAAATATAACGACAGGTATTATTTGTATAAAATTTAGCCAAAAGAATGGAATGGGAAAAAGGGACTTAAATATACATAATGCAAATTTATATACACACACACATATATATATACAGATAATATGTATATATAAACACACACACCAGCACTTACTTTTATAATTTTCCTAAGGAAGTCCTTTAACACTGTTTTAGAACTGTTTTCTGTTTGTATAGTTGGGATAATGTACATGCTCTGGCCTATCATAAAAGAATGTTTCTGTACATTTTAGTCCATCAATGTGTGAATAATCATGCTTTAGAAATTAAAAAATAGGGAAAATATTTGTATTATTAAAATATATAGGTGTATAAATTCATTTTAGGAAATTTTTATTGAAGATGTGAATCATTATTGATGAGATCATTAATATATTATGTGTACTCTCTCATAAAATCTAGCTAATGTAATAAGCTGGCTTTCTTGTGATAGGCTGGCTTTTATTTATTTGTTCCTTATTCTTTCTGCATCCAAATGTTGAGCAACATGAGCTTGTCTTCAGATGCTGTTTTATTTCAATTGCCCCTTTGTTCTCTTTCAGCCTATATTTGTAATTGTTTTTTCTCTTTACAACTCTAGGGATTGAACCCAGGGCCTTGCACATCCTAGGCAAGTGCTCTACCACTACATCCCTAGCTACATTGCTAGTCCTGTAATTGTTCATTCTATACAAAAGAAAGCCAGGTGCAGTTGTGCATGCCTACAATTCTAACTGCTCAGGAGGCTGAGACAGGAGGATTCCAAGTTCAAGGCCAGCCTGGGCAACACAGCAAGACCTTTTCTATAAACAAATAAATAAATAGATAGATCAATAAATAGATAAATAAATAGATGTATATGAGATCTACATTGGAGCACATGTCTGCTACTAGTAAATTTTGTATGTGTGAGCCCATTTCCCTACTTATTTTTAAATAACTACAGGCAATAAGGTAATTGTCCAAAATAGGGACAGGGCTGGAAAAGTAGCTCAGTGGTAGAATGCTTGCCTAGCATGTTCAAGGACCTGGATTCAATCAGCAACACTGAAAATTTTAAAAAAATAAAAAACCCAAAATACGGTCAAACAAAGAAAAATGTGGGACATAGTCCAGTGGTAGAGCATGTGCCTAAGCACATGTGTGAGGCTCACAGTTTAATCTTCAATATTCAAAAAAAAAAAAAGGAAAAGGAAAAGAAAAGAAAGAATTATAGAGCTATTTATAACAGAAGTACACACACATCTGAAAAATCTTTATAAGATTATTGAATAATCAATAAATAATTATTATCATTGTTCTTGGAAATGCTGAAGCTATACACAGTTTGGGAGAGGAGAAGCATGTACAGCAGTTTTGTAGTTAAGATTGGGCTGAACATAAGTACAGTAGTTCTCCTCTTTAATCTGTAATTTGTGGTTTTAGGTACCTGTGGTCAATTGCAATCCAAAAATATTAAGTGGCAATTTTATAAATAAACAATTCTTAAATTTTAAATTTTAAAATAAATAAATAGAATTAGAGGTATTTTTATACCATACAAAAATAAATAACAAATACAATTTAGATCCCTCCCAAGAAAAACAGATTTTTTTCTAATGGAACTATACAACAATAAATACTAAAAGAAATTCTGTAACTTTGCCAAGAGATTATATTGAATAAATGCTGAATTCTACAGAAAGGAATAAAAAAAAAGACACAAGAAGAAATAAATGATCGAGTAGTTGTGAAAGATTGTTTTCTAAATTCTTTACAGGATAATTTCCTGTTTAAAACAAAAATAATAATGATATACAATGGGTTTATAGCAAATGTAGAAATAAAATAATCAGTAACAAAAACACAGAAGGGCTGGGGATGTGGCTCAAGCGGTAGCACGCTCGCCTGGCACTGGGTTCGATCCTCAGCATTATATAAAAATAAGATAAAGATGTTGTGTCCACCAAAAACTAAAAATAAATATTTAAAAAAATTATCTCTCTCTTTCCTCTCTCTTAAAAAAAACACACACAGAAGAAGGAAGGATATAATTATATTGAGTATGGTTCATACATTATTCATGAAGTGGTATGATATTATGTGAAGACAGATGACATTAAATATGCACATTATATTCTTTAAAGCAACTTCTAAAACAATTTTTTAAGGTTCTATGGCTAAAAAGTCAATGGAAATATATAACAGAATTCTGAAAAAACACTCCAATCACTCTGAAAGAAGTAGGTAGGAGAAACAAAGAATAGAATGGGAATAACCAAAACAAATAAAATGATAAAAAACACAACTATCCATGCATGTCAATGCCTACCTTAAATGTAAGTGAACAAAATATTTCAATAAAAAGGTAAGGGTTTTCTGATTCTATTTTTTAAATTAATACCTAACTACACATTTAAAATAAGAAAAATATGAAGACTCAAATAGATTGAAAGTAAAAGGATCCAAAGATATAGCATACAAATAATAAGCATAAGAAATCTATCTATATTAATATCAGACAAAGCAGACTTCAAGCTAAAGTATATACCTCAGCATAAGGAAACTTGAAAATTATAAAACAACCCATTTATTAAGAATACATAAGAATCATAAGTGAATATTCATCCAATAGAAGACTTTAAAAATGAATGAAGCAACAACTTCAAAAGGGTAAATAGATAAATTCACATTCATTGTTCAAAACTTTACTATCTCTCCCCCCAAAATCAATAGTATATAAAAAATAAAAAGTTTAGAAAACATATAGAATATTTGGATAATACTATCAACCCATTTGACCTAACTGAAATATATAAAGGATTATACCCAATAACAGAGATATATTCATTATTTTCAAGTGCATAAAGAGCATACACCAAACAGACAATGTTATCCCTCAAAATAGGTCCCAACCGTCAAAGACCCAAATAATTTAAACTATGTTATCTGGCCATGGTAGCACAAAGTTAGAAATCATATGAGAAAGAAAGAAAAAAAAGAAATGAGTCATACAGTAAATATTGCAGAAAATTTCTCAATTCATTTTATGAGGCCAGAATAATTCTGAAAGAAAAACCTGACAAACCATTACAAGAAAGAAAAAATAAAGGTTAATTTCTACATGAATTAATAATTCTTTTGAAAACTGAGCCAGCAATGTTTTTTTTAAACTACATCATGATCAAGTAAGGTATATCTGAGAAATTCAACCTTGGTCTGACAATCAAAAAATAAATACTCATCTGCTTCTGACAACAATGGATTTATTCTCCTATTATATCAAGCAAAAAAAAAACAGACAATATATATATATATATATATATATATATATATATATATATATATATAAAAAACAATGGTTTGAAAGTCATCAGACATCAAGCAATGAAGAACGGAGAATGGTGGAAATGGAGGAAAATAAGGTAAGCCTTAGAATCAGACTAGATTATTAAGGTTCTAAGAGTTTACAATGAGAGGGACTCCAGACAGAGACCAAAAGACTCCCTGAATTGTGGAGACAGAACTGAGGATTCAGTGACATCAAGACAGCAAGAGCTTGCTACAGAATTCCAGAGGAGACAGCCACACAGAAAGAAAACCTAAGAATCTATAATGGATCCCTCCTGCATAGTAATAATCAGCACAGACATGAGAAACTACCCCAGGCCAGGGAAAATTTTACTTTGTGGTAATAATATCTGGTACTTACATAGTGCTGTTAATAATTTATCAAGTACTATTAGCTATGAATATAGAATAAAGGAAAAAACAAATAATTATTTTAAATAAATGATAGAAAAGTATTTGACAAAGTCCAATGCCTATTCAAAATTTAAAATTTTCAGCAAACAAGATGGAAAAATGAACTCCCTCAATCTGAAAGAGAAGCTATGAAAAATCTACAATTAAAATCATAATTAATGGTGAAAGATAAAAAATTTTCCCACCCCAATAACTAAAACTATATATCACCACTTTTATTCTACATTGTGTTAAAGGTCCAAACCAGCCAAGCATGGTGAAGCCTATAGTTCAAGGCCAGCCTTAGCATCTTAGAGAGACCCTGTCTCAAAATAAAAAAGGCTGTGGATGTAGTTCAGTGGTAAAGTGCTTGCCTAGCATTCGAAAGCTGTAAGTTCAATCCCCAGTATCACAAAGGGACAAAAAAAAGTCCAAGCTAGTGTAACAGAAAAGAAAAATAACTAAAAGACATCAACATGGAAAGAAAGAAATAAAACTCTTTTTTCCTCCCACAGGCAACATGATCATTGTATAGATAAACTTTGGAAACTCCCCGAATCCTATCATACAAACCCTACTAGAATAACTGAATTTCATAAAGTACGGGACATAAACAAAATCAGCTATATTTCATATATTAGCCACAAATATGTTATTTTATTGAAAAATAAAAATTAGAATGGAGTATCATATACACTAGCTTTTAAATAAGGCAAAAATACCTAAGGACAATTGTAAAAATTGTGTAAGACCCACTACACTGAAACTATAAAAATGAAAGATTTGAATAAAGGAGAGATGTAGCATGCATATGGGATTCAAAATTTCCAACATTATTGTTGTCTGTTCTCCCCAAACTGGTCTATATATCTAATGCAAACCCCTTTAAAATCCCAGCAGTCTTTTTGGAAGAAATTGAAAATTTGGTTCTAAAATTGATATGCAAAGTATCTATTTTATATCAAGTGGTATTTTAAAAGATGAAGTTGGAGGACTAACAATATTTGATAAAGCTATAAAGACAATATAGTAGTGGCTTAAGGATAAAATGGACAAATAGAATAGTCTGATACATACCCACACATTTATGGTCAATTAATTATCAACTAAAATGTTATATAAATGTATCAGGAAAAGAGAATCTTGCAAATGGCAATGAAAAAAATTGGGTATCTAAGTGGGGGAAAAATAAACAACTTCTACCTCACTACCTAATAAAAATTAATATGAAAATGAATCATATACCTCAACATAAATGCTGGAACCATAAAGTTTCTAGAAGAAAATATAAGCAATTCTTTCCAAATCTTAGGCTTTGTAAAGATTTCATAGAGAAGAGATACAAAAGAACTAATTATAGGGGAGATCCAACATGGCGGCGGGCTCAGAGAGATCTTCAGCTGTGCGGGCATAGGGAGTCATAAACTGTCTAAATGCTGTTTGCTTAGGATCACTAGGCAATGCAGAGCTGACGTGGATCTGGGGCGAACAGTCCGGGCCTCTCAGAACACACACCAAGCCAGGATCAGCTCTCGTTCGCCTGCTTCTCACAGCCAAACCACTATGACTCAGCACTAATGATCCCGCTGAAACAACTGGTCAGCCCTTCTGATCCTACAGAAGTAAATGCCAACCGAGCCTTCATAGGCAGTGGCCACAGGATTGAAACAGGGCTTGGGAGAGACAGTCAGGACCCACCCATTGCATTGGTCACATGGCAAAGGGAACGAACTGTCACCATTTGCATGGGATACTACCATGGCGGAGAACTGACGTCACCAAAACGCGGCGGAAGAGATAACTTCATTGAAACCAGTGGCAACAGGTGTGTAATCCCCTAGCCTTCCCTCTCCACACAGCGGGGAAACCTTAAGGGCCCCTCCCCCCTCCCAGCTCTCCCATGAGCACGATACCCAGAACGAGGGAATCAGGAGTGGCGCGGGACTCGCGGCTAAGAACTCCCGGCTACCGCCCCCACCAGTGCTGACAACTGAGGTCCCTTGCACCAGCTACCAGTGGCGTGGCTACCAGAGGGCAAGCAAATTCGCTGGGGGTTCTCAGGCCCAAGCTCTACAAACTTAGGGTCCGAGGGAATGGCAAACAGGGAGAGTGTGCCCAGGAGTTCATGAAAACAGAGCTCCCAGGAGCAGCAGACGTGGCGTGTAGCCAATATTGTGGTGAGCATCACCAGTGAGCAGGGCCTAGGTTGAGGAAAAGAGGGGAAGTGTCTAGACACAAGAGAAGGCCCTAGGCACCCAGGATTGGAGACCCGCCCAGTCTGGGAGGAAGAGCTGCTACAGTGATTGGCTCCCGCCTATTGAGAGGAGAAGCTTGGCCCAGTGGGCACAGCTCCACCTACTGGAAGAGAAGTTAATCAAACTCTAAGACTCCATTTATTAATTTTTTTTTTAATTTGGGTTTTTTTTTCATTTTCATTTTTTGTTGTTGTTTTGTAAATATTTTTTTTTAATTTTTTAAAATTTTTTGAAATTTTTTATTATTTTATTTTATTTTTTTAAATTTTAATTTTCTTTTTTATTATTATTTGTCTTTTCATTTCTTTTCAATTCTCTTATTATCTTCCTCGAATTCTATCTGCTTACTCTCATTCTCTTTAATGATTTCTTCCCTTCCCTTCTAATACCTTTTCTCCCAAGCATCAAATAAATTTATAGGAGTAAACAGTAACTCAGCAGTCAAACAGAACAAGAAGTAACATGAGCAGCATGAAAAAGAAAGGAAGAAAAGGAGTACAAACAATGCAGGACAGCCTAAATATTCAGGAGGACCTAGAGCCATCAGAAAAATGGTCATCTAAGGAACTCAAGGAATACCTTAGACAGATGGAATGGAACCTTAAAGAGGATACAAGACAGCAAATTCAAACAGTGAAAGAATACATTGAAAATGAATTACATAAACACATAAAAGAAGAAGTTAAGCATCTTTATCAGGAGATAGAGATTATAAAAAAAATCAAACAATAATTCTAGAAATGAAAGAAACTATAAACCAAATTAAAAACTCAAATGAGAGTATCACTAACAGAGTGGAGCAAGTAGAAGCCAGAACGTCAGATAATGAAGACAAAATATCTCATCTTGAAAAGAGTCTAGCCAACTCAGAAAGGCTGGTTAAAAATCACGAGAAAAACATTCAAGAGATATGGGATAACATAAAGAAAACAAATTTAAGAGTCATTGGGATAGAGGAAGGCACAGAGATTCAAACCAAGGGAATGAGTAACCTGCTGAATGAAATAATTACAGAAAACTTTCCAGAAATAAAAAAGGAAACGAATACACACATTGTAGATGCATACAGGACACCGAGCACACAAAATCACAGTAGACCAACGCCAAGACACATTGTTATGAAGATATCCAATATACAAAACAAAGAGAAAATATTAAAAGCTACAAGAGAAAGGAGGCAGATTACATTCAGGGGTAAACCAATAAGGTTAACAATGGATTATTTATCACAGACACTGAAAGCAAGAAGATCCTGGAACAACGAATTTCAAACACTGAAAGACAATGGATGCCAACCAAGAATTCTGTATCCAGCAAAATTAAGCTTCAGGTATGACAACGAATTAAAAATCTTTCATGATAAACAAAAGCTAAAAGAATTTGCAGCCAGAAAACCAGCATTGCAAAGCGTCTTGAGCAAAACACTACACGAGGAAGAAATGAAAAACAATAACCAAAACCATCAGTGGGAAGTGCCTCGGTAAAGACAGAGGACGGAGGGAAAGCTAATCATGGAGAAACAAACTAAATTAAAAAAAAAAGATAAATAATCAAACATGGCAGGAAGTACAAACCATATATCAATAGTAACTCTAGATGTTAATGGCTTAAACTCTCCAATAAAGCGACATAGGCTGGTAACATGGATTAAAAAAACAAATCCAACAATATGCTGCCTCAAAGAGACACATCTGATTGGAAAAGACACGGTCCTCGTAAGCAAGCAGGGGTGGCCATCCTCATATCGAATAAAATCGACTTCAAGACTAAGTTAATCAAAAGAGGTAAGGAAGGACATTATATACTGTTAAAAGGAACCATTCACCAACAAGACATAACAATTATCAATATTTATGCACCAAATAATGGTGCTGCGACATTCATAAAACAAATTCTCCTCAAGTTCAAGAATCAAATAGACCACAACACAATAATTATGGGTGACTTCAACACACCTCTCTCACCATTGGACAGATCCTCCAAACAAAAGTTGAATAAAGAAACTATAGAACTCAATATCACAATCAATAACCTAGACTTAACTGACATATATAGAATATATCAACCATCATCAAGTGGATATACTTTTTTCTCAGCAGCACATGGATCCTTCTCAAAAATAGACCATATATTATGCCATAGGGTAACCCTCAGTAAATATAAAGGGGTGGAGATAATACCATGCATTTTATCTGATCATAATGGAATGAAACTGGAAATCAATGATAAAAGAAGAAAGGAAAAATCCTACATCACCTGGAAAATGAACAATATGTTACTGAATGATCAATGGGTTACAGAAGACATAAAGGAGGAAATCAAAAAATTCTTAGAGATAAATGAAAATACAGACACAACATATCGGAATCTATGGGACACAATGAAAGCAGTTTTAAGAGGAAAATTCATCGCCTGGAGGTCATTCCTCAAAAAAAGGAAAAACCAACAAATAAATGAGCTCACACTTCATCTCAAAGCCCTAGAAAAGGAAGAGCAAAACAACAGCAAATGTAGCAGAGGGCAAGAAATGATTCAAATCAGAGCAGAAATCAACAAAATTAAAACAAAAGAAACTATTGAAAAAATTAACAAAACTAAAAGTTGGTTCTGGGAAAAAATAAATAAGATTGACAGACCCTTAGCCATGCTAACGAAGAGAAGAAGAGAGAGAACTCAAATTACTAACATACGGGATGAAAAAGGCAATATCACAACAGATGCTACAGAAATACAGAAGACAATTAGAAATTATTTTTGAAAACCTATATTCCAATAAAATAGAAGATAGTGAAGACATCGATAAATTTCTTAAGTCATATGATTTGCCCAGACTGAGTCAGGAGATACACACAATTTGAACAGACCAATATCGATGGATTAAATAGAAGAAGCATTCAAAAGACAACCAACCAAGAAAAGCCCAGGACTGGATGGGTATACAGCAAGTTTTACAAAACCTTTAAAGAAGAATTAATACCAATACTTTTCAAGTTATTTCAGGAAATAGAAAAAGAGGGAGCTCTTCCAAATTCATTCTATGAGGCCAACATCACCCTGACCCCGAAACCAGACAAAGACACTTCAAAGAAAGAAAACTACAGACCAATATCTCTAATGAACCTAGATGCAAAAATCCTCAATAAAATTCTGGCGAATCGGATACAAAGGCACATCAAAAAAATTGTGCACCATGATCAAGTGGGATTCATCCCTGGGATGCAAGGATGGTTCAATATACGAAAATCAATAAATGTAATTCACCACATCATAGACTTAAAGATAAGAACCATATGATCATCTCGATAGACGCAGAAAAAGCATTCGACAAAGTACACCATCACTTTATGTTCAAGACATTAGAAAAACTAGGGATAACAGGAACTTACCTCGACATTGTAAACGCCATCTATGCTAAGCCTCAGGCTAGCATCATTCTGAATGGAGAAAAATTGAAGGCATTCCCTCTAAAATATGGAACAAGACAGGGATGCTCTCTATCACCACTTCTATTCAATATAGTTCTCGAAACACTGGCCAGAGCAATTAGACAGATGAAAGAAATTAGAGGCATAAAAATAGGAAAAAAAAGAACTTAAATTATCACTATTTGCAGATGACATGATTCTATACCTAGAAGACCCAAAAGGGTCTACAAAAAAACTAGTAGAACTAATAAATGAATTCAGCAAAGTGACAGGATATAAAATCAACACGCATAAATCAAAGGCATTTCTGTATATCAGCGACAAAACTTCTGAAACGGAAATGAGGAAAAACACTCCATTCACAATATCCTCAAAAAAAATAAAATACTTGGGAATCAACCTAACAAAAGACGTGAAAGATTTATACAATAAAAACTACAGAACCCTAAAGAGAGAAATAGAAGAAGATCTTAGAAGATGGAAAAATATACCCTGTTCATGGATAGGCAGAACTAACATCATCAAAATGGCGATATTACCAAAAGTTCTCTATAGGTTTAATGCAATGCCAATCAAAATCCCAATGGCATTTCATGTAGAAATAGATAAAGCAATCATGAAATTCATATGGAAAAAATAAAAGACCCAGAATAGCAAAAACAATTCTAAGCAGGAAAGGTGAATCAGGCAGTATAGTGATACCAGACTTCAAACTATACTACAAATCAATAGTAACAAAAACAGCATGGTACTGGTACCAAAACAGGCGGGTGGACCAATGGTACAGAATAGAGGACACAGAGACCAATCCACAAAATTACAACTATCTTATATTTGATAAAGGGGCTAAAAGCATGCAATGGAGGAAGAATAGCATCTTCAACAAATGGTGTTGGGAAAACTGGAAATCCATATGCAACAAAATGAAACTGAATCCCCTCCTCTCACCATGCACAAAAGTTAACTCAAAATGGATCAAGGAGCCTGATATCAAATCAGAGACTCTGCATCTGATAGAAGAAAAAGTTGGCTCCGATCTACATATTGTGGGGTTGGGCTCCAAATTCCTTAATAGGACACCCATAGCACAAGAGTTAATAACAAGAATCAACAAATGGGACTTACTTAAACTAAAAAGTTTTTTCTCATCAAGAGAAACAATAAGAGAGGTAAATAGGGAGCCTACATCATGGGAACAAATTTTTACTCCTCACACTTCAGATAGAGCCCTAATTTCCAGAGTATACAAAGAACTCAAAAAATTAGACAATAAGATAACAAATAACCCAATCAACAAATGGGCCAAGGACCTGAACAGACACTTCTCAGAGGAGGACATACAATCAATCAACAAGTACATGAAAAAATGCTCACCATCTCTAGCAGTCAGAGAAATGCAAATCAAAACCACCCTAAGATACCATCTCACTCCAGTAAGATTGGCAGCCACTATGAAGTCAAACAACAACAAGTGCTGGCGAGGATGTGGGGAAAAGGGTACTCTTGTACATTGCTGGTGGGACTGCAAATTGGTGCGGCCAATTTGGAAAGCAGTATGGAGATTCCTGGGAAAGCTGGGAATGGAACCACCATTTGACCCAGCTATTGCCCTTCTCGGACTATTCCCTGAAGACCTTAAAAGAGTGTACTACAGGGATACTGCCACATCGATGTTCATAGCAGCACAATTCACAATAGCTAGACTGTGGAGCCAACCCAGATGCCCTTCAATAGATGAATGGATAAAAAAAATGTGGCATCTATACACAATGGAATATTATGCAGCACTAAGAAATGACAAAATCATAGAATTTGCAGGGAAATGGATGGCATTAGAGCAGATTATGCTAAGTGAAGCTAGCCAAGCCCTAAAAAACAAATGCCAAATGTCTGCTTTGATATAAAGAGAACAACTAAGAACAGAACAGGAAGGAAGAGCATGTGGAAAAGACTACAGTAAACAAAGATGAATGGGGGGAGAGAAATGGAGAGAGAAGGGAAAGCATATAGAAATGGTAGGAGACCTTCAAGGATACATAAAATTATAAGAGGCTATGAGGGGCAAGGGGGAGGGAAAAAAAGGGAGAGAATTGAACAACAGCAGGGGAGATAGAGAGGGAAGATGGGAGGGGAGGGGAGGGGAGGGGGGATAGTAGGGGTTAGGAAAGGTAGCAGAATACAACAGACACTAATATGGCATTATTTAAAAATGTGAATATGTAACAGATGTGATTCTGCAATCTATATTTGGGGTGAAAATGGGAGTTCAAAACACAATTTGAGTCTAATGTATGAAAGATGATATATCATGAGCTATGTAATGCTTTAAATAATCAATAAAAAATTAAAAAAAAAATGTGGCATTTATACACCATGGAGTGTTATGCAGCACTAAAAAATGACAAAATCATGGAATTTGCAGGGAAATGGATGGCACTAGAGCAGATTATGCTTAGTGAAGCTAGCCAATCCCTAAAAAACAAATACCAAATGTCTTCTTTGATATAATGAGAGCAACTAAGAACAGAGCAGGGAGGAAGAGCAGGAAGAAAAGATTAACATTAAACAGAGCCATGAGGTGGGAAGGAAAGGGAGAGAAAGGGGAAATTGCATGGAATTGAAGGTATACCCTCATTGCTATACAAAATTACATATAAGAGGTTGTGAGTGGAATGGGATAATAAACAAGGAGAGAAATGAATTACAGTAGATGGGATAGAGAGAGAAGTTAGGAGGGGAGGGGAGGGGGAATAGTAGAGGATAGGAAAGGTAGCAGAATACAACAGTCACTAATATGGCATTATGTAAAAATATGGATGTGTAACCTACGTGATTCTGCAATCTGCATTTGGGGTAAAAATCGGGAGTTCATAACCCACTTGAATCTAATGTATGAAATACGATATGTCAAGAGCTTTGTAATGTTGTGAACAACCAATAAAAAAAATAAAAAATAAAAATAAATAAAATTTAAAAATTTAAAAAAAGAACTAATTATAAACCATAAAAAAAAAATTTGCCTTTATACTATAGTAACAAAAACAGCATGGTATTGGCATTGAAACAGGCAGGAAGACCAAAGGAATACAATAAAAGACACAAAGACAAATTCATACAGATACAGTCGTTTAATACTTGTCAAAGGTGCCAAAAACATGTTAGAGAAAAGACAGACTTTTTAACAAATATGGTAGGAAAACTGAATATCCATGTGTAGAAGAATGAGACTAGATCCTTATCTTTCAACCTGCACAAAATTCAACTCAGAGCAAGTGAAAGACCTAGAAATTACACCAGAAACACTAAAACTTCTAGAAGAAACATGACATTTTGTGTTGTGTTGACAACACTCCAACATATTATTACAGGCACTAACTTCCTAATAAGGCTAATAAAGCTCAAGAAATAAAACCGAGAAGATACCAGCAAATTTAAAATATTCTGCACAGCAAAGGAAACAAGAAAGAGTATGAAGAGAGAGCCTACAGAATGGGAGAAAATATTTGCCAGGTACTCTTCCAACAGGGAATTATTTAGAAAATATAAAGAACTCAAAAAACTTAACATAAAGAAGTAATCCAATCAATAAATGGGCAAATGATCTAAAAAGACATTTTCCAAAAGAAGAAATACAAATGCCCAACAAGTAAATTTTCAACATCCTTACCAATCAGGGAAATGCAAATAAAGCTCCATTGAAATTTCATCTCACTCTAGTTAGAATGGCAATTATCGAGAATACAAATAATAAAAAACAATTCTGTTAAAGATGTAGTATTCACTTATAGTACACTTAAACTTTGTTGGTGGGGGTGCAAATTAGTACAACCACTTTGGCAAGCAGTATGGAGATTCCTCAAAAGTCTAGCAATGGAACCATCACATGACACAGCTATCCCACTCCTCATTAGTTATCCAAAAGAACTAAAATCAGAATATTAGTGATACATAAATACTAATATTTACAGCAGTGAAATTCACAATAGCCAAGCTATGACACTAGCCGAGGTGTCCATCATCAGACCAATGAATAGAGAAAATTTGGTATATAAAGAAAATGAAACTGGGGCTGGAGTTGTGCCTGAGTGGTACAGCACTTGCCTAGAATGTATTAGGCACTGGATTTGATCCTCAGCATCACATATATATAAATGAATAAAACAAAGGTCAATCAACATCTAAAAAAAAAAAAGAAAATATGTCATTTGCTGGTAAATGGATGAAACTGGAGAACATCATGGTAAGTGAAATAAGCCAGACTCTGAAAATCAGGGTTTAATGTTTTCTCTCATATGCAGAAGCAAAAGGGGTCGGGGAGGATCTCACAAAAATAGAAAAAAAAAAACAATAGAAAGAAATTGAGAGGAAGGCAGATAGAGAGGGTACAGGTAAGTATGAGAGGAAGGCAGATAGAGAGGGTACAGGTAAGTATTAGGGAATGAAATCTACCAAATTATTCTATATCCATGTACAAATACAACACAATGAATGCTATTTATACATATATATATACACATATACATATGTATATATACATATATACGTGTGTGTGTGTGTGTGTGTGTGTGTGTGTGTATACACCTTTGGGAGAATCACAGATGTTAATTAGATCTAGAAATATTCTTCAGCCTACTTTGCATTTTACAGATAATACATCTGAAACCCAAACCCAAATACACACACACACACACACACACACACACACACACACACGTGTGTATGTTATATATATATATATATAAAATACATATGTATATATAATGCACTAAATAATAATAGACGGGAGATCAGTAGAATAGAGCAAGTAGATTGGAGGAGAGAGAAAGAGAGGAAAAAGAAAGGCACCAGGAAGTAGATTGAGCAAATTATGTTATATGCATGTATGAATATGCATAATGAACCCCACTGTTATGTATAATTATAATGCACCAATAAAAATTTGAAAATGAAGCAACTTGTCTTTTTAAATTATATTAAAATTATACAAAGTTCATTTTCCTTCTCCAGTACTGTTAGTTCTTTGTACATAATTGGTGGTGGTGTCAATATTGTGTGGTTTTTTGATGGTGGTGGTGGTTGCAGTAGTAATAAGAGAGGTCTAGGAAGGAAGGAGTAACAATAGAATACTAGTAGAGGAGGAGAAAAAAAGGAAGAAAAAAAAGAAAAGGAGGAAGAACAAAAGAATCTAGTTATTCCTCAACTAAAGAACAAATATAGTAATTCTAATTTCTCATCATTACAAGCAATGCTACAACAAACAACTTTATACAATTCTCCTGTGCACACAACCTGATGCATCTTTGGAGGAGAAAAGTAGATGACCACAAAGTTTGCCCTTGGAAGTGTTCATACCTAATTAGGGAATATGAAAAAATAGACATTATTTTAAAAAGACAAGATATACCTTCCTGAATACCACTGTAACTGATCCCCTTCTTAAAGTACAATAAATTTCTGCTGTGGTTTCAAAAATACTCATATTTTAGTAAGAGACATGCAAATAATCACATAATGATGGAATAAGAATTATAGCTAGGTATACAATCTTACCTAGGAGTAAATAATAGGAAGTTGTCTAACAAAGTCAAGGGAGGTACACAAAGGGGGAAAAATGTATTTGCTGAATCTTGAAGAATTTGTAATCTGCCAAACTGAAAAACAGAAAGATAGAGGAAAGTCTTAGAAGAGGGAAGGAGAAAAACACATCATCAAAAAATCAAAAATGTGGTTGCAACTCTCTCTTCAGATGCCAAACAGATCTAGGTTCCCCATTAGCTTTGGGGAAATCACAGATGTTAATCATAGCTGAAAATATTCTTCAGTCCCCTTTGCATGTTACAGATAAAGCATCTAAAGCCCAAGCCCAGAATGAGTTTTCCAAAAGCAAAAGCGTATTAATTAAACACTCAATAATGGTATTCAAATCCATATACTCTTAGACCATCATTTTTCTATAGCAATGAGCTACCTTCATGAAGCAACAAGGATGATTCTAAAAAATGCTATCCATAAGGTTTATACAGACTATTTTCAAACAATATAAAAGATAATTTTTATCTCCCTAGCCCTATAAAATTCTGAAGTCTTGGTTTCAAATATGTTTTTATGTTAAATATGACTCTGTTAATCTAAGTTTAAAAACTGTGACTGATGTGTAGAAAAACTCCAGATTTACCAGGATATTATCAATAATAAAAAATTGATAAATTATTTCTGAAAAAAATGTACATATTAAACTTACACTATATATATAATAGACTACATTAGGCACTCTGGGGCTTGATAGAGCACATAAGACATTGCAATTTAGCACAAGACCTACTCTAGTTCATTTACATTATTACTGGTTTAACTCACTTTCTATGCAATCTTGGCCAAATGATCAAGCCTTTTAAATCTTTGATTTCTTTTTCTTTAAAATGATACAATAATAATACACAGTTGCTGATTGTAGTGAATAGTAACTGAAATGAATTAAACAGTATATTGCTTGATAATTATCAGAGGTCATCAGTAAGAACTGGTTTACATCATTCTAATCAGGATTTTTATCATATTCATCTTGGCAGGTGACCGAGATAAAGATCTTCACTTAGATTGTCCAGAAAGAAAGGAGTCTGAGTCAAGGATTAAGTGCTGATGCTTTCTTTGGGATCTAGAAACCAGGCCAGTGAAAAGTAGAAAAAAGAAAAATGAGGCAAGGAAGACTGTAGATAAGTGCAAAATGCTGTGTTACACTGCTGGGCACTGCTTCCCAGTGAACCATAAAAAGACACAGCAGTTTGTCGGGGTTTTTTAGCCACCCCCCCCCCTTCCCTCCTGACCTACGGGAGAGATGGGGAAAGCACGCCCCCACCAGGGAGAACTGTCAAAGCAGGATCTCTTTTAATGAGAAAACATACACAGCTAATATAATGTACTGGAACCAATCAGGGTAAAGGTCAGCAGGGTGGGGAAAATTTACATCTACACCCATCCTACAGGCAGTAATGAGGGCAGAAGAGTTCTGAGCCTATCCTAGAGGTGGTCTGATTCTTCATCACAACCCATGGCAATGCCTTCTGGCTAATCGCTAGGTGCTCTCTTAGCCACATGTGGCCCCAGGACTGGGAAGCGGGTAGCAGCCAGCAAGTTAAGTTTCCTCTTTTCTGATGCAACATGTCCCACGTTACATCATGCCCTACAGCAGTTCACTCAGCAGCAACATCTGTGTGATCATACAGAACTTCTTTACATTTGTAATTCTATGACTGGAATCATCCATGATAAGAAGATAAGAGGAGTATCTGCTCTCTCTCTCTCCCAACTTCAGTTTCTCATTGATCAAAGATTGTTCCATGAATATATTGTCATACTTCTGAGTTGAATCACCTAGCTTTTCTGGCAGCTACTTTAGATACCAGATTAGATCTGGGCACAGAAGTGCATGTCTGTAATCCTAGCAACTCAGGAGGCTGAACCAAGAGGATCACAAATTTGATGACAGCCTAGGCAACTTAACAAGGCCCTGTCCCTGAGTTCAATCCCCAGTACCACACACACACACAAAAAAAAAAAAAAAAAAAGAACAAAAAAACTACCTGACACCATATTCAGCACTTGTGGGATTTCATTTGAGTCTAAAAAAAGTGATGGGAAGAATAATAAATTCTTTGTTGTAGCCAGCAAATCTAACTACATTGCAGTAACCACACAGTGACAGCAGGCATCACTTTTAAACCACTGACATCAAGACCTGGGAAACCAACATGCTGAGGGAATCTGAGGAAGGACATAAGATCTGGGTCAAATAAACTCTATTTCTCACATATCAACAGCCTGTAAAAAGATATTTCAAATAAAGTTGTTTAGGTCAAGTTTTGCTGCAATCATAATGAATAACAAAGAATCCACCAACTCTCAGAAGTTAAAAACAAGGACATTTATTTTCTCCTCACAGTTATACAGGTCAGCAGTGAACTGACTGGGCTCAATTAGGCTCAGCTCAACTTGGTCAAGTAGGTTCCTTGTATCTCTGATTCTGGGCAAAAGGAACTATGGCTAACTGCAGCATGTTCTTCTCATGGCAGATGGCAGGAATATAAGAGAGGCCAATGAAAACCTGTCATACCTCTTAAAGCTCTGGTTCAGAGTAAGCATACTGTCAATTCTGTGAAAGACAGCAGCAACTCAGAAAACTCAAGTTTAGAGCCACATTCTTCTAAAATGCCTAGTAGGTCCCCCAGCATAACCAACCCCCATTTTTGATTTGTTCGCATTACTCTTTATTTATTAATAACTAAAATAGTATGGGTATTTCTTTCAACTAAGTCGGTTTTTATAATCACATTCTGAATCCTTTTAGGTATTTATTCTTCTAGGTCATCTTCCTTGTATTGAATTTTGATTATTGAACACAACTTGAATTTTACTCCATTAACAACACCATTTGTTCCTATTAACACTCCCAGAGACAAAGAACATCTAGAGAAATATAGAACTCCCAAATAGTATGCATTCGTGAACTGGAAGTAAAAGTTCCTAAGTAATAGGGTTCTGGATACAAGAATAGTCTCTCTCTGTTCCCTAGCCTTCTTCCAAGCCCCATGTGTTTGCTTCTTTAACATGCTAAACTATTTTTTTTAACTATTGCCAGCATTGCAAAGTCAAAATAGCTGTGGAGGAACAAGCTGTTCTGCCTCATGTCTCATCAACATTCCTTGCTCAGTGTATCAAAACACAGAGAGCATACAGAGCAAATGCAACAACTCCTCAGAAAGTTCCCTTTTGGAGATTTTCTTCCTAGAGGACCATCTACAACTGCCCACTTGAAACATCAGAAGAAAGTTGGGTCTCCTACCTAAATCCAAATGAAGTCACAGCAAAAATGTATAGATGTATAATGTCATTTGCCACTTGAAAAATAAAAATTGATTATGTTGTCTGCATGAACAAGTGACAAAATTAAAACTTACAATTTATAAGAACCAATTTAAAATTACTAGGGAAACTTATATCCTAAATTCATTGGGGGTAAAAATAAGTTAGATCTACTCTAAATCTCCTTAGTTAGTTGGGAATAATTTTTATTTCAAACAGTAAATTTATTGCAAGTGGCCCTATGTCAAGTATATAAGATGAATCCACCAAAAGAAAGCTGAGAGAAAAGGTTGATAAGATGACCAAAGCCATTTCTCTTCAGATCACAGATCAGTTAACCAAATCTGATTTTAAGATAAAAAAAATTTGTAGAATGAGTAACCCACTTATCTTCATTTTAACACATATATAAGTGAATAATCCACTTAATAGTCTCTGTTATTAATGATCTTGTAAATAAATTAGTATCTATCCCAATAAAAGTTTCTATTTGCATAGTTAAAACAAATATTTCATTTAATACATAAACAGGTCACAATTAGTCTTAGGCTAATAACTGAATTAATATTTAATAATTAATTATTACTACTATTGTAACTTAAGAGATGAATAACTATAGCAATGGCCAGCAAGAACATCTGCTAGAGAAGAGTAGTGATTTTTTAGCATAACTCTGTCAAGAAGTTGCTGCCTTTCCAACAAAAGCCAAGATGATCTAAACTACCATCCCTGTCTACCACTGCTCCTACCCCCCTGCAGGGAAGTCATTCCCAAGTATTCTTTTCAAGGGGCTATATTAGAAAACTATGCATAGATATATGGGAAGATAACCACTTACTTTGCGTTCCAGCAAAGTGGTAAGAACAGATAAGAAACTATTGTAAGAATAATACAGCATGAAATATAATACTTTAAGTCTACAATGAGAGCAACTGCAGATAGAGAAATGATAATTCTGTGGGCACAGGTCACTGCTGAAACAAAATGGCCAATTTGGAGTGAATTATGAGCATTGTTATTTACTACAGAACTTAAAAGAGAATGGTACAGAGCCAGGGCAGCAAAAAAGAAGTTGTGACAAGATAGACCTAAATTTGTTCACATTCTCTTCTTTCTTTAAAATGTTTCATTTTATTTTAGTAATGAAGTATTGGGAATCACCACTAAATACCTCAAACCAAGTATAATGAATGTTTTTTGAAGTGTGCTGTTTAAGGCATTATGTAAAGAATTTTTCTATTAATTAGAGCAAAAGGCTGAGCTGTGATTATAAAGAGACCAACCATAACCAAAACCAACCAACCAAACAACAACAACAACAACAAAAAAAAAAACAGTTTGTGTCACTTCTCAGTCTTAAGGTGAATAATCCAATATGGTGGGGACATTCTGCTACATACTGCCCCTTGAAGTACCAGATTCCCTTCATCCTACTGTCCTATCCTCTAAAGCATCATTGTCATCTACATGATTAAGCTGGATCACCAGAGATTCCACATAGAGGAAAAGGGAAAGCATGAAAAAGAGTGTGTTACTATGACAAATTCCAGAGATAATCAGCTTATAAAGAGAAAAAGTTTATTGCTCACACTCTTAGAGATTTCAGTCCATAATTGGTCGGTCCATTGCTGTGGGAACACAGCAGCACATATGGCAGGAGCACAGTAAAACTGCTTATCTCATATCCAGGAAGCCAAAGAGAAAGAGGAAGAGACTCAGGTCCCACAATCCCTTCAAGAACACATTCTCAATGACCTAAAGACCTTCCACTAGGTTTCACCTCCTAAAGACTCCACCACCTCCCAATAGCACTACATGAACCTTTGGTAGGCACTTAGTATACACACTACAGCAGAGGCAAACCCACTGCCTTCAGGACTGGAATCAGAGTTTGGATACTTCAATTCTCCTTCAGTTCTATTAATGAAATGTAATCACACTCACCCAAGTGCTAAAAGTCTGGGAAATATGGTCCAGCCTCATTTTTAAGTCATTATCTTCAAGGTTGAATCTTAAAAGACTGCAATACCCCCAAACAGGTTTGGGGGGTTCAAAAGCAGAAGAGATTTGCAACTCATTGTCCTTGGAAAGTGATGGAAGTGTCAATAATCCAGATAAAAAACAGTTTCAGAATATATGTTCATAAACCACATTATGGTATGGAAATAGCAGTATAGTTCCTAGTCACTAAAGAGTGGCCTGGAAATAATGGAGAAAAAGGAAGTCCAGAAGAGGTCATAGAAACGGGAGCAAAGGTCATCTTTGCATCAACCAGCAAGGAGCACTGATGGTAGACCAAGTGAGGGACAGCTCAGGAAAGCTTGTAGTTATGTGTAGCCTTGTGATGTTAAGGATCTGACATTCTGATCCTAACATCACATCTTGCTGCCACTTATTAACACACCCCCAGAGACAAAGAAAGCATTTCTCAAACTGCATGAGCTTAATTTTCTGCCATTCCAACTCAAAAGGGAGTTTTGTATTGGTTTTCTTGGGCTATCATAACAAATTCCCATAAACTGGGTATCTTAACTGAAATTTATTCTCTCATAGTTCTGGAGGCTAGAAGTCTGAAATTAAGATGCTGGCAGGGCCCTGCTTCTCTGAAGTCTCTAGGGAAGAAACTTTCCTGGCCTCTTCTAACTTTTAGTGGTTTCCAGCAATCCTCTGTGTTCCTTGACTTGTAGATGCATCCCTCCAATTGCTGCCTCCATCTTCATTTGGCTGTCACCCCTGTGTAATGTAATCACATTTCCCATTTCTTATTAGGGTCCGCCCAAATCCAATATGACTTCATCTGAACTTGAATAAACTGCAAAGACCTTATTTTCAAATAAAGTCAGAGTCACAGATTCTAGATGATCATGAATTGGGCTGGGGACACTATTTAAACTAGTACAGGCTGTAATCAAAGTTAAGAAAGCTTTAGAAAAATGAAGTTTTATCTTTTGCTACCTTAATAGCTTAAAGTATGTATCAATCATAGGCAATAAAGAAAAAAACATTACTATAGCAGGAAAACTTGTATATTCCAGATCTTCAAATATAAACCATTTCTCTACTATGGTTCTGAGGAAGAATTAGATTTTTTTAAAGTTATATTATAATATGTGCTAACCGTTTACTGTAAAAAAAATTCACTAACAAGTTTTTTTTGCAAAATTTTACTAATTTGATTTAAAATAAAGATAAAATTTATAAAAAAAAAAACCTTTCTCCTTACTTGCAAGTAAAAACTTCTGTCTCAATGTGTTTTTCTTCTCTTGAAAAACTGGCCATGTATATCACAATACTAACACTAAGAGAGAGCACTGATGTTTAATTTATAACTATTTTGAGCAAGGCACTAAAAGAGATCAAAAAGAAAAAGACAATTTCACCAACAAAAAAATATGCACCCATGTAACTCAATAGGTAAGCCACAAAATAGGCCCATGCTTACAGCAATTCACATTTCCTTCTGCTTATCTGTAACATTAGAACAATTACACAAAATAAAAGAAGATCAACACCACACCAAGTTGACTATGATGTTGGAAATTCTGATGAAAAGAACATAGGGCTCATTATGGTAGTCGACCTGTCTTGTTTACCTATTTTTTCTATTTGCAGAAAAGAATAAGATACAACTGAAAAAAACAAAGTCGTCATTTCCCCACCAACAGGTAGACTATCCAGGCTACCCTTGGGTGTGAACTAACATTCCAGGCCACCCTGGTCTAAGAAGCACAGTAAAGCCTAGGCTGTTACACTATATTCCCACTCTGCACTACCTCCTCTATCAAAGTATGCATACAAGATATACACTAGCACATGATATTCATAGGGGATGTGTGTGAAGCATGTTTACTCTGCACTAGTTACCAACTGGCCTGAGTGTAGTGAGACAGAACATTCATACATATGGTAAGTTACAGGAAAAGGATTTCTTACTTACCAATAGGATTCAACGGACAATAGAAGCCTAAGATTCATAAAAAAACTTAAGGCTCAGAAAAGCTGTCCAGGGCAGATAAAATGTCATCTGCATGTACCCCAATTACAGCCCTATTGAGGGACCCTGGAAAGCAGACTGCCTTAGGTTTTATCCCCAGTGACTACATCATATGCTAGGCTAAACTGATGAAGAAGATCCTTTTTGGAGAGAGGACTGGGCTGTTCCTGCCACCCCCTCCTTGTCTGAGGAAGTTGCATTCCCTATATATTCTGTTTTTGAGAACTACAAGTGAGAAAGAAGATTGATACAGGACCATCTGGAGAACTGTCACACAATATGGTGGGTCAACAAATATTTTTTAAATTTAATATAATATACTACGCCCTGTTTTATACAGTGGTAGAAATTGATATCAAGAATGGCATTAAGGGGCTGGGGTTGTAGCTCAGTGGTAGAGCACTTGCCTCGAATGTGTGAGGCCCTGGGTTCGGTCCTCAGCACCACATTAAGAAAATAAATAAAAGATATTATGTTCATCTACAACTAAAAAGAAAAAAAAAAGAATGGTAGTAAGGTAAGAGAAAATCAGCCAACTGAGAGGCAATCTAAGAGTCAGTGTAAGAGGCACTATTTTTGGTAGTGACTATCAGACCCTAACTAGTATCCCTATTGGGAGAGAGAGTAATAATATTAGTTGAGTTAACATTTCAGTTGAGCCCACAAAACTCTTCTAGAGTGTGTACCAATCCAATTAAGACTTTTCTTCTCCCTTTACTTCATCCGTGGTCATGTCATGTTATTCTATTGTTGTTATTATATTAAATATTGATTCCAGCAATATTTAAGACAAATGAATCATTGAAAGCAGAGTTACATAAAATTTCTCAATCTTATTCACCATTTATTTTGTGTTAATCCATCAATCTGGTGGATTGTTGAAAAATGTGGCATACTAAATCAGTTTTTAATACACCAAACATAACATCTAGATCAGTTATCACAGTTTAGTTGTTTGATTACCCAGATGTGTTCTTAGCACACAGAATTATTTACTAAATGCTAACTTAAGATAGCCTCCTACTACTAAAAGGAAACATAATCCATGCTTCATTATTTTATCCACTTATCTATCCAGTAAGCCAGCCAACAATACTTATTAATTACCTAATAATGACCAGACATTGTGCTAAACAATTAGAGTTGTCAAGAAGAAAGGATATCATCCACATCCTCAAGAAATTCATAATATTTAACAATGTTTTTATGCAGGAAAAAGAATAGACACATAACCCCATGCCTCAAATGTGTATTTACTTATTTATAAATAATAAAATCTGTTACTATCATACTGACTTAGTATGTATAGAAAACAATGCCACAATTTTCTAACAGTATATAGCTATTCAGACATAATATATATACATTATATATATATATATATATATATATATATATATATATATATATATATATATCAGAAAAGTGCATAGAAAAATTGAAGTTAAAAGAAATAAAGTAAAAAATAGTTCTGAGTAAGAATATGAAGGAAATAACCAGACACTTAAATAAACAGCTTCAGGAAGAATACCAAAACAAGACACTGCCCTTTTGCCAGAGCACTGTCAATGTAAGTCTCCTAGGCACATAAGGGCTTCACTGTGGCCCCCATCTCCTGCCTACCCCAGACTACCCTGTCTCACTATTGTGATTGCAATATACAACCTCAATGTGTTGAGAAGTGAGGAGGAAATGTTAAATATTGAGGTTAGAGAGAAAGTTTTGCTTTTCAAAATCCTTAGTTTTAATTTTGGGTGAAATTTTAAGATACTTCATGAAACTGAAGCCTACGTCTAAAATAATAGTACACATAAATTCTCTTTTGCTGTCATTAGTAACATAACAGTGAAAAGCCAAATTCTGCCACATTATTGGCAACAGTCCTTCTATCACTAAAAGGAATGATCTTATCATTGACAGATGCTAAGACTCAGTGATTTGAATCACACCATGTGTTGCAAATTAAAATGGCTAAAATCACAATAAAACTAATCTGGAAAAGAATAGGAGAAAAACAATTGTTAGGAGTTAAAAGGCCAACATTCAAATGTAACCTGCAGATAGTGATCTTAAGAAGCTATGCAAAATCAGATATTAGTACAGTAATGAACTTGTAGTAAAGCTTTAAATGGAAAAGCATATCTATAATATATTCTGATTTTTATTAAAGAGGTAAACATAAATTTACATATAGGAAAATACATTAAAACACTATTTATATATGAGAAAGCTGGAGTAAGGGGAACTTTTATCTTCTTAAACTTTCATTCTTCTAAATTTGAATTTTTATAAAGATATATATTATTCTTATAATAAGAAAATATATGTAACTATTTTTAACAAACAACAAATCCTATTGAAATAAATTATATTATGGTATAACAAAAAAATATTGAACTATAAATCAGAAGCGTTCAGTTAAAAAAAAATCAATGCTGCCACTCACCAGCCATGAAATAGATGGCCATTAATATAGGTAGTGATGTCATTAATATAGGTAGTGGTGTTGATGCTAATAGTGAGTTGCGGTGATAGCAACAAAGTTCCATCGATTGATCCCAAAGACCCCTTAAATTTGTCCAAATCTCCTTTTCGGGGAAAGAGGCCTGTATCGTATATATTATATACCAGCATTGCCCCCTATCCACAATGTGTTGTATTACAGTTTGCTCAGAAATGTTTTTTCCACCTGTTCTGCTGCAAAATAACTCCTCTAGGTCTGAACAACCCTGACTTCCAGTATTGCATCTACCTCTAAATAGTTGCAGGGGCCATAACAAGTCCTCTAACTCTGTGAGAACAATACAGGCACATGCATGAAAGTGAGGCTGTGTTTTCTTGCTGTCCATGTACATTGTATGGTGACTTGTAGGTAGTTTCGTGAATTTTACTTCAGCCAACAGTTAGCCAGTGCTGTTGTGTGCTAGTAGGTACTGTGACAAAAGCTGGGAATATGTACATGAATGAAATATGATCCTACCCTCAGCATCCACAGTGTCTCAAGCTTGTATATGGAAAAAGAAGTAAAATATACATATTTTCACTCACAGGTTTGTTCATTCATGTTCACAGATGAAGAAGCCATAATAAGTGTTATCCTCATGGAGTCCACTTATTAACATTTGGTTTATCCTTGTATACAGGAAAAGAAGTGGGAGGTAGGATTTTTAATCTTTCAACAGTCAAGACACATTTACTGTCTCCTAGGTACTAGCATAAATTCAAAGAAGACTATTCCCAAGAAAATGATAGGAAACAAAGGAACCAGAGAACAAGGCAGTAAGAGCTTTATGCTCTGTCACTGGTTGGTCACCTCTTCCTGGAGGATTTCAGGAATTCTCCTCTGAGGAAGGACACTGCCTTAGATCTTGCTAGGTAATGAATGGAAGAAAAAGAAAATGGCCAGGAGAGACCAGACTGGGGCGGGGGTGGAGACGAAGTTAAGCAGGAGGTCCTAATTGTGCCAGGCTTAATCCAGAAGAAACATGCCAAAATTTAGGGTTCCCTGAAGCTAACAGTGGGGACCTTATTAAAATGCACTGAAATCTGGGGATTCTTAGATCATCTTTAGCAAACTGGGGATAAACTTTAATTAATTGAGAATAAAGAATATGGGTGAGCCCTGAGGATATCTTTAAGTGGAAAGGGATAGCAGCTGGAGGCCAGGACCAAAATCAGAGTTCTAATTTGTGCTCAGGGAACTGCTGAGCTCCTGAGTTGACTGTTTTTCATTGTTCTCAAACTTTAGTTAGGGTAAGAATCACTGTAATTCTTTATAAATTCTACCTAGAGTCTGGTTCTCTTGATGGGAAGAAAGATAGGACTAAGATATTGCTTTGTTTTTTTATTAACAAAATGATTAAGAAATCACCCTAGTGATTCCAAAGCAGATGATCGACAGACCACGTACTAAAAGGCATTGCCTTAGAACTTTACAAAGGGATCTAGTAAGACAGGTAAATATTTCAGAGATCTCAGATATAAAACCCTTAATGTTTTAAATGTGTACTCCAAAACTTGATGCTATCACTGGATATAACATACTGACTCACTAGAGTCATATAAGAGCTAAAAATATTTTTACACATTTGCCCAAAAAAGCATACAGAAAGCAACACAAACCATAAAACAGGTTTTTGTAATATCACAGGATAGTGATTGCTGTTAATTGTGCTTTACTCTTCCCTCCTATACTTTCAAGTTCCCAAAGGCCTGTACTCTCAGCAATAGCTTTGGCCACAGGATAGAAGGAAAAGTTGACATTGGTTCACGTGGAGGTAAGGCTGACGAACTTAGCCTCTGCCCAAGAACCAGTGATGTTTGACTAAACATTCAGATATTAATTTCCCCAAGCTCAGTTACCCTAAACCCCCTGAAAGAAAGAGGGGATTTGAGTTAAAAAAATGGAGTAGAGGGGGCCGCTCAAGGATAGAAGAAGGGAGGAACTTTCATTCCATCTTCTGAGCTAAGATTTGCCTTTCAAAAAAGCATTCTTTATTTCAATTTTCCTAAGGAAAAGAGAACAGCAAATTGTACTCTATTATGCTAAAGACAAAGGTAAAGCTGCACAGCCATTCAAAAAGTAGGTTAACTTAATTACCACATTTTCTATTTAAAAAACTTTTAAAATAAAATATAATTTTCTAACAGGCTGGCTCATTCATTCCTAGGTAGGTCAATTCATATATAAATAATGAATTGTCTTATTTTTAAAACTATCATACACTAATCTTAAAATCACTCGTTTCTCTGCCTCTCAGTAGAATGCTCTAGCCAGGGGCTCAAGGTGTAACAATTCTGCAGGAGAAGAGTGTCATCTGCAGGAAGACTGAGTAACTACATGGTAAAATCCATAGGAATTCTCAAAAATGAAACAATTAGTTGCTGCACAGAACACTCACTCAGCAAGTTGCCTGGCACAGAATAAATTCTCAACAGATTATTACTAATGTTTGTGTGATGGTGATGATGATAGTATATTATTTTGCATTGTGTTTCTTTTTTTTTAAAGAGAGAGAGGGGGGAGGGAGGGAGGGAGAATTTTTAGTATTTATTTTTTTAGTTTTTGGTGGACACAAACTTTGTTTGTATATGGTGCTGAGGATCGAACCCGGGCTGCACACACGCCAGGCAAGCATGCTACCACTTGAGCCACATCCCCAGCCCCTGTGTTTCTTTAAATTAAAGAAAAAACAAAAAAGACCAAGGAAGAAAAAGCTATTCAGATTACTTAGATTATTTTCCCATTTTTATAAGAATCTTTCCAGATGAAAATATATCTCCTTCTTAAATACTTTATAGAAAGCAATTCCACAGTCTTCCACGTTCATTCCATGGCTCCACAGTCTTTAGCAGGCCAGGTTCAGGCAAACTTTGGTACGTAAATTTAGTTTGCAGAGCTCTCTTACCTCCTAAGAATCGACACCACCCTCCTTTTAGAGCACACATTCTCTGGTCTGTTCTATAAAGACTTGTTATGTACCTGCTATGTTCCAGATGTTGTGTTATTTTGCCAGCATACATAGATGAGCCAACTTTATTTCCTATCCTTGAAGAGTTTATAGTGCTGATGTTACATGGGGCTCCTGCTTCCTATTCCCTAAGTCCCATCTCCTTTATTGGCTTCTCATTTGCTCTTCCTTATAAACAATTTATGCTGGGAACTTCCTAAAATCTTCCCCATTCCCAACAAAACTAAACTGCTTTTTCTGCATTTTGTCAGAATCACTAGATAATCTGATAACTTATTCCATGACAATTGCTAATTGATCAAATCACTAAGGTAATTTGAACACAATTTAATACAGTCTTTCTGAAGATACAATAATCATTTATTCCTTGGTGTCAGACTGCTGGAGACAATATTTTGAATTAGGCAGGACTCTCTAGTACAGCCCTATTTCACCCATCTGGTACCTAGTACTCCAAAGAACAGATCCAAACTTGATTTTGTTTTATGCCACTTTTAAAATGTATTTCCTAATTGGTTGGACATATATTCAATTATCTTCCACTACAAAGTAGCTCCTTCCTCCACCCCCTTTCAGAATTGGAGATTGAACTCTGGGCCTAGTAAATGCTAAGCCAATACTCTACGATTGAGAATTCCTATGCCTAGCAGCTCCTTTAAATTCCTGGTAAATATGTCTCTTCTCACATTCTTTTCTCTGACACAAACAGGTGCTCTATAATAATCCAAAACATCATTGAAAATACAAGATTACGTCAACTGAATTTTTCATACATTATGCATATTTCCTGAATTTTACATAACCAACAGCCAAAAGATAAAGCCACCACTGCTCTTTCTTAATTTTATAACATCAAATCAAATATAAGATAATTAGTAAGCTAACTATCCCTGCTTGTTTAACAGGTGACCTCTCCAAGTAGTTTTTTTTTTTTTTAAAGAGAGAGAAAAATTTTTTTTTATTTATTTTTTAGTTTTCAGCAGACACAACATCTTTGTTGGTATGTGGTGCATGAGGATCAAACCCGGGCCGCACGCATGCCAAGCGAGCGCGCTACCGCTTGATCCACATCTCCAGCCCCTCCAAGTAGTTTTTGACCTGTGCTCTTGGCTATTCTACAAATTGGTGTTTGTTTAGGATTCTAAGCTCTGCAGGTGGTGGTCCTGTTTCTGACAGCATTTCATTATTAAAAGTATGGGCTGGGGTTGTGCTCAGTGGCAGAGCGCTTGCCTCACATGTGTGAGGGACTGGGTTCAATCCTTAGCACCACATAAAAATGAATAAACAAAATAAAGATATTGTGTCCATGTGTAACTAAAAAAATTTTTTTAAATAAAAAAATACATCAGCCAATATAAAGAAGCACAACTCCTTCATTTACTTGAAAGAAATTGTAGTGGATATATATGCATTAACAAGAAATAAGAAGATAGATTTTGTGTCCCAAATTCTCAACATTTTCAGTGTGATAAACATTGTTTTATATTAACGTCTAACTATAATTTTAAGAAGGCCCATTTGGCAGATGGCACCACCTGTCCTTGAATGTTTTGATCTGACTGGTATTTTTAAACTTGTTCTCTCAATTCTCTTGGATAAGAATTGTAACAACTCACTACAAACTTAAATACCATTTATAAATAAGCTCTGGTGATTTATTCCTCAGGAAATTAAAAATGCCATTGATGAAAGTAATTGAATATTATGATATGCCAGATACTTTGTATACATTATTTCATTGGACTATGATGGTAGCCCTGTCACATCATTTAGGTTGTTCAGGATGATCCCCAAGTAACAGATGAGAAAATGAAAGCAAAGAGAAAACTCAGAATGCCAGCAAGTGATGTTTAGATTCAGTGTCACATCCATCTAGGTGTAAAGCATATTGTACCCTCCATGATATTGGAAGACCTTTGTTGTAAGGGCTAAAGTCAAAAGGCAGGCTTAGTATTGGAACAGGATAATTCCATCAGAACATAATGGAGCACCATAAAAATAGAAAAGTATCTTAAAAGGGCTTGTGGTTATTTATTTAATGTACACTACTGATTATCAAACTATGTTTATCATTTGTAGAGGAGTTTAACTTAATTTTCAAAGTGTAGGCATTTGAGTATTAAATATTATAGTGCAATGTTTGTATATCATTTATAATGAATCAGATCATCTCATTATTGCTATAAAAATTTTGGACTAAAAACCCCTAACTCTTGGAGTAATAAATAAGCTTATCATATTTAAATTGTATTAATTTAATAATTTCTCCTTTGAAGCAAGTTTCGGTTTATTTAGAATATTATTTTTCTGTACTAAAGGAGTGGCATAAAATCAGTAAAAACTGTTATTTTATCTTAATTTTCAATCTAAAGTTTTTTTATTCTTCTTCTTATTATTTTTATTTATATGTGATAGCAGAATGCATTACAATTCTTATTACACATATAGAGCACATATCTCCAGTTGTATACAAAGTATATTCACAACAATTTGTGTCTTCATACCTGTACTTTGGATAATAATGATCATCACATTCCACCATCATTAATAACCCCATACCCCCTCCCTTCCCCTGCAACCTTTCTGCCCTATTCCTCCCATGCTCCCTCACCCTATTCCACTATGAATCAGCCTCCTTATATCAAAGAAAACATTCAGCAATTGTTTTCTGGGGATTGACTAACTTCACTTAGCATTATCTTCTCTAACTCCATCCATTTACCTGCAAATGCCTTGATTTTATTCTATTTTATTGCTGAGTAATATTCCATTGTGTATTCATGCCACATTTTTTTTTATCTATTCATCTATTGAAGGGCATCTAGGTTGGTTCCACAGTTTAGCTATTGTGAATTGTGCTGCTGTAAACATTGATGTGGCTGTGTCCCTATAGTATGCTGTTTTTAAGTCCTTTGGGTATATACCAGGAGAGGGATAACTGGGTTAAATGGTGGTTCCATTCCCAATTTTCCAAGAAATCTCCATACTGCTTTCCATATTGGCTGCATCAATTTGCAGTCCCACCAGCAGTGTATGAGTGTACCTTTTTCCCCACATCCTCGCCAACACTTATTGTTGTTTGTCTTCATAATAGCTGCTGTTCTGACTGGAGTGAGATGATATCTTAGAGTAGTTTTGATTTGCATTTATCTAATTGCTAAAGATGATGAGCATTTTTTTATATATTTGTTGTTCAATTGTATATCATCTTCTGAGAAGTGTCTGTTCGGGTTCTTGATTGGGTTGTTTGTTTCTTTGGTGCTTAGCTTTTTGAGTTCTTTATATACCCTAGAGATTAGTGCTCTATCTGATGTGTGAGGGGTAAAAATTTGCTCCCAGGATGTAGGCTCTCTGTTCACCTTACAGATTGCTTCTTTTTCTGAGAAGAAACTTTTTCTGGGCTGGGGATGTGGCTCAAGCGGTAGCGTGCTCACCTGGCATGCGTGCGGCCGGGGTTCGATACTCAGCACCACATACAAAGATGTTGTGTCCGACGAAAACTGAAAAATAAATATTAAAAAAAAAGAAAAGAAACTTTTTCATTTGAGTCTATCCCATTTATTGACTCTAGATTTTAATTCTTGTGCCACAGGAGTCTTATTAAGGAAGTTGGGGCCTAATCCCACATGATGGAGAATAAGGCCTACTTTTTCTTCTATTAGACTCAGGGTCTCTGGTTGTATTCCTAAATCCTTGATCCATTTTGAGTTGAGTTTTGTGCATGGTGAGAGATGGGGTTTAATTTCATTTTGTTGCATACAGATTTCCAGTTTTCCCAGCACCATTTGTTGAAGAGGCTATCTTTTCTCCAATGCATGTTCTTGGCATCTTTGTCTAACATAAGATAATTGTAGTTTTGTGGGTTAGTCTCTTTGACCTCTATTCTGTACCATTGGTCTACCAGTCTGTTTTGGTGCTGATACCATGCTGTTTTTGTTACCATTGCTCTGTAGTGTAGTTTAAGGTCTGGTATAGTGATGCTACCTGGTTCACTCTTCCTGCTAAGGATTGCTTTAGCTATTCTGGGTCTCTTATTTTTCCAGATGAATTTCATGATTGCTTTTTCTATTTCTATGAGGAATGTCATTGGAAATTTTATTGGAATTGCATTGAATATGTATAGTGTTTTTGGAAGTATGGTAATTTGGATAATATTAGTTCTGCCTATCCAAGAGCAAGGTAGATCTTTCCATCTTCTAAGGTCTTCTTTGATTTCTTTCTTTAGGGTTCATTATATAGATCTTTCATTTCTTTTGTTAAGTTGATTCCCAAGTTTTTTTTTTTTTTGAGGCAATTGAAAATGGGGTAGTTTTCCTCATTTCCATTTCTGAGGATTTGTCACTGATATACAGAAATGCATTTGATTTATGGGTGTTGATTTTATATCTTGCTACTTTGCTGAATTCATTTACTAGTTCTAGAAGTTTTCTGGTGAAACTTTTAGGGTCTTCTAGGTATAGAATCATATCATCAAGCAAATAGTGCCAATTTGAGTTCTTCTTTTTCTATGTGTATCCCTTTAATTTCTTTCATCTGACTAATTTCTCTGGCCAGTGTTTCAAGAACTATGTTAAATAGAAGTGGTGAAAGAGGGCATCCCTGTCTTGTTCCAGTTTTTAGAGGGAATTCCTTAAATTTTCCTCCATTTAGAATGATGTTGGCCTGGGGCTTAGCATACATAGCCTCTCTGATGTTGAGATATGTTCCAGTTATCCCTAGTTTTCCTAGTGTTTTGAACATAAAGGGGTGCTATATTTTTTCAAATGCTTTTTCTGTGTCTATTGAGATAATCATATGATTCTTATCTTTAAGTCTATTGATGTGATGAATTACATTTATTGATTTCCATATGTTGAAACAACCTTGCATTACTGGAATGAATCCCACTTGATCGTGGTGCATGATATTTTTGATATGTTGCCAGAATTTTATTGAGAATTTTTGCATCTATGTTCATTAGAGATTTTGGTCTGAAGTTTTTTTTTTTCAATATGTCTTTGCCCAGTTTTGGAATCAGAGTGATATTGGCCTCATTTATAGAATGAGTTTGGAAGTGCTGCCTCTTTTTCTATTTCCTGAAATAAATTGAAGAGTATTGGTATTAGTTCTTTAAAGGTCTTGTAGAACTCCTCGGGTGTGTATCTGTCCAGGCCTGGGCTTTTCTTGGTTGGTAGACTTTTGATGATGTCTGCTATTTTGTCACATGAAATTGATTTATTTAAATTGTGTATATCAACCTGATTCAATAAGGGCAAATTATATGTCTCTAGAAATTTGTTGATACCTTCGATAACTTCTATTTTATTGGAGTACAAGTTTTTAAAATAATTTCTAATTATCTTCTGTATTTCTGTAGTGTCTGTTATGATATTTCCTTTTTCATCACATAGGTTCGTGATTTGAGTTTTCTCTCTCCTTCTCTTCATTAGAATGGCTACGGGTCTGCCAATTTTATTTATTTTTTCAAAGAAGCAACTTTTTGTTCTGTCAATTTTTCAATTGTTTCTTTTGTTTCAATTTCATTGATTTCAGCTCTGATTTTAATTATTTCCTGTCTTCTGGTGTTGATTTGTTCTTTTTTTTTTCCCTAGGGCTTTGAGATGTAATATTAAGTCATTTATTTGTTGATTTTTTCTTCTTTTAAGGAATAAATTCCATGCAATGAAATTTCCTCTTAGAACTGCTTTCATAGTGTCCCAGAGATTTCAATATATTGTATCTGTGTTCTCATTCACCTTTAAAAATTTTTTAATCTCCTCCTTGATGTCTTCTGTAACACATTGTTCATTCAGTGGCATATTACTTAGTCTCCAGGTGTTGGAGTGAATTTTATTTCTTATTTTATCATGGATTTCTAATTTCATTCCATTATGATCTGATAAAATGCAGGGCAGTATCTCTACTTTTCTATATTTGCTAAAAGTTGCTTTGTGGCATAGTATACAGTCTATTTTACCGAAGGATCCATGTACTGCTGAGAAAAAGTGTATTCTCTTGTTGAAGGATGAAATGTTCTTATATGTCAGTTAAGTCTGTAATTGATTGTATTATTGAGTTCTATAGTTTCTTTGTTCAGCTTTTCTTTGGAAGATCTATCTATTGATGAAAGAGGTGTGTTAAAGTCATCCAATTATTGTGTTGTGGTCTATTTGACTCTTGAGCTTGAGAAGAGTTTGTTTGATGAACGTAAATGCTCCATTGTTTGGGGCATATATATTTATAATTGTTAAGTCTTGTTGGTGTATGGTTCCCTTGAGCAGTATGTAGTGTCCTTTTTTTAAATCCTTTTTGGTCAACTTTTGTTTAAGTCTGCTTTATTTGATACGAGAATGGAAACCCCTGCTTGCTTCCTCAGTCCATGTGAGTGGTATGATTTTTCCCAACCCTTCACCTTCAGTCTGTGGATGTCTTTTTATATGAGGTGACTCTCTTGGAGGCAGCATATTGTTGGCTCTTTTTTCTTTCAATCCAATCTGCTAGTCTATGTCTTTTGATTGGTGAGTTTAGGCCATTAATATTCAGGGTTATTATTAAGACATGATTTGTATTTCCAGACATTTCTGTTTATTTTTGGTATTTAACATGACTTGGTTTCTCCTATGATTAGATTCTCCTGTAGTGTAATCCCTCCCTTTGCTGATTTTCATCATTGTTTTTCATTTCCTCTTCTTGGAATATTTTGCTGATGATGTTCTTTAGAGCAGTCTTTCTTTCTTTCTTTCTTTCTTTCTTTCTTTCTTTCTTTCTTTCTTTCTTTCTTCCTTTCTTTCTTTTCAGATATAAGTATAAATTGCATTTTTTTATTTTTTAATTTTATTTTTGCATTACAATTCTTTTTTTATTATGTTTTATTTAATTAATTTATTTTTTAATTAGTTTCACATGCCAGTATAATGATGTTGACATTTCATACATTTAAATCAAATGGGGTATAATTTCTCATTTTTCTGATTGTATAGGTTGCAGAATCACATTGTTCATACAGTTACCTATATACATACAGTAATAATAATGTCTATTTTATTCTACTGCCCTTCCTATCCCCCTTCCCCTCCCCTCCCTTACCTTCACTTCTCTCTACCCAATCTAATGTGGCACAATTCATTTTTTTTTCCTCCTCACAACATCATACATGTATTCTGTTTAATGATGAGGGTCTCCTTCCATCTTCCATGCAATTCCCCTTCTCCCTCCTTTTCCCTCCCACCTCTCTTCCCTATTTAGTGGTAATCTTCTTCTCATGCTCTTCCTCCCTATCTCATTTTGAGTCACCCTCCCCCCCTTATATCAGAGAAGACATTTGGCATTTAGTTTTTAGGGATTGGCTAACTTCAGTTAGCATAATCTGCTCTAATGCCATCCATTCCCTGCAAATGCCATGATCTTGTTATTTTTTAGTGCTTAGTAATATTCCATTGTGTATAAATGCCATATTTTTTTATCAGTTCATCTATTGAAGTGCATCTAGGTTGGTTCCACAGTCTAGCTATTGTGAATTTTGCTGCTATAAACATTGATGTGGCTGTGTCCCTGTAGTATGCTCTTTTTAGGTCTTTTGGGTATAGTCTGAGAAGGGGAATAGCTGAGTCAAATGGTGGTTTCATTCCTGCTTTCCAAGGAATCTCCATACTGCTTTCCAAATTGACTGCACCAATTTGTAGTCCCACCAGCAATGTATGAGTGTACCTTTTTCCCCACATCCTTGCCAGCACTTGTTGTTGTTTGACTTAATAATGGCTGCCATTCGTACTGGAGTGAGATGGTATCTTAGAGTAATTTTAACTTGCATTTCTCTGATTGCTAGAGATGGTGAGAATTTTTTCATGTATTTGTTGATTGATTGTATATCCTCTTCTGTGAAGTGTCTGTTCAGGTCCTTGGCCCATTTGTTGATTGGGTTATTTATTTTGGTGTTGTTTAACTTTTTAAGTTATTTGTATACTCTAGAGATTAGAGGTCTATCTGATGTGTGAGGGGTAAAAATTTGTTCCCAGGATGTAGGTTCTCTATTCACCTCACATATTATTTCTCTTGCTGAGAAAAAAACTTTTTAGTTTGAATTCATCCCATTTGTTGATTCTTGGTTTTAACTCTTGTGCTATGGGTGTCTTATTAAGGAATTTGGGGCCTGCCCCCACGTGATGGAGATTAGGGCCAACTTTTTCTTCTATTAGACACAGAGTCTCTGGTTTGATTCCTAGCTCCTTGATCCATTTTGAGTTAACTTTTGTGCATGGTGAGAGAAAGGGATTCAATTTCATTTCGTTGCATATGGATTTCCAGTTCTCCCAGTACCATTTGTTGAAGATGCTATCCTTTCTCCATTGCATTCTTTTAGCAGCTTTGTCTAATATAAGGTAGATGTAATTTTGTAGATTGGTCTCTGTGTCCTCTATTCTGTACCATTGGTCTACCCGCCTGTTTTGGTGCCCGTACCATGCTGTTTTTGTTACTATTGCTCTGTAGTATAGTTTAAAATCTGGTATTGATACCCCCTGTTTCAATCTTCCTGCTTATTTGGGTCTCTTGGGTCTCTTCCTGGGTCTCTTATTTTTCCAGATGAATTTCATGATTGCTTTTTCTATTTCTACAAGGAATGCCATTGGGATTTTGATCAGAATTACACTGAATCTGTAAAGTGTTTTTTGTAATAAGGCCATTTTAATAATATTAATTCTGCCTATCCATGAGCAAGGTATATCCTTCCATCTTCTAAGGTCTTCTTCTATTTCTCTCCTTAGGGTTCTGTAGTTTTCATTGTGTAGATCTTTTACCTCTTTTCTTAGATTGATTCCCAGGTATTTTATTTTTTGTTTTTTGAGGATATTGTGAATGGGGTAGTTGTCCTTATTTCCATTTCTGAGGATTTGCCACTGATATACAGGAATGCCTTTGATTTATGGGTGTTGATTTTATATCCTGCCACTTTGCTAAACTTCTAGTTCTAGAAATTTCTTGGTAGAACCTTTTAGGTCTGCTAGGTATAGGATCATGTCATCAGCAAATAGTGCTAATTTAAGTTCTTCTTTTCCTATATTTATGCCTTTAATTTCTTTCATCTGTCTAATTGCTCTGGCTAGTGTTTCAAGAACTATTTTGAATAGAAGTGGTGAGAGAGGGCATCCCTGTCGTGTTCCAGATTTTAGAGGGAATGCCTTCAATTTTTCTCCATTTAGAAAGATGCTGGCCTGAGGCTTAACATATATAGCTTTTACAATGTTGAGGTAAGTTCCTGTTATCCCTAGTTTTTCTAGTGTTTTAAACATAAAGGGATGCTGTATTTTGTCGAATGCTTTTTCTGCATCTATCGAGATGATCATATGGTTCTTATCTTTAAGTCTATTGATGTGGTGAATTACATTTATTGATTTCCATATATTGAACCAGTCTTGCATCCTGGGGATGAATCCCACTTGGTTATGGTGCACGTTCTTTTTGATATGTTTTTGTATCCGATTTGCCAAAATTTTATTGAGGATTTTTGCATCTATATTCATTAGAGATATTGGTCTGAAGTTTTCTTTCTTTGAAGTGTCTTTGTCTGGTTTTGAAATCAGAGTGATATTGGCCTCGTAGAATGAATTTGGAAGTACTCCCTCTTTTTCTATTTCCTGAAATAGATTGAAGAGTATTGGTATTAGTTCTTCTTTAAAGGTCTTGTAAAACTCTGCTGTATATCTGTCTGGTCCTGGGCTTTTCTTGGTTGGTAATCTTTTGATGGCTTCTTCTATTTCCTCACTTAATATTGGTCTATTTAAGTTGTGTATATCCTCCTGACTCAATCTGGGCAGATCATATGACTTAAGGAATTTATTGATGACTTCACTATTTCCATTTTATTAGAGTATAAGATTTCAAAGTAATTTTTAATTATCTTCTGTATTTCTGAAGTGTCTGTTGTGATGTTGCCTTTTTCATCCCGTAAGCGAGTAATTTGGGTTCTCTCTCTTCTTCTCTTCGTTAGCATGGCTAATGGTCTATCGATCTTATTCTTTCAAAGAACCAACTTTTATTTTTGTCAATTTTTTCAATTGTTTCTTTTGTTTCGATTTCATTGATTTCAGCTCTGATTTTAATTATTTCTTGACTTCTACTGCATTTGCTGCTAATTTGTTCTTCTTTTTCTAGGGCTTTGAGATGTAGTGTGAGATTATTTATTTGTTGGCTTTTTCTTCTTTTAAGGAATAAACTCCATGAAATGAATTTTCCTCTTAGAACTGTTTTCACAGTGTCCCAGAGATTACAATATGTTGTGTCTGAGTTTTCATTTACCTCTAAGAATTTTTTAATTTCCTCTTTGATGTCATCTATAACCCATTGTTCATTCATTAGTGTATTTTTCATTCTCCATGTGATGTAGGAATTTTTATTCCTTATTTTATCATTGATTTCCATTTTCATTCCATTATAATCAGATAACATGCATGGGAGTATCTCTACTCCTTTGTATTTGCTAAGAGTTGCCCTGTGACATAATATATGGTCTATTTTTGAGAAGGATCTATGTGCTGCTGAGAAAAAAGTGTATCCACTTGATTTTGGGTGCTTTATTCTATATATGTCAATTAAGTCTAAGTTATTAATTGTATTATTGAGTTCTCTAGTTTCTTTATTCAACTTTTGTTTGGAAGATCTGTCCAGCAGTGAGAGAGGTGGGTTAAAATCTCCCTTGATTATTGTGTTGTGGTCTATTTGACTCTTGAACTTGAGAAGAGTTTGTTTGATGAACGTAGCTGCACCATTGTTTGGGGCATATATATTAATGATTGTTATGTCTTGTTGGTGTATGGTTCCCTTAATGTAAGTGTCCTTATTTATCCCTTTTGATTAACTTTGGCTTGAAGTCTATTTTATTTGATATGAGTATGGACACCCCTGCTTGCTTCTGAGGTCCATGTGAGTGGTATGATTTTTCCCAACCTTTCACTTTCAGTCTGTGTATGTCTTTTCCTATCAGATGAGTCTCTTGTAGGCAGCACATTGTTGGGTAATTTTTTAATCCAGTCTACTAGCCTATGTCTTTTGATTGGTGAGTTTAAGCCATTAACATTTAGGGTTACTATTGAGATATGGTTTGTACTTCCAGCCATAGTTCTTTATTTTTGTTATTTAACATGATTTGTTTTTCCTCTTTGATTAGTTTTTCCTTTACTGTACTACCTCCCACTGTTCGTTTTCATTGTTATTTTTCATTTCCTCTTCATGTAATGTTTTGCCAAGGATGTTCTGAAGCGCCGGTTTTCTAGCTGCAAATTCTTTTAACTTTTGTTTATCATGGAAGGTTTTTATTTCATCTTCAATCCTGAAGCTTAATTTCACTGAATACAAGATTCTTGGTTGGAACTCATTATCTTTCAGCATTTGAAATATGTTGTTCCAGGATCTTCTAGCTTTCAGAATCTGGGTTGAAAGATCAGCCATTAAACTGATTGGTTTACCCCTAAATGTAATCTGCTTCCTTTCTCTTGTGGTTTTTAAGATTCTCTCCTTATTCTGTATGTTGGGCATCTTCATTATAATGTGTCTTGGTGTAGATCTCTTGTGATTTGGCACATTCAGCATACTGTGGGCTTCTAGGATTTGGATCTGTTTCATTCTTCAAGTCTGGAAAGTTTTCTAATATTATTTCATTGAACAGATTGCTCATTCCTTTGGTTTGGACCTCAATACCTTCCTGTATCCCAATAATCTTAAATTTGGTCTCTTTATGTTATCCCATATTTCTTGGATGTTCTGCTCATGGTTTCTGCTGCCTAAGTTTTTTTCAAGTTGATATACTTTGTCTTTGTTATCTGATGTTCTAGCTTCTAAGTGTTATACTCTGCTGGTAATACTCTCATTTGAGTTTCCAATTTGGTTTATTATTTCCTTCATTTACAGGATTTCTGTTTGGGGTTTTTTTGGTTTGTTTTTTTTTTAATAACCTCTATCTCCCTGAAGAGCTGATCTTTTGTTTCTTGAATTTGTTTATGTAATTCATTGTCAAAGTGATCTTTCATTGTCTGAATTTGCTGTCTAAGGTCTTCCTTGAGACTCCAAATCATCTGAGGCATGTATATTCTGAACTCTTTATCTGGAATCCCATCTGCTGCAGATATTACTCTTCTAATGTTGAATTGACCTGCATTGTTTGTGGTCCTTTCTTTCCTTGTCTTTTCTTACTGCTCACATTTCTTTGAAGCTTTCTGAAACTGTTGTGTTAATGATTTTTCCCCATATATTTATATTGCTCCTGTATAGTTCCAAATCTCTCTTTTGTGGAGAAAGACAATGTTAACAGTTCCCAATATCAATAGTACATCATCTAAGCGCAAGTTTTCATTATTAATACATTTATAGTTAGACTCTATGTCTACAGATGTTGGCTTCAATTATTATTTAAAAATATAGTCATTAGTTTCATAAAAGGCATACCATTTCTGGTGGCATATAGAGAACTGAATTTCCAATGTAGGATGTTATGTTTAGGGGGAAAGGAGTGAGGGTATGGGGTTAATCTAATTTAGCAACTTTGGAGGGGAATTCTAACCAATAGACAGGTAATTTACAGAAGAATGTATAAATTCAAACCCTATCTGTATTGAGAAAATTACCCTACATATAAATAGTAAAAGTTAGGGGGTTGAAAGTGGGATAGAGGGAGTAAGAAGGGAAAAAAAATAACAAGGAAGGAAAGGGAAAAAAGAGAGAGGGAAAAAGAAAATAAGAAAAAAAAGGGGGGTAGGTAGGGCATATGCAATTCCTCTATATTATATTATTCTGGTGATTCAGTTGTTAAAGTCCTATTTCATGCAAAGTTCTTGGTTTCACATATGTTGAATTGAGATTGTGAGGACCAAAGGGGGAAGGGTAGAGGAGAATGGATGAATGGATGAGAAGAGAGAGAGAAGAAAAGAAAGAAAAAAAATCTCTCAGAACTCTGTTTTCTTTTCTTCCAGTAGGTGGAGTTGTCTATTCCTATCTTGAGTCTCTGCATTCAGGGAGGTTCAGGTGTGAGAGGACTTGAGCTTCCACCTATAGCCTCCCTGCTCTTAGTCTCTGAGATGGAAACGAGGTGCCTGTACAGTTGTTGTTTTGTGTTGATAGCTACACCCCCACAAAAGCTTGTGGGAAAAATTTTGAGTTATCGCAGCTAAGGGTGGGGGAGTTGGAAACCGGGTACCTGATCAGCCGCAGAACTGTGCTGGTAGCCACGCCCACAAGTTGATGGGTTTTAAGGGTTGATGGGATTTTCCAATATGGGTTCCGTCTGTTTCCCTCATAAGGTGTTTGGTGAGGTGGGGGGTGCTGGGGAGACCTTGTGTTTGTCCAGAGCTCGGTCTGGTGACCCACATGCAAAGCGGGTCTGTGCCTCCTCTGGTCTGCACCCGAGCTGCCCGCCCCATGCCAGCTGGGCTCCTCCTCAGGTCTGACACTTGGTCCATGCCAGCTGGCATTACAATTCTTAATACACCATTATACCATAATTTATCATATCTCTGATTATATATGTTAACACCAAATTCACATCTTCATACATGTATTCTGTATAATGATGAGGGTCTCTTTAGTGCAAGCTTTCTAGTTGTAAATTCTTTTAACTTTTCTTTATCATGAAAGGTTTTTATTTCATCATCAAATTTAAAGCTTAGTTTTGCTGTATGTAAGATTCGTGGTTGGCATCCATTTTCTTTTAGCGTTTGGTATATGTTGTTCCACGATCTCCTGGCTTTGAGGGTCTGGGTTGAAAAATCTGCTGAGATATGAATTGGTCTCCCCCTCTATGTGATCTGATTCCTCTCTCTTGTAGCTTTAAAAATTCAATCCTTATTCTCTATGCTAGGCATTTTCATTATAAAGTAGATTGGTGTAGATATGTTGTAATTTTGTACATTTGGTATCCTGTAAGTCTCTTGTATTTGGTTTTCCCATTCGTTCTTCATGCTTGGAAAATTTTCTGATATTATCTCATTGAAGAGATTGTGCATTCCTTTGGTTTGAAACTCTGTCTTCCTCCCTCCCAATAACTCTTTTTGTTCTTTTGATGCTATCCCATAATTCTGGGATGTTCTTCTCATGGTTTCTAACTATCTTCACTATGTGATCAACTTTATTTTCCAGATTGTATACTTTATCTTCATTATCTGACGTTCTTTCTTCCAAGTGATCTAGTCTGTTGGGTATGCTTTCTATTGAGTTTTTTATTTGATTTATTGTATCCTTCATTTCAAGGATTTCTGACTGGGTTTTTTTTTTTTCAGAGTCTATCTGTCTTTTGAAGTCATCTTTTGCTACCTGTATTTGCTCTGTTATCTCTTTGTTGGAGTGATCAGTTTTTGCATGTATTTGCTCATTTAGGTCATTCTTTAATTCACAGATCATTTTAATTATAAACCTTCTGAACTCCTTTTCTGACATTTCATCAACTTCACTGTCCATGGGTTCTGTTATTATAGTATCCTGGTTTGTTTGGGGCACTTTCCTCCCTTGTTTTTTCATGTTGTCTATGTGTCCTTTCTTGCAGTGTGGATCTGAGATATTACAGTTTCTTCCCTATATTCTTGTAGTACCAGTACCAGACCCTGCTGGTGTCCCTCAATGAATGCTATTGCATCCTGGATCTGGGTCCTGTGCAAGTTGTTGTGGGTGGATTTGGGCCTCTGGGTTTGACCTCCCATGATAACTGTTCAATCTAAAGATATTGATGTGACACTATTTTTTCAGTTACTCTTTGAAATTTTAGTATAAAATGGTTAGGAAGTCCTTATAAAACTAAATATGAAACTACCATAAGACCATGACCCAACAAACACATTTTGGCACATTCATCACATAGAAATGAGAAATTATGTTTTCACAAAGACATATACACTAGTGTTTATGGTTGTTATATTTGTAATATCCCAAACTTATAAACAACCCAGATGTCCTTCAACAGGCCAATGGTTGAACAAACTGTGGTACATCCTAGAATACTAATCAGTAATTTTAAAAAAGCAAAATACTGATAAATACAACATATTGGATGAATCTCCAAGGAATTATCCTCAGTAGGAAAAAAGAAGCCAATCACAAAAGGATCCATATTATATGAATATATATAACACCCTAAAAATGATAAAATTATAGAAATGGAGGAAAAAATAGTCATATCAAATGCTAAAGAGGGAGTAGGGCAGGGAGAGGTGATTATGGGTTAAAAGGGGAACATAAAAAGTTCTTATGGTGTTAGGAATGCTCCCAAACCTTAACTGTATCAGTATCAATATAATGGCTATAACACTATACTATAGTTTTTCAAGATGTTCTGACTAGTGGGTACTGGGTAAGGAGTACAAGAGATCCTTCCCTCTATTATGTCTTATAACTGCCTGTGAGTCTATTTAATCATAAGAGATTTGAAATTAAATCACTAATGATATTAAATCTTATAAATTCCTACAAAAAGCTTGTAGTCACACAGGTGTGAGGAAAAGTACTAAAGCTATGGCTGGGATGTGGGGTTATGGAAAGCTTAGGGAAAACAGAAATTTGAAGGAATAATAGAAGTTAAAGGATTAGCAGAAATTGCCCTAGCAAAGAAAGGAAAGGAAAGGATGAAGAGAGAAGAAGAAGAAACATATACAAAGGCAAGGATATTGCAAATAGTATGGTGTGTTCAGGAACAGTATGGCAACATCATACTAGCATATGGTTATATGCTTGACAGATAACGGAGATAAAAGTGACAAATCTCATCTTAATGCTAAGACAGGATCTAGTTCTTGAAGGAAGGCTTATTTTTTTTAAAGAACTTCTAGTGTATACAATAGGGTATAGGCAGAGATTGCAGTTTCGTTTGCTTCTTTGTCTATTGTTTATAGCAACAAATAAAATTTAGTTTTAAAAAGCATAGAGGTGAAGACTGAATCATGACTTGAAGGTGAGGACCAGAAGCAGCTAAAGTGAGATATGACAATGATTTAAACTAAACCAGTAACAAAAGGAATAGAGGAAAGGGAATAGATTTGAGAAACTTAACAGAGAAAAAATCCAACAATATATAATAATTGGTTGAATATGAGAGACATGGGGGAAGACTCTAGGAAAGAAATGCAAATAAGCAGAACTACAATGTTGCTCCTCTGCTTAGAGTAAACATCACTAACAACAACAATAATAATTTTTACATCTCTAATTAACTCTCCTTGGAGTAAAAATATATTGTAATTTATTTTTAACCTCTTAAATAACACCCAAATTTCTGGATAGATGGTGGTGCTGTTCATAAAAACAAGCAAAACAGGAATTGAACATTTTTTATCTTGTTTGATTTGATGTGTTCCCAAGTTTGAATGTCATGGGAGACATCCAAATGGAAATAGCTAGTAGAAACTAGACATTCAGGTATATATCTCAGGAGGAAAATTTCAAAGCCATACACATATTTAAGTCATAGGGGTCAAAGATATTACAGTCTAAATACAGTGTATAAAGGGGAAAGAAAAAAATAGTCAAGAGCAGAACCCTTAGGGACATGGAGGTTGATGAGATATACAAAAGAAGAGGTGACCACAAAAGAGACTAAGACAGTAAGTTAAGAAAATCAGGAGAGCATGGTTACTGAATCCAATGAAGGAAAGGAAAATAGGTCAGGAAATAAATGCTGCTGATAAGTCACTAATATAAACACTAAAAAGTACCAATTGAGGAGGACTCAGAGAAGATGGAAACAATGGAAACATCACAGATTCTGGGTCTTCCTGAATCCTCATACAAAGAGCTAAAGAGAAAAACACAATATTCATGAATCAAATAAAAAAAAAACGCACAAACTAGATAGTATGATATCCCTAAAATTCCAAAAATGTGAGCATGGGGGAAAGGGAAAATACAGATGTTAACTGTGTACTTTTCATCTTATATGTGCACAGGAAAACAACAGAGCATCTGACAGAACTGAGAAAAGAAGTATTTCAATATAGCCAACAGGTATCTACTAGAAATCTACAGGACAAATGCAGAGCCACAACTGAAATTGTGATGGTTTTTGTCCAATCTGATAGTCATTGAGTAGAAGGAATCTAGGGTAGGAAATCAGGAACCTGGAGTACTCTTGTCTCTGTGAATTCTCAAAAATGAACTCCAAGACTCACTTCCAGGATAGAGCACAATCCCATGATAAGGAGAAACTACTGTGAATGAAATAAAGTAGGTCAGAGCAATAGAGACATGGGAAAGAAGGTGCAGATGAGTGTGCAAAAGAACTGAGTCAGGAACTCTCAGAAAGGAACTTGTAATTTTTTTGTAATACTAAAACAGTAACAGAGGTAGTTCTGAGAAGTTAGGAAAGCTATATAAGTTAAATGCCTTCTAAAGTTTAGGGAAAATAAATCTGCATAAAAATGAATTAAAAACTATAGAGGTCAAATCCCAATGGTAATTCAAAAGAGAACAGGCAGAGTAGCATTCCTATACAACATGAAGGCATACAAAATAATACATTCTCAAATATAGATCAGGAGTTTTTCAGGATGGCAGAATAGAGGAAGTCACTTTCCTGGCTGCTCTAGGGCATGAAACAAAACAAAGAAGATATGAAGCTTCTCAACAATATGGTGAAAAAAGGCAGGGGACTTTACTGGGAATTAATACTGGACATTCAAAGCAGATCAGAGACTCAAGAGGTTGGATATAATAAAATAAGGAAGAAATTCCCAGGGCCAGTGCCACTGCTGCCAGCAGCAGTGCCAGACAGAGCAGTCCCCCCATGAGCAAAGTGGAGGGATAAGGAAATTAAAGAAGTCCACATTCTTAGGAGGCTTGAGACATGTCTGGGTAGAGAGAAATCAGAGATCAAAGAACTGAAAGGCATGCAAGAAAGAAGCCACATCTCTCCCTGCTGCCCACAGAGGACATAGGAAGGAAGCATTTTGCAGCCACAGCACAGGAGTCAGTAGCTGGGGAGCCGATTCCTGGCAAACCTGAGCTTGGTCCAAAATAGAGTACTGGCAAACCCACATTGCATGACATGGAGTGTGCCTAAATGACCAGCAGAAAATCAAATGTGCAGAGGGATCTACACAGGGGAATAGATTGTGGAGACCTATGTAGCTCTCCCCCAACCCTCCAAAGCAGCCACTTTCAGAACTGGCTTGGAGAGACATACCCAGCCAGGAATTCAAAAGGGCAGGGGCAGGAGAGATTGAGTTTGGAGACTGAACCCGACAGACCAGGAAACATGGGATCCACAGGTTACAAAGTACACTAAATATTCGTTCCTCCACTGCAGGAGGGGAACCCAGGGGTGATCCCTGGGGAATAGTCTCCAGCATGAACCAGCAACTGCTGAGTTTTAGAGGTGCACTAACTTAAAATTTTCAGATCAATCACCTTTCAATAAAGAACCTGAGCCTAAAACCTGCCTCAGAAGCTCCACCAAAGAGATTTTCTCTCATGGAATACTCCAGTGACCCCACCCTGAGAATGAAGCAGACATCATACTGTAGCCCATCCAACACTGATGAGAATCTTTTGAGCTCCAATAAAAAAAATTCTTTAACTTTTCATGGAGACTTTTGCCGCAGTCTGGCTGGGCACAATTCAGGAGCCACTTGTCAAAAGAAACTAACTTTATTTTTAGAACTACAAACGCCAAACAAAACAGCTCCTCAGGGAAAACCCCTCAGAGCCCAACTGCCACCACCGGCTTCCCACAAGCCTCTCACCCCCACACAAACCTCACCACCTCCCACAATCCTCCTGTTCTTGAGGCCGATTGGCTGGGTTGCGTGGGCGGAGCCAAAGAAGTCCCCCAATGAGCAGCTCCGTGGAGGAGCCAATCAGCTAGATGTTGCTGGGGCCGCTGTGAGCCAATCATCAGCTGGCAGTCTGAAGGGCAGGGAAACAGCCCAATGAACATCACCGCAGAGGAGCCAATCAGCTAGATGTTGCTGGGGCTGCTGTGAGCCAATCATCAGCTGGCAGCTGGTTGCTGGCAGCTGGAAGTTTGCTGGGGCCCCTTTGGCTGTGGCTCTCAACAGACTTTTTTTCTTTTTATCTTTCTTTTTTCCTTTATAGGTTTAATTGTGATCTGAATGGTTCATTTGACACTTATACATATTCATATTTCTTTCTTTTTTCTCATTTCTAGCATTTTTTGAAGGCAGTTGTTTTTCATGGATCAGTGTTTTGAAGACTAGAATCTTTGATCAGTATATTTTTATTTTGTTTTGTATACTCTTATTTTTATTAAATTTTCAGTTTACATATTTTTCCTCTCACTTAACTGTTTCCCTTGCTTTCCTCTCTTTTCTTCTGCTAACAGCCAATCTCTTGTTCTCTCTTTCACTCTTCCTTTAATTATTTATTTCAATCTTTGCTCTTTCTCCCTCATAATCATCACTTCCTACATCATTTTTGTACTCTCTCTACCATTTGAAATTGTAAACACTTTTGCAAATTGTTTTTACTGTGGGCAATAACTGATCTCATCATTTCTCTTTATTGTGACAATTAATATTATAGATTTCATAGCAGGAACTATTTGGCTTAATGCAGTACACTGTTTGCATTGGTTGTTCTTATTACTTGTCTGGTTGTTGTTATTATTTGTCTCCCCCTAAATGGTGAGGTACTGGAGACTATAATTTCACAGGGTAGAAACTCTATTACACCAGATCCATACTGTTAGATAGGTATACACATAAACAACATGAAAAATCAAGGGAACAAATCACCTGAAACAAACCAAAATACTTCAATAACAGAATGCCCTCAAATCTCACTGGAAAAAATTTCAGAAATGGTATTTAGAATGCACACAAGTTAAAATGATCTACAAGGTAAAGGGTGATATAAGGAGTGAAATAAGAAAGAAAATACAAGAAGTGAAAAAATTACTTCAAGAAAGAGATGGAGATTCTGAAAAAAAAATCAAACAGAAATCATCAAAATGAAGAAGACAAGAACCAAATTAAAAATTCAGTGGAAAGCATTCCCAACAGAATAGATCACTTGGAAGACATAGTTTCAGGCAATAAAACCAAAATATATAATCTTAAAAATAAAGTTGTCCATGAAGAAATGATGTTAAGAGACCATGAATAGAACTTCCAAGAAATATGGAATAATATGAAGAGGTCAAATTAAAGATTTATTGGGATAGATGAAGGCTTGGAGATACAAACCAAAGGAATACACAATCTTTTCAAATAAATATCAGAAAATTTCCCTAGCCTTAAAAATAAAATTTGAATTTCCATTTTATTATGGAAAACCAAACACAGTAGGCTTATAGGACTCCAAATATACAACATTACAATAGACCCACACCAAGAAATGTTATTATGGAAATGCCTAACATACAGAATAAGCATAGAATTTTAAAGGCTGCCAGAGGAAAGTGACAAGCCACATTTAGGGGGGAACCAATCCAAATCTCAACTTATTTCTCAACCAGGACCCTCAAAGCTAGGAGATCTTCCAATAATATATACCAAGCTCTGAAAGAAAATGATGTCAGACAAGAATAATATACTCAGCAGAACTAAGTTTTAGAATAGGCGATGAAATAAAAACCTTCCATGACAAACTAAAATAAAAGAATTCACAACTAGAAAGTTTGAACTATAAAATATACTCAGTAAAATATTTCTTGAAGAAAAAATGAAAAATAAAATTGAAAACCACCAAAAAGGAGAAACTATACAAGAAGAATAGTCAATCAAAGGAGAAACTAAATTCAAATTAAAAACCAAAAATAAATCAAAATGACAGAGAATAAAAGTCATTTCTCAGTAATAACATTGAATGTAAATGACCTAAACTCATCAATGAAAAGACACAGACTGGCAGATTGTATTAAAAAACAAGACCCAACTATCTCCAGGAGACTCACCTCATAGGCATAGACATCCACAGACTGAAGGTAAAAGTACAAGGAAAATAATATCATTCACAAGGATCTTGTAAACAAGAAGGGGTTTCTATCCTGATATGAAATAAAGTGAACTTCCAACCAAAGTTATTAGAAGGGACAAATGAGGACATTTCATATTGCTTAAGGGAATTATACATCAACAAGATATAACAGTTGTAAGAATTCATGCCCCAAACAATGGAGCATTTATGTGCATCAGACAAATTCTTCTCAATTTCAAGAATCAAATATACCAAAACATAATATTATTGGGTAACTTTAATACACCTCTCTCATCACTGGATAGATCCTCCAAACCAAAATAAATATATAACCTATAGAACTAAAAAATACAATTAACACTTTAGACTTAATAGACATGTATAGAATATTTTATCCACCAATAACTGAATATGCTTTCTTCTCAGCAGCACACAGATCATTTTACAAAATAGACCATATCTTGGGACGCAAAGCAATGCTTAGCAAATAAAAAAAAACAATAGAGATAATATCTTGCATTCTATCAGATCATAATGGAATAAAATTAGAAACCAATGATAAAATTATTAAAATAGAAGGTATTCTGAAAACTGGAGACTAAATAATATTGTATTAAATGTCAATGGGTAGCTGAAGAAATCAGGGGTAAAATAAAAAAAATATATTTATACTTATCCCACCATGCTTCCCACCACACCAGAGAGGAACACCACAATGTGGTTCCCAATTCACAACTTGTGGCTCTACCCAAATGCCTCCATCTTGGGACATTGCAGCCATGGTCATAGCTCTTCCCACATGGTAATCTCCACCATGGGACATTGGACAGGGTCAGGAGGCAGCTGCCCATTGCAGCACTGCACGTCGCACTGCAGCGTCACTGAATAGGCCACCAAATGCCATTGTACAGCCTATCTTCCACCTTGGGATGCCTCCACTGCCATCTTGGGTTACCTCCTCTGCTGCCTCTGCCATCTTTAGTGGGGGCAGCTCCCACCTTGGGACACTGAGTGGGGCCTGAAAGCCCAACATCAAGGTACCTACAGGATTGATACTACTGCTACCACCAACTAGGGATATGGCTGCTTCCATCTAGGGACAACAATCAGGACCTGGAAAACTGTCACCAAGGTCCCTTGTGGGCCTGTTTGTACCAGAGGTATCTCTGTTAGGTGTGCTAACAGAAATCATCCTGTTGCAGAGGCAATAGAGAGCCTTGCATGGAGTTTCATCTTTCTCTTTTTTTTTTCATGCTAACAGCCAACTTCTTTTGATTACCCTTTCACTAGACCTATAATCTAATACCTCTATATTCTCACATCCTACCTCATGACAATCACATTCTACCCCACTCTGTCCACTAAGAGAAACTGTAAACACTTATGCAAACCTACTGACTATGTGGTAGAAGAAAACTGAACTCATCACTTCTGTTTAGAGTGACAAAACTGTAAATGTCAAAATAGAAGCTAATTGATTTATGGCTACATATTCATTGCACTAGGTGCCGTAAACATTGATATCCCCCTTCAATGAAATAATATCAGAAAATTTCCCAAACATGAAGGATGAATTGGAAAATCAAATACAAGAGGCTTACAGGACACCAAATGTACAAAATTACAATAGATCTACACCAAGACACGTTATAATGAAAATGCATAGTACAGAATAAGGATAGAATTTTAAAGGCCACAGAGAGAGGAATCAGATTTATGTATATGGGAAGACAAATTCGTATCTCAGCAGATTTTTCAACCCAAACCCTCAAAGCCAGGATATCCTGGAACAATCTATATCAAACTCTAAAAAAAAAAATGGATGCCAACTAAGAATATTATAATCCAGCAAAATTAAGCTTCAGATTGATGATTAAATAAAAACCTTCCATAATAAACAAAAGTTAAAAGAATTTACAGCAAGAAAGCCTGCACTGCAGAACATTCTTGGCAAAATATTCCATGAGGAGGAAATGAAAAACAACAATGAAAATCTTCAAAGGAAGGAAGTCCACTAAAGGAAAGGCCAATCAAAGGAGAAACCAAGGCAAATGAAAAATAAAAATTAAACCAAAATGACCAGGAATACAAACCACATCTCAATAATAACCCTGAATGCCAATGGCCTAAACTCATCAAATAAAAGACACAGACTGGCAGATTAGACTTTTTTAAAAGACCCAACAAGAGACTCATCTCACAGGAAAAGACATCCACAGACTGAAGGTGAAAGGATGGGGGAAAACATCATTCACATGGATCACATAAACAAGCAAGGGTTTCCATCCTCATATCAGATAAAGTGGAATTCAAGCCAAAGTTAGTTAAAAGGGATAAAGAAGGTCATTTCATGTTACTTAAGGGAATTATACATCAACAAGATATAACAATCATAAATACCTATGCCCCAATCAATGGGGCATCTATGTATATCAAACAAACCCTTTTCAATTTCAAGAATAAAATAGACCATAACACAGTAATACTGGGTGACTTTAACACACCTCTTTCATCACTGGATAGATCTTCCAAACAAAAACCAAACAAAGAAACTATAGAACTCAATAAAATAATCAATAATTTAGACTTAACAGACATATACAGAATACTATATTCAGCAACAAATTAATACAATTTTTTTCTCAGCAGCACATGGATCCTTCTCCAAAATAGACCATATGTTATGCCACAAAGCAAGTCTTAGCAAATACAAAACAACAGAGAGCCTACCCTGCATTCTATCTGACCATAATGGAATTAAATTAGAAATCAATGATAAAATAAAACTTAGAAGCTACTCCAACACTAAATAATACACTGTTGAATGATGTATGGATAACAGAAGACTATGGGAGGAGATAAAAAAAATTCTTAGAGGTAAATGAGAACTCCAATACAACATATAAAAATCTCTGAGTCACTATGAAGGCAGTTCTAATAGTAAGTTCATTGCATTAAGGTCATTGATTAAAAACAAAAAAAGTCAACAAATAAACAACCTGACATTATCTCAAAGCCCTAGAAAAACAAGAACAAACCAATACCAAAAGAAGTAGAAGATAGGAAATAATTAAAATTAGGACTGAAATCAATGAAATTGAAACCAAAAAAAAAATTTTTAAAAATTTGACAAAACAAAAAACTGGTTCTTTAAAAAAAAAATAAAATTGACAAACCCTTAGCTACCCTAATGAAAAGAAGGAGAGAGAAAAATCAAATTACTAATTCATGATGAAAAAGAAAATATCATGACAAACACTGTTGAAATACAGAAGATAATTAGAAACTATTTTGAAAATTTATACTCCAGCCAAATAGTAAACCTCAAAGACCCCTGCAAATTTCTAGAGGCATATGGCCTACCCAAACTGAACCAGGAGGACATATACAACTCAAATAGATCAATTTCAAGCAACAAAACAGAAGATGCCAACAAAAGCCTACCAACCAAGAAAAAGCCAGGATAATGCAGATTCTTAGCCAAGTTCTACAAGACCTACAAAGAAGAATTAATACCATTACTCCACAAATTATTCCATAAAATAGAAAAGGAGGGAACCCTTCCAAACTGATTCTACGAGGCTAGTATCACCCTGATACAAAACCAGATAGAGATATGTGAAAGAAAGAAAATTTCAGACCAATATCCTCAATGAACATAGACTCAAAAATTCTCAATAAAATTTTAAGAAATCACATACAAAAACATATTTAAAAAATTGTGCACCATGATCGCGTGGGGTTCATTCAAGGGATGCAAGTTTGGTTCAATATATGGAAATCAATAAATGTAATCCATCATATCAACAGACTTAAAGATATCATATGATTATTTCAATTGATGCAGAGAAAATATTGACAAAGTACAATACTTTTTCATGTTCAAAACACTAGAAAAACTAGGGAAAGTAGGAACATATCTCAACATTGTAAAAGCTATCTATACTAAACCCAAGGCCAACGTCATTGTAAATGGAGAAAAATTGGAAGCATTCCCTCTAAGAACTGGAACAAGACAGAGATTGCCCTCTTTCACCACTTCTATTCAACATAGTTCTTGAAATGCTAGCCAGAGCAATTAGACAGATGAAAGAAATTAATGAGATACAAATCGGAAAAGAAGAACCCAACTATAATTATTTGCCAATTGCATAATTCTATACTTAGAGGATCTAAAAATTTCACCAGAAAACTTCTAGAATTAATAAATAAATTAAGCAAAGTAGCAGGATATAAAATCAGTACCCATAAATCAAATGCATTTCCATACATCAGTGATGAATCCTCTGAAAGAGAAATTAGGAAAACCACCCATTCACAATAGCCTCAAAAAATAAAAATAAAAAATAAAACACTTGGGAATCAATCTAACAAGAGAGGTGAAAAACCTCTACAATAAAAACTACAGAACACTAAATAAAGAAATTGAAGAAGACCTTAAAAGATGGAAAGATTCCCCATGCTCTTGGATAGGCAGAATTGATATTGTCAAAATAGCATACTACCCAAAGTGCTCTACAATTTCAGTGTGATTCCTATTAAAATCCTAACATCATTCCTTATAGAAATAGAAAAGCAATCATGAAATTCATTTGGAAAAATAAGAGACCCAAAATAGCCAAAGCAATCCTTAGCAAGAAGAATGAAGCTGGAAGCTTCACAATACCAGATCTTAAACCATACTACAAAGCTATAGCAACAAAGACTTCATGGTATTGGCACCAAAATAGACATGTAGACCAATGGTACAAAATAGAAGACACAGAGACAAACCCACATAAATATTGTTATCTCATACTAGACAAAGGCACCAAAAACATACATTGGAGAAAAGATAGACTCTTCAAATAGTGCTAGGAAAACTGGAAATCCATATGCAGTAAAATTAAACTAAACCCCAATCTCTCACCATAAATTAAACTAAAATTAAACTAAAATAAACTAAAATTAAACCAAACCCCAATCACTCAACTAAAAGTGGACCAATGGACCAGATACCCTACACTTAATAGAAGAAAAAAAATAGGTCAAAATTTTCATCATGTTGGATTAGGCCCTGACTTCCTTAACAAGACTCGTAAAGCACAAGAAATAAAATCAAGAATCAATAAATGGGATGAATTCAAACTAAAAAGCTTCTTCTCAGCAAAAGAAACAATTATGTGAAGATAGATCCTACATTTTGGGAGCAAATTTTTGACAGTCACACATCAGAGAGAGCACTAATGTCCAGGATATACAAAGAACTCAAAAAACTTAACACCTAAAAACAAACAATAAAAGGGCTAAGGAGCTGAACAGACACTTCTCAGAAGAAGAAACACAATTGATCAACAAATATATGAAAACACCTTCAACATCTCTAGTAATTAAAAAATGCAAATCAAAAGTACTCTAAGATTTCATCTCACACCAGTCAGAATGGCAATTATCAATAATACAAGCAACAGTAATTGGTGGTGAGGATATGGGTGGAAAGGCTCACTCAATTTGCTTGTGGGACTGCAAATTGGTGCAACCATTCCGGAAGAAGTATGTAGATTCCTTAGAAAACTTGGAAAGGAACCACCATTTGACCCAGCTACCTCACTCCTTGGTCGATACCCTAAAGACTTAAAAACAGCATACTACAGTAATGCAGCCACATCAATGTTTATAAAAGCACAATTCACAATTGCTAAACTGTGGAAGCAACCTAGATGCCCTTCAATAGATGAATGGATAAAGAAATTGTGGTACATATACACAATGGAATATTACTTAGCATTAAAAGAGAATAAAATTATGTCATTTGAAGGTAAACAGATGTAGTTGGAGAATATCATGCTAGGAAAAATAAGCCAATCTCACAAAAAAAAAAATAGGGGCTGAATGTTTTCTCTGATAAGTAGATGCTAATCCATATGGGAAGGCATGGGATAAATGGAGGAACTTTGGATGGGGCAAAGGGGAGGGAGGAGGGGAAAAAGGGTAGGAAAGATTGGGGAATTAAATGTACATCAATATACTAAGTACATGTATGATTACATAAATGATGTGACTCTACTTCATGCACAACCAGAGAAGTGAAAAATTCTTCTCTATTTGTGTACAATGAATCAAAGAGCTCTCTACCATCATGATTAGAATGAATGAATAAATAAATAAATAAATAAAACTAGGCCCATAGAGGCCACATAGGATAGATGACAAGAAGTGGGCAGTGAGGACGGGGCTGTCAGGGCTCAGCTTGACATGTCTAAAGCCCTCTTGAATTATAAGCACAATGAACATCCCAAATAACTCTGATCAGTTTTCCCAGCATAGTGTCTCAATATACTATAAATCAACAAAACAATTAGAGTGGAAAAAAATACTGTGGTACATATACACAATGGAATATTACTTAGCATTAAACATCAAGGTCTCTTGGACACTATATAAAGGTGATTCTAAGAGAAAAGTTCATTGCATTAAGCTCATTCATGAAAAGAATAGAAATTCACCAAATTAATAACCTACCATTACATCTCACAGTTCTAGAAAAAGAAGAACAAAACAATAGCAAAAGGAAAAACCACAAAAGAACACAGGAAATAATTAAAATCAGAGCCAACATCAAAGAAATTGAAATTTTAAAAATCAATTTAAAAATTCAACAAAACAAAAAGTTGGTTCTTTGAAAAAAAATAAATAAAATCGATAAATCCTCAATGAAGCTAACCAAGGGAAAGGGGAAAAACTCAAATTAATAAAATTCATGACGAAAAAGGAAATATCACCATGAACACTACAGAAATCAGAAGATAATTAGAAACTATTTTGAAAATTTACACTCCAATAAAATAGAAAATCTTGAAGACATTAACAAATTTCTAGGGACATATGACCTACCCAAATTGAATCATGAGGATATACACAATTTAAACAGATAAATTTCAAGGAATGAAATTTAAAATGCCATTAAAAGCCTACCAGCAAAGAAAAGCCTAGGACCAGACAAATTCTCAGTAGGTTCTATCAGACCTTCAAAGAAGAACTAACACCAATTCTCCTTAAGTTATTCCATGAAATAGAAAAGGAGGGAATCCTTCTAAACTCATTCTATGAAGTTAGCATCACCCTGCTACCAAAACCAGACAAAGCTACATCAAAAAAGAAAACTTTAGACCAATATTCCTGGTGAATATAGATGCCAAAATTCTTAACAAAGTATTGGCAAATTACATAGAAAAAACATATGTAAGACATATTGCACCATGATTAAACAGGGTTCTTCCCAGGGAGGCAAGGTTTGTTCAACATATGGAAATCAAAAAATGTAATTCACTGGGGCTGGGATTGTGGCTCAGCAGTAGAGCACTCACCTCGCATGTGTGAGGTCCTGGGTTCCATCCTTAGCACCACATAAAAATAGATAAATAAAATAAAGGTATTTTATCCACTATAACTAAAAAATAAAATATTTTTTAAAACCCTGACTTTAAAAAAATGTAATTCACCACTTCAACAGACTTAAAGACAAGAATCACATTATTATCAAAATAGATGCTGAGAAAACATTTGACAAAATATAGCATCCATTCACGTTTCAAGCACCAGAAAAATTAGGGATAAGAGAAACATACCTCAACAATGTAAGAGCTATATATGTTAAACCCAAGGCAAACATCATTCTAAAAAGATAAAAACTGAAAGCATTCCCTCTAAAAACTGGAACTAGACAGGGATGCCCTTTTTCACCACTTCTATTCAATATGGTCCTCGAAACTCTAGGCAGAACAAATAGGCAAAAGAAAGAAATTAAAGGGATATAAAAGGGGAAAAAAGAGTTAAAATTATCCTTATCTGCTGATGACATGATTCCTTATACAGAAGACCCACAAAACTCAACCAGAAAACTTCTAGAACCCATAAATGAATTCAGCAAAGAAGCAAGATATTCAATTAACACCCATAAATAAATTTCCTTCATCAATTCCAATGATGAATGAGCTGAAAGAGAAATTTGGAAAATTATCCCATTCACAATAGCCTCAAAAAATATTAAAATACTTGGGAATCAACCTAACAAAAGAAGTGAGAGTCCTATGTACTGAAAAGTACAGAACACTAAAGAAAGAAATTGAAGAAGACCTAAGAAGATAGAAAGATCTCCCATGTTCTTTGATAGGCAGAGTTAATATTGTCAAATGGCCATAGTACCAAAAGTGCTACAAATTTAATTAAATACAAATTTAAATTAAATACAAATTTATGCAATTCCTATTAAAATGTAAATGAAGTTCTTCATAAAATAGGAAGAGCAGTCATAAAATTCATTTGGAAAAACAAGAGACCCTGAATAGCCAAAGCAATCCTTAGCAAGAAGATGGAAGTAGGAAGCATTACAATACCAGACCCTAAACTATACTAAAGAGCAATAGTGAAAAAAAAAACAACAACATGATATTGGCACCAAAATAGACATGTAGACCAATGGTACAGAATAGAAGACACAGAAACAAACCCACATAAATACAATTGTCTCACTCTAGACAAAGGCGCCATAAACATACATTGAAGAAAAGATAGCCTCTTCAACAAATAGGGCTGAGAAAACTGGAAATCCATATGTAGCAGAATGAAATTAAACCTCTATCTCTCACCTTGCACAAAACTTAACTCAATGTGGGTCAAGGACTTAGGCATTAGACCAGAGACCCTGAACCTACCAAAAGAAAAATTAGACCCAACTCTCCATAATGTTGGCTTAGGAACTGAATTCCTCAACGAGACTCCTAAAGTGCAAGAAATAAAATTAAGAATCAATAAGTGGGATGATATTAAACTAAAAATCTTCTTCACAGCAAAGAAAACAATCAAGAACATAAAAAGAGAGCTTACAGAATAAGAGAAAATCTTTAGTACCAGTACCAGGCATTAATTTCCAGGAAAAACAAATCACCCAAACAACAAATGGTCAAAGGAACTGAACAAATGCTTCACAGAAGAAGAAATACAAATGGTGAAAAAAAAAATGAAGAAACGTTCAACATCTCTAGCAATTAGAGAAATGCAAATTAAAACTACACTGAGATTTCATCTCACTCCAGGCACAATGGCAATTATCAAGAAAACAAGTAACAATAAATATAGGTGAGGATGCGGGAAGAAGGGATCATTCATACAGTACTGGTGGGACTAAAAATTGGTGCAACCACTCTGGAAAACAGTATGGATATTCCTCAGAAAACTTGGAATGGAACCACCATTTCACTCAGTTATCCCATTCCTCAGCATATACCCAAAGGACTTAAAATCAGCATACTACAGTGACACAGCCACATCGATGTTTATAGTAGCTCAATTCACAATAGCTAAGCTATGAAACCAACCTAGGTGCCCTTCAACAGATAAATGGATAAAGAAAATGTGGTATATACCCAAAAGAATATTACTCAGCCATAAAGAAAAATGAAATTATGGCATTTTCTGGTGAATGGATGGAAATAGAGACTATTATGCTAAGTGAAATAAGCCAGTCCCCCAAAACCAAAGGCCAATGTTCTCTCTGATATGCGATGGTAACACACAATAATGCGGGTAGGAGAATAGAAGTCATTGGATTAGACAGGGAAATGAAGGGCAGGAGGGAGTATGAGAATAGGATTGACAGAAGAATGAATCCAACATAACTTTGCTATGTTCATATATGAATACAAGACCACTGTAACTCCACATCATGTACAACCACAATAATGGGATCCTAATTAGAATAAGTTATACTCCATGCATGTACAATATGTCAAAATATACTCTACTGTCATGTATATCTAAAAAAAAATAAATAATAATTTAAAATGAAAAAATGGTAACAAAGAAAATATAATGGTGTGACAGAAACACGATAGATATTCCCCTTCCAAAAAAAAAAAAAAAGAAATTAGAATTATAGAAGTGCCCAGTACTGAGCAAGTTCTATAACCAGCAGGGCAAATTTCTATAGATTTCAAGGCTTTATTATTATTATCCTTTACAGCTTGATGTTCTTTCATGGGCTCCTGTGGAGTCTCTGTGGCACCTTTGGTTCAATCCTTGGAGTCATTCTTCCTTTTTCTTGAAAGATAATACATATTTGCTGCCAACTAGCTCTGTCAGACCATTTTATTCCTGTAGAATCCAAGAAGTCCAAGAGCTTTCCTTCATTTCCTGTTACCTCTGACCCCGTCAGTTCAAGCTATCGGTGTGTCTACTATATAATATTCTCAAATCTTTGTGCCTTCTGTATATATCATAAAGATCTATGCCACTATACAAGAGGGTTCTCCACAGAGCTTTCCTGGATAGCCCTGTTTCTAATTCTGGTATCTACTGAGATGGCTGACTTTAATCTATGAGTCACATGTGGAGTCTCTTAAGCAAAAAGTTTTCTAGTCACACCGTTGACCCTCTCCCAAGAATATACTTTTCTAACAGTGACTTTCCTAGTTTTAGCATTCTTTCTGATCTGAATAGTTTGGGAATTTCCTAAATAATCAAGTGCTTGTTCCTTTTTGCTTAACAATTCTTTAACAATTCTTTGTCTAATTTACTTTTCTACTTCCCATTTTACTATAAGCAGCAAGGGACACTGACTACACCTTCAACATTTTGTCTGAAAAATCAGCTAAATATCCACTTTTGTTTCTTGTTATGTTTTGAATGTGGAATGTCTCCCCAAAAAGCAACAGAAGCTTTCTCTCCTATGTTCTTCCTATCTGAGTCCTCGGCAGAATCCCTTTTAATATCCATATTTCTATTCTGCAACCTGTACACTCAAAAAAATGAGAAATTATATCCCATCTGATCAAACGTATGATATGTCAAGATATTGTACCGTCATGTGAAACTAATTAAAACAAATTTAAAAAAAAAGAAAAAAATCCATATTTCTACTAATCATCTCTTCAAGGCAATACAGGATTTTTCTATCATGCTCTTCAAAACACTTTTACCCATGACCCAATTCCAAAGCTACTTTCATAGTTTTAGATATTTGGGTTAAAGAAGAACCCTTCTTCCCAGTATCAAAATCTGTTTCCCAGGGCTGCCATAACAAAGTATCAAAGATTTGGTGACTTAAAGCAACAGAAATATATTTTTTTCAAAATTCTGGAAGTCAGAAGCTCTGAATCTGTGAGGCAGGCACACTCATTCTGAAGGATCCTGGGGAAATTCTTCTTTGCCTCTTCCAGTTTATAGTGGTTTTTTGAGTTCCTTGGCTTATAATAGCATAAATCTATCCTTTGTCTCTAACTCCATATGGCATTCTTCTCTGAGTCTGCATGTCTCAAACATCTCTCTCCCTTCTCCTGTAAGGATACCAGTCATTGTGTTTTAGGCCGTCCCTAAATCCAGAATAATCTCAAGATATAAACATAATTAGATATATCTTGGATAATTATTATATGTTGTATAATTGTATATATTTGGATATATCTGTGTGTGGGGGTTTACAGTTCATCCCACTTTAAGGGTTTTCTGGGAAAATGATTCATTCCAAATCTGGAGCAGTAAATGTATACAATAAGCATCTTAAGACACTGGATGGAAGGCAGCTATCAAAGAGTACTGAAGTCACGTCAAAACAAGTCAGGCTCACACTGACCAAAAAAGGGACAATTTGAGCATCAATGAAGAAAGATACTGCAATCAATTGGAAATTATCAAATATCTTTAAATTCACAAGTTCATAGCAGATTATTAAAATTGAATTAATTACCATATGTCCCCCAAAAGTTCATGTGTGAGTAAATGCAAGAATTTTCAAAAGTGAAATGATTAGATTATGAGAGATATGACCTAATTGATGAGTTAATCTCTGATATAGATTAACTGGGTAGTAATTTTAAGCAGGTAGGGTGTGGCTAGAGGAAGTAGTTTACTAAGGGTACTTTGGGAAAGGTCCCTCTACTTCCTAGTTGGAATGCCCTGAGCTGCCTTCCTCCAACTCACCCTTCTACCATGAAGTTCTGCCTTACATCAGGCTCAGAGGTACAGAGTAAGCTGACCATGGACTGAACCTCTGAAACTATGAGTCTCTGAAACCATGACCCCAAATAAACTTTTCCTTCTCTACATTGTTCTTGTTGGTATTCTGGTCACAACAATAAAAACACTTAACTAAAAAGTTACCTTCTGAAGATGACAGGGAACTAACTTACTGTCTTGAAAACTCAGTAAGGAAAATGAAATAATCAAGTTGCTTCTTGCTCTTTTGATATAAATTGTACTATGTGGTAACCAAATGATAAATGAGGTATTGTCTTATAAAAATTATTTAAACTAACAACTTGAAACAAAATGATAGAATTTTGTTATCATAATTTCATAGTTACCATGAATTAATGGATCTGAACATGTAATGTCAATGGCTATAACATCAGGAAAGAAAAAAAAAAACTTATATGCCTCCAACTGAAGATTTCTCAAACTCGTTTTGCCAGAGTGATCAAAAAGGGGTCTGATGAAGCTTTTGGGTCCCATTGCCAATTTATAGGAAATATACAGGACACTTTGAATTGCATCATGATTCTGCAAACAGAATCCGAACTATAGAAAACTACTAGTTCTTTTACAAATAAATTCTAAGAAATGACAGGAATGAGAATCTATAAACAAAAAATAATTTAAAATACATATCATGTTTTTTTAAAAAAAAATAGGCAAGAGTATGTCTAGGATATATACTTGAAAAACAAAACCATCAAAAACCTGAGGGAATGGTTATTATAAAACTTAGAACAATGATTATTTTTAGAGGAAGTGTGAAGATTGTGACATGAAGGGAATCTTGGGTGGCCGACAAAGTTCTATTTTGTTGTGGTTTATTTGTGCCTTATTTTCATTTTACAATTAAGTATTTTTTGAAAGCATCCATTGAGTTTACATATTGTCAAAATAAGTTTCAATAAAGTTCTAAGAACAGAAGATTTCCCTGAGATGAAAGGTGCAGAGGGTAGTCAGAAATGGAAACAACAAAGGTAGACTACTATTTCTACAAGTATGGATGAGAATGGAAGGAAACTGATCTACAGTTTTAGAATGACATAGGGCCAAAAGAAAGGTTTTCTCTTTTCTTTCTGTTTGTTTGCTTTAAAATGGAGTTTAAACATGTCTGTGTGCCACTAGAAAAGAAAAAACTAGAGCAAGGTTGGAGGTACATCCTACACAAAGATAACTGACAGAGCTAAGTGAGGACACTAAAGGGAACATGATGAAAAAATTGCTAGCAGAAATGACCTGAAGCTAAGGTAGTCATTTCTACTGAAATAGGAGAAAAGGAAAAAAAAAAAAAACTGTCTTCCTTTCCCTACTTCTAATTTTGAACTCCAGGAGATAAATGTCAGTATGCTCATTGTCTTTGGAACAATAACAGCAAATAAAACTTATATCCAGGCCAAAAAAAAAAAAAAAAGAATGAGCTTTAATTTGGGGTGAGCTTAGAAGTAGAGAGCTAATAGCAGAAAAATGAGGAAGTTCCCACTCTCCAACCTCTATTTTCTCTGTTAAATGGAAAGGAGATGATCTGCCTAATGTAGGTAGAAGGTGGGGAATATAAGATATCAGGTAAACTTTTAAAATATCCAGGTGGTGTGGAAGGTTCCAGAGGACTGTAAATTGAATTTGTAGAGATACCAACCCATACCATTTTGTCATTTTCTTTATCAACCTGGGTGTAGAATTAAAGAAATCATAGTTAAATTTATTAACTGTTTGCTTGGTTTTTTTTCCTAATAAACCTATTTAAGCAGAGGAGTTGAAATTATTGACAAGGAACTGGTTGAGGTAACAAGGAAAGAAGCAAAGTGGTGGGTAACTAATAAAATGGGACCAAGGAAGGAAATGACTCCAAGATTTTTAGCTTAAGAGACTGAATAAATAGGGACTTAGGGATGGAAAACAGATCTTTTTTTAATTATTAAAATTTTTTTTTAGTTGAAGATGAACACAATTCCTTTATTTATTTATTTTTTATGTGGTGCTGATGATTGAACCTGGTGTCTCACACGTGCTAGGCAAGCGCTCTACCACTGAGCCACAACCCCAGCCCTGGAAAACAGATCATAGAGGGAAAAAAAATGAATTGATTTTCAGCATTTCAGGTTTCAATGTCTAGTTTCTATAAGTGAATTCAGATACACAGAAAAGAGATTTGGTATGAAAATATAGATTTGGGAGTCTTCATTTTAATGATAGTAAGTGAAGCTGTGAAAATATATAGAGTAAAAATATAATTTTAAGAAACCAAAGAAAGAATCTAAAAAAAAAATCCTGCCTTACAAATTAAAAAGAGAAACAACACCTACCAAAGTCACCTGGATGGAGAGGCCAGAGAGATAAGGAAAAACATCCAGGTAAGGATGGTTCTAAGAGTTCAAAAAAGAGAGTTTAATGGAGGAGCAATCAACGTGACAAGATGCATGGCATATAATCAGAACTCAATAAATGTAAAGTTCATGTTGTGTCCATTTTAATAAGCGTAAGTCTCACTCTCACATTGTTAGAGCTATATCAAGGCAGAAAGGATATTCAAGAAAGGGAAGAAGGGATCTTTCCTATGTTAAATGATGCATGCATGCCGCCTCCATGTCTATCAGAGTCTCACTGAAAATCGTAGTATAAAACAAGACATACTGAGGTTTCCACAACCCTCATATGCTTGTGGGATAAGGACTGCTCCCAGCAGCAGCAAAAATTCAAATTTCCCTGGCTCTTAGAAATACAGAACTCCATCTCCTTGAGAATTTCCTCCCCATCCCACCTCACCACCTGAAGCACATTTAAAACCCAGATGTGACTCCCAAGTGTTCATCATAGGATGATGCCATTTTTCCATTCTGCCGTTTCTCTTACTGGACAGTTCAGTTCCCCATCCTGCCACTTCAAAAGGGACCAAGATCTCCTGCTGGATGCCACTGTTGATCCCCCACCTATCAAACAGGTGCTGGTGTTCTACCATGTACATCACCAGGAATGCTACTCAAGACTTTTTTTAAGCACTATGAATGAACAGTCATACCCTCCGAAGTGCCACAATTACATTGTTATCTATGGGGAATTCGGGCTCTCATTTCTTTGCTATCCTATGTAGAAGTGCCCCCAAAGCAGTGTTGCTCGTGCCTCTACTGTCTTACAGACCTGAGCGGGAAAAGTTCATTCTGTTCATAGACCTCTTTCTCACTCTAAAATTCAGACATGGGTTGTTGCTCTATCTTTTCACATTCATCCATGCATTTCATTAATAATTATTTTAAGTGTGGGTGATAAAGAATGCTTAATTTAAAGATTAAATGGAACAGGGAGAAATGAAATGGGCTGTAAATTATTGAAATCAATCCAAAAGTCATGTTACAATAGGCTTCTTGGGTACATTGTTGAAATCAAAACTGCTCTCATTTTTAGTTTTTTAACCTAGTGTCCCATCTTACCATAACTAAGCTACTTTGTCTCTATCTGATAATCTCTGGGCATTTTCAATTTGCAATTCAAATGCCAACCTATAGATTCTCTTCCCATATCTCCAACTCAAAGTCACCAGAAAGACCTGATTGATCAAACCAATTACCATTTTTCTTGTATAAGCATTTGAGGCAGGATATCTCGTGGGTTATTGGCTCATCTTTGGGTATCATTGGTCACAAGGTAGTATCACGAAGTATCAATAAGAATACATTCAGAAGTTACTTCCCATAATGAGTCTGTAAGAGTGGCTGGCAGGAATGCTCAGACATGATTTTGTTCCACTAGGAAACAATAATTCTATACAGAATAATCTTCAGCAGAGATAATGTACGAGGAACATAGTGAGATCTCAAATTTTTGCTTTGTGACTTAAAGAATAAGTCTCACTTCTTTTATATGACATTTAATTCCATTTAGAATATATCTCAATTTGCCTTTCTAGTTTTCTCTATTAATTTTATTTTTCATTGAACTCTTTGTAAACTTTTGTTGAGTACTGACAATATGCTTGGAACTTTTCTAACAGTCTCACATGGGTTTATTCCTTTAATCTCATAAAACAAAGTACTATTTTATCCCTATTTTATCCATAAGAAAACTTAGATTAAGTAACTTGCACAAGGATACATTAAGCTAGCAAATGACTAAATAGAAATTCAGACTCAGATAGTACAGATTCAAAGCTCAAAATCTTAACCACTAAGCCATAATGCTTCTCAAAAATTAACAAATATCATTAACATGATAATAAATAAATAATAAATATCATGAATGGTTATTTTATGCTATTGGGGATTCAGAACACAATACCCAAAATACATTGCTGTGGCATGCTGAGTTCTTTGAATTGCAAAAACTAAGTAGTCCCCCAAACAAGATCTCTCCTGTCTTCCTTTTTCCTTCTCCCATTCTCCTCACTTGGGTCATAGAAACTAGAATTTCTTCCCACTGAGGCAGGTAATAGAAGCCAGAATTCCTCTAAAACAGGCCATAAAACTTAGAAAGGTCACTTCCTGATCTTCCCTTTTCTGTGTGAAACATGATCATAAAGGAATTCTCTGACCTACCCTACCTAAAAATAGGTCACAAGTCCCCCATTCCAGAAAACTCCTGCCCTATATCCAAAGACCAAGAATAATCTGAGGTCTTGCTGGGTTTCCCACTCAATGTATTGGGAACCAGATCATGTCCCTTTTTCCTAATGATGTTTCTTTACAACTAGCCACTCTTTTTTTTTTTAATATCAGACTTAGCATAAAAATACAGTTATTCCTGAATCTTTAGGAATTCATTTATGTGACTCCCCTATTGCATAAAACTTTGGTAAATAAATTTGCTATGCTTTTCTCTTGTTAATCTCTTTTTTAAAAAACAGGGTTGTCAGCCATAAACTTTGCAATGGACGAGGAAAAGATACTTCTATTTTTCCTTTATAATGCCAAACAATGGGATAAGGGCTTAACATACAAATCATATTTCTCCCTGCTGCCATTATGGTTAAACATTTGTATTACAATTTCTAGCCAAAAACAAAGTTATAATTTTTCTTCTAAAGCACTGCAATAGCTGTGCCCTGCAGGCTTTTGCTGTTTTACCTTTATTATCATTCACTTACATAGATTTTCTTATTTCATTGTGATTTCTTCAGTCCACATACTTGGTATACTATTTCAATGAAAAATTTCTCCTGTTTCTAGTTTAATTCTATTGTGGTCATGAGGTAGGAGAGAAGACAAGGACAGGAAGAAAGAAGACATGTGGGACAAAAACAAGAGTGGTCATTATTTAAAGTTCATATTTAAAGTCCACTTTCACATGCTTTAAAGTCTCCATTTAAAGTCCACTTCTGCATACTTTGATCACAAACAATACTAATTAAATCAATTATTAGACCTTATCCACAGGTCCATAAATAACTTCTCTCCTGACCTGGACCCAAAAGACAAACAGATCCAAGAATACTTTTACTCAACAAATAGACTTCTCTGCAATTTATATTCAGGATTTGATTACTCATCTACATAACATTCTTACAATCAAACTCTTAATGTTACACCAATGTAGTACTTTTAAATTCACAAAGCCCCTTAATGGGGAAATCAATAGATTTTTTCATTAAAAAATTAAAGGAAAATAAGCTCTAATAGGTAATGATTAACATGTTGAATTGTTGGGTTGCAGGCAGACATGATTACTGGGTCAGGGGTTTAAGAAAATACTTGGTACAGAGCAAATAGGTTAATCAAAAACAGCCCTGACTCACCGCTGCTGCAAGATCTGACAAGATAACTATTTCAGAACTCTTGCCTTATCTCAGCCCTAAAAACTACTCCTCTTACAACCATAGGAAGATAGATAAATTCAGTGGTTAAGAACCGAAGGACAAGGATATGGTTGCTCAAAAGGACCTAATGGTTACAATATCCAAGAGCCTATGGAAACAACATAGACCAGAGATTACCAGACTTGGAAAAGCAGGATGATTAAGAACAGAGCCCACTACCCATAAATTCTGTAAAACCAGTTCCAATTAAAACTTGTCAGGCCAAGATGACCAAGAGTTGCCCTCAAGGTGGTTGTTAGCTTATGTCTGTCAGTCCAGAGCCCAGGGGTGATAACATGGGTAGGATCTGCCAAAAATCTCCCTCCTACCCCAATAAAAGCTGGGACACAAAGTGGATCCTCTCTGAAAGGACCCAGTCTCTCCCTTGAGTGTCCTTTCTCCCTACTTCCTTTCCCCTAATAAACTTTTACTGTCCTGCTTGAAATCCTCTCATGCAAGGGCACAAGAGCCAAGAACACAACTGCTATCTCCGGTAAGATCTTATCTCAGGTAAGATCTTATCTCAGGTATGACCTTTCTTATCTGAAAAATCAAAGTCACCAACACAGGACTAAAATTACCTTCTTATGTCTCTATACCATAGATATTAGATATATAAATATGCCTTGCTAAGGTGAAACTGGTTTGTTCCTCTCCAATGCCCTCTCAGAGGCTGTACTTCTTGCTTTCTCTCAATAAAACCAATCTGTGCCTTCCTTCAACCGAACTTTAAGGACCTCAAGAACCCTTAGGGCCTGAGGTGAGGGGCACCTCCCTTTGGGAACGTCTTTCCTGTCAGAGAACACACTCGGAATGGTGTCCGTGAAAGTGTTGGGGCTGGTTTAGGTTCGTATTACATGTGCATCAAGTTTCCTCTATCTCCAACTACTCAGTACTGGTAGTAGTTTAGAAAACCTCAACGGTGCCGTGTGTGTGTGTGTGTGTGTGTGTGTGTGTGTGTGTGTACACGTGAGCGCGCGCGCGTGTTTTTCAAGGCATAAACCAGCCAGGGGTGAATCAATTGTAGTTATTATTTTTCTGTTACCTCTTTTCCCCTTGATACTCAAAATATAGCTACTACTGCTTCTAATTAAAAACAGAAAATGAAGAAAACTACTAGTATTCCCTACAGCACGGCGCTTCCACCTTCCCTCACCTGCGGGGAAGGGCCAGCGCACCGCCCCAACACGCCGCTCGCCGGCGCCCGAGCGCAACCCGTGGGCCACCAGGCCGAGGGGCGGGGCCGCGCGGCGTGCTGACGTCAGAGAGGGCCGCGACGCCGGCGGGTCCGCGGTGCTGCTTGCGGCGGCGGGTCTGTGAGCGGAGCCGGGCCTGGGCAGTGGCGGCGCCTTAGGACCTCGCGCACGGTCCGCGGGCTCCGGGGCGGGGGCTCCAGAGGCGAAGCCCCCTCCCCGGGGAGGCGGGGCCTGGGCGAGATCCCGAGGCGCGAGCGGCGGCGGCCGGGAACCATGCATCAGAAGCTGCTGAAGAGCGCACATTACATCGAGCTGGGCAGCTACCAGTACTGGCCGGTCCTGGTGCCCCGCGGTATTCGCCTCTACACCTTCGAGCAGATCCCGGTGTCGCTCAAGGACAACCCGTATATCACCGACGGCTACCGGGCCTACCTGCCCTCCAGGCTGTGTATCAAAAGGTACAGTGTGATCCCCTCCTCTCACCTACACCCTTTTTGTTTAGTCTCTTCGCTGCTTTCCCGGCTTTGCTCCGTGCCCAGCATTTCTTCGCCACCCCATTCTGTCATCTCTTTTCTGCCTCCTCCTCTCCCCTCCAACCCTGTCGGGATATTTTATACAAGGAGTAATAATGATAGTAACAGTGATCATAATTGCCAACTCTCTGTGGCGCTTCGCTGTTTACAGAGTGCTTTTACATCCTTGATTTCATTTGGTGCTCATTGGGATACATGTTGGAAGCGACCACACTGACAATGGCTGAGCCGTTATTTGCCCTATGTATACCTAAGCTTTGTTTCACTTTAGAGCAGCCCTGTGGAAATTCAGATGGTTTGAGGCCAGCTAAAATACTTGTATAATAGGAAACAAGTTCACATTGCCATACGTATATATTTAGAAAGCCCTAATTCGCTCATTAAGCAAACACTTATGGAACCCCTGCTAGAAACTAGACATTGTAGCAGATCCTTCAGAAAACAGGAGATGTAGCTCTTGTTCTCACCAGGCTACTAAGGTCTAGTCTGGGTTACATACATTAAAGAGATAATTACACTATTACATAATAGCCATTGTGGAAAATGCTGTATAGGAAAAGCACTGTAGCAAAGAGAGCTCTAATGGGGCTCCAGTAGAGGACCTTAGAAGCATTTCTAAGAAAGCAATTTGTCATTCCAAACCTTTAAAATCAGTTTCCCTTGAAAGCCTGAAAAGAATCTGAAAAATTGCTGTTCTAGTTTTTAGAATACCTTTCTGTCAAAATTCTCTGTGTGTACTAAAATATAGAATCCCAACTGTAGTTACAGATGAGCTCCAGATCATTGTAGTGGCAAGCCCCAGTGCTGGAATGTGGGCTCTTGAACAGCTCAAGCAGCTACCACAGTTTGATTCTTGATCTTTCCAGCATGGTCATTCTCCATCCTTATTTCCTTTTGTCCTGCCTTGAAAGTGTTTTTTGTGACTCACAGTCACAAGGTGACATCATTGTCCAGCCCTTTAGCTTGAATGGATGGCTAACAGGACTTCATATTGTGAATCCTAATTATTATTTCACTTCTCAGTGCCTCTTGTGCATGAGTGATTACATGAGAAATTAGCGCTGAACCCTGCTTAGGATGTGGAGTTCTATGAAGATAGGGCAGGCAGTGAACTGTCTTAAAACGTTTTAAACCCATCTGGCATTTGTCCTCAGTATTTTGATGTTTAGAACCCAAATCTCATGGAGGGGAAATGAAGTATAAAACATTAGATCTTGTGCTGTTGAGTCAGAAAAACTTGAGTATCTCAAACCACCAATTAATAGCTGTGGGACTTTGTGCAAAAGGTAAAATCACTTTGCCTTATTTTCTCTACTTGTAAAATGAGGGTAATAAAAATATCTGATTTAGGGGGTAATAGAAATTAGATGTGATTATATATGTAAAATGCTACACAGGGTCTGGTACCTAGGAAGCACTCAGTAGATGGTGATATTGTCATCTGTGATTTTGAACAGATAAAGGTAATGAAGATGATTATTGATTTTGAAGTAGCGTATGGGGGTGCTTAATTTTTCATGTAATAATAGTAGATCCTCTATTGGGGATATTCTTCTAAATGTTCTTCCCACCAGCTTGATCTTTTCCAGGTTTATCCTTTTGCCCTTTTTCTTTCAGCTTTCAAGAGTGACCAGGACATATTTTGGATATAAGAAGAGGTTTTATATATCCTAGCAGTTCTGCTAATATTCTTTTAGTTGGGAGGAACATGGAAAAACCGTGTCTAGTTAATCGAGGTATACTGGGTTTTACAAAATTAAAAAATTCTTAAGAAAAAAGCAGAGTGTAGTATTGATTATCAAAACAGTACTGTAAATTAGATGTTTTCTAAATCATTCCTTCATTCCCTCCCCAAGTAGTCTTTAAAGTAGATGCTGTTCTAGATAAAGTCTAAGAATAAATTTTCACTTTATTCTTGATTATCATTTGATAGTTTGAGACCTTGCAGTGCTTATCACTTATAACAATGGAAAAGTTAAGAAGAGCCAAGGTAACTGTTGCAAATTCAGTAAGAGTGATACATTAATGCTTACTAATAAGAATTTCTGGACCAGTGACCATCGAGACCTCACTTAAGCAGAAAGATAATATTTTGCTAGAGCAATGCAAAGAATATTTTAATCTTTAGTCATTATATCACCTCCCTGTAAATCAGATGAGTTTTGTCTATATCTGAAGATCCATTTCACGAAACTAAGGAAGGAGCTAGAAGGAAGTTGCAGCAGTCTGTAATCCAGTTCCTTGGTTTCATAGATGAAGAAACTGAAGCCCAGAAATTTTAAAGTGACTTGTTCATGATTGCAGAGCTAATTTGTGGCTGGGATGGGAAGGAAACAATGAGCCTTTTGACTTCTGTAGGAAGGGTACCTTTTCCACCATCATGTACCTAAAACCAGACAGTTATCAAGACATTTTCAAAGAACACAAATAGTATGCATATTTTGAGTAAACTCCTATTGTTCCTGAAAAGGATAAATACATGTTATCTGGAAACTAGTCTGGTTTCAAATCATCTATAGCAGAGTTGTTCCAGCAACTTCTTCAGGAACCTTTCCAATGGCTCAGTTTGTATTTATTCTGCTTCTCTAGGTCTATTTAACTTTGTATTTGTATTTAATGAGTATTTAGAAAGGTTTTGTTGTTGTTGTTGTTTTGTTGCAGTTTTTTTTTTTTTGGGGGGGGGGCTAGGGATTAAACCCAGGGCTTTGTGCATATGAGGCAAGCACTCTACCAACTGAGCTACATCCCCAGCCCTTAAAAAGGTATCAGCTTTTCAGATACTGTTCTTTTAAAAAATTTTTATTTTATTTAGTTATGCATGACAGTAGAAAGTATTTTGACACATCAAACATAGATGGAGTATAACTTCTCATTTTTGTGGTGGTGCATGGTGTGTAGTTACACTGGTCATGTATTCATATATGAACATAGGAAAGTTATCTGATTCATTCTACTGTCTTTCCTATTCCATCTCCCTCCCTTCCATTTATTCATTCTCCTTTTGTCTAATCTGCTGAACTCCTTCTCTCCACCCTCCCTTATTGTGAGTTAGCATCTGCATATCAAAGAACATTCAGTCTTTGGTTTTCAGATACTGATGATTGAAAGTCAGTGTTCTAGCTAAATTTTGAGTAAAGTCCTAAACTAACAATAGGAGTTTACTCAAAATATGCATACTATTTGTGTTCTTTGAAAATGTTTTATCTGCAAACTCATATCTATAGACATTAGTGAATGATGGGAGCAAGGCACTCTGCTTAGAAAAAATGGTGTCTTGTAGATGAATGGAGAGATGTATGGTACAGGTCGTCAGGGAGCTGATAGGCTGAGGAATTTACATGTGAATCACTGTAATGGAAGTAAATTGTAACTATGATAATAGAGTTAAGCACCAAAATCAAACAAACAAACAAAAACTGTTAAGATGCTAGGATTGGTGGAAATTTGGAAAAACTTAAAGACTAATTAAATGACATATCAAATTTTAAATGGTACAGATGGGGTTAAGGCCTTAAAGTAGCAATTATTAGGTAACTCCCCCAAATTTTCCCTGACCTTTGAGTGCTGACAGTTAAGTGAGCCAGTATGAATCTGAGCTGCATGTTTGTTTACTTTCCAGTTTGTTTATTTTATCTAATGAGACGGTAAACATCTGGAGTCATTTGCTGGGTTTCTTTCTCTTCTTCACCCTGGGAATATATGATATGACATCTGTGTTACCTTCGGCAAGTGCATCCAGAGAAGATTTTGTAATTTGTTCTATTTGTCTTTTCTGCTTCCAGGTAAGTCACTTCACAAACACTGTTACTTGTGAAGAGAACTTTCATCAGGCAGGCTTATGCATGTGGCTCACCACTTGCTTTGAAGAGCTCCCAAAATGGCGAATGGGTCAGCTTATTTTCTTTCATAAAATGAACACCAAAAAAGCCTGTTATTATCATGTATTTGTATGTTATGGGAGTATATTTGAAATTCACTGTTTCAAAGATTGAAAAAAAATTGTTTCTCTCCTCTTTATCATTTTAGACATCTCTGCTGTAAGACTATGAATGTCTTATTGTACTCTTACTATCAGATTGAGTGGATCACTAATGTCAACTCAAAACCTGTTTGGGAAAATTTCTTAACTTTTTCATATTTGTAATATACCTGTGATTTTTCATACCTTTACTTTTCATTCTGCTTTTATTTTACTGTCTTGTTTTTCTGGTATTGGTCTTATGTTCTGTTGCTTTAATTTTAATTTCCTTTGATCCTTTTATACTTGCCTGATTTCAGATACTTTCAGTTTCTGTTCCTCTCTGCCTCTCATATTAATTCAATTGCACTTGCATTTGTTTTCAAGGATTTATAAAAATGCCTTTAAAAATTACATTCAGTAGATTTTTTCAAACAGATCATTTTAAAGCAGGAAACAAATATGGGCTATAGTCCTATTGGCATTTTAAATTTTTAAAAAATACAGAGAATACCAAAAAACATGAAAATTTAAAAAAAAATCATCCCCTTTCATCCTGACAAAAGCAGACAGGACTTTCTACAGTTAACCTGTTGCTGCTATCTGAGAGGTGAACCTGTAAGTCAACTGTCCGAATTTTTTATAGCATGTCATTATATTCCAGACTTCATCATCAGAAATACTCCCCCTTTTTTTCTAATTGCAGTTTCTAGAACAAATTTCTTTGAGGAAACAAGTACTCATTATTTTTGTATGATTAAAAATCAATTTTAAAAAAATATTTTTTTAAATTATACTCTTTCTGAGGTTTAGTTTTTGTCCTGATTAGATTCAAAATACCTCTGGGGATCCATTTCCAGTTTCATAATGGAAATGAGTCAAATTCTTTATAGCTAACATTTTAAAATTTAAGTTAACATAATTAAGGTGCTCTTAATGATTACAAATAAGTATAAAATGGTTTGTAATCTACAGTTAGTTGTATAAATATCATCTACTTTGAGAATCCCTTGTGTTTCCTTCTACTCCAGGCCTGTCCTTTATCCCTTCACCACCTTCCACACCTGATATTAGTTAAGAGAATACATATTAATTTCCATTTTGGCCTGAGAAAACAATATATTGTAAAACTAAAAGGGTTAAATAACTGTAACAACTGCCCAAGAAAAGATAGACTCAAAGTATTATAGTAACTTGCCTAGGATTATTCAGATGGAAGTCAGTAAAATCATGTTCTAACTGCTACTGCATATATCTATTACATGGTGTACAACCTGCTTAAGAAAAATGAACACATCTTCCCTACAAGAAGAGCACTTTTTTTAAAATTATAAAATTTTAATTAACTTGTTCACCCGAGTTTTTCGGGTTTGTCGGATCAGCAGGCAGCATAGTAAACCATAAATCTGTTCATGAATATTGACTTACATTTAATTTTTAAAAGACATGACTTTTTTTTTCTCACCTCTATTCACTCTTTTTGCGCAGTGCTTTCTTCCCAACTAGATTTGTAGAGTACATTTTGAGTAGTAGAATGTAATTCAGGATTTGGAAGTTTTCCACAGATACTTTTTATTTTGGAGAAGAGTGGAATCTGAGAATGCCTTTCCCCAAATTCAGTTCATTTATATTCAGTTCAACAAATATTTGCTGAATGCCTCCTTTATACTTCTAGGCCCTATACTAGGTAGTGGTGATGCAATGCTGAGCAGAGAACCAACATGTTATAAGACCATGGCACTCATGCAGAAGGAGTGCAGAAAGAAAGTAAGGCAGGGCATTAAGCAGAATAAATACTATGTAAAAGCCCAAAAGCAAGAGACAGTTTAGCACTTCCTGGGCTTGCAGATGTTAGTCTTTATGTTTGAATCCTGGAAGAACCAAAAAAGGTAAGGGTAGGAAAGATGTGCAGGAAGAAGCCAGATCATGAGGTACTTTGTTATCAAGCCAATGAGCTTAGATGTACTGCCCCCACTGTCAGTGGCCTAGTATAGGCTCTTGTTCCCAGGGTTATTTCTGTAATCTCCCACCTCAGCCTATCTAGTCCTCATCTTGTAAGGGGGCACTTAAAATCTTCAGTAGTATTATTGAACACTATAATTGTATGCCTTTGGTATCCCATAGAAACTTTCTGTGATAACTGAAACATACCCACTTTGCCAATTTTTTTTTTTTAAAGGAACTCTTGACAATAACATATTCCTTTTAAAATAGGGCACATTAAACATCGGCTAACTTTTTAAAAACTTGTGATATCTATTAACATTACTTCCCTCCCCCTTTGATGCATAGTTTTCCTCTTTTACTTTCTTTGCGACAATTGAATGAGCTTTATTATTGTTTCTTATTTTTCCTATATGTATATATTTACATAGAAATTCAAGCAAACAAAAAAGCCTGTGGAAGAAAGTAAAAGTTACACTTGACATTTTGGTTAAAATTCATCCATACATTTGTGTATGCATTTCTTCTACTTGACAGCTACCTACTGCTTGCTCATCTACATGTCTACCTAATTCCATGCCTAGATTATCTCTGCTTCCTGATTTGTATCCAATTCTTGTATCATTCTACACTATGACAATGAGATTTTTCCCTATCAATGAGAATACACACCACAAGCCTAATCTTAGAAAACTATCAACCTTTAAAGTTATGTTTAATTGGGATAGTAAACTCTGCTTGGTAACTTAGTAGCCAAAAAACCATAGACCAGTAAGGATTTTAGACAGTAGATGAAGAAATGAAATTGTGACTAAGTATAATGTTTATTGTCCCATTTTCTGCATACACACCCCCATTGACTTAGTACAGGCTCTTTTGTTATTGCTCTCTGAGGTAACCTCTGCCCTTTGCCTCTCTAATATACACCATGTAAGAGGGGACATATAAAATCTTCTAAAGTATCACCTGTTCCATAATTTTGAAGTTGAAACTCCTTGATGTGTAGGACTTGTCATAATCATGAATGAATAAAGACAGGGCATTCTTTAATGGTTCTGTATTTTTCATTATGTTATTTTTCTTTGTGGACCCCCAATAAACCTGTGCATGTCTTCTTGTATGTTCCTGATGAGTATCAGCTGAACTCTAGCTTCTTCTACAGGGGTGATAGTTCTTCTGTAATTCACCTTTCCTCCCTCTTGTTCCACCCCACAATGCACATATACACTCACAAACACCCTCCTCAATTTTCTAATTATGGTTTGCTGACTTTTCCTATATAACTTCTTATAGCACTACTTCTTTACTTGTTTCTAAAAAATCTTTTCAAGAATAGAGGTTTTATCTTTATAATCATCAAGCCATGATTTATTATATTTGGGGACAATAAAGCCATGTTTACCTTAGAATTTAAAAGTAAACTTTATACAGTGCATCTTTTATGCCATGAAGTTTTAAGTAAAAAAAAAAAAAAAAAAAAAAAAAAAGCAAGTTGCAGAACAGAACATATAGTGTGAGTCCATTTGATTAATTTTTTAAAGTGTATATTTATCTTGTATTTGCAGGCTTTTTTCCCTTTTGGGGGATGGGAGGGTAGATGTTGGGTATTGACCTAAGGACCTTGAGCATGCTAGGCAAGTGCTTTAAAACTGAGCTACATCCCCAGGCTGCAGACTTCTATTCACAGTTTTTGGGCATATATATTGAAAATAAGTGGAAGGATATATAACAAATGTTATCAGTGGCTACGTTTGGGGAATAAATTGAGTGGGAAGGGCTTATATTTTTTACATTGTACAGTTCTATATTCTTTGATTTTCTTAAGGACACATATTGCTTCTTTAAACTCATTCTTTAAACTTATGCATAGATCAAAATACCCTCATGTGATATTTTTAAAAACATTTGTATTGTGTAATTTCCCTACTTCTGTTTATAATTGTTATATAAAAAGTTGTTCATAATTTTTATATAAAATAGCTATCATTTTAAATTTCCTTTTTTGTGATTCTTATCCCCATTTTACACATGAGGGAATTGGGGTTTAGAGAAAAGACATGTCTTGCCCTACTGTAAGCACAGAGCTAGAATCCAAGGCAAGATGTATTTGACTTGAAAGCCTACACTGTCTTAAAAGCCTGCACTTTGGGGGGGGGGGCGAGGGTACAAGGGATTGAACCCAGGGGTGTGTTACCACTGAGCTACAGAGCTACATACCCAGCTCCTTTTATTTTTTATTTTGAGACAGGGTTTCACTAAATTGCTTAGGGCCTTGCTAAGTTGATAAAGCTGAAAGCCTGTATCCTTAACCAATTCCCTGAATATCATGCATGAATTACTTTAGTTTATTTTTGTTTCATTTTGTTAAGATTTCTTTTTATTTTCCATAGGTCTGTATGCTTTGCTCTGTGGGATATCATCTTTTTTCTTGTCATCGGTCAGAAAAAACCTGTCGAAGATGGATGGCATTAGATTATGCAGGAATTTCTATTGGAATACTGGGCTGCTATGTCTCAGGAGTATTTTATGCATTTTATTGTAATAATGTAAGTAGCTTAAAACATTTCACATTCTACTTTTCATGTAGGTCTCAGGTTTTCTTGCAGTGGTTCCTTTGAATTTCTGAATAAGTAACTACTTACAGAATAAACAGAAGAGTCTTGTGTAGGCATAAACTTATTTTTCAAAAGGCACCTGTGGTCTCTAACATCTATTACTAGGTCCACACTTATTTCACTCCTTTTCCACTGGAAAAATATATATTTGAAGTTATCTCTGAAGCTTAATGTACACATTGAATTATTAATTATATTCATATGGGTATATGGTTACTTATATATGCACATTGCATATCTTTAATTTTTGTGTTTATAGAATTGAAGTTAAATAAAGTTAGCTTTTGATAAAATAATGAAGTTGGTTTCCACTTTCCATTTCCCTCCATACTTTATTTCTCATTCACTGAAAAAAAGAAAAGATATATCTGTACATGTCTTGATGCATGTTCTTCTGTAAGAAATATGTTTTCCTTTCTCAGTCCTCTATTGCATAGTAGACCTAAAAACAGACCCCATGTGTTGTGAGGGTCTTTAACAACTATAAGATATGTCTGTTCCAAGTTCTGGACCAACTCTGGTTTCTGTCCCTAAGGTCCTAAAACTCAGTTTTGTCTTATGCAAAGCAATATTTGCAAAACTGTTCAGATAGTATAGCACCTATCCTAAAAATGTTGCCAAGCCAAACCTTAAAAGAATATAACCTCTAACCCATCACCTGCCCAAAGGCAAACTGAGCCGGGAGCTCACCACATCTCAAACTCTCCCATTCAGAAAGTCCCCACTGACTCTACTCTTTTTCTTTCTTGTTCCTATCATATTCTTTGATTTTTTTTTCTTTTGTCCTTTTTGTTACCTGCTTTTCAGCAGAAGATTACACTTCTCCCTCAAGAGCAATATGTTTACAGGGTAGTTTTAGTCCTTTTCACAAGGAATAGAGACTGGCCTTCCCAAGGCACCCTCCACGCATGGTGCTCTAAGCTGTGGCTTATTGAGAAAGATTGGCTGCAGGACAGAATTCCTCTTACTCTTTGGGATTCTTAAATCTGTATGATGGCAGAGCAAACTATCAACATATTTAGTATATAAAACTAGTAAAGGGAAAAGTCATATATTAGGTTTGAATAAAAGAGCATTAATAATTGCATCCATTTAAACACATTTAAACATGAGCCACAGGCTAGGAATGTAGCTCAATGCACAAATCTCCCTGGGTTTGATCCCCAGCACCAAATAAAATAAAATGAAATAAAAAATCTTTAAATGTGAGCTTTTTGTTTTTTAGGCCTAATGACTTTGGGAGATAAGCATATAATTTTTTTTTTTATTGGTTGTTCAAAACATTACATAAGCATATAATTAAATATATATTCAATTAACCTTGCAAATTGATTTTAGTAGTAAACTCTGTTCATATCTGCCCAGTTTTCATAACTTAATCATTTTGCATGAAACTGCATACCTTAAGAGAGGAAGCATGCTGATAACTAAAATGCATCATTTTAATTGTTTGCTTATCTCATTCTATATTTCTCTGAAACTGTTTTCTATTGACTTCCTAAACATTAAAGTGGGACACATCAAAAAAGCTAGAAAAAGGGCTGGGGATGTGGCTCAAGCGGTAGCGCGCTCTCCTGGCATGCGTGCGGCCCGGGTTCGATCCTCAGCACCACATACAAACAAAGATGTTGTGTCCGCTGAGAACTAAAAAATAAATATTAAAAAAAAATTCTCTCTCACTCTCTCTTTAAAAAAAAAAAAGAAAAGAAAAAAAGAAAAGCTAAAAAAGAGAGCTACTAGAGCTAACATAGTCCATGATCATATAAAGGAAAAATTGCTTCTTTCTGGTTTCTTATCGTTTCCAAATACTCAGTTGCTTTAGTGGCTCTTTACCTTTTAAGGAACACAGGCTGCTTTCAGAATGAGACAGAAAATTATGGACCATCAATCCAGGAGAAGGTGTATTTGGGTACACATCTAAAGAAACAATCCAAAATTGTGAATCAGGAGGTGTATAACCCTACAGAGATCCCTGGAACCAAGTTAAGAACTCACATCCTATATGATGCTAGCTTTTTGAGTTTCACTTCCAGCTTTCAATGTTCACTTAAATACTTAAATGTCCCATAAATCTTTCAAACTTAATGTATTTTAAAGTGAACCTATTTTCATGTTCCTCATCATATATGCCCCAAACCTGGAACATCTTTGTTCATTTCCTTTATCAATGGAAGCCACTGTTGGCCTTTCAGGATAGAAAGGGTGGAGCCTTCCATGGCTGCTCTCTCACATATCTAGTTAGCCATTAAGACCTTAAGTGTATTTCAGAAATGCTTCCTCAGCCTGGTGCTCGAATCTTCATTCTTCAACAGAATTCATTTCTTTTTGAATAAACCTCTAATGTCTGTTTAGAAGGCTCCCTATCATTTCTTTGTTTTCTACACTCACGTCATTTGAAAAAATGACCCTGTCATCCCATTCTTAAAGAACTCTGCTATTCCTGAATGACATGGTAAAGCCCAAAATCTGTAGCCTGACTTTGCTGCCTTTCAGCCTCCTCCAAATTTCCCTGCTGCACTTGCTGCTCCTTTTCTTTGAGAGCTGCTCCTTCCCATATAATATTAGTTTAGATGTTGCCTCCATTGTGAAGCATTTTTATCCCAGGTAACATTGCTCTCTTTTCAGTGGTTCTACAACTTTGTTTGAAACTCAGTTATAATATTTATCATTGAATTATGATCATTTGTTTACATTTGCCCCTCCCAGAGTCTATGTGCTCATCCACTGGGAGAGTCTGTGTCATAGTCTGCTACATTTCTATAGGACTTCTAATCATGCCTAGCATGGTAATAGGTACTCAGGAAATCTTTTGTAGGAATAAATGCAGTCTCAGTAGCTCACTTGAGAATTTGATTTGTCATCCTATGAAACTTAATAGTTGTTTGGTATATGCATTTTTTTAAGAAAGATAAATAATCCTGTTTGATATTGAAAGTACCAAGTAGTTTGGAATGTGTTAAATATAAGCCAAAATTACTCTTTGCCTTCACTATTGTTAATAGCAGAATTAAAATTTGATTTTGTTTCATTTCAGTACTGGCGTCAAGTATACTTGATCACAGTGCTTGCCATGATCCTGGCAGTGTTCTTTGCTCAGATTCATCCCAATTACCTCACACAGCAATGGCAGAGGCTCCGTTCTATCATCTTTTGTTCTGTTTCGGGATATGGAGTAATCCCTACTCTTCACTGGGTTTGGCTCAATGGAGGAATTGGAGCTCCTATTGTACAGGTACGTTAAGTGTCATCAGTATTTGTCCTCATTTTTTTAATTTTCAATTTTATTTTGGGGAAAGTAATATAATCAGTAGTGGGTGAGTTTGTGTCATTTGAGAGCATATTTTTAATTATATGCTGACACCATAATTTTCACTGCTATATAAATAAGCATATCATTCAAAAGCATATATAAAGTCTGATTAGTATTTTTTTTCCTGAATGTCTATGAAGTAACACATTCTTATTTCTCTTTCTCTTACCTTTAGTGTGTAAAATATCCAAGTCCTTATCTGTGGAGGACTTCAAAGTTTCTAGCTTTGTCTGCTGGATCAGTGATAATGCCAGTAGTAACCAAAGTATAGAAGCAGGAACACTTGATATTTTTGGTGGGGGAAAGAGGAGTTAGAAAGGATTTTTTTTTTTGTTGAACCTGTTGAATTTGAGGTATCTATAGGATATGAAGGTAGACACAGGGTCTGGAATTTAGGCCAAGTTTGAGACTAGGGATAAAGATTTGGAAATTATCATTGAATTGGTTGCTGGAGTCAAAGAAGCATATTCAACTCACCAAGGGCAATATTTTGCAAAATAAAAGAAGAGCTATTGATATCAGGTATTATAGAATATAGTTAATATGCATTAGAAAGAACCTCAGTGAAGACTCAACATTCTTGAGATTATGATTAGAAATAAGACTTACATTCTTAGAGATACATATAAAAATGCCAAGTATGTGCTACAGAATAAAACCAAAATTTTCTTACATGAGCACATATACCAAGAAAGCTGTCAGAATGCTGGGAACAGTAGTGGACACCTACAGTCCGGGCCAGCTGGAGGTGGGGATGAGGCAGGAGGATCACAAGTTAAAGGCCAACCTCACAACTTAGTGAAATCCTCAGCAATGTAACAAGACCCTGTCTCAAAATAAAAAAAATAAAAAGGATATAACTCAGTGTTAAAGTACTGCTGGATTCAATCCCCAGTACCAAAAGGAAAAAGAAAAAAAAAAGAAAATGAAGCTGGCAGAAATCATATATATTTTTTGCATTGAGGCCTTTAGTCTGGAATGTGGGATTTTAAAAGCAGGCTTTTTTCAAAAGAATCCATTATTAGTAAGGATCATGCATTAATAGAAGAGGAAAAACTATTATTAGTAGGCTTACATTCACTTACATGAAGTTGGCAACAGTATAGTGGGAAGCACTTGGATATACACTGAAAACAAAGAATATTCTATGACAGTGAACAAGTGATTTAATCTGGTTCATTTGAGGACAAGGGTGATGCTTTCTTCATAAGATTAGGAAACTGTAAGAACAGTGAGATAGTAATGATGAGGGATATAAATGATCCTCTCTGTGGGAAAACATTTTCTGAGAGTTTTGATACCTTAAAAATAAGAAAATAGAATAGGAAGCTGCCACTGTAAATTTAGTTCCAACAAATGGATAACTTTTGTTAATATAGAAGTAATTAAAATTTGGATGTGGTGAACACATCCTTTTAAGCTTATAATAATAATTAAAAAAAGACCTATTAATTCAATGGATATTAAAGAAATGGGAAAAAATGAGAAATTTTTTCATGTTTAAAAGTTTAAAATTGAAATATGAAATAGGAAGACAATGGTTATTAAAGATGAATTCTAATATGATCATGGATCATTCCAGTGAGAAAACAAAGGGAAACTTTCAGAAAATTCTCTAATAAGCTTTAATATTTAAAAGCTGTAGAGGTTGTTACAAAAGGTGAAAAGTTCCAGAAGGGATAATCCTAAGAGGCGGGGTGAAGTTGTATTTTCTAGAAAGTCTTGAGAAATCTGAAGTTAATTAATCTGAGGAATCTGGTAATTCTCATGTATGTATTTGAATTAGGAAGAGAGAGAACTTGTTTTTATTCCTCAAATGGATTTTTGGTAAGTTTGTTTTATAATCAGAATTAAGAACAATATGTATAAGTTATAGCTGGCTATTTTCTCAAGGCCAGGAAAACTTATTTTTATGTTTGTTCTTTTTAGCAATATATGACAGTAGAATGTATTTTGATATATTATGCATGCATGGAGTTTAACTTATTCTAATTAGGATCCCATTATTGTGGTTATACATGATGTGGAGTTACAGTGGTCTTGTACTCACATATGAACATAGCAAAGTTATGTTGGATTCATTCTACTGTCAATCCTATTCCCATACTCTCTCCTGCCCTTAATTTCCCTAATTCAATGACTTCTATTCTCCCCCCACATTATTGTGTGTTAACCTTCTGCATATCAGAGAGAACAATGGGCCTTTGGTTTGGGGGGCTTGGCTTATTTCACTTAGTGTAATAGTCTCCATTTCCATCCATTCACTAGCAAATGCCATAATTTCATTCTTCTTTATGGCTGAGTAAAATTCCCTTGAGTATATATACCACATTTTCTTTATCTATTCATCTGCTGAAGGGCACCTAGGTTGGTTTCATAGCTTAGCTATTGTGAATTGAGCTGCTATAAACATTGATGTTGCTGCATCACTGTAGTGTGCTGATTTTAAGTCCTTTGGGGTATATGCCAAAGAGTGGGATAACTGGGTCAGATGGTGGTTCCATTCCAAGTTTTCTGAGGAATCTCCATACTGCTTTCCAGAGTGGTTGCACCAATTTGCAATCCCACCAGCAATGTATGAGTGAACCTTTCCTTCCACATCCTCACCTACATTTATTGTTACTTGTTTTCTTGATAATTGCCATTGTGCCTGGAGTGAGATGAAATCTCAGTTTGGTTTTAATTTGCATTTCTCTAATTGCTAGAGAAGAATGTTGAACATTTCTTCTTCTTCTTCTTTTTTTTTTTTTTTTTTTTTGATCATTTGTATTTATTTTTCTGTGAAGTGCCTGCTTAATTTCTTTGCCCACTTATTGATTGGATCATTTGGTTTTTTGTTTTGTTTTTTTGGTTGTTGTTTGTTTTGGTGTTAAGTTTTTGGAGTTTTTTATGTATCTTTGAGATTAATGCTCTATTTGAGGGGCAGGTAGCAAAGCTTCTCTCCCATTCTGTAGGCTCTGTCTTCATGGTCTTGATTGTTTTCTTTGCATGAAGAAACTTTTTAGTTTGATACAATTCCATTTATTGATTCTTGGTTTTACTTCTTGCACTTTAGGCGTCTTGTTGAAGAATTCAGTTCCTAAGCCAAAATGATGGAGAGTTGGGCCTACATTTCCTTCTCGTAGGTACAGGGTCTCTGGTCTAATGCCTAGATCCTTGATCCATATTGAGTTGAGTTTTGTGCAGGGTGAGCTAAGGGTTCAGTTTCATTTTGCTACATATGGATTTCCAGTTTTTCCAGCACTATCTGTTGAAGAGGCTCTGTTTTTCCCTAATGTGTGTTCATGTGCCTTTGTCTAGCATGAGATAATATTTTTGTGGGTTTATCTCTGTGTCTTCTATTCTGTTCCATTGGGCTTCATGTCTGTTTTGGCAATACTATGCTGTTTTTGTTACTATAGCTCTATAGAATAATTTAAGATCTGGTATTATGGTACATCCTGCTTCATTTTCTCAGTAAGGATTGCTTTGGCTATTCTGGGCCTCTAGTTTTTCCAAATGAATTTTGTGACTGCTCTTTCTATTTCTATGAAGAACATTATTGGAATTTTAATAGGGATTGCATTATATCAGTATAGCACTTTTGATATGGCCATTTTGACAATATTAATTCTGCTTATCAAAGAACATGGGAGAGCTGTTCATCTTCTAAGGTCTTCTTCAATTTCTTTCTTTAATATTCTGTACTTTTCATTGTAGAGGTCTCTCATTTCTTTTGTTAGATTGAGTTCCAAGTTTTTTTTTTTTTTTTTGAGCTTCTGTGAATGGGATGGTTTTCCTTATTTCTCTTTCAGCTAATTCATCATTGGTGATTAGTAAGGCAATTGATTTATCAGTGTTAATTATGTATCCTGCTTCTTTGCCATATTCATTTATGAGTTCTGGAAATTTTCTGGTGGAGTTTTTATTTTTGGGGGGGGTCTTTTAAATACAGAATCATGTCATCAGCAGATAGGGATAGTTTGAACTCTTCTTTCACTATTTGTATCCCTTTAATTTCTTCCTTTTGCCTAATTGCTCTGGCTAGAGTTTCAAGGACTGTGCTGAATAGAATTGGTGAAAGAGGACAGCCTGTCTTGTTCCAGTTCTTAGAGGAATGCTTTCAATTTTTCTCCAGGAAAACTTTTCTAATAGAGCATCAGCAGTAAGATAGAGTGTTTGATGTCCAAGAGAACCATTTTTTTCTGTGATATTGGAAGATTTTTGTCTTGGACCAAGCTGTGTAGATCATTTCTGATTATAAGTCACTAGTCAGTAGTCTCTTGGCTTACTCATTTGATAATGAGTAAGCCAAGAGACTACTCCATTCCCGTATGTATCCAACCCAGATGCATACATTGTAGAGGATTCAGACACACTAGCAGCATAAAGCCCTCACTCTTTTAGTAGCCTAACCTTTAGGGCATTCACTGTGCTTCATTTCTGTGGACTTCTTCCTGAAGAATGAAAATCAGGCTTATTATTGGAGATTTATCTGTAGAACAATTCAGATTGAACAGTCTTAAATTCTACCATCATATTCATAATAAATTGAGACTTCAGTAAAGTAGAAAGATCTGTGAAAAAAAAAAAAAACAACAACATGTTTTACTTTTCAGGATTTTGCACCTCGCGTAATTGTGATGTATGTGATTGCTCTTCTTGCTTTCCTATTCTACATCTCCAAAGTTCCAGAGCGGTACTTTCCAGGTGGGTGTTCTTTCACAGAGGTTTTGCAGCTTTATTCTTAAGTATAAGCTTTAAGTAAATGCTTCACAGAATCAAAACTTAGATTTATTTCTCAGCATTTTTGATTATAGAGTAATTCTTCTATTCCTTAATGTTATGTAAAGCCCTACCTTTCAAAGGGCTTTCACATGCTCTTTCTCAGAGTATGAGTTGAATCCAATAAGTGGTGAGGGTCATAAAACAATAGTCCCCCCTTATCTGTGATTTTACTTTCTGCTTCCTGTTATCCAGAGCTAAGAAGAATAATAAAATTGATGAGTCTGTTTGTCCCCAAGATAGTTATAAGCCAGTCACTTAAGAAAAGGATAGTTTTCTACATTCTTCAGTCCAAAGAAAAGTATTTCTGATGGAAAATAACAGAGAGGACACTAGGTGGAGTGATTATTCTCCAAAATATGTATTTGTTTTGACACTGTATCTCTGGAGTCAGATTGCCTGGAAATACTATATCAGCTGCATGAGCTAAATAACTTAAACTTTTGCAGCTCTAGTTTCTTTATATGAAACACAGGGATAATACTTATTTGGGGTTCTTGTCAGGATTAGATGAGAAAATGAACATAAAACAGCACAGTTCCTAACTTGGTCTTCAAAGTGAGATATGTAGTTTAATGAAAGGCAAAATGATGCAAATCCAGGTAAGCCTTAGCTTGACTCAAGAACAACTTTTATGTAGTACATAAAACAGTGTTTTCTTTTTCTTTTTTAATTTGGAAGACAGAAAACAAGGATTTGTTTAAATCCAAACTGCAAACTCAATGCTCCTTCTTCCTAGGTTAGGAATCTCTTCCACAGTGAATTAAAGACGGGAAGGAGAAAATGTGAAAAACCCTGGAATAGAGAATGAATCCACCACAGATTCTCAGGCATTCTTCTGTACTTGATTTTTCACCCTGAGGTTTGAATAGGAATGGGAATACTAAGAGCCTGAGTGTGTACACATCAGGCTGTGGGAACATTACTAGGATATGCTCCTGAATTGAAGATCAACTATCTTCCAGGCAGGGCCAGAATTTTCCTCAGAAAACAGATTCTGGTAAAATATATTTTTTAATAACTTTGTTAATGATTCTTTTAAAAAATTCTGTTCCTGATCACAGACAAGTAGAAGATCGAGCCATAAATTTTTTTTTACAGTATGTGATTCTGGCTATAGTGTTTTTAGACCTTAAAATATCAATGTCCAGGTTTTAGAATTGTCTAATATAGAAAACCTACAAAAGATCAAATGTTCTGTAACTTAACTTTTATCCAAGATGAGCTTGATATAAAATGTGCCCCTTGAAGTTGAATGTGTGGTTTAGTGCAGGTATGTGAAAGCAGTAGAAATATGGAGACCATAAACACTACAGGCTTTACAGGTGAAAGTGATAGTCTCAGGGATAAGTACCTTCTTTCATGTATGAGAGAACTGTGAGGAAGTGTAGCTGGTGAATAATGGGATATTTAAAAAAAATTAAGCCTAAAAATTTAAATTCAGCTCACATTAAATTTTTTAAATACATAAACACCACAGTGGTATTTGATGGGCCCAAGATGTCCAAGGTATCATGAATGGAATTTAATAGATCCCTTGTACTACTGTTTACCATTACAAGATAACCAGTTTTCTTTTCAAATTCCCTGTATTTGCTTTTTGTTTGTTTGTTTGTTTGTTTCTTTGGTACTGGGGATTGAACCCAGGGGTACTTTACCACTGAGTCACATCCCCAGCCATTTTTATTTTTTATTTTGAGTCAGGTTCTCACTAAGTTGCTTGGACTGAATTTGGTTTTTAAAACTGAATCTGTTTTAAAAGAAGCTTCTTTAGGAGTCAAGAAGTCGGTGCCCTACCCCACCCCCAAAAAAAAGAAAAGAAAAAAAAAAGCCAAGAACCTATATAGAAAGAATCCTGTTGACTTACACTTTAATATTAATGTTCTGCACTAATTATTATTCTTGGTAAGACAAAAATAAGAAGAGGTTGGAGAATAGTTACATTACAGGACCGTAGACTCACTAAGAGAAAGTTTACACTTGTTTTTATAGCTGTTCTTCTGTTTTACACCAGGAAAGATCAAGAAGCTTTCCACATTTTAATTATTAATCTCCATGGAATTTAATATTTAGCCATAAAAAGAAATTAAATTGTTTTCTGAAATTGTATGTGAACTAATCAACCTTAGTTAATTAACCCATTACTACCACAGAATTTTGCACATTATTCCATTAGAGTATTAAGATTCGGGACTGAGGTTTCTCCTTGCATACATGCATAAAATAAAGAAGTGCTTCTAGCAGGTTCATATCTAAACACAACAGTGCATTTCCTAGCAGGTTCATATCTAAACACAACAGTGCATTTCCTACTCACAGATTCATACCTAAATTACTCGCTGATTTGTAATCCTCATTTCTTCAGTTTTTTTTTTCCCCCATTACACCAGATAGGAATTGAGACATGGGAGGTAAAAGGTCAAATTCCTGAAAATTACAAGTTAGATTTTGAAAATACATTGTGAATATCATTTCTAAAAATTACTTGTGTTCTTGATAAAACCTTAAAATTAGACCCAAATATGTGTTCATCCTTTAAAAAAAAAAAAAAAAAAAAAAAAAAACTTGGATCTCCAGGCACTGAGGCTAACAAAAATGTTCTGCTGCTAAGCCATATTTCCAAGCCTGAAGATTAGAAAATTCTTTTTTTTTTAAATATTTTTTTAGTTGTCAGTTATTTATTTTTATGTGGTACTGAGAATCAAACCCAGTGCCTCACACATGCTAGGCAAGCACTCTACCACTGAGCCACAACCCAGCCCCAGAAACTTATTTTCTTTTAATATCAAAATAGTACAATCAGTATTAATTTCTTTCTACCTTCCTTCTAGGACAACTAAACTACCTCGGATCTAGCCACCAAATATGGCATATCCTTGCAGTAGTGATGTTATATTGGTGGCATCAGTCAACAGTATATGTCATGCAGTACAGACATAGCAAGCCTTGTCCTGACTATGTTTCACATTTGTGAAGAATTCAGGTATGGCCACCTGGTGAATTCAGTTGTTAAGCAATATAAAATGGGGACTTGTATACCCCACTATTTCTAAGGTTCCCTTTCATCTTTTTCTTTTTCTTCTTGTTTAAGGTATCATGGGTAATGCTTTATAAAAATGGAAAAATATACCTAGGCATCTGTAGTAATAACTGCTTTGTAGACCCTTAAAACTACTAATTTGCTGCTTATATAGAAAATGAGAATTAGTTGGCGATCATAACAAATAATCTGAATGGTAACAATGAATGTGAAACTATTGTAGAAACAGGATTCAGTTTACTTGACACCAGCTTAATTTCCTTAGGAAGGGCTCATCTCCATTTGAAATGGAGTCATCCTGTGTGATTACTTTAATAGAAGATATTTTCGTTAAATCATCAAATTTAAGTGCCTAATCAAGGTGAGGTTTGTTACAGCCTATGTTTAATACAAGCTAAGATAGTGATTTTGAGTAATCATAGCCTTTAAATACATGGTTTGTGAAAATCTGGCACTTAAAATATTATTTCCTTTAGCCACAGGTTCTCTCCTTAGAAACATTAGGAATTTTCAGTTCGTCAGAACAAGAATTCTTCTTTAGGGGAGGTATTAAGAAGAGGAACATGCAATGTTACTTTTTATCAAAGAAGAATCACATTAGAAACTAAGGACGTGATTAAGTAACAAATGCCATGATCTAATAATCAAATCATTACTCAAGCCTTTTAATTCCAGAGTTTATTTAATTCCATATCATAATTGAATTCTTGATTATAGAAGATTTTGATCCCAAAATTCTAAAAGAAATTTGATGATGAGGACTCCCAGCTATATGGGTGCTACTTTCAAGGCCATAAGATTTACATGGCCCTGATTTGACCCTGAACTGAACCTTAAGCCTTAGAATAAAGTCATGCTGATGCCCCACTTGATGAGGACTGTGCTTTAGTCTTCACCTTATGTGTAAGTTAACATTGCATTGATAAAATGTTTATATTCACCATCTAAAATTTGGACTTGAAGCTGGATGCAGCAGTGCATGTCTGTAATCCTAACAACTCGAGAGAGGCTGACGCAGGTGGATCACAAGTTTGAGACCAACCTAAGCAATTTAGCAAGGTCCTAAGCAACTTAGTGAGACCCCTGTATCAAAATAAAAAATAAAAAGAACAGGGGATATAGATATAGCTCACTGGTAGAGTGCCCCTGGGTTCAATCCCCAATACCAAAAAAATTAAAAATGAATACAATTTGGACTTGAAGCATTAAATTTGTCATTGTTTATACTTAAAAAAATAGTTTTACTAATACAGTCGTTGCCGTTCGTTCATTGATCATTTCATATGCATAAATTAAATCTCTTAAAGCAGACATTCATAAAAAATTGTTGTTAGACTATAAATTATTACCAACATTTCTTAATGAGTTGACAAACTGTTTTAAATATTGGTATGTTTTCAAGATAGAACTGACTGGATATCTAAAAAAATGTTCATTGATGTTGAATCTTATTCCCAATATGCCTTTTGTACATTCAGTATTAGAAAAGTTACTTTAATGTGCCTCAGTTTATCCATCTGTAAAATGTTGTTCCTTTCCAGTGTAGTGAGTTTGGAATATACATTTTCCATGTTGGTATCTCAGCAAGGAGAATTTTCTTCTAGTGGGCCCAGTAAGGGCATGCTATATCATACTCATTATTATGGTGGAATGCTATTATGAAAATGGCTATAGTATCTCATAGACCACAGTGTGATTTATATACTAAGTAATAGGAGATTTTGGTGTAAATAGGACATATTTCCCCTAAAACATCCTTTATTGGCTTACATAATACTACTGCTTCTAAATTGACATTTCATCCAAATGAAGTACCCTAAGTAGTTATCATCAAGTTAAAAATGAAGGGAAAGTCCAGTTATTTTAGGTGTGGAATCATTTTTTTCCAATAAAATATTCTAAAAAATAGCCTTTTAAGTTTAATTTTTTAAAAAATTCCCATCTTATATAGTGTATGAATTATGTAATACTTGCCACCCAAACTGATACATTAAAAAAGAGCATATTTTGTTTTTAAATGATTATTTCTTTGAATTTAAAGGGCATACAGGTCTATAGGAAGAATTATTCCTTATTAATACTTAAGTGTTTTCTGAAAATGTTAAATATTGTAAGAAAGCTATCTTCTGATTTTTATCTTTACTATGATGTATTTATTGTAAAGGAATATTCACATGAATGTGGGTTGCTGTCAACTATAAATACTTATGTATGTCAGCATTTACTGACCACCTACTATGTGCACAGTACTACTGGTAAAATGTTTTAAGACACTGTTAACATTAAAGAATATTTAAAAGTTGCCTAGAAATCTGAGCCTTGTAATAATGTATATATGTTATTTTTTGTTATTAGTTAATTAAAAGTATAATTTCCAGCTACAATACTAAAAAAGACTACTTTTAATTTTTACCTATGTGTAAATTATAAAAAGCTCTTTATCTAGACTTTACAAGTATATTTTAAAATTATTTTTAGCTTTTTTTTTAAGTTACCATAGCAATTTTTATAGTTTAGTTAACTCATTTAAGAAAGTTATCTTTCTCTATAAAGCCATTTTCAAATAGCAAGATAGTGCCGGTTTATTTTTGTTTATTACTCTGAGTGCAATTCTGTAAGCTGCATGGTAAAATATGTATTATGTAAATAAACTGGGTTTACTAAATATATTAAGTGCTGCTTGTCATTCTTTTTAATACATAACAGCTTTAAAAATCATATTTTAGAATCAGGAATGAAGAAACAGGGAATATCTTGTCACATCACATGGCATCCCACCTGGACAGAGTGTACGATTTGAAGATTGTGGTTGACTGGCATAAAGCTGTACAGCTCTCCATTTGGCAGGTACCTACTAGAGATATACTTTGCCCTGTACTAACCGTCAAGGGGCAAAGCTTGCATTTCTACATTCCTGCCAGTTGCTGAATAGGTCCATATCCACCCCAAATCATCATTCTTAGTTAATTCCATTCCTGCCAAAGAAGTGTGTAAAGAATCAGCTCAGCTATTAGAAGAGAGGCAGAAGTATCTTTTATCTGCATTATCACAATAATCATGTTTATACTGAAGAGAGGTATAGATGTTCTTGAATACTGAGCTCCCCTGAAATTTGATACCATACTTCTGTACAGTAGTAAGGTAATGATCAAGAATTGAAACTGCCTTAAAAGAACACTTTTTGAAGGGAGATAGAAATAGTATGGCCCACTTATGAAAAGTGAACCTCTGTATACTCACATGCCTGAAACGAACAGCCACAAAAGCCTTCATCTTGCTCTACAAATGTAGGATTAAACACTACCTAGCATGCATGTGCTCTCAGTTGTGCCAGCCATGTTTTTATCATGTAACAAATACAATTTCAAGAATTCAAACTTTTAATATGAGAATATTAACTACATATGAAGCTTAAGCTCGGCTTCCTGAAAAAGGAATTATTCAAACCAAACAGTTCAAGTTGCACCATAAGGGGTTAACTATAACAATTTGAACAGTGATACATACAAACTTTTAAATATAACTTTCTCTTCATTTGTGATACTATGGTGTTTTGCATTATTAAGAAGATACAAAAGCCCTTTTTTTTCCACATAACTTGAAATGAATGTTACTACTTAAAAAAAAAAAGTACAAAGTAAGATGAATCTTGTTTTTGGTTGAGAAACTTGTCATAAGCCACCAATCTAGACTCCAGTTTAGGGGATATTACATTATAATACCACAACCTTGACACCAAGCTTTAGTTCATCAACCCCATGTTTTCCTCATTAATGTTCCAAAGACCAAAATAGTCAAAAGACTTTTAACAATTATATATGTTAGCAGGCTTTTAACTCAATAGAAGTTTATATCCAGTATTTTAATAAGACAATAATGAAAAACTCCAAAGTCACTGATTATAAAGAATAGGTAATCCATTTTTAATTTATTGCATTTAAAGAAAGAAGATTATTAAAAGAGGTATGATAAATACAGTAAGAAAATAACTTCAAATTTCAAACAAAACAAAGTGTATCAGGGACAGAATACAAGAATAAGCAATATAAAGGCAATAAAGTCATAAAGTTAGTTAGTGCTTAATTAGATATAGGAGGGGGGATAACCAATCCTGTCTCACAAGTTTCCCAGCTACATTTGAGGACTGAAGTTATTTTAGCAAGTATGTTTTACAACTATTAGAAATACAATAATGATGTAATCCGTTTTTTTAAAGGTTAAAGTTATTTGCTTAGTGGTACATAAAAGGCTTCAGAAAATTCAAGTTTAACAAAAAATGGAAGTGTAATCAAAGAAAGTGCACTTAAAGCTGTTTGCCAGCAATTAAAAAAAGTAGCTTCTATACTGCTATTAGATGACTTCTTGATCACAAAAGAGCATAGTAATAAAAACAATTCTCTTTCAAAAGTAGCACTATAAATTTTAAAATAAAACAAAACCCCAAGTGACCCTTTGCATTTTTACTTATTTTATTCTTTTAGTGGCTTTTGTAAACCTTCACTAGGAGTGAATGTTCTTTTAGCTATGATTGTGGTTGCAATTCCATTTTTTAAAAATTCACATTAACTCCACAGTAGAGAGATGTGATGTTCATGCGTGTGTATATAATTATATCTTAATATGTAAAACACCACTGAGTATAAAAGTTCTCAAATAATTATTGTTATTCTCACAGTAGATATGTCATCTCATCCTCACAGTAGACTGTCTATTCAGTTATTGGACCTAAAATGATAAGAGTAGTTTTGCTAAAAAGAAAAAAATGAAAAATTTACTGCACATTCTATATATAAACAAATGTACCCAAACTCCTCAGAACTAGTGATTAAATACACTTGTACCTTCTGACAGTGCTTATGTGAAGTACCAGAACTTAAACTCAGCAGAAGAGCTGAGTAGTAAGAAACTGTTCTGATGAACACCAACAAAGAAGAGTGGATTCCAACTTAGTATGTTCCACCAGCAAAAAGAAAATAGCCTATCATTGTTACACAGTAAACAGGGTAGGACTGAAAGGTGCATGTATCTGCAAATCTAGATAATGTTATAACTATGCCCAAATACAGATACCCAAGGATGGCAAATGAGTGTTACCACTTCTGAATAAATATTCTAATCAGTTACATTTCATTTAGCCTGCAACTTCCCTTCCATCACCTATTTTATATATAAATATATATGTATATTTATGTATAAATATACATATTTATATATATACCAGTTTTTCTGTTTTAGCAGATACATTCTTCAATGTCATAAAAACTGATCTTTTTAATACATTTTATTGAAGTGATATTAAAATAGTTAGGCAGATGGTCCACTTTTAAAAAGATGATTCAGAATCAACAAGCACTGTTAAAGCTGTTAGGAAACAACTTTGGCCTCAGAATTTTGCTAGCTTCTTGTGTTACTTCCCTTAGTGTGATGTTCAAGTATAGCAGGTTTAGAGTTATAACTACTTTGCATCCTTAGAAGCACAAGGCACACCCAAATAGTAATAGGATTATACTTTTCTTTTAGCTTCCTTAAATCAGAACTTGACCACCCCATAACAGAACCAAACTTTTACTGAGTGCTGTGTGCCAGGTACTATGTTAAATGCTACCATGTGCCTTGGGAATTTAATTCTTATCAGGGAATTAACCTGGGCATCAGTTGATTATGGTGGGGAAGATGATCAATGAAAATGGAAAGTATGAATCTCTGCTCCTTGGAAAAATGCCTCTTACTTCAACACAAAGGAATTTTCCCATTTTTATTCCATTGGATTCCCCAATCGAATCCTAATTTTTTCCTCCTACCTACCATCTCATAAGAGGAAAGTCACCAAACTATGCTATAATAGAATGTAAATATTTTCAGCCAGGGCAGAATTGTTTCCTTGGAAATCTGTCCAACATTATAAGCCAAAGGGTCTCATCACTGTCTGAATCATTTACGTTATTCAGTGTACTAAAGAGCAAAATAAAACTAGGTATTTTATGTTTACATCTTAAGGAGACCATATTAGTTTACTACCCTTCTAAAAGATGAGCTAATGAGGACCAAGAGATGGAAGACTAAATAGTCAAAGAACATATTGTGAACACATTATCCAACAGATTTCCTTTTTTAAAAAAAATCTTGATACAAACCTACTGTAGCTCATGAATTTACTCTTCACTTTTAAAAGAAAGTATCACTTGAATCTATTTTGTAGTTTAAAAGAACATCTATTTGCACATATGCATTAGCAGTATTAATCAACCTGAGAATCAGAAAAAAAGGTGCAAACATAATATTTGCCTTTGGCACAAGGATAAGTAATTGGTGCAGTCCAGCTCTAGAAGCACAACTATAAATAGTAATGTAATGCCTGGTCTGCCTCTGCTACATTGTGATTCACATATTGCTTCCACATTCATCAATTTCTATCCAATTTAGCATGTAGAAAGCAATAAAAAATGTGGATTAGTTACATATGCTTTGCTTCATTCCAAGTTCAGAACTGTGAAAACAGGCAAATAATTTACCCTAGTGGGGCACTATAATTAAGATAGTCTTTTAAGATTACTCATAAAATTACTCATAAAATACACTTTAATTGGATGCAAAGAGCAACCAAAGAAAGTGCTAGCTGATGAATTTCCATTCCTTTTCATAATTGTTCTAGAAACTTACAAATGTTAATCTGAGAGGGAAGAGTTAATTATAACTTAAAGCTTAGATAGATATTCACATTAATTCATATGTCATTATTATCATTAAACATGATTTCTACAAAATCTCAAGTTTCTAATTAGGATTTATGGTGTAGAAAAAAGGCAGTTTGGTAGCTGGGTTCTTTTCACCAGAGACACAATCAGCTAGCAGAATTAAGATGTTAGTCCCTCATCATCTAATACCTTATATCCATATTAAGATCTGGTGTGTTAGTGCAGAGGTACTAGTAGCAGGATGCACAAGTCCTGCCTATAAGGCTGTGAGGGTGTCATTGTTCTGTGCACTTTATTAAAATTACTCCACTGTCTTAACCTAAGTAAAATAACTGTTGCTCATGACTTGGGGAATATTGATGAAGGTGGTAATTTAACAAAGTACATTATGAAATACAACATGATTTTACATTGTAAACATCTTAAAAATTCAGGGGTTCAGCCACATTTGTTTTTCCTGAAATAAAATTTCTATATAACCCTTGTCCTCACACCCAGTTTTTTTTTTTATTTTTTGTTTGTTTTTCAATTATCTGCTTCCTTAGGGACATGATAAAAAGTTTTTGGCAAGAAGCCATTTGAAAACAATAGTGTTTCTAAAGTATTCAATGTTTTTTTGTTCTTACATAACATTCATGTCTTCTACATTTTTCAAATGCCAGATATGTCTCTTTACAGTTTTGCTCTAGGTTTCAATTAGATACTCCATATTTCTAACATTTAATTGACAAATAAAAATTATATATATATTTATCATGTACATGTTTCAAAATTTGTATACATTGTAGAAGAGCTAAATTGAACTAATTAACATACATTATTTCACATAATTATCATAAGATATCCCATATTAATGGCACTTATTTTTTAAAATAAACAGAGTTTTAGGCACAATAGTCAGTATCTTCTGGCTCTGCTTTGTAGAGAAGCGTGTATGAACTAAAGTCTCTACACTCTCCAGATAAGATCCTCCTAATTCTTAAGGAGAGCTAGATTGCTCGTTTATTTTCTGTGTGAAAATTAGAAGAGACCATAAAATTCATAAACACAATCAATGTATGTACAAAGGAGCCTAGTTTTAAATGCTGGATCTGGAATGAGCCTGGGATATGCACATAAGTGACACTGTGATGTCAAAAATAATGATACAGCTTTATTGTCCCTTCTCAGTGTCTACACACCTGGAATGGAAAGGTGCCATGTGCTTTCATTGGAAGTACCACACTTTGCATTTCCATACTGTGATGTCAGTAGCAGAAACGCTTGGGTGCAGCTTTCAATTTAGCTCCCTTTTCTGCTTTGAAGAGGCATCAAGTTACTACCCTGTAGAGATACTTCCTTTTTCTATTTGGTTTATTTAAAAATCACCTATCCTCACTGACCTGTAAGAATGAATGATATAAAGAGCTATACAAATAAATTTTCTTCAAATTCATAAAACTATTCATATTTTTTTGAAACAGGAATAAATGCCAAGAATCCATCAGAAGTATCTACTGTTTAGAAGGAAATGGAGCAGCACCAAATGGGTCTAATTCAACTGGTTGGGACTGTTGGGACTGATGTGGCGGGATGCTTTGCACCACAAGTTCTGTAAAGGGCACTGCACCAAAGTCATCCATTTTCAACGCATCTGCACTATGGAATGACCCATGTAGTGAATTCTGTCTTGGCCGCCCAGGCAGGACAGTATTGTGATCAGCACGGATGTCACTCAGGCCCTGATGTGGCTGGTGCCATGATAGGTCTGGAGGATGGAAGGGCTTGGCACCAAAGGGATCCAACAGACTTTCCTCTGGTTGTAGGACACTCCCTCTGTCTTTCCCATCAGTCAGTGCAACACTGATGTTCTCTTTGGAGTCTGAGATGGTTAAAAATTCATTGCTGCTTTGAGAGTCTCTGCGGCCCACTTTCTTGTGCCTGCGAGCCCTCTCTGGAGTGCGGTAGGTAGGCTTCAATGTCTTCTTCACGCTAGTTGGTGTGCCGTGATGCCTCTTCCCGTTACTTTTGGACATATCCTGCTTCGTGCGCCTCTGGCGAGAGGACAGTTTCTGTAAGCTGCGCTGTTTGACTTTTTGCTGCTGACTTCCGGTTATCTCCTCAAAGGGCACAAGCCCAAAAAGGTCCTCCTTACTTTCGCTTTTACTTGTTGATGTGGGAAAAGGCTGAAAAGGGGTAGAGCCGAATATATCTACACTTTTGGGACAACCAGGAAGAGCATGTGCCTCAGACCCCACTACAGGGCAGTCCTGGACATTCACCTTCTTGCTGAAGGGTGCTTTAGTGAAGACATCAAATTCCTCTTGCTCTAGTCCCACAGTAGGAAACATCTGTCGAGAAAGGTTCTTTTCATTCTCTCCTTGCTGGGGCTGTTGAGCACGCACTGCGAAGAAGGGAACAGCACCAAATACATCAAATTCCTGTTTGGGAGTCTCCCTCCCAACATCAGAGCATACATGGGTTAGGGTGAGGAGTGCTGCATTAGGATCTTGGGTTGGTCCGCTGCTGTACTTTGCTTTGGCCTGCTCATACTCAGAATCAGAGCTGTGTTTCTCTTCTTCTTCCTCATCTTCAGAGTCCATGAGGAGAGGCCTGTGACCCAGATTTTCTGGTTCAGTATCATCATCATTACACTCTCCTTGTTCTCCAGGAACTTCTTCATCGTCTTGCTCTTCCTCTTCACTACTCTTAGGAGAAGGGGGATCTGACTCAAAATCACTTTCAGAGTCATCATTCCCCTTTTGTACATGACCCCGTACTGATAAATTCTCTGAGGTTTTCTTTCCAACCGGCTGATCTTTAGATACTGGACTTGCTTTTCCATTCTTGATAGGGTTTCTGGTGCTATTTTCTTGATTCATGGATGGATATTCACCTTTCTTTTCAGGAGAACCTGCAGGTTCAAATAAAAAATATTATAGCCTTCCTGTACATTTCAAACTCCATTTTCATGAAGCATATAATCCCTCATACCAATTACCTCAGAGGAAAAAATAATGTTGTCAAGTCTTTGTCACTGTCCTCAGCTACATGGTTAGGTCCTTATTGCAGTTATACATACTTGTCTCTGGTCTCTATGTCACAGACCCTCACTGATTTTACTTATAGCACCCAGACTAAGACCCTGAAGATAAAAAAGCAAAAAAGTTTTTTCTCACCACCACTGATGTAAGATTAGTCACCAAACAACACTGAGTTTATATTTCAACTTTGTTTTCTCATAGAAATCAATACATTTCTATAGGCATGGATACCTTGTCTGTTTAGTTATATGTTTCACTAATTTTTTTCAAATCAGCATTTTGACTTTTACATATCAATTTTGTTTTTTGCTATACTGAGGATTGAACCTAGGGATACTCTACCACTGGGCTATATCCCCAACCCTTTTTGAGACAGGGTCTCACTAAATTGGCCAGGCTGGCCTTGAACTTGCATTCCTCCTGTCTCAGACTCCCAAGTCACTGAGATTACAGGTGTGCACTACTGCACCTGGTTTAAATCAGTATCTTCTGAGTTAACTTAGGGTGAGTGCATCCTTCATAGACTAATCAAAGCTAAGGACCAAAATGTATCAAAAATGCTCTTCCTTTAATTACAGTATCCATTGTACTAGACATTCCATTAAAGGCTATCTTTAAAACAACTGTAAACTATCAGTAGGCTAACTATCAGTGATAGGCAATTAAATTTCACCAAATATAGAGCTTTAAAATCTATATTGTATTTAGAAAAGAAATATAGTTTATTAGTATACATGAAAATATACTACCTTCCCAATACATTGGTATACTGAATTGATTTTACCAGAGGTAGCAGTCAATTTGATTTAGTCATACATACTCATCCCTTCCCTTCAGGACCAAATATTTTCAAAACAATTAGATGGGGTTGGGAGTACAGTCTGTCATCACAAGAACGGGTTAGCTTGTGATGGAGGAGGGACCATTACTTCGTCATCATTAACATGGTGATCTCTGGCATATGGTACCTCTGGGTTATCTTCTCCTTTTTTAAAGTCAGCACTATCATCTTCCTACAACTGTGTAAGCCTTGTCTTTCACTAACATCTGCTTAAAATATGTGTCTTCCCTAGAGTTCAATCCTTGGATGTGTTTCTCCCTCTGTGGCTTCTCTCATACTACTTGTATGTTAACTCATACTACTTGTATGTTAACTACAAAATATACTAATAGCTTTTGGCTGAGTTGTATTTTTCTAACCCAGATCTTACTCATGAGTTATAGATGCAGATCTCTAGTGAACACTTATCAGAATATGTATCCTACCATTACCCTCAAACTCAAACATTTCAAAAGGGACCATCTTTTTTGTTAAGGTATTCTTCATCAGTTCCCTTTAGTGGACAGCACTTCCATGTACGTAGGTTCCTCAGACCAGAAGAAATCTGAAAATCATCTCTCCTCTTCCTACCAGTGTGTGCCTGTGGTTTTTAAATCTCCTGAATTTCCCTTTCCTCCCTCTTCCACTTGTCTATTCACTCATTATTTCTTATCTAGAAACTAAGCCTCTAAACTTGCTTCTTTGCCATGATTTTCATAGTCCCCAAATGGCTCCTTTACCTTGTCACCATAATAAATTTTTTTTTTCCAAACTAATCCCATGACTCTTTGCTTAAAATCTTCCAGTGGCTGTTTGCAGGGTTCTCTATTTAGGTTCTGTTTTGCCAAATCTATAGTCTCACACCCTGTGTTTCCCATGTTATTCTTTATTACAGCCTACTCAAACTCAGGAACCAAATGGCTATCCACCCTCTTAGGAATATACTTGTGAAATAACCTGTAATACTCTCCTATCTTAACATCTCGTTCCCACTGCACTTTAATATGAATATTCTACCACTGCCTCATGAAGGTGGCTATGTTTCAAGACCCAGCCCAAATCATAGCCCTTCAGAGCCACCCCTTAAAAAAATACCATTTTGTATTTGGTGTGCCTGATGAAACCTAGTATAAGCCTTAATTGTAATATCTACTCCACTGAACTGCAAATATATTCATCTCTACACTAGCACTGACTGAATCAATATGTATTAAAATGAAACATTGACTACTGTGAGTTCAACTATATTCAGAATATAATAAGAGAAGTTACAAGAAATATGAAGGAATAAAAATAAACTCTACATCTGTGGATATTTTCAGCTCAGAATTCAATCACTTGCATTTTCTTATTTCATTCAGTGCTTTGAAATGACAAAGTAGGGAGGATGGGTGCATAAGTCTACCATGGGCAGTCTGTGAAGGACTGCACAATGAGAAGGAGCCAGCTATGCAAAGGATAAGCTGGAATCCGCTCCAGATAAAGAGTAATGACACATTGGTGGGACTATAAATGGGCTGGTGTGGTTGAAGCACAGTGAGCAAGGAGGACACTGTACAAAATGAAGTAGGAAAGAATGGAAAATAACAGAATTGTGTAGGTCCCTGTAAGCCATGAATAAGATGATTAAAAAGCTTTAAAATGTGTGTCAGGATGAGAATTATATTCCAAAAAGATGACATGTAGAAAAGTAAAATGAAGTGGAAAAGGTGTGTGTGGTGTAGAGGAGGCATCAGGGAAAAGAAAATTGCAGTAATTCCAGTTAGAGATTATGTTAGCTTTGATGACAATAGCAGAAGGGTAGATAAAAGTGGAATACATCTGCTGTCGTGTATAACTAATTAGAACAAATTTTTTTTTAAATAACAAAATATACATTCTACTGTCATGTATAACTAAAAAAAGTGGAAGAGTCAGAGTGAAGAGAAAAATTCAGGAAAGATGGCAATACCATTAACATACAAAGAGTAAGTAAGAAATAAGTTGAACTGGGGATATATATCATTATATCATATATAATGATATATAACATGGGCTTGCCCTGGGTACAATCCCCAGCATTGAAAAAAAAATTTTTTTTTCCTAAAGAAGCTGGGAAGTAGAGATAATAAAAATTTCATTTTGGACACATTAAACTTGATGATGTGTAAATCATTTGACATGCAGTTAAGGATAAAGCAGATATTCACGACTTGAGCCCGTTTAGTGTTTAGTTAAAGAAAATAGATTTGGGTATTATCACCATGTAGACAGAGTCACAGACTAAAGGACATCACCTAAAAAGAAAAGAAAGCAAAACTGAACCCCAGGGTGCAAAACATTCAGAAGTCAGTAGAAGAGGAAACTGCAAAGTGAATTGACAAGTACCAGTCTAAGAGGACTAAGCCCATGCAAGTGCAATGTCATGGAAGCCAACAGAGAAGACAGTTTCCAGGAGAGATGAGAGACAACAGGGCCAGAAGGTGCAAAGAGCTACACTAAACTGAAAACAGAATATGCCCATTGATCTACTCATCTTTAGAGGTTTATTGGCAACCTTGACCTTGGTAGTGCTAGTAAAGACTGGGAGACAAGATTATGGAAAATTCCATCAGGTTATACTTAAATAGAAATATAACCTGCCAATTCTTTAAAATCAGTTAAGAGCTATATGCTACCTTTTATCCTAACAGAGTAGGACCAAATCAAATACATTCTCAAGTTTGACTATTCTCCCATACAGCATACTTCTGATATTAAAAAACAAAAATTACTTTTAGATCGAGTAGAATTTATTTTCATGGATTATTAACTCAAAATATGTATGGTTCCAGGAAACTCCCAGTCATCACTCATGGACTATTTCTGCTAAGATACATTTTATCTTATTACCTCAAGCTACTGAATAGCTTAGTAACTTGCTATGCACAACCCTCATCTTTGTTCATGGACACCTCCAGTAACATCACAATGTTTCCTAATATACATTTCAAAGAATGCTATTCCTGTAATAAGAAGCAAACAATTCTGTGGCCTCAGGCAACCAAGTCTATGGAATGATGCATTCAATATTCTGCTTCCACCCCACTCACCTGGAATATGCTTGTTAGAGGTGCTAACGAACCCCACACAGAAGAATCTTTAATTTTTATAAAACTAGCATTTCCCAAATTTTCTTCTCTGTGCTTTTATTTACAGGTAACACCTGTTAACCTTTATAAACAATGATGTACCCAAGCACTTTGGGGAAATGCTTCTCTGGGAGATTTTCCATTTCTAGGGAACTTAATTTTATTCCTGAAGATCTTCTGGAACATTTAACGCAGTATAGATATTCCACTTTGCAGAGTGTCCTTCAATTCACCTTTACTTTATTATTTTTATAGTTCAATTACAGTCTTCTTAAAATATACTGTTTCCATTACCCAACTAGCCATCTCTTCTTTCCAGAACACACCTGCTGCACTCTTATTCTGACTGCACTGTTATCTTCTCAACATTGCATGAATAGAGATAAAAATATTTGTTGTGAAGTGCCATGCAGATACATTTTTGTAACTGTCAGTGTGGATATAAATTTGTGAGGTCTTTTTACTTACCATTTTTTTTAAACATATCTTTCCAATGAAAACATTGCCCATTATTCTGATCGGAGCATAATAAAATATTGTATATAACACTTTTAAATATTTATCACTACATTGTTTCTAGTTTTACTGCATTTAAAATAGAACCATGACATTTATGCACCTTTTTTTTCCCCTTAAGGAAAAAAACCCTCCCTTTTAGCACTTTGACTTTATCCATTTATTGTTATTTCCTTCTTATGAATAATACACATAAGGAGTATGCATATATATGTGTAGCATAAAAATAACTCAATAACAATCCTGCCAAAATCACAGCTATTCTAACCTTTCCTCATGCATGCAACGGAATAATAATAGGTTTTATTTCATATTGCTGTTGTGAAGAAAAGACTAAAAACAGTTCATGACACACTGTAGGCACCGTATTATCATCATCCTCTCCAGGGAAAAGCCAAATTCAATTATTTCATCCACCACATTCAATAATCTTCTAGTAACTTTTCAGGGCTTAATTAATCTAAATGAGAGGAAAATGGGGAGGAGGGAGAAGAGAAGAAGCAACTCATCGATAATTCAAGAGAAGCTCAGGTCCACTTTAGAAATGACCAGAAACAAAGTATGCTAACAAATGTATATCCACACCCAAGGATATATTTTTGATCCTGGAAATTATATCTCTGATTTTTAAATAGCTACATTAGAGAGCACAGTATAAGAAATGAAAAAGAACTAATTTTAAAAAGAGCAAGAAAACACATAGTGATGGCATCTTTGTGGTTTCAGAATAGGTCCCTAAAAAGTATAGGCAACTGATTGATGTAGACAGAATAGTTTTATTTATTATTATCTTCACTTCATAAAACTAAAATATTCATCTAAATTCCTTTGTCTCCCATATTCTCATAGTCCATTACTCTCTACTTCTTCAAATTTTTACTCCTTCATAAACTTTGTAGTCAAGAGCAATAATAAGGCTCTCTGAAAACATACTTATAACAACTTTAGTGGTAAGCACCATTAAACCAGATTTAAGTCTATGTTGTCAGATCTCTCTAGTACCTCCTGTTAAAAGAAGATTAAAAAGAAGATTCTGACCTGCCAGAATAATCCTAGATAAGTTTACATTCTGCAGTAAAAGCAATCTATCTAAGCATCCCCTCTTCGTTGTGAAGCTAAAAGACCCAAGAAAGAAATGGGAATTATACAAAGAAAAAAAAAATTGTGGGCTGGGGATGCAGCTCAAGCAGTAACGCGCTCGCCTGGCATGCGCGGGGCACTGGGTTCAATCCTCAGCACCACATAAAAAAAAAATAAAGATGTTGTGTCCACCGAAAACTAAAAAATATTAAAAATTCTCTCTCTCTTTAAAAAAAAATTGTGTCAATATACAGGCATTCCTCAGTATCTGAAAGGAATTGTTATAGGACCTTTCCCAGATATCAAAATCGTCTTTATGCTCAAATCCCTTAAATAAAATGATGTAGCATTTGCCTATAAGCCACTTCATCCTCCTGTATACCTTAAATCATCTCTAGATGACTTACAATAACACAACATAAATGCTATGTAAAAAGTTGTTTATAACAACTGTATTGTTTAAGGAATGATGACAAGAAAAAAATCTGAACATGTTCAATTCAAGTGAACTAGTTTTTAATATTTCTGATCCACAGTTGGTTGAATCCAAGGATGTAGAAGGTCAACTGTATTTTAAGGCTTTTAATCCTGATCTATAGACACAAAAGACGGTCAAAGTGAGTATTACAAGTTAGAAAGTTGGTTTTAGCCATACAATGTATATAGTACTTTAAAATCTGGGCCCTAGCAAAATCCATTTATTTTCCTAAACATAGTCCTGTAATTAAAAAAAAAAAAAGTCAATGATTCCCATTATTTGCTTCTGAAGACAGACTGCTTCTTCTCAGTTGTTAGATTAAATAATACATAATTGATCTACTATGAAATTTAATCAGGATTATCTCACTGCCAAAGTTAATTTCTCAAAAGTATAGCCCTAAATATGTTGCTTTTTAATTCAATATATCATAAATCCTAATAATACAAATCTCAGTGGAGATTATAACAAAAAAATGTTTTTTTTTTCAAGTGAGTGGAAGGGAAGCTATAATACTTAAAATAAGCACTAGTAATGTGTACTTACAGCATAAACAAATGTTTAGAATGTGGATCTTATCTCAGTTACATCTTTTCTTTATTAATTCATTTTGGTAACACACTGTAAAATTTCCTATCTTGATCCATTAATTTTTATCTGTGGCTTTAAGCAGAGAATGTCTCTTTCCTTAAATGAAATATAGTAGAATAATGGGGATGGGGTTGTGGTTTAGCGGCAGAGAACTCACCTAGCACATGGGACGTGCTGGGTTTGATAGCACCACATAAAAATAAATAAATAAAATAAAGGTATATTAAAAAAAGAAATATAGTAGAATGATATTTTGATGGGGTGACTTCTACTCAAGTCAATGTTCTTCATTTTGTGCCATAAAACTACAACCTAAAAATTTCAGTTTTTAGTATCTTAGCAAGAAGTTAAGATACTAAATGAAGTGACAATGGAGTATTTATTAATTTATTCAGTTATTTAATATGCAAATGGTATGAAAAAATCTATGTGATCATTTATCAGCAAATCTTTAAAAAAGGGTTAATCAACTGAGAGCTATTATTTCACTGTTCCCCAAAGAACAACAAACAAGAAGACCATCAAGTCAAAACATATTACATATTTTTTGTGTGAAAAAACTCAAAATAGTGAATACATTAATATATTCCATGTATATACAAGAAAAGTATATGTAAGAAAAGTATGGGATAAAACTTTAAGGCATGTACTAGGGATATTTGTTTCTATTTTTAAATTTTTCAAGAAAAACATTTTCAAAGATTCAGTATTGTGAATTAAGAATACTAAATGTTCAGAGCCTTCATTTGAAAAATGACACACTTTCAAAACTGGAAGAAACTTTGAAGATTATATAATGAATAATGGTCTAAACCATTTCAAAATGAACTGAAACTTTCACCTGAGGGGACATATCTAACTACCAGAAGCACTTGGACCAGAATGCAGGTCTTAACATCTGGTTTAGAGATCTTTGGATTCTTTACTTCTATTGGACTCCATTATCTGAAATAATAGCAATTCTAGTCTTTTGAGGTTGGTTTTGATGGCTGGAAATAGCCAAAGTTCATTCAAAGCCAAAGACTGAATGAAAATAAGGCAAGTGACTAAGATAATCAATGCAGATTTAAGAAAATTATTAAGAATAGCAAAGGTAGGTTATGAAGTCTTAAATTCTATTTAAGTTAGAAACTCTCAAAGAAATTCCAAGTACTATAAAAAAATGTTAGAGTAAGTATCACTGAAGTAAATGTCAAGAGGATCAGTACTTATTTATACATATAAATTCTGATGATTAAAATCATTCTTATTGTTTTACTTTATTTTATATACAGAACAGCAAAACAGTCAATCAAAGCTATGTTTCAATAATCAAGCATATCTCAGAAAAAAATAAGCTAAACAAGTGAGACAACCAATTAGTCATTTGGCAACTATTTAAAAACATATATCACATTTCCCTTCTTTCATCAGTAGAGAATACAAAATGAAATGCCCTTTGATGACCTGCATTATTTGGAATCATGCCTTATTTAGTATTTGACTCTCTTCATCTGTAAAGTAGGGATAACAATAAACATCTGCCTCACAAATTTGTAGCAGGAATTAAAGTGAAAATACTTGTAGGTACTCATTAAAGGATCATTATGGTTATTGCTACTATATGATACCAATTATATTATCAGTTTTTAGTTACTCATGGAGTACCTAACTATATACTTCTAATGGTACTAAGAAATGAAACCAGATGGATTAGGAAGTAACACTGTCAAGTGTATAAATGTAGTGCCAACAGCTTTTCATATACTATCTCTCAACTCCCCAGTATTAGGTTCCCACATTTGAGTGAAAATGCTCTGTAAGGTATGTTACAATCTTGCTCCGAGTTCTTCTCTTCCATCTTAATAACTACAGCTTCAAATTTTTTCCTCTTGTTTTCCATGTTGGATCACTGTTATGACTTCCTACCATTTCAAAGATACACATAGTTACCACCCAAATCTCAGTTCTTGACTTTTTCTACCTTTTTCTTTTGGATAATCTTAATCCTATTTCATTGCTTCAACTGTATTTTTAAAGCATAAAACAAGAAGGTATTTCTATACATTTAGTCCAATCTCTCTGAATACATAAGAAATTTAAAGCGGATCAAGTTTAAGGCCATATAACAAAGCCATGGGGATTTCTCTTGCTGCTGACACTAGCTTCAAATTCTTATCTGTAAATTCAAGAATCAACCTAACACTAGGATATTTAACATAGCTTATCATCAACCCTTTACAAAATACAACCATAAATTTGTCATATATATATATATCCTCTTTACAAACCCGTACCTGATCAACCCTTTACAAAATACAACCATAAATTTGTTATATATATATATATATATATATATATATATATATATATATATATGAGACAAGTAAAAAAATTCCAACAGGACAAACAATGTATTGTTTCCATTTTACCAAATAGTACTCTGTAGTATGGTATACTTGAGAATGTTTTATAATGCATAAGGTTACATTGTAGAAATATTATAAAGTTTTTATTTAAAAACAAAAAATAATACTCAACTTTACAAGATCCACAGAAGAAAAACATCCAAATAAGCCTTAGTTTCCTCTCCTATAAAATAGGGACAATATTGTAACTTACCTGAAAGAATTCAAAATTATAACAGTCATTCTTATTTGGTGAAATTTTATTAAATATTGGTGGAGGTATATGTGAGACAAAGATTAGATTACTCAAGTATAGTTTAATAATGAATTCATTCATTGAGATACTGAATGGTATTCAAAGATAAATGAGATAGTACCTAACTTCAAGAAGCTTATCCTTCATTTCAACAGATTCTTAAAATGATTATGTTCACTTATGCACTCAGAATCCCATTATTAATCCTGCTTCTACTGATTTGGAAAATGAGTGATCAAGTTAAAAAAAACAAGGCAGTTCTGAAAAACGAGTTTACCTCATCAAATGGATCTAAGACATAAATTTACCCATTTTATGTTTGTGAGTTTTCCAAAAAGAAAATTTCCAAGTGTTCAAATTCCAAAGATCAAAACAGGGCTCAAACTCAAAAGCCAAATTTTTAGTCAATACTTAAAATGATATTTCTCTGAGTAGGTTTTTATGTATTTGTTATAGTATTCTTTTAAATAAATACTTCATAAGAAAAGTGAGATTCTAGTTAATGCCACACTGAACCTTCAAAAATACTATACCAAAATATGTAGAAAACACAAAGTGAGAGGAGAGAAGCATATATTACATCATACCGTCCTCATCACCCACTCTTCTAATCAGGTTTCCATGTAGAGTAGAGGGCAGTTTTCTTTTAGTTATAAAACAGGTGGTACACTTTTAATCTCGTACAAAGCTTCCAGAAAAAAAAAAAAAAAAAAAAAAAACGGAAAATTTGTTTTGATGTTCTTTTCTTTGCTATCAGATTATAGAGGATCAATGGCTTGGAACTGCTATTGTAATTACATGCCTTCTGTTGTCTCATCACTGAGGGTAAAAAGGAGGGTTGTAAGATTCTAAAGCGTACTTTGAATTGGTAGCATACTGCCAACCATCATTTCCCTGCAGTTTACCATGGTAGGCCCAAGGATTAGTGGATTAAGATTAGGTTTTATCAAAGCCTGTACAATTTCTCTAAAGACACAGTATGTGACAGGGTTTATAAAAGAAGAGAATCATGGTAGTTGTAAACACAGCTTCCCTCCACCAGACTAAAAATGCCTTAAAACTAACATCTCTATTATGTTATGAATAATTGTAGAATTTTTTTTAGTTGTAGATGAGGCAATATCTTTATTTATTATTTTATGTGGTGTTGAGGATAGAATCCAGTGCCTCACACATACGAGGTAAGCACTCAACCACTGAGCTACAATCACAGCCCCATATTATTGTAGATTTTCATCTCAAATAGTTATTTAATGCTTTTGTTTTCCTACTGTTCATAGAACAGTTTAAAATCAGAGTTGGATTCCTACTGTTGAACTGTGTGACCTTAAGCAAGTCACCAATCTGAGTCTCAGTTTTCAATGTATCTTTACACTAGAATTCAATATTCAGTAACTATTACTGTCAACATCCTAAAATAGAAAAATTCTTGATATTTAAGAATTATATACTAGAATATAAAGGAATAAAATATATACCTCCTCATGGCTTAATGGCCCAGCATTTGAACCCAAATCTAATTAAACTTAAGCCAAACTGAAAATGAAATATAAGAAATCTAAAACTTTGATGACTTAATATGGCCTACATGTCAACAGAACTCTCCAAGGGCAATTTTAGAATTTCATAAAGCCTTTTTATGTTTCTGAGATTGTGGGTGTTTTTTAAAATTGGATAGTATGCACTATAATATAATTCATAGAGCCACATATCCTATGTTGGTATACAAACTAACTATAATGCAATGCCCTAGTGAGAAGGAAGGAAGTGCGGTTTCCTGGCAGAGAACAAATACCATGCTTTTGATATGGTGTTTATTGGGTATACTATAGTATACTTCAGTAAAAATAGGAATGACCATATTAAACAACAGCCTCACAAACAGGTTGTACATTTAAAAAGTTTGAAGTAGCTAAGAAAATACTAGTTTATCACAAAAACTCTTCACTACTTGTGACTGAACAGCAAGTGCTCTACTTATTTAACACTAACACTTCAGAATTTGGTAGTGAACTATAAAAATACTCTTAATAATAATACCAATAATAGTAGCCAAAATGGCAACCAAAATTTACTGAAGAGGTGTGTGCTTTGTAAAACATCCTCAATAATTCTATCAAGTAGCTAGCTAGTATTATCCCCAATTTAAGATAAAGAAACTCTAGAAGTTGGAATATACCCAATAATCAAATGGTTAATCTGTGACAGAACTAAGATTTGAGCCCAGGGTTTTATAATCCCAAAGTCGATGGTCTTTCTGACAAACTACATCAGGTTAGCAATCTGAGACAAAAGGTAAATATAATTCCATGATAATAAAACTATCAATTTATGGAATAAGACATTACATTTGCATATAGAATCAAACAGGTCCTTGATATAATTATTTGACTTTTGCACACATAAATAATTTTTAAATCTAAAGTTTTTTTTTCCATAAAGAAATGTTTAAAAATAGGAGAAGTGAGATTAGTTCATTTTAATAGGTGGTCTACCAAAATGTTATCTTCAGCTAATATTCCTAAAAAAGTCTGAAAGTGATATGGTAAACTAAGGCAACAAACAAATCAGAAGATGGTCCTATGTTGCCAAACCAAGGTAGGCCTATTGAGTGTACCAAGTGGGCGTGCAGGAAGCTCCTAAAGAGATGGAAGATAATGCATGCTACAAGAAGGTGTGCTGGACTCTAAATGGTACAGGACCCAGAACCAGTGACATAAGGAGCAGCCCCTCCTCTGAGGAGGCCCCTTATTTATGCTATTCCATTAGCTCAGAACACCTTTTCTCCCATTTTTCATCTGGAAAATTCGTTTCTTTCATATTTCAAGCATCATATGCTTATTATCAACACCTTAACACCTCCATCATCATTGCTGTCCTCCCATACCAGTGTCAGAGGCTCCTTGTGTTTGTTCTTCTGCAGTAGAAATTTTTATACTTTTATCTCTTTGGGGGCGTTATATTGGAAACAACACCACAGAAAGATTTCTGCTCAACTGCCACCTAACACTGAGAAAGTAATTTAAATCAATGGGAAAAGTTAGCCTTCTTTCCCATTTCATTTCCTCTATAGATCTTTCAAAGGGAGATTAAAATCCCAGTGTTCAGCAGGCTCAGCTATTCTTAATCTCCTTAATCTTCTATATCATTATTCTTCTGTATCATTATTTCCCAACTCTTATACATGTACTCTTCTGTTTGGTGTTCAGCCAGCCATTTTTCTTTGCTGATATATGGTCATAAGCCCTTATTAGGAAAATCTCAACATCAATTATGATGACCCAGACCCCAAATTACAGGATCCTCCTTGATGCCAAACACTTAAACTTTTAAGTGTTCACATAAGTCACTTACAATTATATCTCTGTTTATAACCTCTGATCTATCCAGATTTTCTACTCCCTTATCCCACGATCATTATGTTACAATAGGCACTTTATGATAAGAAGCCAACATTACAGTTGGTACTTTGGCTTCTCATTCAAGTGCTTATCATCATCCCCAATGGACTCATTGCCTTCCCTATACGGCCCCATCTCACTCTACACATGACTTCATCTTGTCTTTCCAGCATCCTTTTCTCCTTCCACATTGCTTCTGCTGATCACACACAATTTTATAATACTTTTTGCCTCTTCTTCTAAACTAACTGCAACCAACCAACAGAAATTATACAGTAAAGGAGACTGACATCCCTGTACCCCAGGTTAACAGCAAGCTAGACTGAAACCTGGGAACCTTATAAATCCACAACAGCTGTCTCATACCCACATATTCCAAATGATCTGACTTCTCAAGCCACTGGCCCTGCCATTATTTTGTCTCAGCAGACAACCTTGCCCCATACTTCACAGAAAAAGTAAAGCCACTGAGCATTAATTCTTCTTAATTTAATCACAAACCTTTATAACTATATCCAGTCTCAAGAAGAGAAACTGTCATATCTTGGTAGACACTGATCCTTCCATCTATGCTATTATTGCCATCTCCTTTAGGGCAGTTTTGGGGCTTGGGGGTCTTTTTCTTTCTTTTTGTAATTTTTTATAATACTATTCTTTCTTTTTTATCTTCAGTCTTTATATATAAAATCTTTCCCTTAATCCTTACCTATCTTTCTCTATTAGTACAGTTGGATGCCTGCAAAGAATAACACACCCTTGATATCTTAATGTCTTCATCACCCATTCATTTATCAATCAGGATTCCAATTACATTATTTTGACCAATATGAAATAATTACTAAATGCTAACTTTAATGGATCGCTTCTAGTCATCTTATTCTCATGAGCATTTTCCAAGGATAGTTAATCCCCTTCTCCCCTTTTCCTCAGCTCTCTTCTACTTCTCTTGTCTCTATGGTCCTTTCCCCACCCCATCTCCTCTGTTTTGCCCCTTAAGTGTCACAGGATTACCCTGAATTCACTTCTCAGCATTTTACTCTCTTTGCTCTCTGATGTAAATCTGCCTCTCTGGCCAAGATTTCCGACTTGAAGGCAAGTTCCTTGTGCCTAAATGCCTACTAATAATATTTCAGTGCTGCCGCAGCACACCCACCAAAACTCAAACACAATCTATGTGAAACTGAACACTTCCCCTTAACCTACTTTATGTTCTCCCTTTCTAGAAAAGAACATCACCGATTTCATTAAACCAAAATCCTGATAATCACTTTAGGTTTCTTTCTTTCCCTCAATGCCTCTTGTTCCTTCCCATATGATATTAAATGCTATAGATTCTTGCCTCTGTAACATCTCTCAGGCCATTATTTTTTTTAATTATATAAAAAATAAATAAATAAATAAATATTTTTAAAAAGAAAATTTTATAAAGAATGACCCTAAATTCCAAATAAATATTTACATATGAAGGTAAAATAAAGGTAGTATGGGAACACATCAGAATGTGAATACTATTTATGTCTGTGTAAAGAAATTATACATCAATTTTTTTCTTTTTTATGTTTTGCTCTACTTTCAATTATCTACTGTTCTTTTTTTTTTTTGGCGGGGGGTGGGCACAGGGGATTAAACTCATAATCAAAAGTTTTAAATACACTAGTCTTAAAAAGTATAAAATTTATGAGTTGGAGACACAGCTCATTGGTAGAGTGCTTATCTAGCAGTTGCAAGTCCTGTAAGATTATGTCAATTAGTGATGATCTAGCCATATTAGTGTATGAACACTGTGAAGTTTGAAATCATCTTATATTTCTTGGGACACATTTTGTATTTAAGTAACTGTAACTCTGCTAAAAGGGCGATAATAAGATTAAGAGTGTTTTGTTCTACATTATTCAAAGTTTCATGATATTCTTCATTTTACTTGCATTTTTCTATCTTTTCATTTAAAAATTTCATTTAAAATTTTAAATCAATTATAGCATATTTTTGTATACTACTATATAATATTCCTTACTATTACTAAAATAAGCTGCATCAAATTTCATCTACAAAACAGGTCATAATTTAATAATTTGTCTAATACTGGGTGATTTGTATGATTAAATTTACTTCTACAACTAATGCTATATTTAACATTTCTATAGCTGCCTTTTCCCAAAAAACTTTAAATTTCTTTAGAATAAGTTCCCAGAAATAAAAGGTTTTTTTAAAAACTCGAAGAACATAAACATTTTATTCTTAAACAACTTTCCAAAAAGTTGTATGATCAGCAAAATAACAGCATAGTAATTTCATTCCATATTTTAAGCATTATATATTTTTCCTGCAAGTCACTCACATGTATTCAAGAATACATGTACACATATATTCATAAATATACACAAACATGTGTATATATACATGTATGTGTATCTATCTATATATTTAAAAAATAATATGATTTTAACACAGTTCATTTGTACATTTTCTCCCCACCAAAAAAACAATTTATTTAAAACAAAATACTTAAAACAATATATTTGAGGGAAATATCAAAATACTAAAATTAAACACTGTAAGTAAATATGCATTTTCAAATGCTGTACTGAGTATATAAATTGATGTTTTGATTCTGTAGGAATATCTAGCAATTAATAAATTTTGCAAATGCTCATTATTCCTTAAGGAATATGTTATGTGTCAAATACTAATATATGGGACTATTTAGTAAAGAATTATTCAAAATATTGTCAACTTCTGTTGAATTTGCAGAAAGTAGAAAAGACATAATGTGATCAAATACAGTGTAACCAAATATTATGAATTAGAAATTAGAAATTCCTGTGCAATTAAAAAGATTTGTAAAAATCGAGTACACATATCACCTGTCTGAAAATGCAAAGTAATAGTTTTAAGATGTTAGGATCTCACTGTACTGTATTCAGCATATTTAATAGAAAACAAGACAAAAATAAACATTTTCTTAAACTACTGTTGTCAGACATTTTTCATGCTTCAAAAAATACTTTTCTTATTACTCATTAAAAACCCTATAAGTGAGCCAGGGTTGTGGCTCAGTGGCAGAGCAATTGCAGAGCATGTGTGAGGCACTGGGTTCAATCCCAGCACAACATAAAAATAAACCAAATAAAGTTATTGTGTCCATCTACAACTAAAAAAATATTTTTTAAAAAACCCTATAAATCATGTGTTACATATTATTATTATCTCATTTTATATGAGGAAGTGATTCAGAGAGGTCATTTGCCTTGGTCACACAATTAGTAAGAAATGAAGCTTAAACTTACCTCACATAATCTTGGCTTCATAGCTGGATAATTTTTAAATATTTAAGTATAATTAAATGTTACTTCTAATTCTGACTTTTTCAATACACATTCTTTGAGTACTGTACCAGAATACAGACATTTGTACACAAAACTGCCAAAGTTTAGTTTGATCATTAGCTCACCATACCCAATATTCTATCTCTGGTAATGACACCTAGATCATTAATTGTGAAGAAATGAATGGCATTTATAATATTCACTGCAAAGAACATTAGGTTCTAACTCAAAAGGCAAAGTGGGAAAAATTAAATGCATACTATGACTGCAACTAATTAAAATGTTTTTATATAAAAATTAGAATATACTTGACAATAATATTATGGTGTTTTGCTCTAAAAATTATTTTCTAATGGTGTTAGATGTTTAAAGACAAATCTGAGATAAATCTCCAATATCCATCGTGAATTAAACTTCCTTTTAAAAACTGAAAACACAATATATATATATATATATATATATATATATATATATATAATCTGATCTTCCTCCACTTCTGCATCACATTTTGTCTTTAAAATGCACTGGGGAACACTGAATGTAATAAGCAAACTACTTACAACTTTTAAGTCTTAGTTTACATGCCACCTTCTTGGGGAAGTAAAGGATCAGCATCTATACTTAAAGTGAAAGACAAAGAATAAAAGATGAGTAAAATCATGACAAAGATGTACAAAAGTTATCCTTTGAGAAATAAAAATATACTGAATCCAAGAAATAAATGCTATGTCTGATAAGAAATAATTTTGGTAATACAAAATTAAGGGAATTTCTAAGATGCAAATATAAAAGACAAAGAGATGGAGAAGAGGGAAAAAATTTAATTAAAGGATCAATCCACAAAGCACCACATCCTAATAATAGGATTTACCAAAAAAAGGAAGAAAGAAAGAAGTATGGTAGGGAAAAAAGAGTGAGAAAGAATAAAAGAAAATTACCAAAAGATATAAGGCAAGAAAACATAAGTTTCCTGATTGAAAAGGTCCACAAGGCTCCAAGCACAATGAATAGAAAAAGACGCATATTAAGGTAAAATACCTTGAATATTCACAGGAAGTTAATAATTGCTTAAAAAGGTTAAGAAAGGAAAGAGAAGAAAAACAATAACTAAATAAAAACCCAGTACAGGTCACCTACAAAGATCAATGATAAGAATGGCATTGGATTTCAAAGTGGCACTACGAGAAGGCAGAATACAATAAAGCAGTGCCTCTAGAATTCACAGAGAAAAGTTTAACCTAAAACTATTTTCCTAATCATTTGATTGGTCTAGTGTCAGTTTTAAGAGAAAAAAGAGAGATTTTTAGGTATCAAAGTTTATTAAAATTTGTTCTACCATGAATACTTTCTCAAGAAATGATCAGAAGAGTTGTTCTACAAAGAACAGAGGAGATACAGGAATTTCCAGAAGACCAAAGGGTAAAGTTAAAGAACATACTAGGATTACAGTTGCATTGCAGGCCCAAAAAGTAATCAGTTCAGACTGCACAGTTCCAGAAGAGATATAATCATATAAAAATGAAAATGATAGCCACCTTAAACTGGAAAGAAATTTGCACTTCCAAATGCAGATTAATCAATGCAGGATATATTAAAAAGGCTGTAGCTCAGTGGTAGAGCATCTGCCTTACATTTGTGAGGCACTGGGTTCGATCCTCAGCACCACATAAAAATAAATACATTTTGTCCATCTACAACTAAAAAAAATATTTTTAAAAAAACTAAGCAAAGAGAATTCATAGTAATTATAAACACAGAAATCAACTCCAGGAGAAACAAAAACTTACAGAGGAAAGGCAATGTGCATGGCACACTGGACCTCTGTGATGACAAATACTTACATATTCAAAGAATGCACATATTGAATACTGATTCACCTAAAAACTGTGCTGGAAGAATGGGAGGAAAAGGATACCCATATATGCAGTCATGCATCACTTAAAAACTGTAAGAAACTAGGATATGTTCTGAAAAATGCATCATTAGTCCACTTAATGTGAACATCAGTGAGCTGATAGAAACTAAGATAGCTATAGCATCAGTAGGCAATGTTAATTGAGTGTGTGTGTCCACATGTGCAAACACACTAAAGACCCAACCCAAGGCCACAGGCATGCTAAACACACACTAGCACTGAGCTACATACACGCCCACCTCCTAGATATATAATCTTAATTATAATCTTATGCAGTTGTGATCATATATATGGTCCTTCATTGACCAAATATCATTATGTGCCACACGACTCTATGTCGTGGTTAGTATATTTGTGTGACAGGGGCCCGCAGTGCAATTAATCTAAATCCTCATTACCCATAACAAGAAGTTTGTAGGTATTATCTAAAATTGTGGTGGAAGGGATAAAACGTAGCAAAATAGCATGATATATTAAAAGACCAGAAGGAAAAAAATCACCTCAAAGGAAGAGGTATTTAACAGGGAAGAGTATCAAAAGGAAGCAATCATAGCTTTTTTTTTTCCATAATAAGCCTAGTTTATATCTGACTTTAACACACACACACACACACACACACACACACACACACACATTATTTTAATAAAAATGAAGTTTCAATTAAAAATTATTTGAGGGTTGGGAATAAAACTCAGTGGTAGAATATTTCCCTAGCATGTGTAAGGCCCAGGTTCCATTCCCAGCACCACACATACATTAAAAAAAAACCAAAAACAAACAAACAAAAAAAAAAACCCACACAAAAAAAAACACTCCTCAGTCCAAGCAATAATGGCACCTGTCATCCTGGCTACTAGGGACAGTAAGGTGGGAAAATTACTTGAAACCAGCCTGGGCAACACAGCAAAACTTCATCCAAAAACCAAAACAAAACAAGACTAGAGACATAGCTCAATGATAGCACACTTTCCTAGCATGTGCTATATCCTGGGTTCAACTGCCAGTACCACAAAGAAAGTTATTTTGTAAAATAATAATAAATTGAAAAAAAGACAAAATATAAGCTAATCTATTACATTATCAAAGTTAAGATTTAAAATTCTAACAGGGATGAATCCTACTTGATCATGATGCACGATCTTTTTGATATGTTTCTGTATCCGATTTGCCAGAATTTTATTGAGGATTTTTGCATCTATGTTCATTAGAGATATTGGTTTGTAGTTTTCTTTCTTTGAGGTGTCTTTGGTTTAGGAATCAGGGTGATGCTGGCCTCGTAGAATGAATTTGGAAGTTCTCCCTCTTTTCCTATTTCCTGAAATAGCTTGAAAAGTATTGGTATTAGTTCTTCTTTAAAGGTTTTGTAAAACTCTGCTGTATACCCATCCGGTCCTGGGCTTTTCTTAGTTGGTAGTCTTTTGATGGCTTCCTCTATTTCCTCAATTGATATTGGTCTGTTTAGGTTGTGTATATCCTCCTGACTCAATCTGGGCAGATCATGAGACTTAAGAAATTTATTGATGTCTTCACTATCTTCTATTTTATTGGAGTATAAGGATTCAAAATAATTTCTAATTATCTTCTGTATTTCTGAAGTGTCTGTTGTGATATTGCCTTTTTCATCCTGTATGCTAGTAATTTGAGTTCTCCCTCTTCTTCTCTTCATTAGCATGGCTAAGGGTCTGTCGATCTTATTTATTTTTTCAAAGAACCAACTTTTAGTTTTGTCAATTTTTTCAATTGTTTCTTTTGTTTCAATTTCATTGATTTCAGCTCTGATTTTAATTATTTCTTGCCTTCTACTACTTTTGCTGTTGTTTTGCTCTTCTTTTTTTGGGTTTTGAGATGAAGTCTGAGATCATTTATTTGTTGGTTTTTTTCTTTTTTTAAGGAATGAACTCCAAGCAATGAATTTTCCTCTTAGAATTGCTTTCATTGTGTCCCATAGATTCCAATATGTTGTGTCTGTGTTTTCATTTATCTCTAAGAATTTTTTAATTTCCTCCTTGATGTCTTCTGTAACCCATTGATCATTCAGTAACCTATTGTTCATTCTCCAAGTGATGCATGATTTTTCCTTCCTTCTTTTATCGTTGATTTCCAGTTTCATTCCATTATGATCAGATAGGATGCATGGCATTATCTCTACTCCTTTATAATTTCTAAGAGTTGCCCTGTGACAAAATATATGATCTATTCATCCCTGGGATGCAAGGCTGGTTCAATATACGGAAATCAATAAATGTTATTCACCACATCAATAAACTTAAAGATAAGAACCATATGGTCATCTCAATAGATGCAGAAAAAGCATTCAACAAAGTACAGCATCCCTTTATGTTCAAAACTCTAGAAAAACTAGGATTAACAGGAACACACCTCAATATTGTAAAACCTATCTATGCTAAGCCTCAAGCTAGCATCATTCTGAACGGAGAAAAATTGAAGGCATTCCCTCTAAAATCTGGAACAAGACAGAGATGCCCTCTCTCACCACTTCTATACAACATAGTTCTTGAAACATTTGCCAGAGCAATTAGACAGATGAAAGAATTAAAGGCATAAAAATAGGAAAAGAAGAACTTAAATTATCACTATTTGCGGATGATATGATTCTATACCTAGCAGACCCAAAAGGGTCTACAAAGAAACTACCAGAGCTAATAAATGAATTCAGCAAAGTGCCAGGATATAAAATCAACACGCATTCCTGTATATCAGCGACAAATCAAAGGCATTCCTGTATATCAGTGACAAATCTTCTGAAATGGAAATGAGGACAACCACCCCATTCACAATATCCTCAAAAAAAAATAAATAAATAAAATACTTGGGAATCAACCTAACAAAAGGGTGAAAGACTTATACAATGAAAACTACAGAACCCTAAAGAGAGAAATAGAAGAAGACCTTAGAAGATGGAAATATATACCTTGTTCATGGATAGGCAGAACTAACATCATCAAAATGGCAATATTACCAAAAGTTCTCTATAGGTTTAATGCAATGCCAATCAAAATCCCAAAGGCATTTCTTGTAGAAATAGATAAAGCAATCATGAAATTCATATGGAAAAATAAAAGACCCAGAATAGCAAAAACAATTCTAAGCAGGAAAGGTGAATCAGGCCGTATAGCGATACCAGACTTCAAACTATACTACAGAGCAATATTAACAAAAGCAGCATGGTACTGGTACCAAAACAGGCGGGTGGACCAATGGTACAGAATAGAGGACACAGAGACCAATCCACAAAACTACAACTTATATTTGATAAAGGGGCTAAAAGCATGCAATAGAGGAAGAATAGCATCTTCAACAAATGGTGCTGGGAAAACTGGAAATCCATATGCAACAAAATGAAACTGAATCCCTTTCTCTCGCCATGCACAAAAGTTAACTCAAAATGGATCAATGAGCTTGATATCAAATCAGAGACTCTGCGTCTGATAGAAGAAAAAGTTGGCTCCGATCTACATATTGTGGGGTCGGGCTCCAAATTCCTTAATAGGACACCTGTAGCACAAGAGTTAATAGCAAGAATCAACAAATGGGACTTACTCAAACTAAAAAGTTTTTTCTCAGCAAGAGAAACAATAAGAGAGGTAAATAGGGAGCCTACATCCTGGGAACAAATTTTGACTCCTCACACTTCAGATAGAGCCCTAATATCCAGAGTATACAGAGAACTCAAAAAATTAAACAATAAGATAACAAATAACCCAATAAACAAATGGGCCAAGGACCTGAACAGACACTTCTCAGAGGAGGACATACAATCAATTAATAAGTACATGAAAAAATGCTCACCATCTCTAGCAGTCAGAGAAATGCAAATCAAAACCACCCTAAGATACCATCTCACTCCAGTAAGATTGGCAGCCATTATGAAGTCCAACAACAACAAGTGCTGGAGAGGATGCAGGGAAAAGGGTACACTTGTTCATTGTTGGTGGGACTGCAAATTGGTGCAGCCAATTTGGAAAGCAGTATGGAGATTTTTTGGAAAGCTGGGAATGGAACCACCATTTGACCCAGCTATTCCCCTTCTTGGTCTATTCCCTAAAGACCTAAAAAGAGCATTCTACAGGGATACTGCTACATCGATGTTCATAGCAGCACAATTCACAATAGCTAGACTGTGGAACCAACCCAGATGCCCTTCAATAGATGAATGGATAAAAAAAATGTGGCATCTATACACAATGGAGTACTATGCAGCAATAAAAATGACAAAATCATAGAATTTGCAGGGAAATGGATGGCACTAGAGCAGATTATACTAAGTGAAGCTAGCCAATCTCTAAAAAACAAATGCCAAATGTCTTCTTTGATATAAGGAAAACAACAAAGAACAGAGCAGGGAGGAAGAGCATGAGAAGAAGATTAACATTAAACAGGGACAAGAGGTGGGAGGGAAGGGGAGAGAGAAGGGAAATTGCATGGAAATAGAAGGAGACCCTCATTGTTATACAAAATTACATATAAGAGGAAGTGAGGGGAAAGGGGAAAAAAAACAAGGGGGAGAAATGAATTACAGTAGAGCGGGTAGAGAGAGAAGATGGGAGGGGAGGGGAAGGGAGGGGGGATAGTAGAGGATAGGAAAGGCAGCAGAACACATCAGACACTAGTACGGCAGTATGTAAAACAGTGGATGTGTAACTGATGTGATTCTGCAATCTGTATACGGGGTAAAAATGGGAGTTCATAACCCACTTGAATCAAATGTATGAAATATGATATGTCAAGAACTATGTAATGTTTTGACCAACAACAATAAAAATTTTTTAAAAATTTTTAAAAAATAAAATAAAATTCTAACAGAGGGCTGGAATGTAGCTCAGTGGTAGTGTATCTGCTTAGCATAATAAGCAAGGCCCTGAGTTCAATTCCCAGTACCACAAAAAAAGAAAAAGAATGTCCTAACAGAATTTTTTTAAATAAAAAAAGCAGAACAATGGTACTTCCCAAATACATATTAACATTGGACTTAAAACTTGCTAAATTCTTATAGCATTCTGCTGTACGATTAAATTCATTTTATTCTCAAGTAACATCCTCTATATGGTGCACTTAAAATTGTTTAGTAATTGTCTACTCTCAAATTCAAGTAAGATGACATCATACACACTTAATTCTTTATTGTATATATAACACATATGTAGTAACTTCTTGTGTTTCTCTCTCCTATGTCCGAGAAATCTCCAGATGCTTTTTAGTCTCACAACGTTAGGTAGAGTATATTTTCATTAGCTAGAATTCATTTTTCTTTTTCCTTAAAGCTTATGAGAAAGGGGCTGGGGTTGTGGCTCAGTGGCAGAGCACTTGCCTTGCACATATGAGGCACTGGGTTTGATTCTCAGTACCACATAAAAATAAACAAACAAAAAATATTGTGTTCCATTTATAATTTTTTAAATATTTTTTTAAAAAGCTTCTGAGGACAATTTTTGTTTCAGTAGATTTAATTAATTTTACTCCTAAAGGATGATGAATGCCCCAATATTTTATTTCTATCTAAAATTACAAATGATAAATCATGAATGTGTGTGTGTAGGTGTGTGTGTGTGTGTGTGTGTGTGTGTATATATGTGTGTGTGTATACAAAATAAAGTAGTTGCACAGCTACATGAAAAGCTGAAGAAGATAATGTACTTCTTTAGAGTATGAAAAGGAGTTAGTCCGGAAACTGCTTTAGGCACACACATAAGTATCTTGACTCATTGAATACTAGGCTTTTGAAAGCTGATAAAAGATTATTTTAAGACATTATAATTAAAGAAAAAAAATAATACTTTTGTCACCTAGGATAATAGGAGTGTAAGGAAGCACATTTATGCAAATTAAATTAATGCACACAGATAGCTATTTTCCAAGTTAAGGATGTCTAGTCATCCATGAAAGAGACACATTGAAGGTAGCAAGCAGAAAATGAAAAGAATATGGACTACTTTCAAAAATGGCAAAGAGAAAAACAGAATGTGAAAGCAGTTAGAAACAATCTTGCTTACTGTTTCATATAGTCTAGATAACCAAATCTGAATGCTGACAAGCTACATGTATCCATAAGAAATCCTAAATACACAATTCACACCTTGACTTTACATTCTTAAGTTTTCCTTTTGCTATGGTTCTTGCAAGTATTTTAAAAATAGTAGTAAGATGTTACTATATAACTTACTTGAGTGAGAAATAAAAGAACAAAACCGAAGAAAATGGCTGAATACGTTAAACTAAAACTTCAGCTTCTGTCAAACAATAATTTCTTCCAATATCATTCCCTTTACCAGGACTTGAAACCAATTTTCTCCACTATTGCCATTCAGACACAAAAATTAATTTACTCCAAAGTAGAATTTTATTCCATCCTATTATATTCCAACTGTTAACTGGGTAAATACTTTGAAATTATTACTACAAATATTTTTAAAGAGTGCATAATATCAATATTTAAATTCTGGATTGAAATCAAAAGCAGAGATATTAGAAGAAAAGAGTAGCTAAACCAAAATGATTTTGACAAATACAAAATCATTAATACTTTTTAAATGTAACTACAAAAGTACACATAAACTAGAAAAATGCCATATTCTTATGCAAAAATATAAAAATATTTTTATATCTTAAATATATAAAAGGGAGATATTTTCATGCATAGCTTGTTTTTTTTTAGCAGTACCCACAAAAGAGGTAAAAAGAAATAGTTATGTTTCTGTTATCTAAATAAGTATTTTTTTTACATTGGCAAAGGCACAACTGAATAATTTAATGGGACAAACATCAGGAAGACCAAGATGGGTAAGGGTTAAAATAATCTATTTTCTATAACCAATACCTGATTCTTACTTCCACTTTCTATTAATAAGGTTTTGTTATTCCTGTGTGTATTTTTTAATGACAGTAATGTTACATATGTAACTTGCCTGAGTGAGAAATGAAAGGAACAGAACCAAAAGGATCTTCTGGAGGATGGTTATGTGGAGCAGAAAGTGGTTCTACATTCTTATCTGAGGATGCTCTCTCCTCGAGCCTATCTGTAAAAATAAGACGAAACAAAACAAAAAAATAAAACAAAACAAAAATGGTCTTTAAATTAAAAGTGATATACTTCTGTATAAATAAAAGCAAAACTCAAAGTAACAGCTTTTTGGAAAATATTAGATTCAGAGTTCCATTATTCTAAGTATTAAAACGTAGTCCTGAATGTAATACATATTTGTTGCTACAAAAGCAAATTTCACAATATAATCAGTGCTAGGTTACACTAAATACAATTAACCTAATAGGTTAGTTAGGTTCAGTTAAATATTACTTGATGACAATTTATAACATATTAAATCTAAATTTGAACCCTACTTATTAAAGAAAGGAAAACTTTCTCCAAATAAATATGGGGAAAAACATCACAAATGATCATTCATTATAAAAATAGGAAATCCTATTTCTTGATAGCAATAAAGTAATTCCCTATATTTTATTACTCATTTCTCATTTGTTTTACTATCAAATCATTTACCCACACACATAACATGGAGATGCAAAAACACAGATAAGAAGTTTATTTATTCATTCAACAAATATTTGAGTATCTAATATGTGCCAAGCACTGTTCCAGGCAATTGGTACATAACATAAAACAAAGACCCTGTCTTCCTGTAGTTTATGTTGGTGTGAAAAAAAATTAATAAGCAATGAGATAATAAATATATGTAGTATGTTTAAAATGAATAAAGTTATAAAGAAAAATGTAGTACAGAATAAAAGGAATTAAAGAAGTGGGCATTAATAAATAGACTGATTCTAATAGTTATTTAGGTAAGAAATGTCTTACAGGCTAAGGAGTGAATACCTGGGGAAAGAACATATAGGAAGAATTAGAGCTGAAACAAACTCAAAGGCAGAAGCAGGCCTGGCGTGTCTGAGGAAGAGCTGTTACGTTTTCATTCCCTAGAAATGATTATCTTTTCGCAGCTCTCAAACTTTCCACATAGCAGATCCTTATATCAATTAGAAACTTCCAGACTTTTGTAGGATGTCTCTTTCGTCTGATTCTTAGCAATCAAAATTATATTACTTGAGACTTACTCAGGTAGATATTTTGGCATTCCTGGGACTAGACCTTTGGTCCATATCCTTCAATGAAGTCCAATTCATATTTAGGTTGGCCTATTTCAAAAATTCTTTGTGTAGTTATTTTGGTTTCAATAGAATCCTAAAGGACTGCAGAGTGTGGAAGGTGAATCCAAACAGATATGAAACTCCTTAAAATAACTTGTACTTTAGAGAGAAGCAGAAAGTACCAAGGTAAAGCAGTATCCCCTATAATAATACTTCTGAAACGTAATGTGCATTGCAATCATCCGGGGATTTGTTAAAATGCAGCTTCTGGTTCCACAGGTATAGAGTGCATTCTGAGATTTTGCACCTCAACAAGTTCCAAGGTAGTATTGATATCACTGGTCCAAGGAGTACACTCTTGACAAAGCAAGACCCTGGAGCACATCATTATTCTGAATTTATTAATTACTCCTATGGACAACTAATTGCCTTTAAGACAGTGGATACAATTGCCAGCTTTTACAGCAAAGACAAACTCTGCAACATCCACATGGCACTATGGATTTAAATTTTTATTTAAAATTTTGTTGAAGCCCTAATGTTTTGTTGAGGTGTGAGGCACTGATAAAGAATTGCTGAACACATCTGACAATTGATTGCAAAACAAACAAAACTTCCTAAAATGCTACTCTTCAATTCCATTACTGAAATGGATAACAGAGAAATATTAGGCATTAATTTTAAAGATATTAACCATATATTCAATTTAGGAAACCAGTAACAAATGTTCATTGAACCACTGACTTTGTTGTCAAAAACAACTATTAAAGAGAAGGTAGTCTCATAGCTCTTTCTGAAAAAGTAAGGTTGGAGAATAATTTATATAATGAAGGGTTCCTCACCTATTGTGAGATGCCACAATTAGACTTTAAGGACCATCCTATGATTCACAGTGATTACCTATGGATACCCATGTTTTTTGTTTTTTTAAGTTAGGCCCTGAATGTACTTACAGAATAACTGTATACCAGGGAATTATGCCTTGTATCAGAATTCTCCTAGACTCCCTATTTTTCTCCATCTCCCAGATTCTAGTATCTAAAACTAAGGACAAAAGAAATAGGGAGTGGGAAAACACAAATGGGGGAGACTAACTCAAAATGATAGCAATAGCATAGCAATATCCAAGAGCCCTCTAAAAAGCAAGATTAAGAGTATTAGGTATTTATTTAAATCTGAATTAGGACCAGACTTCAACCCTAAACCATCTACATAATGATTTGAAGACTGCTACATAAAATGCAATTACTAACCATACCCACAACCTAATGAGTCAGAAAAATTATAAGTAGGAACGTGGGAATCTGCATTTTAACACAGTCACCAAATTTATAAACCACTACTATACCAATAGTTTCCAGGTTATAAAACTGCAAAATAACTACTAAGGCTCTTTGAATATTTATGCATTTGGTATATTATTTCCATCAAACTTTGGTAAGTTCATGGTAAATATACAAATAGTATCATGCAGTTAAGACAAGAGTACAAACATTATCACATAGGGATAAACTAATTTTTATATAGAAGTCACCACAAATAAAAAATATGGAAGACATGGTTCTATGAAAAGTTCATTTATCCAATTATTTTTAAACTGAAATCAAAATAAATTTATAATAAAATAAATCATGTTCTCAGTGTTCCACAAAACAGAATCAATTTTAATAGAATTTTTTTAATCATTTAAGGTTTCTAAAATTTACATGACAATCTGAGACCCAGAACAAAAAATACAAATATACATATTAATTTTTAACAATCAATTATCTATAAAAAATAAAATGGTTATATAAAGCTACTTTTCAAATACAGTCACCCCTAAAATGTATTTAACTATCATTTTTAAATGAGTAGTTTTCTTTAACATAGATCAAAGCTTGAGTTCAATTTGGCCAATATAAGAAACTTACCTCCTTCTGCCTTCCAAAAAACATTGTTTTGGTGAATACAGTTTATTTTTAAGAATTTTAATTGATACAGATGGAAAAAATATAGGACTTAAAACTCCTAAAAGCAAAGTATATTCTACAATATCACCATGAAATTAAAATAATCTAAAAAATGAATTGTGCTGCTTATATGGATAATGTCCTACAGGGCCCAAAGGTCAATGAATAAGATTTTTTAAAAGAGCAGTCTCAATGTAATACTAATATTCTAATATACCTGGAAAGTTGTGTGAGAGTTAATGTTTTACAAGAAACTAATTATAGACTCACAAATTTTATTCTGTGGCTTCATAGATAAAATATATTCAGAAGTACTGAAAAGCAATCACAGTATTTAGCATCTTCTATTCTTCCTTTCAGTTATTTTTATGAAATTTTAAATAAAAACAAATAAATCAACCAAAAAATGTTTCATTAAGTATTATCCTTAACATTTACACCTACACAACTATGTGAACAAGTGCAAGTTGAAATTTCCCCAAACACCTGTATTTTGTTTAATTACTGCTTAATATGTTAAATACTATGACAATTAGGTTTCTGAAGTTTGCATACCAAATCCAGACGTTTTGGTACAAAAAAACAGAAGCTTAAATTTTTTAAAATTATTTATTTATTTACTTCATGCTAACGATTGAACCCAGGGGCACTTCATCACTGAGCCACATCCCCAGCCCTTTTTTGTATATATTTTATTTGGAGAAAGGGTGTCATTAAGTTGCTTAGGGCCTCACTAAATTGCTGAGGATGGCTTTGAACTTGTGATCCTCCTACCTCAGCCTCTCAAGCCACAGGGATTACAGGCATGTGCCACAGCACCCAGCTTAAATTTTTAATAAATATTGAGACAAGCTTTATTACTAAAGCTTAATCTTGATTTAATGTATTGCTCTTAAGAACCAGTAAAGCTTCTGAACCATAAATAACATTCATTTACACTGAAAGTAAAAGACTAGTTTCTTTAATGTTAAATCCCTTTGCCTCCTATACAGAATCAACTGTTTTTCTGGAAATCACTAAAAAGAATTTTTACCAATTGCTAATAGTTTAGAATTTTCAAAATATTAATATGTTCTTAAAATTACCTTCTTGATAATACCTCAATAAAATACTTCCTAGACAGCATGTCCTTTGTCTTTCATTAAGGAAATAACCCCAAATGTGAAAGTATTATTCTGACTGGTTGCTTTGCAACCATTACATCATTACATGGGCAATGCCTGTACTTTAAGGACCATATAAAGATTTCCAGCCTCTCAATTCAAAGCATTTCAAAAACAAAAAATAAACTAATTTAGAATAATATTGGAAAATTATTAACAAATTAATATTTATACCAAGGAAAAAAGGTACAAACATCCTATTTGGCATTTCAAATACATCAATAATGTATTTATTCATTTTTGAAAAGGTTGTTAGGGACAGAAGAAACCAACCAATAATGACAAACACCAAGTTTCACTGCAGTTACCCTTGCAGTGAAATTCTTAAGGTTCTAGAAGAGGCCATTTGCCTATCAGTATAATTTAAGCCCTATCAAAAAGATGAAATATTAGACACATAACAGCTTCTATTTAAAGAGACACTTAAGATGACTATGACTGAATATTAAAATCATAAGCGGAAATGTTTCAATACTATATTCTATACATTACTGATTTCTTAATAAATTTTATAAAAGATGTTTCTCCTTCTTTGGACCCCCAAAGAGAAAAGTAGATTTTTTTCTGTTTCTTGTTGTCACTGTCCCTTTTGTTGTTGATATGTCTGTCCACAAATCCCTTTTCTACTTTGATTTTTAAGTGACCAACTAAGAAACTTAATAATTTAGATATAATTTTTAAACGCCAGTTGAAAGTCAAAAAAACCTGTAAGTCAGAGCCTAAAGAAATATACAGAAGGCAAGGAAAGGGAAAGTGGCGTTTATCAACCAGGTGCCCAGACTCTTTTTAAGACATTATTTCATTTAATTCTTCTGACAACCCTGAGCGAAGTACCATTAAGTGAAACTGATACCTGGCTATGTGATTTTACTGAGTTTCCTACTAGAAAATACATTGTCAGATATTAGAATTTGTATTTTCTGGTATAAATGTGCTGAATTAAATAAGTACAAAGGCCTGTAGCATGATTTCTGTAGTTTAGGTACCACTGAGATATTTTTCCAAATGGCAGAGGTTATTCCAAGTCTGACCTGCAAAAAAAGTTCCTCCTGAACTTTCAATTGGAACCTAATATCTTTCTACAGTTAATACTGCAATAAAAATGGTATACATATGTGCACAAGCACACACACATATTACCTGATCTTCAAATTTAAAAATAAATAACTAGTTCAAAAATTTAAAGTTAAACCCAATTTTTTATGAAAGAACGCATATAGGTATATTCATATACCATTCCTGCCTATGCCAAACAAAAGTTAGGTGTCATTACAAATTCTCAGGAGCATAGAACAGCATACTCTGTAAGGTAAAAAATGAGAATTTTTTCCTATTCTGTTATTTTAAAAGAGGGTTTATTCACCCAAGGAGTAGCAAATACTGATTTAGCAAGACCTTATTAGAACACATCAAAATTAAAACCTTTTGTTTTTTAAAAAATCCTATACATTATAATAATTGGGCTACTCTCTATCATCTCTCCAAAAGAGATACTTTATTTCCTTTTTTAAAACCTTGTTTGGGGGCGGGGGGGGGGGGTCACTCAACACAAATTCTAGGAAAAATACCAAACAAAAAGTTGTGGTTTAAAAAGATTTTTTTTTTTTTTTAATGACGTAAGATTGGTTTTACCCAAGTTAACAAACCTTTGATAAGGCCTCAGAACTCATTTATATATCTACATTTAATCATCAATTAAATTTCCATTATATATTATCAATATGTAAAATACAAATTTAAATCCTAAACAACTATTATTACATGAATGCAAGGCATTTATAAAGTGTACATAAAATATATACTAATTTGGAACAAAGCATTTCAATCTATTAAATTTATTCATAACACCGGTTACCTAAATAATATAGAAACTAGGAACTGGGAACAATTCAACCTTTTCACATACAAAAAGGAAAACACACTTGTGTGTGTGCAGTGCACACACATAACGCACAAGCCTCAGAAATCTGAAAATTATCTACATCTTCCAGAAGTGAGTTTTTTGTTCCTGTTTTGCAAACCTGAAAACATCCTACAACTTTCTTCCCCGCCAAAAAAAGTGTGTGTGTGTGTGTGTGTGTGTGTGTGTATGGTGAAGCTTCACATATATATTAGGTAGTTTAAGAAAAGGCAATGATTTCAAGTAAAAACATTGAGATATCTGATTTACAGTGAAAAAAATTTATTTAACTTTTGCCATATCAGGACAACAAAGCAGCCCTTTTATGTCACCACTCATTAAAAGGGCATTACAAAACATTAACATAATGTAGTAACTAGCCCATGTTTTCTTTCAGGCATTTTCAAAGGGCATCTCAGACCCACAATATTTTCTATTAAGTGTGCGAAAAAACAGAGCTCCAAAATGATTAGTAAGGTAAGATACTAATGTCTCCCTTTTTATTTCAACATTAAATTTCCATCTTTTAGAGTTGTTCTGAATTTAACATTCACAGTTATGCAGTTTTTTAAAGTGTTAATATCAGCATACTTTCAGCAATCTTGGGTTTTGAATAGCTACTATAAAGCAATAAATCCCTAATGTGCATAACATAGTTTGATAGTGTATATGAAAGAAGATGGCCTGAATTTTGCCCTCAAATGCACAAAAAGAATTTAATGTACACCACCTCAAAACAGTCTTTGGCCTTGCTGAAAAATTATGGAGCTGTTATTTTACTGTGAAGCAAAATAAGCCTTCAAGTGTCCCTTACTTGATCTTAGAAGGTCAAATTCTCTGTCCAACAGTTCCTCTTCTGTTAACTTGGAGAAATTATCCTCTCCAAAAGGATTCCACCCTGACATATCAGGTGGGTTACTGATGTTCTTCTGATTTGTAAAATTTGCAACTGCCTCTTTCTCAGCAACTGGCCTATTATAATAATTGAGAGAGGAAAAGAAAGAAAATGAGAATTTAAAAAATTTCACATTGTCCCAGTTTGTATTTTACAAATGCTTAGAAAACCATACAATTTTATTGCAGTTGAGATGGCAGGTTAAGGGTATGGGATCTGAAACACCTCTATAAGGCGGACTAGTTCCATAATCCATAAGGCACACTATAATCACCTACAAAAGGTACATAAGGTATTCCTTAACCCCTCTATGCTTCAGCTTCCTCATCTATTGGAAAGGAGTGACAGTATCTACTTCAAAGCATTTCTGAAGAAATTAAATTATTTAATACACGTATAAAGAGAACAGGGTCTGGTAAAGAAAACCAAGCAGTCAATAAATGAGTTATTATTCTTACAGTGAACAAATTGGAAAGTGACAATCTGTTACCATACCAAGCAGTATCACTCCAAAATTACTTCAGAATAACTGTATAGCGATCATATCCTGGTTATGTGGAAACACCACAATAATTTCACTACAAACAAAAGATGAATTTTAGGACTGCCTTACTAATAAATTAGCTAAAGTTGAAAGAAAGTTATTCTGTAAATATGTAATTATTCATGGTGTTTAAGGTACCTAAAGTCTGGGGCTGGAGATATGGCTTTTTTGGTAGCTTGCTTAGCATATACAAGGCCCTGAGTTCAATACTTAGATTGCAAATATCAGTCAAACAATCATTAATACAAAACTATCAAGTCAGGAGCCTAAGACCACTGATTCTATGCAATTTGCCAGATAGGCCTCTTGGTTTTTAAGGGAAAATGTAAGTCTAAAGACTTCTTAAGAATCCCTGGGTACCTCTCCCTCAACCAGCCTGGAAATACAGCACAGGAATGAGGCAATTTAACAAAGCTATCAAATTCCTTATACATAATTCAGATCTAAACCCTTTAATATTAACAATGGAGAGAAAGTCTCTATGTTTAAACAAGTATCTCCATTTTGCAAGCCTTGACTCATCCCTTTGAATTTACTTTCCCTTTGGCAGCTCAATGTCCTTGCCACCACACAGGTCCTAGAAGGTAAAAGTCAGCAAAAGACATCCACTTAATCCCTTAGTCCAAGCCCCCTCAGAATATTTGTGCCAAGAATAGAATATTTAAACAATTATTGAAGGCTAGAGGATAAGAAAAGAAAATAAACTATAAGTACACTTGCTTAGTAAACAGAACCTAGATATTGCCAAGGCCTAAAAATCTGCCTCCATGTGACAAAATTCCATCTTTATTCCAAAATTGTTTTCAAGGACTTTCAAAGTCCTTAACCTATATAGGTCAGAGAAAGGGAAATTCAAAGAACAACATTTTCCCTCCTATAAATTTCCTTCAGAGCTTTTTGACTTCCTATTTGAATCACTCCTCCAATTCCTATGATGAATCCTGGCAGACTGTATTCAATAGGGTATGTTACCTTAACCTACAGGTTACCTACAGTTCAAAGACACATTAAACTATGTCTACCAGCACTGGGAATATAGATTATTGGTAGAGTCTAGCATGCCCAAGGTCCTGGGTTCAGTCCCCAAGAAAAAATAAAAATAAACACAAACACACACATGTTCTCTGATATTCCTCCCTACAAGGATAAAATCTAATTCTGCTCTTTGTTTTTTTCCTAGTCTAATTACAATTTCTACTTTTCCAAATAGCACTTTTCTTTATTAATATTATAAATAATAAAATCATGTAACACTAAGTAGAAGTACTAAAATGTAAATTATGAAATGCAAGTAATAATTTAATAAATTTCCAAAAATGATATACCTGGAAATAAGTCCCCAGTAATAAGAATGAAATAATTTTTCTTATTAAAAATAAGATAGGGATTAATGGGCTATAGTATGCCTGAGGCCCTTGGTTCAATCTCCAGTACCAATAAATAAATAAATGGATATTGTGCTGTATATTCCTTAAGATACTGATGAAAGTAATGTATCAATTACATGACTGCTTTTTTTAACTTTTGGTATTAACTAGCATCAAAATATTAATTAATCTAGTGAAATTAATTGGAAAGTACAAAAGATATTAAGCTGAATTACTACAGTATTCCCTACTTTAATCTTATCTTTTAGTAATACTGCTCATGGAATCATAGTTATAATACGTATTTTTCCCTAATTTTTGTTTAATTACTAAAATTTTTAAAACTTGGTTTATCACCAAAATCATCTTGCATACCCAAGGTTGGGAAACACTGGATTCAGTATCTTCAAATGCATATAGGACTTATTTTATTCTCTCTCCAATGGAGCTGTGTACTACTGGATGGGAACATGGAGCAGGAAAGGGCTGATTATTTAATAGGTAGAAACAATTATATACTATAGCCACTAGACCTTAGGAATACAGAACTTCCTATAGGAAGTATAGGAAGCTACATTTGTTTGGTGCCTTAGTGTTCCTTCATCGATATTATTATACTACTTGATATCAGGTTAATTTTGAGTATAACATCTTCTCTAGCAATTTTAAAAGAGCTCTGTAAGCAGATGTTCCTGCTTATCAGTGGAAGGTGACAACTGTTTGTCTCTAAATATTATCTTAGAATGATTTTCCCCTTTTCCCCAAATCTAAAATTCCTCCTCTTCTACTATGTTAATTTATCTTTGGTATGAATATCAAATAATATTTCAATAAGTTAAAATAAACATCCTCTACATATATATTATCTTACATTTTATAATTGCCCTATTATATTAACTATCATATTAACTAATATAATTGCCCTATTATATTAGTTATCTGTCTCTACATGGTAAATTACACAAAACTTAATAGTTTAAAACAACAACAAACATTTATTATCTTATACCCTTTCTTCCAGTGAGAAATGTAGCAGTGATTTAGCTGAAAGGCTGTTATGACTGAGTCTGCATTGGCTAGTGCTGAATGATCTGTTTACAGGATGGCTCACTAACCTGACTTTGTACAGGAGGCCTCAGTCCCCTGCCACAATGATTCTAATTAATACAATAGCTTCATCAGTATCTTAAACTATACAATATCAAGCAGAATATCCTATTTTTAATATGGAAAAGTATTCCATTCTTATCATCACTATGGGGGGACTAATTATGCAAATTTATTAGATTACTACTTGTATTTCATAGTTTATATTTTATTGATTCTAATTAGTTTAGAATATCATAGCATATGCTTTAATTTTACTATTTACAATGCAATTAATTTATTCAAGAAAAAAATGCTTTGTGAGAAAGAAAAACCTATAACTAGAGTATGCTAATGACAAATAATGATTTGTACATTTAAGTTCTGCTCTCGACTTAAGACAAATCTGTCCTATTTCATATACTCCAGTTTTGTTTTAGGAAAGCACTTCATTAAATTCATTTTTCCCCTTTCCTTCCCTATTTCCCCCAATCAATAATTTATCACTATTGCTTTTTTCTTTCTCTCTCTCTCTCTCTTATCTCATACACACACAGAAGTTGGGAGTTGTTCTATAGCAAACTGTGTACTTTCACACTCTTTTGAGATACACAGTACAATTATGCTACCAATGTTACTGCTTCTCATGCCCAATTCCCAGTTGATGCTTGTGGAGACCTTTTCCCAGCCAATGTTTTAAATCCTGCATTCACTAGAAAAATACTTGCCTAGCACTATAAGAGGAGTCCATTATGGTTCCAACCTGAGCTGGAAGTGACGAAGTGTAGGAAACTAAGGCTGGTGAAAACTCTTGAGGGGAGGTAAGATATTCAGGTGATGCCTGCTGTTGGGATTGCTGATGTTGAGCTAGCATCTGCTGCTGCAAGAAAGTCTGCTGATACTGCTGCATCTGAAACAAGAATGATATTACATAAATCAATGCTCAAGTCAATAAAGTACTATCAGCACTGATTTTGTTTACTATCCTTCTTTCTTTTTACTTTGGTGACAAAACCAGAAACCTAGAAAATAATGAATTTTATTTGAAGGAACAGCTCTCTTACTAGAAAACTACAGCAGGAGGAATTTTTACCTATTTAAGAATTTGTGAATCTAAGCTCACTTGGCCAGATTCAAAAATTCTCCCTTAAATATTTTAAGAAAAAGACAAGAGAGTGTCTTAGTCAGTAGAATGCTGGTGCTGTAAAAAGTCAAACTATTCTCTGAATCAAATGTTCTTTCCCTTTGAATTTCATTTTTATTCAACTGACACAGAATGAAAGAGACACATGGCAAAGATCATTTCTCTTAAACTATAAGAGAAGTATGTTGCCTGTCAATTACAATGTGCCATGCACTTGGGAGCCAGAGTTCAAAATAGTTTATGACTACTTGAGAACATACACCTGTTTCAATAAAATACATGTCAATTAAATAACTTGAACTGATTCTGGATTATTAAATTCTGAGTAACCCCATTCACACTGTGAATTCCAACATTATAATGCATATCCAGAAAGAAATCTCTAGAAATTATGTAACACTTTACCATTGTAGGATACTGTGATGCAGGAGGTTGAGGCTGATACACTGAATGCATTAAAAATTGTTGCTGGAGTAAATGTTGTTGATGCATTGCATGCTGATACTATAAGATAAAAATAAATAAATAATCAATATTATCCATGCATTTTTTTATGCCAGAGTCCTTTACTTAAATATTCATTTTACCATATCAGTAGTCTAAACTCCAGTACAAAATAGCTGTAGAGTGACTATAATTTACATATGCTTATTAGAATTGGTTTTGAAACTGTCAACAAAATACAACAGAGATTCAACTAAAACCATATGCAGCATAATTTAAGGATGCCTGCAAGAATGATAATGCTAAACATTTTTATCATCTTTTCCCAGTTGACAAATTCCCCTGAAGTGACTTGTGACCAGGACCCATTACAGAAAATCCCCACTCTTCTCCACCTCCTCTTCAGTAGTGTATTCGGCCATCCCATAACACCATTTACTTACTACCCTCCACTCTGGCTATATCAATCATAATTAGAGAAAAGTGACACCCATGAAAAATGTCATGAATGTAATTGGATCAAAAAATAGTTTAGGAAATCAAAGTGATGATGGTAATAGTAGTTCAATTTAAAAGTTTAATGAAACTAGAAATCTATTGGTTCTGATGAGATGAAGGACATTTTTTTCCTTACATCCTTTTCAGTTCTAAATGCTTCCTCTTACCCCTATACCAACCTCGTCAAAAAAAAAAAAAAAAAAAAAGGAAGAAAGAAAAGAAAAGAAAAAAACAAAAACAAAAACAAAAAAGAATTTAAAAATCTAATACAATGGTACTTTTGGAAAGTTGTCTACAATAGTCTGTGAACTCAAAACAAGACCTCAGATAATATTCATCACCAATCACAATGCTATTCCTGAATACTAACTGAACATTCTCTGCTTCATTAGATCATGATGCAACCTGTTTTAATAAGGTATCCTTAAGTAGCTCATCAAATGCAAATTAACTACATATTCTTTAATAATCAGGAAATTAAAGAACATGTTTACTTGAATCTAGTTCAAGATGCCCATAATACGAAAAAGCAATTCAATGATTTTTCAACTGCTACATGATTTCACAATTCTACTTCCAGATCTAAACTAGTAAAAGAACTACCTGCTGCATATAAGCATCCTGAAGTAGCTGATGTTGCTGTTGCTGCTGGTGAGGGTGATGATGCTGTAAATGAAGTTGCTGTAATCTCCAATCTCCCTGTTGTAGTTGTTGAAGTACTCTATGCTGCTGTGGAGGATGCTGTGGGGGCCCCTGACCCAATAAGATTTCAGGGTCATTTCCAGGTCTCAGTGATCCTATGATAGATTTCCAAAACTTACATTTACAAACTAATAATTTTCAATAAATGGCTACATTTCAATAATTATTTAACTAAGGCAGTTATATTCTTATTTAAGACAAACTTCCATATGCACTATGTCTGACGGAATTATTTCCTGGAACTTTAAGAGCCCGGGAAACTTGATTTAATCAACTACAACCCAAATGATTTAGAATGTTATAAACATTTTGTTTTAAGTTTCATCTCTCCATGAACACACCAAGAAAAAGTTTATTCTACATATCTCAAAATATCACGTACTATTATGACTATGTTCCCTTGCCAATAGAATTCTATCAGTTCAGAATGTCATTTTACACCAATTGAAATTCATTTTCTTCAAACTTGAAGTCAAACATTGAATGTAAATGGCTTAAACTCATCAATCAAAAGAAACAGGCTGGCAGACTGTATAAAAGAACAAGATCCAACAATATGCTGTCTCCAAGAAACTCACCTCATAAGCAAAGATATCCATAGATTGAAGATAAAAGGATAGGAAAAAATATATCATTTACAGGGATCTCATTAACAAGCAGAGGTTTCTATCCTCATATCAGATACAGTGAACTTCAAGCCAAAGTTAATCCAAAGGGACAAATAAGGGCATTTCATATGTGTAAGGGAATTATACATCAACAAGATATAACAATCGTAAATATTTATGCCCCAAACCAAAGAGCATCTATCTACATACATTAAACAAACCCTGCTCAATTTCGGAATCAAATAGACAACACAGTAACACAGAGTGACTTTAACACAACTCTCTCACCACTGGATAGATCCACCAAATAAAAACAAATTTAAAAAGCTATAGAACTAAAAAATACAATCAATAATTTAGACTTATCAGATACATATAGAATATTTCATCTATCAATGACTGAATACACTTTCTTCTCAGCAGCACATGGATCCTTCTCTAAAATAAACCAAATCTTGGGCCACAAAGCAATTTTCAGCAAATACGGGAGAGAGAGGGGAGGAGGGGAGGGAGGGAGGGATAAACCTTGCATTCTATCAGACCATAATGGAACAAAATTAGAAATCAATAATAAAATAAAAAATAGAAGCTACTCTAATACCTGGAGACTAAATAATATGCTATTAAGTGACCAATAGACAGCTGAAGAAATCAGGACTGATATAAAAAAAAATACTTAGAGATAAATGAAAAAAGCAACACAACATTTCAAAATCTTTGGGACATTATGAAGGTGGTTTTAAGAGGAAAGTTTGCATTGCACTCATTCATTAAAAGAATAGAAAGTCACCAAGTAAATAACATCTCTAGAAAGGGAATAAATCAACACCAAAAGCAGTTGAAGAGAGGAAATAATTAAAATCAGAGCCAAAATCAATGAAACTGAAACAAATAAAAAAATCAACAAAACGTTGGTTCTTTGAAAAAATAAATAAAATTCATAAACCTTTAGCCAAGCTAACAAAGAGAAAAAGAATAAAACTCAAATTAATACATTTTTAAAAAGTGATAAAAAGGAAACAATACCACAGACACTACTGAAATACAGACAATAATCATAACTATTTTGAAAATTTATACTCCATTCAAATAGAAAATCTTGAAGACATCAATAAGTTTCCACAAAAATATGACCCACCCAAATTCAATTAGGAGAGCATACAAAATTTAAATAGGTAAATTTCAAGCAATGAAACTGAAAATACCATCAAAAGCATACCAATAAGAAAAGCCCAGGACTAGACCTTCCAAGAAAAACTAACACCAATCCTCCTCCAATTATTTCATAAAATAGAAAAGGAGGGAACCCTTCCAAAGCATCATCCTGATACCAAAACCAGACAAAATACATCAAGGATCGAAAACTTCAGAACAATATCCCTGATGAATACAGATGCAAAAATTCTTAATAAAATGCTGGCAAATCACATACAAAACATTAAAAAAGACAGTGCATCATGATGAAGTGAGGTTCATCCCAGGGATGCAAGGTTGGTTCAATATATGGAAATCAATAAACATAATTCATCACATCAATACACTTAAAGACAAGAATCACATGATTTTTCTCAATATATGCAGAAAAGGCACCTGACAAAATACAGAATCCATTTATGTTCAAAAGAGTAAAAAAACTAGTGAGTAATATGAAGATACGTCAACATTCTAAAAACTATATACATTAAAGCCAAGGCCAACATCATTCGAAATGGAGAAAAATTTAAAGCATCTGCTCAACACAATCCTTGAAACCCTAGCCAGAGCAAGTAGGCAAAAGAAAGAAATTAAAAGGGTACAAATAGGAAAAGAATAGTTCAAACTACCCCTATTTGCCAATGACATGATTCTATATTTAGCAGACCAAAAAAATTCCACCAGAAAACTTTCAGAACTCATAAATGAATTCAGCTAAGTAGTAGGATATAAAATTAATACCTATAAGTCAATTGTCTTCCTATGCATCAGCAATGAATCAGCTGACAGAGAAATTAGAAAAACTATTCCATTCACATTAGCCTCAAAAAAAATCATAAAATTCTTGGGAATAAATCTAATAAAAGAGGCAAAATACCTCTTCAATGAAAACTACAGAACACTAAAGAAAGAAATTGAAAAAGACCTTAGAAGATAAAGAGATCTCCCACATTCATGGACAGGCACAATTCATATTGTCAAATGGCCCTACTACCAAAAGCACTATGCTGATTTAATGCAATTTCTATTAAAATTCCAATGATGTTCTTCATAGAAATAGAAAATACAGTCGTAAAATTCATTTGGAAAAACAAGAGGCCCAGAATAGCCAAAGCAATCCTTAGCAAGAAAAGTAAAGCAGGAAGCATCACAATACCACATATTCAATTATACTATGGATCCAAAGTAAGAAAAACAGCATAGTATTGGCTCCAAAACAAACATGAAAGAATAGAAAACCCACATTGAAAAATGATCCTATACTAGACAAAGGTGCCATAAACATACATTGGAGGAAAGATAGCCTCTTCAACACATGGTGCTGGGAAAACTAGAAATCCATATGTAGCACAAAACTCAACTCAATGTGGATCAAGAACCTAGATGTGAGACCAGAGATCTGAACCCACTAGAAGAAAAAGTAGGCCCAACTCTCCATCATACAAGTTTGGGAACCAAATTCCTCAATAAGACTCCTAAAGAACAAGAAGTGAAAGTGAGAATCAATAAATGGGATGGTATCAAACTAAAAACCTTCTTCATTGCAAAGGAAACAATCAAGAATATGAAGGGAGACCCTACAGAATGGGAGAAAAATCTTTGCCACCTGCACTTCATATAGAGCATTAATCTCCTGGATATATAATGAACTCAAAAACATTGAAAAAAATAAAATAAAATAACCCAACCAATAAATGGGCAAAGGAACTGAACAGGCACTTCCCAGAAGAAGAAATATGAATGTTCAACAATATGAAAAAATGTTCAACATCTCTAGCAATTAGAGAAATGCATATTAGAAGTATACTGTGATTCTATATCATTCCAGTCAGAATGGCAATTATCAAAAACACAAGTAACAATAAATGTTGGCAAGGATGTTGGGAAAAAGGTTCACTCATGCATTGGTGGTGAGACTGAGAATTGGTGCAACTACTCTGGAAAGCAGTAATGGGAATTCCTCAGAAAACTTGGACTGGAACCACCATTTGACCCAGTTATCCCACTCTTTGGCATATACACAAAAGACTTAAAACCAGCATACTACAGTGATACAGCCAAATCAATGTTTATAGCAGCTCAATTCACAATAGGTAAGCTATGGAACCAACCTGGGTGCCCTTCAACAGATGAATGGATAAAGAAAATGTGGTATACACAATGGAATGAATATTACTCAACAATAAAGAAGATTGGAATTATGATATTTGCAAGTGAATGGATGGAACTGGGCACTATCGTACTAAATAAAATAAGCCAATCCCAAAAAACCAAAGGCCAAATGTTTTCTCTGACATGCAGATGCTAACTCATAGTAAGTCAGGTAAGGGACCAACAGAAGTTCACTGAATTAGACAAAGGAAAATTCATTGCCATGGGCACCCTCACCAAAGGCTTAAAAAGCAATGGGTCCATTCAAACATGAACCAGAACCTCTAAAACTACAAGTCATAACAAACCCTTTCTCTTATTAAGTTAGTTATCTCAGGTATTCTGTTATGGTGAGGGAAGCCTGACTAAAATAACTGTTCAATTCCAAGGCAGAAAAGGGTAGAATACGAAGAGGGAAGGATTCTTTTTCATCAGTTAATATATTCAAACTTCCTCAGGCCTAAGTTCAGAACCTCCATGAAAAGAGCTTTCTATTTCTAATTCTTCTAATTTTAAGAAAAATTCAGGTCTATGTTTTTCTTGAAAATATTTATAAAAATTTAAGGAAGAAAATGAAGAAAAATTACACACCATCCAGACCAAATTACCATTGATCTTTTAAATGTTATTTCTTTCCAATGGAAAGAAAATTAAAAGTTACACTCCTAAACTTTACATTCATTTTTCAGAGCTGTGAAGTCCAGCTGGAGAAGGCTCATATGGGAGTCCAATCACAAACCAAGGATCTTCATGTAAGGACTGTGAGATCACTTCTCACCTCACAAACTGACTTTTCTTTAGTATCATCAGGCAGCAGAAAGCCCTTGATCCTCCATCCAAAGTCACAGAGCACCAGAGAATCCACAAACAACATTACAATTTTACGTGAAAACAACTGTTTCTTCAAGTACATCATAATCATTCACACTATAATTCCCCATTTTGCAAATGATGAAACAAAGACTCAGATAAGTTAAGTGAATCTGCTAACAAATCAAATAAAAATAAAGACAGAGAAACTCTGAATATACAAAATTGATCTAATATATAATTTGTATATCAAGACACAGATCACACATTCTCTACAAAGACAGATAGTATCTATACATAAACTGAAGCAGGTATATGGTCACCAAACTCAAAAGTGGTAGTTAATTCATTTTCAAAGGCAAAATTCATTCTTCTCTCCAACTCTATTCCTATCTCCCACAAAACACAGGCTACATAACAGTTGTCAAGGTCTTATTTTGACCACTGATTCAGCCTAGTAGCTAAGACATAGTAGGTCTTCATTATATATCTCTTGATTTAATCATTAAACACAGGCCAAGATCTTGGCTACAAAGCAATAAACCCAAGATAAAATAAACACAGTCTTGCCTACAGAGCAATAAACTTTAACCATAAATATTATTCCTACTGAAAATTTAACAACTGCCCCTGGAATAACTTAAAGATCAAGAGAAATTCGTATCTGAATTTTTTTAATTTTTAAAGAGATGACAATACAACATAGCAAAATCTATAAAACAAAACACTGGCAGTACTCAAGAAAAAAAATAGCCTTAAATGTATACACGAAAACAAGAAAACTGAAAAATAACCAAATGAAAATAAGTCCAAGAATGTAGAAGGATTGAATTAATGACAAGGTATAAAATAATAATAAAAAAAGAAACCACAACATGAAATTAATAATAAAACCAAAAGCTAGTCATTGGCTCTTTGAAAAGACCAACAGGGCTGGGGATGTAGATAAGTGTTAGAGCACTTACCTAGCCTGTGCAAAGCCCTGTGCATCCCCAGTACCAAAAAGAAAAGAAAGAAAAGGTAAGAAAGGAAGAAAAGAAATGATTAATAAAAAGAGGTAAAGCTCTAGGCAACTCTCACCAAATAAATATTAGAAGTGAGGGAATCAACATACTACAGACTTAAATAAAGTAATTAAAAGACATCATAAAATTGCTATCTATAATTTTATCTAAATTTGAAAATCTAAATAAATTGGACAATTTAAAAATATATGTAAATTATAGCAAATGGTGAAAAATTATAGTAAATCAATGAAAATTAAATGAACTAAAAATGTGATCAAAATTTTACCTCTAGGTACAGAATGTAGCTCAGTGGTATAGCACTTGCAAGGCATGTGCAAGGCCCTGAGTTCAATCGCCAGCACCACAAAAATAATTTAAAAGTAAAATAAATTCTGGATTTTTAAACAGTAACAATTCACTTAAATTCACTCAGTTCTAACACATTTTGAAGAAACAGTACCTCTTTTTCAGAAAATCATTTAAAAACAGAAAGGAAAGGATCCAACACAAGGCCAACAGTTTACCCAAAGAACAAAAGTATGGTTTATCCCATTTAGGCAAAAAGGCTTTACTATCCAAAAATGTAATAACATAATAAATAACACATCAAAGGAGAAAATAGTACCATTTATCAACAGATATTGGAGGGGAGAAAAGCAATTCATTCCTAACTCTAAAAAATATATATATATATATATATATAAGCTAGGAATAAAGAAAAACTTCATCTACCAGACTTTGAAAATAAATAACAGAAACATAGGGAAGACATAAAACCTGGAGCATTCTTATTAAAAGAGAATGACAAGATTGTAAAATATCAACATTGCTATTTAATATTAAGGGAATTTAATTTATCCAGTGCTATAAGATAAGAGAAAACAGTAAATGTATAAATAATCATAAGAAAAAGGCAAATCATTATCAAAAAGGGATTCTCCCTCTCAAAAAAATTCAAGATAAGCAACTAAAATCTATTAGAATTAATAAAAGAATTAGTAATATGGATGAGTATAATGATCAAAAATTAAAACGTGAATTTCCTCCAAATTCAGTATGTCATTGGATTTAAATAATATTTAAAAATTATATTTTGTAATTTGAGAGGCTTTCTTTAAAATTCATACAGAAGAAAATTTTAGAGAAGGATGTTAGTCTACTTGTTTGATTAGATTTATCAAAACTAGAAAGTTGTGGAAGAGGCATTAAAAAAACAATTCAATGATACAGTGTTGAGAGCCCTGTATGAACTATGAATATTGTTTGAGCCATTAAGGCAGGGAAGCTGTTTTTCTAGGAACTCCTGGATAAAATTTCCCAGATCACACTGGTGCATTGCTTTAGCTTAAAGCACTAGAATCAAAGGGCATAACCTACCAATGAGCATAGTCTACCAAGCACCAAACAACCTGTTGACTGCAAGATCCCTGCCACACTGAAACCTTATCCCTGCCTTTGATGTACTTCCCCCCTTAAATAAAGAATTGGGGCCTTTTTCAGTTGTTCAGTTCCAGTTCCTATCAGGGCTGGAAGACTCATCAGGTGCCCCCATTTTAAATCTAACTTCTGGTTTTGTCTTCATTTCTTGCTGATTATTTCAGCCTTTTTATTTTCCCAGATGGCTTGTACCTCCTCCAAGCAGGATTCTACTCTACCGGGGTTCTGCTTACACTGATAGTACAGTATAGAGGTAAGGAAACAATATGGAAAGTTAGATTGTGATGAATGTGGCATTTCAAATCAGGAGAGAAAGAATAGAAAGAATATACAATACTGTACTAATTAATAAAAACTCAGAAAAAATAAAATAAAAACTACAGAAAACGGAAAAAAAAAAAAAAAACTCAACTTAGTACTTTCTCCATGCTATACCCTAAAATCAATTCCAGGAAGACTGAAAAGCTAACTGCAGAAAACAAACACCACTATTAACAACAACAACAAAAAAGTATCAGCACTTAAAAAAAAAAATGGAAAAAAATTCTTTGAAATACATTACAAAATGCAGAAAAATGAAAAGTGTAAAACTGACCTTGTAAAATTTTGTTTTTCCTATGTCTCAATGTATATTCACAAATCTAAAGATGAATAGCAAAAATGGAAGAAAAGATTTATAATGTATTTGGCAAAAAGTTAGACTTAATGTTCAGAATAAAAATAAATATTCAGAGCAATAAAAAGAAAACAATCTCATGGAAAATTGGAACAGTTAATTCATAGAAGAAAAACATGAACAGATGAAAGTGTACTATTAATCAGGAATATTAAAATGCAATAAAAATGTTTTACCTAACAATAAGACAACATTTTTAAAAACTTCTATCATTAAGCATTGGCAAGAATAGGAATGAGACTGACACTGTTGATATCAGTGTAAATTTCTGGAGTTTTTTGGATGGCAATTTAGAAGTATGTAAACAAAATTTAAAAAAAAAAAACTTCCTAATACCTTCCTTAGAGAAATGTCCTAATGTCATTAAAGAATGGGATGTAAGGATATTCACTGCAACACTATTAGTAACAGAAAATATAGGAAATAACGTAAATGGTTATACAAGCCATCGTATATTTATGGTATAAAATATCACATACCTATTAAGAATTACTTGGTAATTCTTTATGCAATGATGAGCTAAGAAGCTTTCCAAAATATATTAAGAAGAAAAAATCAACTTGCCAGAGAAATGTATATGGTATGAATTCACTGAAGTCAATGACAACATAAATTACTTGTATCAATATATATCACATAAGAATATAAGAGAATGCACACTGAACTACTTCTGGTTAGCTCTGGGAAGAAAAAAAGGAGACTTACATAATATAATGGCAATTATCAAGAAAACAGGCAAGGATGTGAGAGAAAACCCTGATACATTGTTGGTAGGACTGCAAATTAATGTAAACACTCTGGAAAGTGGTATGGAGAGTCCTCAAAATTAGTAGGAAAAGAATTACCATAAGACCCAGCTATCCCACTCCTTGGCATTTACTCAAAAGAACTAAAGTCAACATACTAACTATAGTGATACAGTCACATCAATGTTTATAGCAGCCAAATTAAGGCATCAGTCCAGATTCACAAGAGCCAAATTAAGGAATCAATCCAGATTCCCTTGAATAAATGAATATTGATCAAGAGAATGTGGTATAGTATACACAATGGAGTTTTCCTCAGCCATAAAGAATGAATTAATTGCATTTGCTGATAAACAGATGGAAATGGAGGACATCATGCTAAGTGAAATAAGTTACATTTCAGAAAATCACAAGCCAAATGTTTCCTCTAATAAGTGGAAACCAGAGCTAAAGAAGGTGAGGAGGGAAGAAATAATATCATAGATACATAGGGAAGATGAATGGGGTAGAAGGGAGAACAAGAGGGAAGGAGGAAGGATGGGAAAGTAAAGGAAATATGCAATGAATTTGATAAAATCATGTTATATGAATACACAAATGTACCAAAGGGAATTTCCCCTTTGTATATGTATATATATACACACCCACCCACACACACACATATAAAATAAACTAAATAAATAAAGGAACAAAGAAAGGAAGATCAGTAGAGTAGAAAAAAAATAGGAGGAGGACGGGAGGAAAAGTGGGGGGAATGGAGACTGAAATCAAATTCCTTGCATTTATGTTTTTGTCAAAATGAACCCAACTATATGCTCTAAGTTTTAAAAAGGAGAATTATATTTCCCTCTGAATATTTCTGTATTATTTGCATATTTTAAGAGAAAACATACTTTTTTTACTTTCTTTTCTTATATGTGTTTCTTTCTATGATTTCCAGAGGAGGAGGAAATGTTAAAAAGGAGCTTATATGGGAGGGGAAAAAGTATAATTTTTCCAACTTAAGCTGGAAGCAAATATAAGAGAAATGTAGCTCCTTATATCAGGAACAGGCCTGGCCCTCACAGCTGGGTCTTAGTGCTTACATGTTGGTTTATTTCATAAAACACTTAACATCAGATAAGGTTACTACTCTGTGTCTAGGAAAGATCAAGACACAAAACCACTCTATATTCATATCTGAACACAAACAGAATCATGAACTTTGTCCAAACCACAAAAATAACCCAAGGTCCCTCTATCTTGCCTCATTTGACTGCTACTCTGTAACCAATTGAGGCTTTAGCTTCTCTCCTTCAGGATAAGATTTGATACCTAAACCATATCATGCCCAGGCTTCTGGATAGAATTCAAAGATGTCCCACTTCCTTAACTCCTCCCCAAAATTATCCAAAACAAGTCCAAATTCTGAAAATGTTTTTTCAAATGCTCCCTCACAGTTCCCAGTAATTTGTAAGAAAGAAATCTGACTTGTTCAAGCACAAATGTGTTTCTAGTTGGCCTTTTGCCAGGGAACTCTGATATGTGATAAATAAAACTAATAAGGTCTCCAAACCAAAACAGTAGGGAAAAGATCAATGAATGCTTATTGAGATAGAATTTTTCTACATAACATACACCTTCTATTTACTCCTCAGAATAGGAACAATAGTTGCTGTCCTCATTTTACACAAGAGAACAGCAGTGAGGCTAAGAAATGGTGAAATGTGAATGAACATTTCTTCCCTTTCCCATTACCTTCCCTTTCCCATAGGACACTACTCTAATTGGTGTACCTGATTACCACATAGATATGTAGCAATATGCCAGGTAATATAAAAATAAACATTATCTTCCCTCACCATATATTTGACTTAATAGTAATAAGAATGTCTAATGATTAATATCTCTTAAGGGCATATTCTGTACCAGGCATTACATTAACCAGTCATTTAAGCCTTCTAATAATCCTATAAGTACTAGTATTTTTATAAGATATATTACTAAAGAAAAATGAGAGAAATAAGACTCAACATAGATTCATTCAAAATGCAGGCTTTGAATCATTGAGAGTATTCTAAATGAAAATATTTAACATTTAAAAACAAAACACAAGCTTGTTATAAAATGGAAGTGTAAACTGGAGTTATCTTTGAGATAAGTCTTCATTATATCCCCAGACCCTTGAGAGATTAAGATTAAATGTACTTCATCAGTCAGGAATATTTCCTTAGTGAGAAAAACTGTTTTAAGTACCACACTACCAAAATACTTAGGAGATGTTTTAGATTAGAAAAACAATTCTCAAAATCAAACTAAAATACCAGTTCTTATGTTGCAATGTGCACATGGTTCCTTCACCAAGGCTATAGATTCAAAGCAAAGAAAGATACATAGTTTTCAAAGACCAGAGATTCAACCACCTCCTTTCCAATACAACACAGAACTCCCTATACTCTTGAACTTTATTATCAATGCCAAACCTATCTCTAGGGATAAGAGTTTGTATTAGAATCAAGGAAAATTTTGAGCTTTTCATATTATAGTTTTACATTGCCAGTAACTTTTCTTTGCCTTCAGAAAACCTTAAGAAAAATAATTGAGTCTATTAGATATCAGCACAAAGTTTTTTGATGTATTATTATCTACTTTTTTACTGGTAATTTATGCCTCTTGAAAATCAAACCATCTAAGGTTTATTTCCATTGACTATGAAAGCTGCATTACCTTTTGGTCTGTGGTTACCAAATTCACCAGGAGCAGGGACTTTAACAGGGGTTGCTGAACTTTGAATGGTCAGTACACTGGGAGTGGCAGTAGTAGAGTTGGCCTTTGGTCTTTGTCTTGGTGCAATTGAGGTTTCTGTTGGTCCAATGGTATCTGTTATTCTAAAATAGAAGAATATATTTTATTACAAATATTGGGCTTATTTCTTACTATTTTTTTCTGTAAAGTATCTACTTCAACAGATGCATTTAATTATTACAGATGATCATGTCAGTCCTCTTGGCTTCTTCCTAAATCTTATTCCCAAAGACTACATTTTTAGTGAAGACAGGAAAGTAAATAAAGTAAAGAAAATAGTACACTACCATCAAGGTCTGCAGTTGAAACTGGCAGAAAGAGTATACTCCCAAAGATTACTGTTAAGGAGATGAAATGAGATTGAAAGGAAAACAAAACAGAAACCTTCTTATAATGTTTTTGACAAAATTGCGAACCAAATCTTTGAAGAGAAACAAGAAATAATCTTCCCTAGCCTGGACTCAAGGCATAAGAAAGAAAAGACTACACCCTAGAGCATATAAAACAAAAGAAGCCAACACTTTCAACAGGTAGAGACCCTGCTCACATTCAACTTCTTTAATCTTCAAGTTTGCTTTACTTATAACTCTAAATGGAAACTATATAAAACTTTTGCTTCTAGGAGTTAGTTTAGGACTTCAGATGTGGGTGGACAAGAGGTAAGCACAATTTTGAAAACAAGAGACAATAGATATGAGAAGACAGACATTTGCTTTTTTTTTCTTGAAAAAGTCAAGTAAAATCTTTATTTATATGATTATCAACTTTGCTTTCTAAAAATTCAGTATAAAAACTCAAAAAACTTTTTAATAAGGCCAGATATTCTCTTTCCAACAGGATTTTCCACAAAATATCTGTACTAAATTCTTTACCACATTTTAAGTAATTTAATACTTAAAAATTCTAACTACACATGAAAGCACAGAGTTATTGCAGTTGAAGAAACCCAATCTACAACTGCAGAAGTTACAGCTATTTCCTAATATCTCTACATACCACAAGAGGGAGCCCTGTTAACAGCTATCTTTCCAAGAGCAAAGAAAATAAAATTGAATCAAAAATTTGGAAAATTATAGAAATGTATTATATTTGTGCTATCTTCTAAAAATAACACTTAGTTTAATTAGAAGGGATGGGTATGATATGTGTCATATGAAAACTGAACCAAGGTAATAAAAGATCATTTTTACATATAATCAATTATATGTCATTTTTATAATGAAATACTTATGAGTTCAAATTATGGGATTTAACACTAAAATCAATCTTACACTCCCTAATCTCAAGAAATTTGGGAAAAATACATAGTCTTTCTAACTCTCCATTTATTTCTTAAGTGAGTAATGTAGACCAAACTTGAGTTTGCCATATTCCTGATCCAAACCACTCTTTTTTTTTTTAGAGATAATTTTTTTTTTATTGATTGTTCAAAACATTACAGACCTCATGATATATCATCTTTCATACATTAGACTCAATTGGGTTTTGAACTCCCATTTTTACCCCAAATACAGATTGCAGAATCACATCTGTTACATACTCACATTATTACATAATGGCATATTAGTGACTGTTGTATTCTGCTACCTTTCCTATCCCCTACTATCCCCCCTCCCCCCCTCCCCTCCCATCTTCCCTCTCTACCTCCTCTGCTGTTGTTCAATTCTCTCCCCTTTTTTCCCCCTTCCCCCTTGCCCCTCATAACCTCTTATAATTTTGTGTATCATTGAAGGTCTCCTACCATTTCCATATGCTTTCCCTTCTCTCTCCCTTTCTAGCCAAACCCTAAAAAACAAATGCCAAATGTTTTCTTTGATATAAAGAGAGCAACTAAGAACAGAACAGGAAGGAAGAGCATGAGGAAAAGACCAAACCACTCTTTAGAGAGACGTAACACAAATAAAGCATGGTAGAACCTCTGAAAAGCTTATTAATAGTCTGAATTATTTCTACAATCTAATGTCTCACAATTTATTTTATCAATATACTATTGTACTTGACCAATATTCAGCAAAACACTTAGAAAGGTATGTTATATGTTGGTGAAAACACAACAAAATATAAGACAGTGAAAGTGATCAATGACAAAATAGTACTGCCAAGAGTTGCATAAAGGATAATTCCACCTTTAATTTGACTAAAAATGACTTCAAGTAGGAATTAGAGATTAAATTTTTAAAATAAATTTTATCTTATCAAACTCTGAAAAAGAAATAGCATTCTGTGTGAATAGGAAGAAAATGCCAAAACAAATTAGTCAAAATGAAGACACAAAAAAAAGAAAGTAATTACTGCACTGCCCCTGCTACACTGACTCACTTGTACTATTACAACAGTCACAGTGCTGTTTCCTCTGCTTCCCTTCTTTTCTTTCTTCCTCACTATCACCTGAACAATCTTCCAAAAGCAGACTTTCTTTCCTGCTTCAATGTTTCCATCTGCTGAGAGAGGAAGCATTTCCATCTTTGAGGTATACATGTCATATGACTTTTATATGTTTAGCAGTCCCAACAGCACATGCCAAGTTTGGGGAGGCAGAAGGGAGCTTCTGAGAAGTAAAGCAAAAAGGGTCACAGACTAAAGACAGGGCAGATGGCTACTAACACCTATAAAAGCTTATTTAAAGATTCTTTTCCCTGGGCTGGGAATGTAGTTCATTGTTAGAGCACTTGCCTAGCATTTAAAACCTCAGCAAAAATAAAATTAAGATTCCTCTCCCCAAAATATGACGTTTACGTGAAAAAAATCTAAATTTTAATATTAAGCTTTATATACTTTAGATTTTAAGTTTTTCATTAAGAGTAAATTTATCTTAATGACCAATAAGCACCAATGAACCTTATATTTTGATATGTATAATGAACAGATTCACCATACTATAAATAAACATAGCAATTTTTAAATGATATATAGACATAAAAATATATTTTAATGGATTACCATGTTACGTTTCAATATGTGTATACATTGCATAATGTTTAAAACAGGTTAAATACTGCACATTTTAATGGCATTATTTCATTTGCTTGTAATATAGCTATAACTTTTATGTCATAATGAAAAGATATTCAAATCATCACTCTTCATTTGACTCGTTTCTTTAAAAATTTGTACCTACCTTCCTAAAGATTTAATTATTGATATTTTCTTAATTTAATTATTAATAAATTTTTAAAGTGACAATAAAATCCAACTGACCAGTCTTAATTCATAATTACCACTCAACTATAACAATGGCTGCTCATTAAAGCTACATTATAGATAAGACAAACTGGTGGTCATACTGGATTTCTATGAATTAGCTATATTCATTTCTTCATCTCCCTGCAGAGAATATTTTGAAATTCAAATGAGTGAATATATTTTTAGGGTGCCATATTTTTTTTAAAAGCCATTCATGAATGATACTTTGATATTTCTAAGTAACAAATCACACAACCTATCTTACAACCAAGTGCCAAACAACAGAGTTGACTGGAGGATGAAAGGCCAAAATCCAAAATTCTCAGCCATGACATATAAACAAAGTTGCTTATGACTGACATTTACCTACCAATTTATTCATTCCCCAACACTCCTGAATCTGTTCTTATTCTCCATCCTTGTAGTGTCATAAGAGCCATTCTTCTAGCCTCAATTGTCTGTTTTATTTGCACTCTCACCCCTTCAGGTGACTGACTACTCATTCTTCAAGGAAAGGCCCACCCCCAGGGAAAGCATTCCTTTTGTGCTCTTATTCTCCCAGCTCCCAGTCTTTCCCTTCCTCCCTACTCTCAGAATGTTCTGCTATCCATCAGTTTACAACTAACTGTTTACAATTAGAAATTCTTGGAAATAAAAACTGCTTATTTTTCTTTACATTTCCAATATCTATGCCTTTTATGTAAAGGATATTTAACAAATATATTTTTATATTTTATGTCAAATAATTTAACTAAGTGAGAACAATACAAAAAGCTATGACTAAGAAAACTCCCCAAATGCAATATTATACCTGTCTGATAACCTAAGAGATAGTCCTGCTTATTAACTTTTAAGTTAAAATAAAAAGCAGAGAAAATATCATCACTAACAGTTTCAGCTCTTAATCTACACAATATATTTTAAACTTATAAATGCAGTAAACAACTTAAAAATACATTTCAAAACATAATACTTTAACAGTCTTACAACATGTTAACAGTTATAACCACCCACTATAAATTCTACAAAATACATATATTTTCTAGTTGCCTATAAATTTTATATTTAAGTATTTTAAAAAGCATATTAGCTACAAACTTGAAACATAAAATGTCCTAAATTAGGGCTGCCATGTTATGAAGATAATGATCTCACCACCCATTCCCCACAAAAAAGACCCAGTGTAGCATCATCAGTTAAAAATTCACATATTTATTAATGAGAGTGGACAGTTCAGGTAAGAGCAATATCAAATCCTGGATATAATATTTTAAACCTTATTTTGTACTTGTTATCTACACCACATGCAATAAGTAACACGCCCTTTTTTTGTGGGAGGATGACATTTAATCAATGACATTTGCTAAAATTTAAATAAGAACTGTAGCTTCCCCCACCCCCACCAAAATGCCTTTTTCATTTCAGCAAACATAGTTTTGCCTACCTGGCTTTTGTTTGGCTTTTTCTAGCAGCTGCTTCACTAGCGGTCAATGGTTCAGGAAGAGCTGAAGGAACAGAAGAGTTCTTGAAAGAAAAAAACAAAACCAAAAATTTTCATTTTGGTTTTTAATTTTAACAAGTTTGTTTTTTAAGCTATGGACATATTATTGAACTTATGCTGTTTGTGAGGGCTGGGATGTAGCTTAGTGGTAGAGCACTTGCCTATCAGCTAAGGCCCTGGGTTTAATCCCCAGTATCTCAAAAACAACAAAACAAAACAATACAAAATACTTTGTATGAGATACCATTTATTTTCACGTCCCAAATTAACCACATTATATTTCCCAGATATAATCTGCAAATATCATTACATGTTATACAAATGTCATTTGGGTAAAAATAAAGATTATACTACAAAGATTATAAATCAAAGATTATTTTGTACTTCAGAAAAAGAAGTATATAGGGGAAGGGAGGGGGCATGGGGTAATTAATGATGGTTGAATGTGATGATCATTATTATTCAAAGTACATGTATGAAGACACGAATTGGTGTGAATACACTATGTATACAACCAGAGATATGAAAAGTTGTGCTCTATATATGTAATAAGAATTATAATGCACTCCACTGTTATGTATAAATAAAAAATTTTTAAAAAAGAAAAAGAAGTAAATAAGTATAAAAAAGTGTTTACAAATACTACAGATAATTTTCATGACACTCAGCATAAGATCTAGAAAATGAAGACAGAAGCTTCACTAGTGTTTACGCCTCATGTTTGGATCATAACAGAAATCAGTAAATATTAGATGAATGGAGAGCTAAAAATCCATAGTAAAATTTCAAATAAAACTATTTTCTTTATTGAATGTTCGAACTGCATGATTTCAGCTTCAACATAGAAAACATTACGTTTGATACATTAAGGGCCTTAAAAAACAAAAAAGGAAAGGTACCACATTCCTTCCTTTTTCTTCATAGGTAGATTAAATTATACATAAGGGAAACATGTACAAGCAAATCAGGCCAGAATGTTCTTTATAAACTTGAAAACGGCTTAAAATCAGTAACAACTAGCAACCTTATTAAAATTACCAGAGACTTGTCATACATCATTTATCTGAAGTTAATGTAGTGTGCACATAGTGAATAAAACTTCAAACAATATGCGCTATTTCCATATAAGCTCTTTCCATGGACTCAGCACTAGGTTTTACATTAGTTGTAATCTTTGTAATTACTATCTTGCTTTACAGACGAAAAAAAATGTACATTAGGTAACCTCCCCCAAAAAAACAACAGAATTGAATTCAGGTCTCTCCGTTTACCATGCATCTACTTCACAACCAACTTTCCCAAATTTTTGTCTTTAAGAGAGCACTTAGTGTCTGTTTATTAAATGGTTAAGCTTAAACAACTTGATAAAAGAAGTCTGTGCTATGTCAGACAAATGTCATTGTTCTCCCTTGAAAATGCAAAATATCCTCTTGAGTTTGCTGCAGTTCTCCAGGACACCTCAGGACACAGTTTCAGAAATGTGACTTTATACAAAAACTATACTCACAAACACAGTAGCAGATCACTTGTCATAAAACAAGTACTCAAAGTGTATACACACACATACACAAACACACGTATCTACACACATGATAAAATGTATTTTCAATTCATATCCTACTTTAGAAACTACTTACATTGATATTGGAGATCGGACAATCCTTTTTGGCAAATTTAAATGCAAAATAGGACACTTGAAATATATCAGGTCTATGCTCTGGATCTGGTTCAAGCATGAACCCTGCAAGAATATATCAAAATGTTAAATTTTACTGAATATAGATGATACTTAGGGGCATATTATAAGTATAATTCTGTTCCATTCTAAGAACAGGGATGATTCTAGCAAACTTTGTTAATGTTTATAGGAAACAGACAGATTGCTATTTTATATGTGAACTTAAAAACATTATTCCAAACTAAAAGACAGATTAGAGAAGTCATTGAACAACTATTTACCAGAAGTATGAATGACATACATGATCATTCTGTTGAGAAAGTAACACACAACATAAATTAACATTGGAGAATTATTCAAGATAAATTCCAGGGACATGGAGGTAAAGGGAAGATGAGGCTTTCAAAATAATTCCACTTGAAATAATTCTATTATCTAAAATTCCTCTACCTTGAAATAATCCTAAATAATTGAGAAAGGTTACATTGTGTACATTTAAGAAAGTAGCACAGGGTTGACACTATAGTTTTCCAAAAACATGCTTTTTATATATACTAACAATGATCACTAGAGTTCTGTATTTAAACATGCTATCTATATCATGTTCAGAAATATGAACAGAGACTTATGGTTTTATCACAAACAAATTATTTATTAACTTTAGGCAATGTTTGAAATATCAGAGACCTTTTCTCAAACTAAAATGGTCACTATCTCTTGTCCATTGCTTGAATTAATTTTAATTCCAAATTTCACAATAAGGTTGACATTTTTATTCAATTCTATAACTGAAAAATTCATATTTTATTAAGACATTTTTACAACTAAACCTGTTTCATTAAATAATTCTCAGTTTTTAGAATGTTTAGATCATTTTTAAGTATTTAAAATGTAAAACTTAAGGCATTTAGATATTTTGAAACATGTTAATAATGTATAAAGAGATCTAAGTATATAAATCACTTAAATAACAACTTACAATAATTAAATTTTCCCTTCAAATATAATATTTTCAACAAAAATTATAATGTATCTCCAACATGATACACTTATTTCAGCTAAACGAAAAACCACAGTTGTATGGCAAGTGACATTGAACTCAAAACTTGAAAATTTATTTCAGAAATTTTGAGGCTGGTCTAAAAAATACAAAAGCTGTGCTTGCTTCCGCAGTATATATACTAAAATTGGAACAATACAGAGAATGTTAGCATGGCTCCTGCACAAAAAAAAAAAAAAAAAGAAAGAAAAGAAAAGAAAAAGAAAGAAAAGAAAAAAGAAAATTAAAAATTAAAAAGCTCTAAATAGAATATGATTTTATGTAATTAAAATGCTGACATACTACTGATGAAACTTACCCTTTATGATATATCGCCATTGTTAGATTGAAATAACTAAAAACATTTTAATTCAAATACTTGGTAGTTTATAGTCAACCTCATACCAAAAAGATCTGAGGGATTTACAAGGTTTATTTATTCTCCAAATGCATTTTATATTAATACCCAAAAATATTGTTTTAAAAGCAACAGTGTATAAAGTTAATTATGTAAAATAAAGCTAAACATACTTTTAACAATAAATGTTGATTAATATAATTTTTAACAACCAAATCACAAAAACTATCAAATTTATAATAATATAATCTTATTTTTCTAATCTAACAAGTTAATTTGGCTTTTAAAGTTTAGTTTTAACAACAGCTAATTATAAATATTTATTTCTATAAAAACTTGAAGTAGCATATAGGATATAAAATTTTTTACATATACAAGAAAATTAGGGCTAATAGAAAAGTAATTCACTGGGTGGAGATGAGAGGGACAGCATAATGAGGTCAGCAAAGAAAATGTAGGCTCAAAATTTTCACTATATAAAAGGGCAACATGATCTATTACATGAATCAGTATCCCTAACACACACACACACAAAAAAAAAAAAAAAAAAAAAAAAACAGATAATAAAGAAAAACAGTATTCCTAACACAAAAGAGCAAATTCTCCTTCAAGTCAAGATTCTTAAGATGATCACAAAGAATGAACAACATCCTTAATGAACTGCAATGAGTGACATTTGTTTACACACTCTTCCAGTGTGGTCTAGTGGCTTAACACCTAAGAAATTCTACAAGGGTAGAAAACTGATATAGGAATACACTTCCCTGGGGATCTGGCTAAATCCAAGAAAAACGTTTTTAAGTATCTGGAGAAAAAGAATGGTCCTTTAGGTAATCCTGTATTTTTTTTTCACAATAGATGAGAAATATTGAGGAGAAAGAATAAATTTGAGATTTTATGTTCTAACCAATACTGGTATAAGTACTTCTATCTTTAAAGTTAAGCACAATATCATATCCTTTAAAGATTAGATAGCCAGACTAGAGTGGAGATAGAACAAAGATTATCTTATAAGCAAATAAAAGGACCTCCAATTCCCAGGACTCATGTTTTGATGTGGGAATACACATCTGCTTGAGCCACTTTTGTTTAACTATACTGATCCCATTTAGGTGACATAAATTCAAATTCAAAAGGTCATGTGTAGTATCTAATGAATTAAGACAGAAAATATTAGGGTACATTAGTGTGCCGAGTACAAGCAACATTTCATGAAACTTGATTCAGCTCATCTGTTTTTTTACATTGGATCAGTCAAAAAAAGTTTGAAACCACAAAACTTTGAGTTTAGGATTATGAGTTCTCTCTACTATTATAACTCATTTCCCTACGGAAAATATAATGACTTGTGTAATTACACTACAAAAAAAGAATTAAATGCTAATCTCTGATACTCCTTCTTTCACATGAGGATATTCTCAGAACATACATGCTCTCTTCTAAATTATGTTTTGAAAGTGCCTTGCCTCTATGGAAGAATCTGTGTCTTTATAGCATTGCCTATGACTGAGTGCAGGTAAATCTAGGGGTGGGGTGCAGAACAAGCCCATCTGGCTTTAGATACAGATTTTTTTCCCTGCAATCTACTTTAATCAATCCAGGTTGAAACTCATTATCTGAAATGCTTGGAAGCAGTGTTTCTGATTTTTCAGTTTTTGTATTTTAGAATATTTACACACATACCAGGAACCATCTCAGGAATGGGACCAAGTCTAAACACAAAAATTCTCCTGTGTTTCGTAAAGAATGTGTGTGTGTGTGTGTGTGTGTGCGCGCGCGCGCCTGTGTGTGTGTCTCCTTAAGAAAATTTTATACTTTTACAAAACCTGCATTTTGACTGCAACTGGTGACATGAGTTGGTATGGAATTTACCACAGTGACACCAAGTCAAATCTTTCAGATTTTGGATTTTCAAAAAAGGGATATTCAACCTATACTAAAGTTGACAGTTTTAGCTGATGAAATCCTGTGCCTATCTCTGATTTGATTCTAAATTCAAAATTATGAGCTTCGAATGTGGCACACAATTTTAATTTCAGTGGCTTGGGAGGCTGAGGCAGAAGGATCACAAGTTCAAAGCCAGCCTCAGCAACTTAGCAAGGCCCTAAGCAACTTAGTGAGACCCTGTTTCAAAATTTAAAAAAATAAATAGGGCTGAGATTTGGCTCAGTAGTTAAGAACCCCTGGGGGTTCACTTCCCAGTACCAAAAATAAATAAAAGTATGAAAACACTAATAATCATTCCTACAACACCCAGGTAAAATAGCTACATTTTTATCTCTAAATATTTTTAAGTTGAGTAGCACTAGCCATTAAAAAAAAAAAGCCATCACTTAGTATTTAAATATAATTTCTTGAACTCTTTCAAGAGAAATATAAAATGTACCACTAGATCACCAAATGATATAATCTAAAAATGCAGAGATATAAGCTCTAATCCAGCTAAACAATGGGGCATATCTATCAAGAGTGAGAGCTTCAATTTTCAAATACTTTGTCCAAAACTGTTTTCCCTCATAATAATTAAACCTCAAGTCTAGTGTTTTTTGAACTCCTATTTGATGGCAATTAAACCATATCATTTACAAGAAATATATTTACAAAGAAGGAATGCATTAACGAACATATATGCTCAGTTTATCTAAAAGCAAAACTGGATTACATTTAAAAATAAAACAAAAATAGCAGAGAATGTAGAAAATACCTTGTTTACTCAACTTAAAATGATCGTGTAAATCATTACAAGACCAATTACCACTGACTCTATTACCAATATAAAATCGACATTTTTAAAACTTGGCTACATAGATATGAAATAGTTCTCTGTTCATCTTAATATTGTGATTCTTTCTATTGACATAAACACTACTAATACAACACAAAACAGTCTCAGTATTGACCATAATATATGATTAAACCACCACAATATTTCCCACTGATATTATCATACATATCCTATTAAAAAACACTTATCTTCAGCAAATGAATTATGTTTATACTAATATTGCATAGAAAAGTACAACATCCCTGTGCATTCCAACAAAAACAGCAGCTAAAGGAACTGCTGCTGCTGTAGCAGCAGCCAAGCTATGTTTTAATCAAGGATCCAAGCCAAAGATGAAGTAGTTACGATTCAAGTTACATGAAGCAATGGATCCATGCCTAGTTCTGATCAAAGATAAACTAGCATCTCTAGTCCAACAGTTCAACAAATTTAAAGGAAAAATACTTTGGTTATAAGTCTCAAAAGCACTTTCCTGCTTAAAAGTTTTTGAATTTTTTCCTTCCATAAGGGCACTTTTCCCTAACCCACAGTTTCTTATTATACTGACTATAATTTACCTGAAAAGAAAAACATGCAGTCTATTCTTTTTAAATTTTTCTGAAAAACATATACTCTGCAACTATAAAAATTTAACTATTTTGTAACTATAAATATTCTCAGCATTAACTTACTATATTTATCTGTTAACCTATGGAGATTATTATAGAAATTTATATGTTATGTATATGTGACCTACATAACTTATTTTATATACTACTGAAATGAGACTATGTTTAACAGCTGATGATAAATACATCTGATCATAAACAAGACACTAAGTGGTACTACAAATAATTCCAAGACAGTATATTTGGGATAGTATTGGTAGCTGTCCCTTAGATGTTATTGATCAAAACCCTTCCTCTACAACTCCCCAAGTAGTAATCCTAGTGCCAATGATTGAAAACCTCCATGAAAACCTTATCTTTATGTTTCAAGTACATTAAAATGTCTTTTTGTTTTTAAATAATATAGGAAAATGGATGAGGGTGTATATGAAACAAGATTGGCCATGATTTGATAAATCACTGAAGCTGAATGACAGGTAAAATAAAGACTTATTGCACTGTCCTATCAATACTTGTTTATATATTTTAAATTCCCATAATAAATTTAAGCATGTGAAAACTAGCAAAATCCTGGTATCCCACAAAATAGGTACTAAAATAAATACAACCCCAATAGATGTACTGCTAAAAGCTAAAATAAAAAATCATAAAGCAAATGGGGGAAATAAATAGACCAAATTATGTTATGTGCATGTACAAATATGTAACAACAAATCCCACAATATTTATAATTATAATGGCCAATAGAAAAGAGAAAAAAGAAACTATAAAGCAGTAAGTGAGCAGACCCAAAAGCAAGACAAAGTTTCTCCCTGATGTTCATTATAAATCACTACATCATTGCACAAAATGAAGAGGTGAGAAAAATAATTTTAATAGTTATATTTTAACAGTATATTCTGGAATGCATGACAATTTATACTAAACCTTTGATAGATTCACCATTAACCCACAATATTCACTGATGATGGTTTTATTAAAGGCTATATTTTTACTAATTACTTACACATACTAAGAAGCACTTTTCATAATTCATTTAATTTTCACAATAATTCTAAGACGTACATATTTTTAATACACTCGTTTTAGAAAAAGGAGACTGAGATAAATGGAGATGTCCAATATTCCATACCAAATAAGTGACAGAAGAGATGCAAATTGAGGCTATTTGGTTCTACAAGCCTTCCTCTTAATCTTCACAATGTTTTCTTTAACCATCTTACAACAGAGGAGCTAAAAGAAATATAAGGCAGCCAGCCTTCTGTTTACCCTTCAAAACTAGTCAGTAATCCTGAGTTGTGCTTTTCATTCTCCTCTAAATGTTCTCTAAGTTCTTTTCAATTCTTGGATCCAGAAATGGAAAGTACTTCTCACCCCTCATGGCAATCCCATTATTTATCTATTGGGAAAGTCAACATAACCTAAGGAAAAAAACACTATAAATAACTGATTGACTCTGCTACTTTTAAGAAAAAAAAGTCTGCTAGGAAATTAAGTTAAATTAAGCTTTATGGACAACAGGTAACAAGAATAATGCCTTTAGCCAGATTACTGCCTAGATTATATCAAAAGTATATTCAAAAGCCTACATGGGTGGAGTTGTGGCTCTTCAATAGAGTGTTTTCCTCACATGTTGTGAGGCACTGGGTTCAATTCTCAACACTGCATTTAAATAAATGAATAAAATAAAGATCCAGCAACAACTAAAAAAATATATCTTAAAAAAAAAAGAAGAAGAAGAAGAAGCCTATGTAACCACAAACCATAAGTTTTAACCAAGATTTGTCATGGCTATTTCATTCTGAAAAGTGTTGAGTCATATAAAATGGATGTAAACATCATTAGATCTATCACTAATACTAAAAGGTTATATGTCTTCTTATGCTTTCTCTTAATATGTGAGAACAATTATATTACATGACTAGACATTAGACAATTAACAGTTTTACTTGCAGAAACTATGGGCACAGCTATGCAATATTCTTGGTTTTCTGAATGCATAGCTAATGGCATATTATAAACACAAAGATTACTAAATAGGATGGTGGGAGATAGGCTAAGCTACATGAGAAAGAAGTAAAAAAACAGAATTGCAAAGAGCTCAAGTATTTTCTTAAAAAGACTATACTGTAGATGACTATATAGAGGTTTTAAAAATCTCTACAAAGCTTTTATTACTCAAGAAAATATTTTAAAAATAAAATCCATAAAATCCCATTAACAGGAGGTAATATATTGGGATATTATTATTCCAGATTGACTTGGATGCTTTTATTTTATTCAACCCTTTTCACTTTGGGAACAAATTTGTACTAGAAATGATAAAAACTAAAATCTGCATACTTACTGATAATAAAGTATCTGATACAAATTATCAATTAACTAAATTCCAATTACAGCCTAAAATTATCAATAATATTTATCTTGTTCACCTTCCCATTACATAAGCACATACCCACACACATATATATGGGGAGGGGGCAAATATGCTATAATAAGATTTTAGTAATAAATTATGTATCAGTGTATAAACTGCCAGTCTCGTACAATTTTATTCTATGGGAACATTCAGAGATTCCCACTAAACATCTTAAATTCAACTATTACTAAAACATAATGGCTAAAACTATTTACAAAAAAGTAAATAGTCAGGGCACGCAATAATTAAATTTCTCAAATGCTTTTGATGCTTTAAACTTTGGACAAAAAGTAAAAAAGTAACTAGATGAGATAGGGAAGGTTAAGGATCCAATGTTTATTTAAATGTATTCTAAAGGTATGTTTTACTCTAAAGGAATGTTTTATAAAAGACATTCATGTTTTGCAAAATGGCATGCCAAAAACAGGACTCATGGGAAAAACAATTGGGGTGGGCTATTTAAAAACTATTTAACTCTGACACTAAAGGGCTGACAAAAACTATTAAATGGTACCCATGAAGGTAATTTGTAATGCACAGACAAGTACTCAACTTGGTTGGAGGCTGCCTCAAGCATATAAAGCACAACAAAACGATGCTGACAGGTGCTCAACCAGTGAACATGAAAGTAAAGCCTTGAGGCTATTAAGTAGGTTGTCATTCAGATGTAGACAGTCACATAAAACAAAGATAGAATTCTCTGGGGGAAAAAACCCAAGTATAAGCACTCATATTTAATGTTCTCCAAACAGAGCAAAAATATTCATGCCAGCAATGCAGCCACCAAGCTTTAGCTATTTCCTTTCCTCTGAAAGTTAAACTTCCTTTCTCACTCCATTATTCAGGTTCCCTTTGCCTAGAAAAAACATTTCATGTGACACAAAGTAATTTTTGTATTAAACTGACATAATTCTCCAATTTCCAACACATATAAAAATGATCACATTACAGAAATGAACGACTGTGTTTTAAATACGTTTGCAAAGTTAGACTAGAGTTTTTCTTATGTTCCTTTTTCTTCTAAACTTTTTTTTTTTTTAAACTCCCTGGTACTGAGGACTGAACCCAGGGTACTTTGTCACTGAACTATATACCCCGTCTCTTTTATTTTTTGTTTTAACACAGGGTCTTACTAAATTGTAAAGACTGTGCTTTAACACCCAATCCTCCTGTCTTGGTTTCCCAAGTACATGGGATCACAGGTATGCCACCACATCAGGCTACTCTTTTCTTCTTGAATTATAATAACATCTGTCAATCATTTATCATTAGTAACAAATATTATTTGCAGTTTATCATTTAACTCTATGCTGGTGTTCATGAGTCTGATAATGTGGATTAGTGTTTTACAGTACCTAAGGGATTGATTACCTGGTATACTAGTTGCAAATTCTAATCTTATAAATAAATTTCCTACCTATTTTTATAAGAATATTTGTTTTATTTTTTTATACATAAGTCTTTGACTAGCATAAAATTTTAGCTTTAAAAATTAGGTATAGATACAGCTTTATTTTTTATCCAAAAATGGCTAACAAATTTTTCTATTCCCACATATTTTTTTTTCACTGAATTGAACTCTATCTGTATCACGCAAACATCAAATATGTTTAAATTGACCTTTTTTTCTCTGCCACTGAGCTAGAGGCTACAATAGGGGTATTTAAAATGCAGAAATGCTAAAACACTTTAAATCAGTAAGAACAGGTGCTGTTTAAATTTTGCTGGTTCCTAATATATTTTAATATTTGATTAATGGTTTTCCCCCCCTTACAGTATCTTTTCCCAAATTTTTACCATGTACATATATTAAATGTTAAAAAACAATTATCTATCTAAAGGGAAGGAAAAAAAATCTTAAAAGCAGCTAGAAAAAAACTGAAGTATTCTTTTGGAATGGAAGGCCTGCACCTTTCTGATATTCCTTGGTTGTTTTGTATTTACCTATACATTAATAAAGTATAGGTATTTATAAAAGGTGGCAAAATAAACTACAATCTAAAATTAGTAATGTTTTCAATTAAAGAACCAATAGCTCTGGATAACTGATTTCAAAAGTATAGAAACTAAACAAATATAAGTGCTCCCCAAAATTCCAGTTGCCTTAATCATATAATTTCTGCTGTATGCTACTAAAACCTTACCTATGGGCTTAAAAATATATCCTCATATTAATCAATAGTTACACTGCTTTCATTCCTATAAAAGTCATATTAACATATTTTAGGTACTTTTTCTTTACTACAGTTTCACAAAATTAAAACACATGAAATTAAAAGGCAAGGTTTAAGCAAAAGTATATAAATAACAGGATACTAAAAAAAATTAAAAATTTTTCACATATTTTTCCAAGTACTTACTTATTAAGCAATGTATGTTGTGGGAGTATCGAGAATTATCTGGGATGGTAAAGCTGCCATCACAGATAGCAACCTGACTATCACCAAAAGGAAGAGTGAAGAAACAAAGTTTATATAGTAAACATCCCAGGGCCTGCAAAAAAAAAGAAGAATGAACATTATCACAGCTCAATTATCAACTACATAATATTAAAACAGCTCAAAACCAAATATTGAATGTTATTTAAAAAATAAGAACTCTAATGCTTCCATATTGAATCAATCTTTCCACAAATTATTGCTTAAACAAGTTAATGCATTCGACTTTTTAAAAGACATTTAACTTAATCATCTCCATGTTTTTCTTTGACACCTGTGACATATTGGTTAAACTACTCTAGATCATGAATGATATAACTAAAATTTGACGTGGCCGATTCCTTTTTTGGAAAAAAACATACATTTTTAATATTAAATCTACTGTTTCTTCCACAAGGAAAAATATATATATAACTACAGCTATAACCAAGAAAGTAAGCACAAAGCTCTAACAGAAACTTTTTTTAAAATTCACTATAAAACAGAATTTTAAATCTTAGGATTCCAAATACATGTTAGCCACTGCAAACTTAACAGTCATCAATTAATTTTATTGATTATTTACTAGGTACCTATGTCATTATTTCATACTATAGAAATTAGATCTCTATTTCTGTGTAGTTTATTGAATCATATGCCAATTATATTTGCAATATTAAAAACAAATGATTATGTCTGCATAGCTTGCAAGAGTTCACAAATATCACCAGACCAACGAATCTATTTACTGACAATAAAGGCAAAATTAAAACACAAATTGTGTCTAGAACAGCAGCTCCTCTCAAACCCGAGAAATATTTTAAAAAGAAAAAAGATTTCTGGCTCCAAAAATCATAACCATCATAGAAAGTGTCACCTCCAAGCCTTAAGCATGAAAGGGGCATTTCCAATTCTAAGCTAATTGTATAAATCTGGCCTTATATCTATAAAGTAGCAAATAAGATTCCCTTTGTTGGATTCCCCCCCACATATTTACCTAAAAAAGCACAAACTAAGCAACAAGTATACAAATTATTATAACTGCTATGAAGATGGCATTATATAGAAACACCTTTTGAGTTTAACAATATTAATTTATAAAACATTTTCACTATACCAACAGTATTCTAATGAAAAAAGGTTAAAAGCTCTAGAAATTTCAATATATTGGTTCAACATATTTTAGGCCACAAAGCAATTCTTACCAAATACAAAAAAAAAAAAATTAATATAATTCCTTGCACCTTAACAGATCACAATGGAATAAATTAGAAATCAACACAACAAAACTAAAAATTAAAAAACTCTTTAGACTCAAATAAGAATAGTGATAAAACATATGACACTATGAAGGCAATTCCAAGAGGAAAGTTTATAGCTATGAGTACCTACTTAAGAAAATGTGTATATTAAGAACTATGTAATGTTTTGAACAACCAAAAATAAAATAAAATAAAATAAAATAAAATAAAGAAAATGTGAACCTACTGATATCCTACTGATATATCTCAAAGTCCCTTAAAAGAGAAGAACCAATTCCAAAACTAGTAAAAGGAAATAATTAAATCAAAGGCAAATCAATCAACCTGAGAATAAAAAAACAAGACAAAGCATCAATGAAACAAAGAATTGGTTCTTTGAAAATAAGATTGATAAGCCCTTAGCCAAACTAACCAAAACATAAGAGAAAAAAACCCAAATTAATAAAATTAGAAATAAAAAAGGAAAACACCACAGACCTCACAGAAATCCAGAAGATCATTGAAAACCTAGAAGAAATTGATATTTTTCTAGATGAATACAATCTGCCAAAACTAAATCAAGAGGACATAGAAAACCTAAACAGACCAATAACTCATAATGAGATAGAGCAGTAATAAAAACCCTTCCAACAAATCAAAGTCCAGGACCAGACAAATTCTCAGCAGAATTCTACAAAACCTTTAAAGAAGAACTAATGTCAATACTCCTCAAATTATTCCATGAAATAGAAAGGGATGGAACACTTCCACATTCATTCTATGAAGCCAGTATCTTACTCATATCAAAACCAGATAAGGACACATCAAGGACAGAAAACTACAGAACAATATCCCTGATGAACTTAGATGCAAAAATACTTAATATTAGTAAATCATGTTCAACAACATATTAAGATTGTACACCATGATCAAGTTGGTTTTATTCCAAAGATGTAAGGATGGTTTAATCTACACTAATCAATAAATATAATAAGTTTAATGAAAAGGCCTTTAATAAAATTTAGCACCCATTCATGACAAACACACTGAAGAAACTAGGGAATGAAGAAATATACCTCAACATCATAAAGCTTATATAAATGCCCATCATAAATGCCCAAAGTCAACCTCATAGTAAATGGGAAAAAACTGAAAGTATTTACTTTAAAATCTGTGACAATACAAAGATGTCCACTCTCATCACTTCTATTTAATATACTGCTAAAAATTCTAGCCAGAACAATTAGGCAAGAGAAGGAAAAAAGAGACCCCTAAAGATCAGGAAATAATATCAAGAGTTAATAAATGGATGACATCAAGTTAAACACCTTCTGCACAGCAAAGAAAACAATTAGGAATGTGAAGAGAGAACCTATAGAATGGGAGAAAATCTTTGCTAACTATTCTTCTGACACAGTACTAATATCTAGAATATATAAAAAACTCAAAAAAGTTTAACACTAAAAACTATCAAATAATCCAATTAAGACAAATGAATTTCTTTTTCTTCCCAAAAGAATAAATACTAATGGCAATTACATGAAAAAATGTTCAATATCAGTAGCAATTAAGAAAAACCAAATCAAAACTATACTGAGATTTATCTCACACCAGTCAGAATGGCAGTTATCAAGAATTATATAATATGGAGCTGGGGTTATAGCTCAGAGGTAGAGCGCTTGCCTCATACTTGTACTGGGTTCAATCCTCAGCACCACATTAAATAAATAAATAAATAGGTAAAATAAAGATATTGTGTTCACATTAAAAAAGAATTATACAAATAATAATAAAGACTAGAAAGGATGTAGAGAAAAAAATAAATATTTTTACACTGTTGGTGGGATTGTACTAACAACCACTATGGAAATCAATTTGGCAGTTCCTCAAAAGATTAGGCATGGAACCACCATATGACCCAACTATACTACTTCTAGGTATTTATCCTAAAGAATTAAAGTCATCATACCACAGTGATACATGCATATCCATGTTTACAGCAACAGTGTTAATTCACAATAGCCAAACTATGGAACCAGTCTAGGTGTCCATTAATGGAAGAATGAATAAAGAATATGTGGTATACATATACAATGGAGTTTTGTTTAGTCACAATAAAAAATAAAATTATGTCATTTCATTTGCAGGAAAATAAATGGAACTAGAGACCATTATGTTAAGTGAAATAAGTCAAACTCAAAACATGAAGGTTCATGTGTCTTCTCTCATATGTGGAAGCTAAAGAGGAAAAAGGAAAAGAAAGGTAGAGATGGATCTCATGAAAATCAACGGGAAATCAGTAAAGAAAAGGGATTACAGGTGGGAAGGGAGGTGAAAGTGTTGATGAGTGATATTAGCCAAATTTCATTGTTATACTGTGTGCATGTATGAATATGTAACAACAAATCCCATCATTATGTACAACTATAATGCACCAATAAAAAAATGTGGGAAAAAAGAAATTTCAACATATTGGTTCAAAACATTACTGAGTTATTGTATGACTAACAAAAGTGTAAAGATTTCTAAATAGAAATAATTAGTTCAATATACTTAAAGAAGATTTATTTTGTTTTTTTATTTATCCATAAGGTAGACAGTTTAAAAAGTACATAGAAAACCAAAAATAAGACTTCCTTAATAGCACTAAAAAAGAAAATAGTATTAAGGGGTAGAATCTGCATTAAATTATATCTTCTTTCCACTGTCCAGATGATGGTCAAGGCAAAGGATATCTATACTTCAGAGTTTTATCATGTCAATAAAATCTTTAGCAATTCTCATGTATATTAGAACACACATTGCTGAGAATACCAGATACCTTGGCAATGCTAGTATAATTTACAAATGTGAACCTGAACACTTGCTTTGTAAAGCATGAACACAATGAGGTATTCTAACTGTTTGACACCAAAAATATTTCCATTTCTTTCCATTTAATACAATGAGAATTATAAAAGAAAAGGGAGGGAACAAGAAACCTAATTTTGAAGGCAGACCACCATCTTCAGTTTCTACATTAATAGGTACATGAAGGATCTCTAACTGAATTTTCTAACACTTAATAAAATCAGCATTCAAGATTTCAAAATAAAAATAACCTACAATGAAAACTTCCAAGGAAACTTTTTTTTTTGCAAAATATGACATGCTAAGTTAATACTTTAACCTGACATTATAATTATCTGAGTCAGCATTATCCTGAAGTAGTATAAAAAATATAATTCTTAACCAATATAAATTGAATATTTTTTCACACCTAAATACTATTTCACACCTAATTAAATATTTTTACACCTAAAATGTAGCATATTTCAGTTCAACCTGAGCTAAGTAAGGTAACCTTAAAAAAAGTTATCTCATCATGGAAATTAAAATTCTAAATTTTTCAATCATATGACCATAGATACTATTTTCTTATTATTTTTCATGTTTGTTTTTATTTGTATATGTATTAAGTCTTAACAAAAAAGTGTATTAAAAATGTGTATTAAAAATTAAAAATGTGTATTAAAAATGTGCATTAAGTCTTAACAAAAAAATAAGCAACCACAAAACAAGGATTCCTCCTTCGTGTCAAAATACTGGATAATAATTGTGTGTTAGGAAAACAATATTTTTGTTTTAATAACCAAGAATGGTTTCAATATGAGTTATGATGCCTATTGTTTAACTGCTGTCAAAATACTTTTTTCAGATAACGTGAAATTGAATAGTCACAAAAGTATGCCAAAAAAATGAGTATACCAATCACCTCTTATAATATTTTCATTATATAAATTAAGATTCAATTTACTTTCTACCTTATACATAAACCTCAATTTTAATATAAGCCATCCAATGAGCCAAATGTTAATCCTAGGGAAAGCAAATCAAATTTGAATTATATATGCCAGTATACTGTTACATTAACTAAACAGAACTTACTTGCAATTTTACTTGAATTTTGTGATATATATATATATATATATATCTTAAAATTCAACAATCACAAGAGTTAACTGTTTAGTGAGAATGTATATGTTACATAAACAAATTAAAAGATATCAATGATTTTTTATTACCTTCTAATAATACCTAACCCTTAAGATTTTGCTTGGTACTCGAATCCCAATAGGGAGAGAACAGGGAAGAAAAATTCAGAAGATAATAATTTGATTTCGCACATTATAATTGACTATTTTATGAACATGTTTTAAAAACAAATTAAATCTGACCTTTTTCATAACTCCTAGAACTACTTCAAAGAATTATATTCCTCTATTCCCAATAGGCTCCTTAGAAGTAAATATGACTAAATAATCATTAAGTTTAAGTGAATGAACATTTAAAATAACGTTTAAATTCTAAAGAGATGTTGCAATTCTAATATAAAGTTCAACTATGAAAAACAAAATCTTTCTCAATAATGAATGTAATCTAGACACCTATGCCAATAATAATTTCAATACAGTAAAAGGGGATGTTTAGAATTGGAGAAAAAAAAGTTTCTCATATCAGCTTCCATTAAAAGGATCCTAAAGTAACCTGAAAAATTATTTTGTCATTACTTAAGAGTTATTTTCAGCTTTTCTGTAATGTGACCAACTAAAATTTCCACTCAATCAAAAAAAAAGTAAACAATCTGTTTACTATGGTAAACAGATACGTTATATGTAAGTTGTTTTTTTATATATAAGTTTTCCATCTGAGGATTCAGAAGATCAAAGAGTTCTAGTATTTTTCTTCTCCTGAGTAAGAAACTCTCTTATATACAAGTTTTGTCTGCTCTTAGGTAATGCCTTTTTGGAGGCAACAGGAAAATCGTCAATTAAAATCAAATTTTATATATGGTTAGACCAAATTTCAGTCTTTCTTCACCTTACCCAGATATCAGCCTTGGTAGTGATGGGTTTCCCTCCATAAAGGTTGATCATTTCAGGGGCTCTGTATGACAGAGTCGTATACCTGGCAGTAAACAAATAAAATGAAATGGAGATATTAAAAATAATAATGATACATTGTTTCTCTATAAGATACTACAAAAAACCTTTAAGTTCAGTAACATTATATAGAAATGATACTATTTATTAAAAACCCATTAAAGATTAAACAATAAAGCATCTAAAGACTTTTCATTCAACAAGTACAAATCTCCAAAAAGCCTAATTTATTTTATTATAAAAATCTTAATGATGGTGGAACTAGAAATAATTTCTCTTGAATTTATGTGAAATAATACAATTTGACTATAATAGTATCCATATCTGGTATATTAAAAGTAAAACTTCTCTTAAAAACTTACTTTATATATTTAAGGAGTTGTTTATATGAATGCTAATATAATTCCTTACATGTGTAGTAAATGTTCAAGTGTTTTATAAAAATTGTTTTAAAAGTAATCTAGTTGTCATAATTCTAAATACACACATTATGTATACTTCTAATACCAACTGCCACATGTTTACAAATATAAAAACCCCAAATCCACTGTGAACAGATTACTTTAATGAAATATCATTCGAGCCTAGGATTAACATTAAGGAAATAATGAAAGGCGGACCCTGTAATCCCAGGGGCTAAGGAGGCTGAAGCAGGAGGATCTAGAGTTGAAAGCTTGCCTCAGCAAAAGCAAGGCGCTAAGCAACTCAGTGAGCTGTCTCTAAATAAAATACAAAATAGGGCTGGGGGATATGGCTCAGTGGTTCAGTGCCCTTAATGCCCGTGAGTTCAATCCCCAGTACTATATGTGTGTGTGTGTGTGTGTGTGTGTGTGTGTGTGTGTGTGTATATATATGTGTGTGTGTGTGTGTGTGTGTGTGTGTGTGTGTGTGTGTGTGTATATTTCAAATCTCATGGCAGAATTATCAGAATATGGACTTCCTATATCATAACAAGATTCACTTTGAGCGTTTATATATTTTATTTTAGAAGTATCTTAAAACTCTACCATATTAGTTTTTCCATATTACCCTGATTGGTCAGACAGTCTGAATGATAGTACCACAGAGAAATGACCTATGAAACCAGAATATGAACTGCATAATAGCAGATTTGTTGTTCATTACTACACCCCAGCACCAAGAACAGTGTTGGCCCTGAATAAATGAATAGTTAACTGAATGAATTGAAGACCTAATATATCCTCAACTAAGCCCAAAACATGAGAACATCAAATGAGCTTTCCATTCATCACAAAATTTGAATCAGTCAGCAAAATTCAGGTAAACCTAAACTATACCTCAAAATGTAAAAGCAAGAAATAAAATATCCAACAGGCAGTAAACTACACTGAGATTTCATCTCACTCCAGTCAGAATGGTAATTATCAAGAATATAAACAATAATGAGTATTGGCGAGGATGTGGGAAAAAAAGGTACACTCATACATTGCAGGGGACACTGCAAACTGGTGCAACCACTCTGGAAAGCAATATGGAATTCCTTAGAAAATGTGGAATGGAACCACCATTTGACCCAGCTATCCCACTCCTCAGTCTATCCCCAAAGGGATTAAAATCAGTATACTATAGTGATGCAGCCATATCAATGTTCACAGCAGCTCAATTCACAATAGCTAACCTGTGGGACCAACCTAGGTACCCTTCAACAGACGAATGGATAAAGCAACTGTGGTACGTATACACAATGGAATATTACTCAGCATTAAAAGAAAATAAAATTATGGCATTTGCAGGTAAATAAATGGAATTTGAGAATATCATGCTAAGCAAAGTAAGCCAATCCCAAAAAACCAAAGGCCAAATGATCTCTCTGATAAGTAGACATGCTGACCCATAAGCAGGAAGGGGTAGGGGGCGGGCAGCTTGGGGGAAAATGGAGGAACTTTGATTGGGCAAAGAGGAGATAGGGAAGGGGAAGGGGCATGGGAAGGAAAGGTGGTAGAATGAGATGAACATCATTACCCTAAGAATACGTATGACTGCACACATGTGGTGTGATTCTACATAGTGTACAACTAGAGAAATGAAGAGTTGTGCTCCATTTGTGTATAATGAATTGAAATGCATTCTGCTGCATATATAACTAATTAAAGAAGAAATAATAATTTTAATATACCAATAATTATTTTTTAATTTAAAAAAATATTTTTGAAGAAATCTATAAATGAAAGATCTACAGTTTGCATTAACATAACTGGTCACAGACTCAAGTTAACCAAAATTGACATGAGACAAAATATAATGAGGATAAATACTTACTTTTTAATTTCTTCTTCTACTACATTAACTCCATCCTTTTGAGGATTAAGAAATTTATTAGTGGCACTGCCAAAGTCACAAAGTACGTAATTTCCACCATCATTTAACAAAATATTTTCTACCTTAATAAAAGAAAATCAATAATTAGTATTTTCAAAGTCAAAATTATCTTTTTTCAATCCTTTCATAATGGAGGGTCTGTATCATTCATTTACACACACACCCACACACACGCACGCACACGTATATATAGAGACATGAGACATAAGATACTTCAAATTATCTGGACAAATGAACTAGAACAAAAATATACTTTACTATTTCTATTACTTCTTTTATTAAGAACAATTAATTACTTTCTCCACCCCAGGATAGTTTGTGTAGGGGTCAAGAAACCCTTAGTCTGCCTTTAACTGTACCTCAATTTTTCTTCTGTTCTTTTAAAAATTCAGCCTATCTGTAGACAAGCAGATGAAAAACACTTAAGTTCTACCTCTAATTAACTCCTACAGGTTGAGTATCCCTTATCTAAAATGACTAAGAGTGGAAGAGTCTCAGATTTTGTATTGTGGAGGTGGGGATATTTGCATATGTATAATAAGATACCTTAGGGATGGGACTCAGATCTAAGAACAAAATTCATTTATGTTTCATCTTACACATATAGTCTGACTATAACATTATACAATATTTTCAATGAGCCTGAATTTTGACTGCAGTATACCAAATGTGGTAAGGTATATGATTTTCACTTGGGGCATCATGTTAACACTCCAAAAATTTCAGACTGTGAAGCATTTCAAGTTTTGGATTTTCTGAGCAGGAATGCTCAACTTGCAATACTGTTTTTACTTAAAATATTACACTGAAAAACACAAACCTGACTTTGTACCTTAACTGGGAGATCAGAAATGTATTAGCTAAAATGATGTCCTCTGAATTTTAAATCAAAACTCAACTAAAACTATAAGTTTTGTACACAAAAAGATAATGAGTTATGATAGCACCCAAAAAAAACCACACCAAATTACTAGAGGATATATTAAATTTACATATTCAAAAGAACTGAGATGAGCTATACTAATTATCCAGATTAAGGGACAGAAGTCTGAAATAATACATTTCAATTCTGCTTTGAATTACCTTCTATTACTGTAAGTATTTTTTGGATGATGCTTTCATGATTAACAACCTATATTCTAAGTTACATCTTCTATTCTCTTTTATCTTAAGAGCATTTTATAACCATCTTTTATAAAATTCTGTATAATCAGAATCAGGATTCATTCACTCATTAAACAGTTGATAAGACTCTGCTATGTATCAGACACTATTTTAAATGCACAGTTTCACCACTGAGAAGAAAAAAACAAAAAGCTCTAACTTCAAGGAGATACATTCTAGCAGGAGAAGACAGACAATAAATAATAAGCATAACTCATAAGCAAAATTACACAAAATCTTATAAAGTATAATTGCTAATAAAAGGCAGAACAGATAGTAAGAGCCTTAGACTTCAATTATAAACAAAGCGACTCAGCACATAACTCACTGAGCTGATGTGAGCATACTTGAATGAGGGGAAAGGGTAACCATAGGAATATATAAGCATGAAACACTTCAGGAAGTTTTTGTATTTTGCAGTTCTAGGGATAGAACCCAGGGCCTCTCACCTGCTAGGCAATCATTCTACAATTGAGCTACATATCTAACTCAGGAACCTGAGTGATATTCATAATCTTTGTGTCTGTCATCAAAGATGACACTTATGGTTCTAAATGACATGTCTAATGATCATCTATCTAAATGATATCTCCAGGAATGTTCATTTCCCTTGGAGAATTATTTTTTCAATTTAACAAGGGAGTACCAAATATAAGGGGTCAAGAGTCCAAGAGAAGGTAAAATGAAGTGACCTCAAGGACAATCACCACAAATCACAGTAAATCATAGAAAACAATAGTAAATTACAAATAAATGGGAAAAGAGATGTATTTATAGTCTACTCTTGAAAACACCCTGAGGCTTAATATAGAATAGAGAAAATAAGAGGAATACTGAACTGAAAGAGAACAGTATGGAGGGACACTCAATGTATGTCAGTGACATTCATGTTTTTGTTCAAATGAAACCTTTTAAAGGAGGCTACTCTGAGAATAGGAGATGCAGAATAGGAGCCTGTGTATCTCAATTTCAAATCTACTGCTGGGTCCTTGACTTGACCTCAGGAAATGTGTAAGGAGACAGAGAGACCAATCTCAGTACTAATAATAAAACCTTGTTTAGGGCTGGGGATATAGCTCAGAAGTAGAGCACTTGCCTAGCACAGATGAAGCAGGCCCTAGGTTCCATCCCCAGCACTGCAAAAGAAAAGGTGAGGGGGGCGGGGCTAGTTTAGTTGAGGACAGTCCAAGAACATTTTAACTCCAAAGTCTAGAACAGATTACTCTTAGTATTTTAAAATTCTTACCTTCAGATCCCGGTGAATTATTGGAGTCTTACACTGATGCAACCTTGCAACAGCTTCACAGGTATCACAGAATATCTGTAACACTTCTGGTTCTGTAAAACCTGTCTGCAGTTTCTTATTCATCTGATTCACTACCTGCCCGGCTAAGCAAAAAAGTCATTTTCATATTTTTTAATAAATGAAATCTACCACAAACAAAAAAATTAAATGCCTTTATGATCTCAGCTAATGAGAAATTGGCTTTTTCATAATTCTCATGTAAGAATGCTTGTTATATCATATTGTATTGATTTAATTACATTTTTTGTATTTTACAATTCAAAGATCAGAACATATTATGATAGATGATATCCAATAATAATATTGCCCATTTTTTAATATCTTAACATCACTGAAATTACAGTTTTCCTTATAATTGATGACATATTTGATGTGAAGCAGAAGTTATTCAATACTGTGCTACTTACTGCGTAAAATGTGGTAAATAAAAAATAAGGTTTATATTATCATCATGGAATTTACAATTCAAAGGTAGAAATAAATAATTATACAAATATATAATCATTTTTATATAATAAAAACAAGAAAATTTAAGATTAAAAAACTATTTTAATTGGTGAAGGAGGATGGGAAGAAGAGGGTATCAGGCTCCTCTAAGAAGTAATATTTATGTCAAGACCTAACAACTATTAGGAATTAATGAGGCAGAGATTAAGGAGAATGCTACACTAGTAATAGTAAATTGTATATAAAAGCACCTCAGATTTGGGAAAGAGCTTTGAAGACTAAGAATAACTTTAAAAAAAAAAGTCAAAGCTCACAGAGTCTAAGAAGCAGAGAGAGTGGGAAGAGGAGAGTGATAAGGCAGACAAGGAATAGACAGATTTTGTATTTTATCTTAACAGTCCGAAACTTCCTGATCTGACTTTTTAAAAGAATTATTTGATTATGGGGTAGAGGAATCAAAAGAGAAGAAATGGAGAAATGAACTAAGACACTAAATCTGTAATGCAGGTTAAAAAAATAACAGGTCTAAGGAAATGACTAAAATCAAACAGCCATATATATACCATTGAGCCTTGAGAAAATTATTATATAATATACTATGATAATTGATAGTAACCACCATTATATTTTAAGAATAGAAAAAATATGATTCATAAAGAAGTATTCTATAAAAATCAAATTTGGGAATTTAAAAGAGTATAAAGCTTATATTAACTTGAAACTTTTTTTTTAATAAGGATGAATGCTGGATACTCTACAATCTGTAAAAAGCAACAAGTATATTTGTTGCTTTTGTTATTACTATCTAAACAGCAATCTCTTGCCTTTATCTTTTCTTTTGAAATTTTAAAGCAGAAAAAAAAAATTTACTTATGAATCCCTGGAGTGGGGATATAGATCAGTGGTAGCATTCTTGCCTAGCATGCATAATGGGTTAGATCCCCAGCCTGACAAAGCCCCGGGGGTGGGGGGGGATATCCCTGACTTTTCAGAAAACTCTGGGATAATTTGTTCAGGTTATCTCAGAAGATTGAGAGACACCTAAGTGGGCAGCAACTTCCTTTACTCCCTTGTTCAGCAGTTTCCTTGGCAGATGTCTATTGTTAAACTAGGGAAAGTCTGTTTTAACTAAAAATTAAACCAGAAGAAAAATGTGTTCTTGATATTCATACACAAACTTGAAATATCACTTCACAGCTAAAGAAATCATAACCTTGAACTCATTCCACCTCTTATAGTGTTATAATATTCAGGACAATTGTAAACAAATGTTAATTCCCTTTCTTCTCAACAGAGTTCTTTCAAGTAGAAATCCTTAATCACAAAAACCAAGTCCCCAATAATAACTAAAACTGTATATGAGTTAAATTTCAAATGTAGAAATTTTTTTTACTCAAAATCAGAGTTTTGTGAAAATTAAGTAACAGATGAAAAACAGTAAAAAAAAAAAAAATCAGATTTGGAAATCAAGGATTACACATTGAAGGTCTATGCATGTAGATCTCAAGTCTATCCAGATTTTCCAAATAGTACTATCTCCTAAACAAAAAATGTTACATTCTGCTGAACTTAATAAGAAAATCAAGATTTTTCTAACCTCTTAAAGTTGTCCAATAACCTTTATGTCTGAGTGCAATTATTAACACTTAATTTAAAAACCTCAAGTAAAACCTATTACTCCATTTAAATTTTAATGCCTTTCTTATGAAATTATTCATTTTTAACAGTAGTAAATTGCATTACTGTATTCAAATCTTCAACCTTCCCTTTTTCAATAATCTTTGCCCTGTAATTCGTTGCTCCTCCCAGTAAAATAGGCAGAGAACATTTCTTGCTCTTTGATTAAGGCTCAGTCATGTGATTTACTTCTGCCAAGAGAAAAAAGTAAAAGTAGCAATATACCTAGTCTCAAGCGTAGGCCTTAAGAGGACTCATGTGCTTCTGCATACACTCTTATGTTTCTACCATCTCTATGAGGAAATCAATAGCTTGCTAGTGCCAGAAAGAGGATGAGAGACATGTGAAGCAAAGCTACTTCAACTTATCCCAGATTGCCACCTGGCATGTGAGTAAGCCCAGCTGAAATCAGCAGTGCCACCCACCACATTCAATCCAAAACAGCTGGCCCACAGATAGATAAGCAATAATAAATGACTATTTTATGCTATTGAGTTTGGAGATACTTTGTTATTAAGCAAAAACTAGCAGATGTATAATTCATAGGTACTTAGAACTCCTAAAAATAGAAATTTTTAAATTCATAAATTTTCATAATTTATTTATAAATTATTCATAAAACAATAGAAATGTTTTTAAAAGGCCAATACAGATTTCTAGAAGTCTCGATATCAGAAAATTGGCAAATTAAGCAGTAGCAAACTATAAATTTGCAGAGACAAAAAATGATTACACTTCATAAGAAATTATTTTAAACAATGGATACCTAAAAACTTATAAAGGTATATTGGTTATATAACATATTCTTCTACTACCTATATAGTTTTATTCCAACATAATCAAAACCAATATACCCAACTATTTATATTACATTGGTTCCCTTACAAAAGTGCCTTCATTCTTAACATACAACTGACTTTTATAAAGGAAAAGAAGAATATTCATCCTCTGTTCCTCCAAATGACTTTTCCCCCATGGGAGAAAAAGGAACTTATCTAATTGATTAATCGGAAAAAAGGAACAGAGCATACTCAGTTCAGGCTTCTGGATCCTTCTCCTAAAATAAAACAGCCCATTTAGATGGTACATTCTGATCTGTACTATATGTAGTATACTAACTTAGCCAGTGAAATATTTGAAAAAAAAAAAAAACTTCTTGTATAAAAAAGAAAGCATAGTTAAGAATAGGAAATTTTCAGAAAAAAAATTAAAATTAAAGGAAAAGAGAAAATTTTTTTCACTTTTTTTATGATACTGGGGATTGAACCCAAGGGGTGCTCTACCACTGAGCTACATCACCAGCTGTCCAGGCTGGCCTCAAACTTGTGAGCTCAGCTTCTCAGTTTCTGAGATTAGAGACATGAAGAAAAAAATATATTTTTTTAAGAACTAAAATTTAGGGGACTGGGTATGTGGCTCAATGGCAGAAGCATTTGCCTAGCATGCAGGAGGCCATGTGTTCAATCTCTAGCACTATGCCCTCCCCCCAAAAAATTAAAATTTATATCTACAGAAATCAAAAGATTTGCATCTCAAATAAGAGCAAGGTATATTTTAACAAAAGAACATTGAAAGATCAAGAAAGGATTCTTAGAAATTAAAATGGCAAAAATACAAAATTCTATAGAAGAACTCAAAGCTACATTAAGGAATGCTTCCAACAAAAGTTTAAAAAGAAATGAGAGAAAAAAAGTGTCCCACAAAAAGGGGAGCTACCAAAAATACCCAAATGAAGGAATATAAATTGTGAAATTTCAATATGCTGAAGATAAAGGAAAGTTTCTAACTAAAAATGTCTTTGGAGAAAAGAGGTCACATAAAAAAAATTAAGGAATCACAATAGCATCAGACCTCTCAATAGCAATACTGAGAAAAAAATAATAATGTCATCCCAGTTTTGCATTAATATTATTTCTAAGCTACAATCTTTTAGGCAGACAAATTGGCAACCAAATATGAATGCAGAATATTGATATTTTTATATATTTTAGGTTTCAAAATGTTTCCTCCCAAATTCATTTTATCAGAAAGCTACCAAAAAATATACTCTTCCAAAAGAGGGAGTAAACAAAGGGGAGGCATAAGTAGCAGAGAATTTAAGAAAAGAAAGTCAAGGGGAATTCCCAGAATGACAACTAAATACTGTTTAAAATTAAGTAGGTGGCCAGGTGTGGTGGTGCACATCTGTAATCCCAGTGGCTCAGGAGGCTGAGGCAGGAGGATCAAGAGTTCAAAGCCAGCCTCAGCAACTTAGTGAGGCTCTAAGCAAATTAGTGAGACCCTGCCTTAAAATAGAAAAGACTGAGGATGTGACCCAGTGGTTAAGCACTCCTGGGTTCAATCCTTCTACCCCACCACCCCCCACCAAAATAAATAAATAAATAATTTTAGATGAATACATATATATATATATATATATATATACACACACACACATATATATATATATACACACACACACACACACACACACACACATATATATATATATATATATATATATATATATATATATTGAAGTCTCCCCAAAGCAGGTTTTGAAGGGAAGGAAAAAGCAAAACTGACACAAGTATTGAAATATTTAAACATACTTCATAATGATTTGTACTTCTATTAAAGAATGTGGAGTAAAATACTAATATATTTGAAGAAACCAGACAAGTGAAAAATGAGGTAATTATTAACTCCAGGAAAAACAAGCTGTACAAGAAAGGAAATGTAATTATACACTATTGCATGTCATCCATAAATGGCAAACAAAATAATTAAAACACTTATTTAGGCCATGAACTAAGCATAGTCTACCCTAGGAGTAAATCCTCATCTTGAAAACAATATCTAAAGCATAAATTAGAAACAGCACTAACAAGCATTCTGCGGGGCAGAGTGGGAGGATACCAGGGATTGAATTCAGGAGCACTCAACCACTGAGCCACATCCCCAGCCTAATTCTGTATTTCAATAGAGACAGGGTCTCACTGAGTTGCTTAGCACCTCCATGTCTTGATCCTCCTGTCTCAGCCTCCCGAACCACTGGAATCACAGGTGTGCACCACCACACCCAGCTTAACAAGCATTCTTTTAAGAACAACCCACCCCACAACCCCCCTGCCCAGAATCACATACTACTCTTGATTTTCTAAGTTCCTTCTCTTTTTTACTCTCAGAATTTCACTAAAACTACTGGTTCTCACTTGCATAATATAGTGCAAATATAAAAGAAACTATGAGAAGAAACATCTCCTTTATTTTAAAGTCACTGCATCTGAGGAGAGGGACGGGGAAGGAAGCTGCTGAATTAGCCATAGTTTAACAGAACTATTTGATTTTTTAAACCATATACATAAATTACTTTGATAAAATTTTAAAATTCATATAAAATATAGCCTGCTGATTCAAACATCAGATAAATATTCTCATTTAATTCCCTCTTTAAAATGCTTCCTGGACTAGGGGTGTGACTCAGTGTAGAGCACTTGCCTAGCATGCTGAGTTCAATGCCCACCACAATAAAAAAGAAAGGAAAAAAAGTCCTCCAGGTGACAATAAAACTCAAGTGGGTTTACAATTATTTTTTATTCAATTACATTAAATTGTAAGTACAGATAGAGCAAAATGGCAGCTAAGTGAGACTCTCCAATAATCCTTTCCCCATAAACACACCAATTTGCACCCATATTCACACATCATAAACCACCTTCACAAAAGCTAAGGAAGCCAGGTGAGAGACTGCAGTGCCTGGTTTTAGTATAACAAAAAGAAAAGATATGCTGGAAAAAGCAGGAAGGAAAGAGTTGCTGGGGTCATCCATCCCCAGACTGGAGACAGGTGCTTTCTGCTTGAAGGAATTAAAGGAATGAAGTCCAGGTCTTGGAGTCAAAACTGAGAACCAGGCCTACCACAGAGAAACCTATTGCTGGGTGAGAACAATGACCCCAACCACCTTTGGGGTCATTGTTCAATATCCAAGGACTGAGTCACTGGAACTGCTTTAAGCCAGGTGACTGATTTCTTCCTCTATCCCTCATCCAAGTTAAGCAACAAGATAGGAAGCAAGACTCCATTTATTTGGAGACATTACCAAATTCATTCCATGAAGCCAGTATCACCCTGATACTAAAACCAAAGACACATCAAGGAAAGAAAACCTCAGGCCAATATCTTTGATGAATATAGATGCAAAAATTCTTAATAAAATATTGCCAAATGACATGCAAAAAAACATTAAAAGATAGTGAACCACAATCAAGTGGGTTTCACCTCAGGGATGTAAGGCTGGTCCAACATACAAAAATAAATAAATGCAATTCACCACATAAATAGAGTTAAGAACAACAATCACATGATAACTTCAATAGATGCAGTGAAAGCACTGACAAAGTAGAGCACCCATTTATATTTAAAACACTAGAGAAACCAGGAATAGAAGAAACTTACTTCAACACTGTACAGGCTAAACAGGACAATCCCAAGGCCAACATCACACTGAACAAAGAAAAACTGAAAGCATTTCCTCTAAAAACAGGAACAAGACAAGAATGCCCACTCTCACCACTCCCATTCATCATAGTTTTAAAACTGTAGCCAAAGCAATCAGAAAAGAGAAGGAAATTAAAGGAACACAAACAAAAAGAGAAGAGTTCAAATTATCTCTGTTTCCAATTAGAAGATACCAAAAACTACACTAGAAGACTTCTAGAACAGAAAAATAAATTTAAAGTGCAGGATACAAGATCAACATACATAAATCAATCAGTTTCCTATACTCCAGTAATGAATCTGCTGAAAAATGAAATTAGAAAAACTATCCCATTCATAAATGAACTCAAAAAATTAACATACTTGGGAATTAAACTAATAAAGGAGCTCTGCAATGAAAACTATAGAACACTAAAAGAAGAAACTGAAGAAGACCTTAGAAAAGGGAAAGACCTCCCATGTTCTTAGATAAGAAGAAAAACATTGTCAAAATGGCCACACTACTAGAAGCATTATATAGATTCAATGTAATCTCCATTAAAATACCAATGACATTCTTCACAGAACTAGAAAGAGAAGTTCTAAAATTCATTTGGAAAAATAAGAGACCCAGACCAGTCAAAGCAATCCTGAGCAAAAAGAGCAATGCTGGAAGCATCTCAACACAGGACTTCAAATTATACTACAGTACTACAGTAACAAAAACAGCATGGTAATGGCACCAAAACACACATGAAAAACACTGGAATAAAACTGAAGACACAGAAACAAACACACATAAATACAGGTATCTGACCCAAGACAAAGGTGCCAAAAATATAAGCTGGAGAAAAGACAGACTTTTTAACAAATAGTGCTGAGAAAACTAGAAACCCATAAGTACAAAAATGAAACTTGACCACTATATCTCTCATTCTGCACAAATGTCAACTCAAAATAGATCAAAGACCTAGAAATTAGACCAGCAACTCTATACGCCAAATACTCAAACATGTTGGTACAGGAACTGACATCCTTACCAAGCCTCCTAAAGTGCAACAAATAAAAAAAAAAAATCAAAATTTGGAATGGCACCTAATTAAAAAGCTTCTGTACATCAAAAGAAACAAAAGTGTGAAGAGAGAGCCTACAGAACGAGAGAACATCTTTGCCACTTGCTCCACAGATAGGGCATTAATATCCAGAATATATAAAGAACTCAAAAAACTTAACATCAAAAAAAGTAATAATAATCCAACTAATAAATGGGCAAAAGAATTAAACAGACAGTTCTCAAAAGAAAAAATACAAATAGCAACAAATATATGAAAAAAATGATCAACAACTTTAGCAATTAGGGAAATGCAAATAAAAACTGCATTAATATTTCATCTCACTCCAGTCAGAATGACAATTAACAAGAATACAAATAACAGTACGTACTGATAAGGATGTGGGGAAACAGATACACTCATAATTATCGGTGGGAGTGCAACTACCCTGGAAAGCAGTACAGAGATTCCTCAGAAAACTAGAAATGGAATCACCATATGACCCAGCTATCACACTCCTCAGTATAATCCAAAAGATCTAAAATTAGCATACTATAGGGATATAGCCACATTGATGTTTATAGCAGCACAATTCACAATAGACAAACTATAGAACCAACCTAAGTGCTCTTCAACAGATAAACAAATAAAGAAAATGTAGTATATATACACAATGGATTATTAGCCATAAATAAGAATGAAATTATAGCATTTGCCAATAAATAGATGAAACTGGAAACTATCATACTAAGTAAAATAAGATAGACCCAAAAAGTCAAAGGTCAAATGTTTTCTTTGATATGCAGAACTTAATCCAAAATAAGAAAAAATGGGGGGGGGGCAGTTTCCATCAAAATAGAAGATGCAATAATAAATGTCCATGCTCAGATACAAGCTGTCCTGGGAAAAACCAAGATACCTAGTAACTCATACAAGAGGAATTTTTTTTTAGTATAATATAAATGCAGACAGATACTTACCTCGACAATATTCCATCAGAATAAGTACTTCCCATACATTATCGCTAATTGAATTAACAGCACAGTCCAAATAGCCCACAATATTTTTATGACCAGAGAGCTCTTTCTGTAAAAAAGAAACAAACCTTTTAAATTGGAAAATGTCCACATGTATATTAAACCAGTATCATTAGTCTGAAGCCTAAATTAACATATTTAATGATTTTCTAAAGGTAAAAATAATGCATAAGTATGAAATCTGATGTATTTCAAACAGCCAAAAGCTTCTATGGTTTGATGCAAAGTTTACTTGTATGAGACTGTCATTTCATTAAAAAAAAAAAAATCAACAAATACTTATTTTTAATTTCTATCAGGAAAGCTTCCAAAGTAGTAATAGTATTATTATTACAATATAGTATTATTATTACAATAAAGTTTTTGGGCACTCAAGAATAAAATATCAAAACTGTTACTTAATTTATTTTTAACTAAAAAAACAATAATTAAGTTCTAATATTAATGAAATACTCTCATTTGTTTGCCTGCAACATACTGAAACATATGGGTATATACATTTATTACATGTACTTTTAACTAAATAACTTAAAAACTGAACTAAGATACAAAAAGTTGTGAAAAGTACCCAAAGGTTAAAGATAACACCAATAACAAAATGGCAAATCTGGATTCTCTACTCCTAGTGCAAGGTAATCATCTGCATACAATGATTTTAAAACAGGGCTGGGGGTGTAGCTCAGTTGTAGAATGCTTGCCTATCATGCATAAGGCCTTGGGTTCCATCCTCAGCATCACAAAACAAAAACAACTACCCTCATCACCCTTCCAAAAATCTAATCAAGTCTATTTAGAAACTAAAATCCAATAATGAAGAATACCATTTTAAATGAATTTACAACCACTGTCATTAATATTAAGCTATGCAATAAATGTAATTAATAATAAATTATGCAATGTAATTTCAGATAAGGGATAGTGGTCACTAAATGTGTGTTATCGTTTAGATATGAGAAAGCTCATGTGTGAGACAACACAAGAAAGTTCAGAGGTGAAATGATTGAGTTATGAGGTTTAACCTAATCAGTGCATTAGTCTTCTCACAGAGACTAAGTGGGTATGTATGCAGGTAGGGTGTGGCTATATAAGGTGGGTCACTGGAGATGTACCTTAGAGGTATATATTTTGTCCTTGTTGAGTGGAACTCTCTCCACTTCTGTGTTTCCATGTCCTGAGCTGCTTTCCTCAGCCACCCCTGTCATAACATCCTGTCTCACACCTCAGCCCTAAGGATATGGAGTCACCCATCTATGGACTGAGACCTCTGAAACCATGAGCCTCAAAATAAACATTTCCTCCTTAAAATTATTCTTGTCAGGTTTTTAAATCACAACAGTGAAAAAGCTGACTAAAACAACATATAAATAATGTATAAATATGTAATACAGAATAATAAATACTTATAAATAGTAATATACAGAGAAATGGGTCATCAAAAAAATTTGGAAGATCACCATTCCAAAGAGCATTAATCTCTCTTAAAATACATTCTTCAAAGGCATAGAATTATAAAAATTCTAGTGAAAGGATGAATTATGGCACAATAGTACAATATCTGGCCACAAGTTAGAGAATTTGGTTTAGGCTTCACCATTATCTTGGAATAAATCCTTTTCACCCTTCTGAAATATCTTTACTTGAAAAAAAAAAAAAATCGTGGCCAGGCACAGCGGCACACGCCTGCAATCCCAGTGGCTCAGGAGACTTATAAATATGAGGCAGGAGGATCGAGAGTTCAAATCCAGCCTCAGCAACTTAGCAAGGAATTGAGCAACTCTGGAAGACCTTGTCTCTAGATTCAATATTTAAAAAGTGTTAGGGATGTGGCTCAGTAGTTAAGTGCCCCTGGGTTCAATCCCCAGTACGAAGAAAAAAAAAAAAGCCCCAAAGCCTAATCATGACTAATCAAGCTTAGGAAGAAAGACAAGAAAAGCCAAATTCAAAAGTCATATTATATAAATGCACTATTTTCAGATAAAATGTATGTTAGTAAAGATGTTGATACAAAAAAAAAAAAAAATCCCTCCTAGGAATGAGAGGAGTTATAACTCAGTGATGGAGTTTTTCCTTTTCCCTAACATGTATGAGGCCCTAGGTTTGATCCCCAGCATGAAAAAAAGAAAAAAGAAATTCCCCTCTTTAGAGTTGAACAAGTACACTGACACTGACATTAATAAAATATAGTGGCCAGGAATGGTGGTGCACGCCTGTAATCCCAGCCTCTTGGGAAGCTGAGGCAAGAGGATTGCAAATTCAAAGCCTCAGCAACTTAGCGAGGTACTCAGCAACTCAGTGAGACCCTATCTCTAAATAAAAGTTTTAAAGTGTGTGTGTGTGTGAGAGAGAGAGAGAGAGAGGGGGGAGGGGGAGGACACACACACACACACACACACACACACACACAAAGACAAAGACACAGTTTGGCAGTTCCTCAAAAGTTAAACACATAATTGAGTATAATGGCACATGTCCATGATCCCAACTACTCAGGAGAGCAAGGAAGGAAGATTGCAAGTTTGAGGCCAGCCTGAGCAACTCAGATCCCCTGTCTCAAAAGAAAATAAAAAGGACTGAAGATGTAGCTCAGTGACAGAGCATGCTTACCTACCATGCATGAGGCCCTGTGTTCCAAGCCCTGAGTTCAATCCCCAGAACCATACACACAAAAAGTTAAATACAGAATTACCATACAACCATCTATTCCAGTCCTACATGTATATAATCCAAAATATCAAAACTACCTACTCAAACAAATCAATGTTTACACATATTCCTATTATTCACAATAAATAAGACCAGCCTAAATGTCCATCAAATTATTTTTAAAAATCCATCAATAGATAAATGGATAAACAAATTGTGGCATATATATATATATACAATGGACTATTATTTGGCCAAAAAAAAAAAAAAAAGAAATGAAATACTACAATGGCAGAAACCTCAAAAACATTATGCTAAGTAAAAGGAAGACACAGAAGTTCACACATTGTAAACTCCCATTTATAGAAAATTTAAAGAACAAATAAATCCATAGAGATTTACAAACAAAAGGGTATTTGTCAGAAACTGGAGGAAAGGGAGAATGGGAGCAATTACTCAATGGTAGGGAGTTTCCTTCTGGGATATTGGAAAGGTTTGGGGATGAGATAGAAGCAATAGTTGTACAATACTGTGAATGTACTAAATGCCACTGAAATGTTCACTTATATTATGTGAATTTCACCTCAAGACAAAAATATACACATACACGTACATGTACACATAAAAGCAACTGATAAACAACAGAGGAAGAGAAGTGAGAAAAAGAATAAGCAGTCATCCAGAGCACTGAGAATAGCAATGCTGGAAAAGAAATTTTTATAATTATTTTTGACTATGAAGTAACTAAGGGTCATTGAAGTTTTTAATGGCCTATTAATTTTTACATTTCCTAATACTTAAAAAAAATTCTCTCTTGCTGAAGGAAACCTCATCATAAAGTACAGAGTTCTCAAGAAAATCAACTTTACAGCATAGTTTTTAAAATGAAAAGCAAAATTAATTATTGTTTATGAATATAAATAAATACATTAAATGTTTAAAACATGATGGGAATGTTAAATAACAAATTCAAAACAGTGGTTTCTTTTGGGATGAGAATAGTACAAGACTACAGATGGGGAGGAATACAGAGAAGGCTCCAACACTATCTGCAAAGTTTTATTTCTTAAAATGGATGATGGTACTTATTACATAATTATCTAAATTTTTCTATCCCCAAAATATTCCCTAAGTAAAATTAATATAAGAAAAGAAAAAAGAAACAAGAATAGTTTGGCTATTGAACCTATAGTAGAGAACAGAGGAAAGAAGAGGGAATGAGTCTGGCTGTATTTAGCTTTAAGTATGGCTATATTGAATGAACTATAAATTCCCAGATAATTTTCAGATTTAATGATCTTCAAAAGTTTTCTAAATTCACATAAACTAATAAGCAGTTTTCCTAAAAAGCTTATGAACATCACAATATAAAACATAAAAGAAAATACACTTAAGCCAAGCATGGTAGTGCATGCCTATAATCCCAGCTACTCTGAAAGCAGACACAGGAAAATCTCAAGTTCGAGGCCAGCCTGTGTAAGTAAGCAAGACTCTGTCTCAAAATAAAAGATAAAAAGGGCTGGAGATGTAGCTCAGTGGTAGTGTGTGTTTACCTTAAATGCACAAAGACCTAGGTTTAAACTCTAGGAAAGGAAGGAAGGAAGGATGGACCCAAATTTTCTAAAACAAAATTACTTTTTTACTTACCATAATTGTAATTTCCCTTTTACAAATGTTGAGGTCTGGCATGTTATTGACATACATTCTCTTCAATGCACATCGAACTCCACCATTAGTACGCACCAGAAAAACTGTGGAGAATCCACCTAAGAAGAGCAATTACAAATTAATTTAAAGAATCAGAAACCACTGTCAAAATAATGTAGTAGCATTTTGGACCTTCATATCAGAGGAAAATGAACAAGTACTGTACCCAAGACAAAAATAAGTATAGTAAGAGCTGAACAACTAGAAGCAAACCACTGGGTCCCTGCGTTCATCAGAAAGTAGCACTTACGGGATTAACATGCTTCTCAAATGAACCTGCTTTTCTTTAAAAAGCCAATATACTGAAATTTTACTTTCTGCACAGGAATACCTGATATGTAGTATATCTAAAACTGTCACAATATAACTACATTCTGGCATATGCTAGTGATTGTCTACCCATCAGTCTACCCCCTATTGGGATGACAAAGCACTAACAGTTTGATATGTTAAATGATATTAGACATCATGAAGATCACATAGTTGGGCTGCTCCTTCAACTCTAAGACAACCATGGAAATTTCATTTCTTCTTATCAGTCTACCCCCTATTGTGATGACAAAGCACTAACAGTTTGATATGTTAAATGATATTCTCACATCATGGAGATCACATAGTTCGCTCCCTCCTTCAATTCTAAGACAATCATAGAAATCTCATTTCTTCTTATTAGTAATTGATTTAGGAATAGGTATGCAACCAATTCTGACGAATGTGACATAAAGACATAAAGTAAAGCCTGCTGTGATTACAAGAAAAGATTTTCCACCCAGTTAAAAGAAATTGATGGGAAGGGCCCTGCTCTCCTTTCCTGCTTTGGGATTTTGTTGTGAAAGAGTGTTTTGCTTAGACATAACACAGCCAAAGTGTGGCCATGATCATCAGAATGATGATCCCCATTGCACTAAATGCTGGGTTACTGAATTAGCCAACCTTCTTCTAGAACCCCTGTAAGATAGCAAATGTTATTATTTATGCCACAGATATTTGGATATTCTATTCATACCTAAAAAAAAGCATCATATATGAAACACACAAAATTAGAATAAGTATTTTAAAGAAAAAAAATACTTCTGTGATACTTTAACAAAGAATTTCACCTAAGATTTTTTTAAATTGTCCTGGGGCTGAGGTTGTGGCTCAGTGGTACAGTACTTGCCTAGCATACATGAGGCACTGGGGTTCAAACCCTAACAGCATATTAAAAAATAAAATAAATAAAGGTATTGTGTCCTTCTACAACTAAACATATTAAAAAAGAAAAAAACTTGTCCTGGCATAGAACATTCTATAGCTTAATTATAATTTTTTTAAAAATGATGAGTCACTTTTCTTAATAGTCTTTATAAAGCAGCATTCTCAACAATAAGTCACCTGTAGTCCAATTTGACACAAAGCAAAGAAAAGTAAACTATTAGGAATAAACAATAGGGAAAAAGATCTACTAGGAGTCTCCAAAATCACTATAAATTCATTCCAGATATTCCATACTCTACAACTGCAGTTACAAGAAACTGTACAATTCCTATTTGTAAATCTTATTTCCATGTATGTAACAGAGATGAAATTAACCACTTTACAAGGCAGTTACCAGAAAGAACATATGATGATAATGTTGGAAAAAAGATAGTTCTGGTCAAAGTTCTACAGTGCAAGGCATTACTTTAAATTACTTCATTTAAGGGCTGGGGTTGTGGCTCAGCTGTAGAGCACTTGCCTAGCACATGCAAGGCGCTGGATTTGATCCTCAGCACCACATGAAACTAAAATAAATAAAACAAAGGTATTGTATCCAACTACAACTAAAAAACAAAATATTTGGGGCTGGGCTTGTGGCTAAGTGGTAGAGTGCTCACCTAGCAGGGCCCTGGGTTCGATCCTCAGCACCACCACATAAAAACAATAAATAAAATAAAGGTATTGTGTCCAACTACAACTAAAAATAAATATTTAAAAAAATATATTGTTTAAAAAGTGCTTCATTTAGCATTGATTTCATATTCAAACATCAAAAAAAATCTAAAAGTAAAAGACCTACTAATGAAAAGCCACTTAAATTATTACTCAAGTTTTATTTGGTTACAAAAATTAAGGACAATGCTGAAAGAATATATAGAGATAAGGAGTTGGTGTGAATATAGGTCAAGATAAATCATTTAAATAGCCTTTGTTTTGAGACATTTATCTACCAGAGCAAAGTTACCTGTATCAATAACATAATGCTAACCAAACATAAGCTAATATCAGAACTGCCTGGCATGACAGAATGTGAATTTAGTTTTTGAATAGGTTTCATGTTTGAATCAGCAGGTCTAATAAAGCTTTGGAATATGTATTGCTAAATATTCTCCTACTTGTTATACTGTTCTACTTTTTTGTTTTAAATTGCTTATAAAGTGGAAAGCAGGTTTGCCCAGATGATTCTGATGCACAAATTTATATGGCCACTAAACCAGAGAAATAGTTCCTGGAGGAACTATGGATCCCATATACCTATTCTTATCCATCCATAGATCACTGTGATTTTATCCCTGTGAATTAGGGAAATGAGGAAAGAGTATTAACTAGGTTTTCTACATAAAAATCATCCCTAAAGTGAATGTTTTCCAATTCCACTAATCCTTATTTAGAGATCTGGTCAAATATTAAGTTTCCAGAACAAAAGTAATGCTTACCAACTTTAAAATATGACTTATGCCTAAACATTATAAATAGTGATCTTCCTGCTTTGAGAATGAAATTGAATAATTTATTTGTATTTTCCAAAATACCATATTTTTCAGAATTTCCTGATTATTAGCTAGTATTATTTCTGGTTGAAGACTGCACTTAGTGGAAAGTAAGTAGTTAACCCATTAAAGGAATCCAAGATAAGAGTATCATCCTGCCACCCATTCATATCTAACAAATTCTTTAGAACCAGTTAGGGATATAGCTCAGTGGTAGAAAACTTGCCTAGCATAAAGGATAGACCCCCAACAGTTCAATCCCCAGTACTGAAAAAAAAAAAAAAATAATAATAATAATAATAATAATAATAATAATGGAAGAAGGGAAAATAACTCTTCAACACTTATTTTTCCTCACAGGAATCTTTCATGACCAACCCACTTTCATGCTCATCATTCACTCAGACACTTGTACCTAAAGTTGACTACATTATCATGTACTTTAGTTCTCTACTCATTTCATATCAATTGAAATAAAAACATTAGCAGCAACCATACATCCCACTTATTATATATTTCTAGGGTTGAGGATGTAGCTCAGTGGTAGTGTGCTTGCCTAGCACACGTAAGATCTTAAGTTCAATTCCCAGTACCATAAAAAAAAGTTACATTTTTCTATGTCCAATTCAATTCTATGAAGGCATAATTGTTAGTGATAAATTTATAATTTTAAAATTTGACTCAGAGGGTTTATTAAGCATTCTAAATGTCCTCAAAATCCCATGGAAATAAAAGTAGTGACACTGATTTGACAAAGTGAAAAATAAATGTGTATTAATGAAAGTAAATATGAAAAGGAAAATGGTATCTTTTATAATTTGTAATTGTATAGCTACAGGAGTTTCTGCCCATTCACAGGAATATACTCTAAAGAACAATGATTCTTAGCCTCCTCTAGCTATTTTTCCAGGATAAGACATGAGTTTCACCAGTGAAACAAGTCCATGGGATACCTAGTTGATATTTAGCCTTATCTCCCTCTACACACAAAAGGAGTAATCAGATTAAAAGGAAGGAGTGGCCCTTGTTAAGGTAATTTCATACAGGTTTTACCAGATGTTTATAGAAATGACTGGTTTTAAACATTAAGATACTCCTCTGTAGGGTTCACCTCCTTTACCCCCATGTTTTTAACAAAAATATAATATTATACATATTGCAATAATATATCAATTCCTACCTGGATTTAATGATCAATAGTTATATATACCATAATTTAATGATTTCCAGAACAGTGGCCATTTAGATTGATCCGGATTTTTTGTCTGTTTCTTGCAATTACCAATAAAGTTGCATTAAATACTTTTATACATGTATTCTTAAGGGTAGGTGCTTTTGTTCCTATAAAAGAGATTCTTAAGATAAGTCAGTAAAAGGAAAAACAAAAACATATTTGATACTTCTAGAATATGTGCTAAAAGGTTGTTGCAGCTTCCACCAGCAACATAAAAAAGAGCCAATTTTCTTTTACCTTCATCGGAAATTGCCATTTTAAATTTTGCCAATCTGATAGGAAAAGTCTCTCATATTGTTATTTCTATCTGCATTTCTCTGACTACCAATGGAAAATGAGCATCGTTACCTCAGTTTGCTGGGCATTTATATTTCTGCTTCTGTGACTTAACTTCATATCCTTGGTCCCTTTTACTAATGATTATCTTTTTCTTTCAATTGGTAGGAGGGTATTAGAACTCTTAGTCAACACATAATAAGTACAAATATTTTCCCCTGGTCTTTAATTTCTCCTGGTCTATTATTTGTTCAATTGGCTTAAGGATAATGTCATTTACAAGTCAAAAATCACATGTAATATTTCTAGAAATATAAAAAATAGTGGGAATATATGCTAAAGCTTGCCTCAAGATCATAAACAAAAAACTTTTCCTTTACATACCATTATAATGTTATATGGTTACAAGGGGTGTATGTCTATCTAAGTTTTAGAGGTGGAGGAACTAGAGATTCAAGCTAAGGGATGTTCTACCACTGAGCTATATCACAGCCATTTTATTTTTTATTTTGAGACAGTGTCTCATTAATTTGACCAAGATGACCTCAAACTTATGATTCTCCTATCTCAGTCCCCCCATATCACTGGGATTACATGTGTGTGCCACCACATGTGGCTTCATAGGTAATTTTTTAAAGAAATGTATGGGGAAGACAACCGTGGAGAGCTGAGCATAAGAAAAAAAGAAAAAAAAAATTTAAATGGTATAGAATCTCCTTTAAAGGAATGAGAAAATTATGACTAGATATCAAGAAGATGAAGACAGACATAACAAGCAAAATTGCTACAGAGTAAAACATATCATTAAAAAAATTCACAAAAGTCAACAGATTTCCAATTAAGATATGGTAGTCATACATTAGCATTTACCTCCATACCTTTCAAACAATAACTAAAAGGACTTTTAAATGCACAAATCTATATGGTCAAAGACAATGAAAGAATCGAGATATAAACAAATTTGTGGAAGATGGAAAATTTTATGGACACATTTTAACAGAAAAACCAACTAAGGAGCTGATTCCAGCAGGAAAGGAACAAAGGTGGGCAGGAAGCAATCTTATTCTAATGGCATAAAGTTGGAACCATTAAATAATTAGGAATCCTTTGAGAGGAGGGGTAGCAATGGAAAAATAAGATTGACTTAAGATCTTCATAGAGGCTTCAAGATTCCCCACCTCCTTCCTCACAGCCAGGCGAACACTTGCTCATGGGCAGAATTAATTAAATCAGCAGTATATGTGGGATATTGTGCATCATTTTTAAAGCATGGAGATAGAAAAGGGGAGGAGAAGGAAGGTACAGTCCTAAAAAACAAAAGAATTAAGTAAAAATCTAAATACTGAAAGAAAATGCACCACACTACAACCCAAGTCTATTGTTCCAACTACAGGAACATGCAGCTAGGGATTCAGGGCTAATCACAAAAGAAGATAATAGAGAATTTCTCTTCTGGGAAACTGAATGGAAAAAAAATATATAGATACTGAAATATGGGAGTCACAGTTAAAAAACAGCTTTCTGTTTCACCATATCAAAATAAAGCCTCAAAGTCAAGAAACCTCACAATTTGTCAGATTGCTTCCAATCATCACTCTGAAAGTTTATTCTTTAAAAAGAACAGACATAAAATGATGATTAGATATTCATAGAATGCCTCTAACATGACAAGAGATGAAAAACAAACAGGAAAATAGAACTTCGAAGAGGTGCCGGGAGCCAACGAAATCATCTAAAAAAACCTATATTCTTAGAGCTGATGAAAGATATGTAGTCATGAAATACAATCAAGGGTCCTACAAAGGAGATATTCAGAGAAAAAGAAATGACTTCCACAACTTGTAAGAAATCAAAAGTAAAAATTTCAACAGAGAAGCTAGAACATAAAAATAAGAAGGTCTTTCAAAAATTTTCCAGAGGATAAAATAAAAAGAAGAGAGGAATATTAATGACCAATCCAGCAGAGCCTGTTGTAAAACAAAAGAAGTTCTAGGGGGGAAAAAAAAAGAAAGAAATATATCGAAGGTATAAACACACATTCTAATTTGTAGTACATGGGTTTCCATATGTAAAGGGTTCACTAAGTAAATATTCAGTACTTTGAACAAAACTGAAGATCCACATCAAGGCTCAAAATTTTAGAAGGCTCAGGAAAAGGAAGGAAGGAAGGGAGAGAGGAAAAAGAAATCCCAAAAACTACCAGAAAGAAAGAATGATTGTAAATTTGCCTTAGTTAGGAATGGTTTTAGACCTACATCCATATTCTATCACCTTACAAAGCAGAATACATGTGTAAGCATGATTAAGCTAATACTATTTTTAAATTGACATTATATATTGATAACACAATTTTACTAAATACTTCCTTCTCTAATTAAAATTATGCCAAGAATTTCTAAAACAGCTTTAAGATGCTTGCATTTCCACAGTCATCATAGAACAATCATTGCAAAATAATTATATAATAATATTAACAATGCCAGTAAGCAACAGTAAAACCATCCAAAAGATACTCTAGAATCCACATCCTACTACAGAATGGCTTTTTAGAAATTCCATATATTATATAGTAAGGAAGACTGAATATTCCAATAATCATTTTAAAGAAGGGATCAGCAAGGGAAATAGGACAGAATCTGGTCCTTTATGTTAATAGTAGATATCATGGGATTGGAGATTTTGAAGCAGTAAGCCCTGCTAGGCATATAGTAGTACTCCAATATCCACAGTTTCACTTTCCATAGCTTCACTTTGTGGTCCAAAATATTAAATAGAAACTTTCAGAAATAAACAATTCATAGGTTTTAAACTGCAACTAAGTAGTGTGACAAAATCTCATACTGTCCTATTTCATCCAACCCTGGATGTGACTTATTCCTTTTTCCAGCACATACACTTAGTAGTCAGCTTGGTAATCAGAAAACAATGGTGGAGGTATCTCAGAGCTAGTGTTTTAGTAACCCTTACTTAATAATGGCCTCAAAGAACAAGAGTAATGATGCAAAGGAGGCATCAGGGCATAAAACATGGAAGGCAGATGAACTCTGCTACTATGTGGCAATGAAACAAGGCATATAAGAAAAAAAAAACAGTATATATAGGGTTTTATACTAGCATTAGTTTCAGGCATATACTAGAGGTCCTGTAATAATACATCCCCCTTGAATAAGGAGGGACTAATAAACAGAAGACAGAGGACAGAGTAATGCCCAGTAAGTTAGTAGGCACACAACATTGTTTGTTCAATGGATCAATCAATGAAAGATTTTTTTCAATGAAATATTTTTAAAATGCTGTTAATTTTTTTCTTAGAATCCAGAATGGGAAGGAGAAAGCAAGTTCTTTGTAGTAGTACAAGACATTAAACACTAACTTCACTAATATTAATTTTGTGACCATAATCAAATTAATATCTGAGTTCTGGCTTCCTCATATATTCAGCAGAAATAATAAGATCTCCTCATAGAACTATTCTAAAGAATAAATGTAAATATGTATTGTAATTACTATTCTGCTGCTATTTTGCTTCAACACATGAAGGCGGGATTTAGACTACATATTCTAAAGAATATGAATAATGAAAACAAACATGTGGCTTGATAAACTAGTACAAATACAGTAATATTTAAAGAGACTATTTACTTCTTAAACATGTCCAATCACTTGAGAATATATATATAAGAAATGTATATAATTCATACTCAAAAATCAGCTTTATAAAATAATATTTCATTTTAAAGATTTAGAAGTTCAAGGCAGCTAAAGACTAAAATAATTTTTAAACACAAGAACACATTTCTATGCTTTTTTTTAAATTCTGTGTCTAACAGCAATTCACTAAAGCCTTTCAAAATAATGTCTAAATGAACATCGTCAATGTTCAGTTTAGACAAATAACCTAATAGTTGATTATACACCATGGAGTATTACGCAGCACTAAAAAATGACAAAATCATGGAATTTGCAGGGAAATGGATGGCACTAGATCAGATTATGCTTAGTGAAGCTAGCCAATCCCTAAAAAACAAATACCAAATGTCTTCTTTGATATAATGAGAGCAACTAAGAACAGAGCAGGGAGGAAGAGCAGGAAGAAAAGATTAACATTAAACAGAGACATGAGGTGGGAGGGAAAGGGAGAAAAAAGGGAAATTGCATGGAAATGGAGGGAGACCCTCATTGTCATACAAAATTACATGTAAGAGGTTGTGAGGGGAATGGGATAATAAACAAGGAGGGAAATGAATTACAGTAGATGGGGTAGGGAGATAAGATGGGAGGGCAGGGGAGGGGGGATAGTAGAGGATAGGAAAGGTAGCAGAATACAACAGTCACTAATATGGCAGTATGTAAAAATGTGGATGTGTAACGGATGCGATTCCGCAATCTGTATTTGGGGTAAAAATGGGAGTTCATAACCCACTTGATTCTAATGTATGAAATATGATATGTCAAGAGCTTTGTAATGTTGTGAACAACCAATAAAAAAAAAACACTATGAATGTATTGAGTCTATTATCAAAGAAAAAACTACATATCTTTGTCCCAGTTCCTGAAACAGAATTCTTAAAAACATTTAAAATGCCCTGATATGCACATGCCACTGCTAATGAGGTGATTCATCACAGAGCCTCTATATAGATTCAGAATGAAGGCTGGTTTGCCAGAAAAAACAACTAGAGGTTAGATTAAAGGACTGAGAACTTTCAGGCCAATCCTTCCAAACTCTGAGGATGGGAAAGGAACTACAGATCACATGGTCAATGATTTAATCAGTCATGCCTATGTAATAGAGCCTGAATATGAACTCTGACTAAGGAGGTTCAGAGAGTTTCCTGGTTGGTTTACATGCTGATGTAATGGAAGAGTGGTACACCCTGATCCCACCGTGACAGAAGCATCTGAGCCTCTCAAACTTCCAGTTGTGCTATGTACCTGCATACTCTGTATCTTTTATAATAACATGGTAATTAAGTGAAGCACTTTCCCAAGTACTGAATAAGTCATTCTAGCAAATTATCAAACCTGGAAGAGTCATGGAAACCCCCAAATTTGTAGTCAAGCCAGTGACCCCTTTTACATGCAGCTGGTATCTGATATAACAACAGTCTTGTGGGTCTGCACCCCTGAACCTGTTGTATGTGTTCTATAGGTAGTTTCAGAATTGAATGCTATCAGAGAATTCTTGTTGGAACACATATTACTTACACAAAAGTAAAAGTTTATATCTTATTTTTTGTTTAGATATATGTGCTAAAGCCAACAATTGGGAAACTTTAAATTTACCCAATATTCAAAACAAACTCATAGGGTCCAAAAGGCCCTAAAAGTCAGTACCAGATATTTTAGAACATACAATATTGAATATGTACTTGGTAAATATTTATCCATATAAATATACTTCCTTCACATTGCACATAACTTCTTAAAATTCACACACCTTCATGTCCACACCATATAGCATGCTTTGTATTGCTTACTAACAGCTCTTTTCCACTCAGTGTTAAGAAATTGAGGACAGCTGAGCATGGTGGTGCATACTTATAATTCTGATAATTGGGGATGCTGAAGTAGCATAGCAAGTTTAAGGACCACCTGGACAACACAGCAAGACCCTGTCTCAAAAGATAAAAAGGGCTGGGGATGTGGCTCAGCAGTAAAGTGAGTTCAATCCTCAGTACAAGAACAATGAGGAGGAGGAGGAGAAAAAGAACAACAGCAATAACTACTTCTGGAAGGCCTCACACAACAGTAAATGCACAATGAATAATCAATGTGCTCAGAACACAACTGGTAAATCATCTTTGAATTAAACAAACTATGCTTCCTACAATGAAGGAAAAAATGAGGGAATTTTCTGAATGTCTTCTTAAAACACATTTCTTTGATATAACCTAACTGTAAGTTCCCCATATATTACAAGAAATTAACTTAGTCAAGCATACTTTGCATTCAACAAATTTCTTTCAGCTTCTAATCAGTATTTTCCAGAGAATAAAAGTCTAACTTCGAAGAAAAAAAAAAGTAAAAAAATAGAAAAGAAAAAATTATATACCATTAGTTTCCTGCAACCAGGTTTCTCAGTTCATTTTGTTGCCCAACTAATTGAGGGACAGTGTTTACAAAAATGACAAAGACTGTTATGAGACTGGAGGGAAAAAAAATCTAAATTAAGGAACACAAATAAGCAATGAGGAATAGGATATTTAAAAATTGATCCACCAATTTTTAATGTTTTGTTAACATGTAACAAAATTCTGGGCAAAGGTTGATGGAAAATCGTATATTTGTATCATGCCCAAATATCAAAAGGAAATATATCCCTTTTATAAGGGATGGATCTGGTGGTCAAACATTGAGACAACTTGACATGTTTCCTGATGTGATGCAATACAAATAAAAAACATACTTATTAAGTATCCTTGCCAAAAACCTTTACTCTTGATAAATCTTTAGACCAAACTTCCAGGTACAGAAAACTCAGGGGCCAGAATAATAAGGAAAATAACAAAAAAACAAAAACAATCAAGACAAAGCTAGAAGTAAAACAATAAATAAGACAACTAGTTAAATATCATGGATTTAAAAATTAAGGGTAGCCAGGCACAGTGGCGCTAGGGAAGCTGAGGCAGGAGGATCACAAGTTCAAAGCCAGCCTCAGCAAAAGCAAGGTGCTAAACAACTCAGTGAAACCCTCAGTGAAATTCAAAATAGGGCTGGGGATGTGGCTCAGTGGTCGTGTGACCCCAAGTTCAATCCCTGGTACCAAAGACATTAAGGGTAGAGGGATACTCTAGATTTTAAGGCATTATAATCAAATGCAATAGATAATCTTTAATACTAGCATGAAAGAAACAATTTCCTGTTGGTAGAGAACTTCCTGAAATTAAGTTATAGAAAATCATGTTATCTTACATGATTTTATTAATATTTAATAGGAATTACACACATATGCAACCTAAACACGCACATATTATCCTATATAACCACATTACCTCTGTCCCACCTAATAAACAATTATTCTAACGCAGTCCTCAAACTTACTTACATACCACAAAAATGTATGCAGGAAACATGGTGGAATGTCATTAGTTGTTGTATCTGGGTGATGGGCACAAGGTTATTTATTACTACTCTTTCAACTTTTCTGTATACTTTTGAAATTTTTCATAGTAAAATTGGAAGAAAAAGAACATAAGATATGGTATGTTTTTCCCCAGGTGTTTCCTTTCTGGCCATACAACCTTACCACCACCACTAAGAATTCTTTCTTTCTTAAGATTTCTGCCTCTACTCTAGACTCAAAACTTCCCCTAAAGGAACCATAAGTCTCTTGCTGCAGAAAATGTTTATGGTTTCCTAGAGACCTACAGTGCCAACAACCCAACACACAAGTGCTGCATGTTTATAAAAGATTAGGCCATTAGTGGTGTTTACTCCTATCAAGTTTGCTTTCCTAGGGAGTAGGAGAAAAGAGAAGGGAAAAATAAAACTGCACATGGTCCTTCCACCCCACCCTTCCCTTTTAAGCTAAAGGAACATCCATTTAACGACAAATTCATTCATTTGACAAATATGTATTAAATGATCATAATGTGCCAAGCACTGATCTAGGTGGTAGGAATAAAACTACAAGCGGATCAGAGAATTGCCTTCCTGAGTTTACATTCTAGAGTGACTAAAATAAAACAAGTATAATATGCACTGCATAGAAGATAGTGAAAGTCCTGAAAAGAAAAAACTAAAGCAAGGATGAATGGTACCCTGAAAAATTGTGTTAGGGGAGTTGTGGAGAAGGATGAAATATTTAATCTAGGTGCATGAGATGACTTTCAGTAAACATGGGAAGAAAGTGAGGGGACTAACAATGTAGATAAGGCAAATGCATTCAAGGTAAAGAGAAAAGAAAATGTAAAGGCCCTAAGTAGGAGAACAGCTAACATGTATGAGAAACAAAGGGACTAGAAATCCTGAAGCAGAATGAACAAGGTCAAGTGAAATAGGCCAGGGAACCTAATCATGCAGGACCTTAATATGGATGAGGGTAAAGACTTTGACTTTTGCTCCAAGTGAGATGGAAAGCTGCTGGAGGATTCTGAGCAGAGGAGTGACATGACAGGACTCAGATTTTAATATGACCGCTGTGTAGAGAAAAGAATGAAGACATATCAGAAGCAGAGAAACCTACTGCAATAATTTTTTTGGCAGATGACAGGGATTTTGATTAAGGCTCTGTGAATTAGTGAGAAATAAAGAATTCAAGGGCTGGGGATGTGGCTCAAGCGGTAGCGTGCTCGACTGGCATGCGTGCGGCCTGGGTTCGATCCTTAGCACCACATACCAACAAAGATGTTGTGTCCTCCGAGAACTAAAAAATAAACATTAAAAAGTCTCTCTCTCTCTCTCTCTCTCTCTCTCTCTCTCACTCTCTCTTAAAAAAAAAGAATTCAAGATACAGTTTAAAGATAGAGTAACAAGATTTCTTGACAGACTGGATATGAAATGTATGAGAAAAACAAGAGTCAAAAATGACTTTAAAGGTTTTTGAACTCAAAGGGCTAGGCATATAGCTCAATGGTAAAGCACTTGCCTAGCATGCATGAAATCCTGGGTTCAATCCCTAGTATCACAGGGTGGGGGTGAGAAAAGAAAAAAACTGGGTGTGGTGGTACACATCTATAATCCCAGTATCTGAGGCAGAGGGATCATCTATTCAAAGCCAGCCTGGGCAACTTAGCAAAATTCTGTCTCAAAATGAAATTTAAAAGGGTTAGGGATATAGCTCCATGTTTTCCTATCATATACAAGGCCTTACATTCAATCCCCAGTACTGCCCCTAAATTTTTTTTTAAGTTTTTTTTACACTAACAGTAAAAGTTATTAACTAAAATGAAGACTGTGCTGGAAGACAATTTTACATGGTTTCCTGAATTTCTACATATCTTGCACACAGAGGCATGACTGCCTGTGTGGAACTCTATTTTCAAGATTGTCTACAGAGTGAACAGCTTTAGAAGGCAGACAACATATCACTCTGGAGCAAAGGGCAGATTTGTTTACTTCTCAATACAGGGATACCTTGTTTTATTGTGCTTCACTTTACTGTGCTTTGCAGATACTGAGTTTTTCACTAATTGAAGGTCTGTTGCAAGCCTGCATTGAGCAAGTCTATCAGCTCCAGTTTTCCATTAGCTCAGAAGATCATTAGCATTTTTTAGCAATAAAGCATTTTTTAACTAGGACATTCACAGGTTTTAGACATAAAACTGTTACTACACACAACATACTACAGTATACTATGAACATACTTTTTTATCTACATGTGTGACTTGTTTCATTGTGTAGTCTGAAATTAGACATGCAATATCTCCAAAGTATGCCTAGGCAATAATGTCTCAGACAGACTTACTGCCTATTATAAAAGATTCTGATTCCCTAAACTCAGGGTTCCTCTCATACAATGCAACCCATGCATATGCAGGCATCCCTGGACCTTTCCCATAATCCTATAAGAACTGAAGCTCTGGAAAATGAAGCTATTGCTGATACTCTTGACTATACCTACTGCTGTGAGTAATAAAGTCCTACACCTCACATCATCTGCCAACATCCATAAAACTGGCAGGCTAACTAGGTAGGGTAAAATCTCAAACTCTTAACAGTTCTTGGCAGACAACAAAAAAGATTCAGGGCAGAGTATTAGGAGTAATTTTTATACATGTTAAATTAGAGATGATTATTGAACATCCAATTGGAAATCGAAAACTCTACATGTAAAGTTCATAAAAGAGATCAAGGCAAGGGATATATATTTAGAAACTTTCCTAATTCATAGTTACTACATCTATATTATTTTATAGCCAGGGGAGAAGAATAATTGTATTGCTGCATCCCCTCCAAAAAAAAATCCCATTTTTTAAAAAATCATGATTTAATAATAAAATACCATTACATTTGTTACCAGGAATGTTATAAAATAAATATCCTTTAATAACTTCTTGGTAAATATGCAAATTAACAAAACCTTTGCACCACAATCATAACTCAAGATAATATGTATCAAGAGCCTTAAAAATATTCATATGCTTTGATGTGGGGGTTTTAAAGAATTCTAACATAAAGAAATTATTAAGATTACATTAGTCTGTTTTCTGCTGCTATATCAAGATAACCAAGGTTTGGTAGTTATAAAAAGGTTTATTTAGTTCACATTTCTGAAGGACCAAGAATGTGATGCTAGTTTCTGCTCAGCTCTGGTGAGGGCTACCCTGGCTACATCACAATGAAGCAGGTGGCAGGAGCATGTGCCAAGAAAGAGAGATCACATGGCAGGAAAAGAAAATGAGGAATTTAGGAGTCAGACTGGGTCTTTTTATCACAGCCCGCTCTTGTGGGAACTAACTCATTAACTCGTTCTTCAAGACCAGCACTAGTCACTTCCAAGGGCGATACCCCAATAACCTAATTCCCTGTCACTGAGCCCCAACAAGGATGTACCACCTCTTAATACCACCACTTCGGGGGCCAAACCATGTCAAAACCATAGAAAAGATGTTGAAACCTTTATATCTATCAACATGCAAATAACTAGGTAACTATGTCACATAGAATGTAATATTGAATAGACATTTACAAAGCTTATGGAAATGTTAATGCAACTGTAAACGCATAAGAGGTAAATATTATCTTGCTTGGTTTTAGGCACAGCTGGATTCAGGACATCAAATTTCTGTCTTTCAGACAATAAAATTTCTTATTTGGTAAACTAATTTGAGATAGGTTCCTTTCACCTGCAGTCATGGGAGTTCTAAACAAACATCAAGAAAAATAACCCCTGAATGGCTTTGGAAACTGGCCACCATTTCCATAGATTATTTCCATAGGAATGCAAATATCATGTCTTTCTCACTGAAAACTACATGTACAAAATTATTTCCAAATAGGAATTTAGAAGGAAAAAAAGGTCAGCATTTAGCGCTGATACTCCTATATGAGATAACAATGACATGAAATGAATTAATACTAATTTCCTATAATGTTTAATACCACTTCAATTTACAGCTCATCTCAAAAAAACTGGTTATTTGTAAATGCAGATATTATACGCTTACAGACTCTAATATTAATATTCTGTTTAAAATTAACTAGTCTTACATCTAAATTCTCATCTTAATTAATGTGTACATATATGAAATTCTAGTAAACAATCTGTTCACTTGAAAATATCTAGCAATACATAGAACCATACCTTTAGTATTAAATTAATAATATTAATATTAAATTATTTTTACTAATAATTATACACTGCACAATTAGCAGAAAGTAGATGTCAAAGACACAACTGCCACAAAATACTCACTCAAATGTTTACTATCTTACTTCTAGACTTCAGTTTCCTCATTTATAAACTTATGTTTTTAACACTGCAAATAATCTCCAGGGATTCAACTTTTAAGAAACAGATAAAAAGTATTCTTAAGTACCCCACAATCCAGCAGGAAATATGAATAAGCAAATGAAATATCATTAACAGGTATCATGGGAAAGTTATAAGACTTGGGACTAGGGTTATGGCTCAGTGGTGGAGCACTTTGCCTAGCATGTGTGAGGCACTGGGTTCGATTCCCAGCACCACATAAAAAAATACTAATAAAGGTATTGTCCATTTACAACTAAAAAAAAATGTTAAAAGAAAGTTATAAAAACAAAAAACAAGTTATTAAAAAGTTACAAAAACAAAGACTGTAGCTATTAAACACTGACTTATAAACAAAAAGCTTAAGAATGTCTCATTTGTGGATTAAAAGAAAGTAAAGGGGGCTGGGGTTGTAGCTCAGTGGTAGAGTACTTAACTAGCATGTTTGAGGCACTGGGTTCAATCCTCAGCACCACATAAAAATAAATAAAATAAAGCTACTGTGTCCATCTACAATTTTATAAAGTAATTATAGATATAAAATCCTGGGCAATAATATAAGTCATAAGAATATTATCATATTCTCTCAGGAGGAGAAAATGGTCCTACACCTCACATCATCTGCCAACATGAGTTAGAATATTCTAAGGTTCTTATATTTTGTAAGGTGTACAAATATTAACTTTAGTCTTACTGCATTAACCACTGGGAGGTGGCAGAAAAAAATGCATGCGATAAATATTATCTCATTAAAATTAATGGAAAGCAAAAATGAAACAAAGGAAATAAAAAGTTAAGTAATCCAAAATGAAGCAAGGAAAGAATTTAAAAGATAATTAGTAAGCATTATTGAAAAGTCAAGGACAGAATCAGGAGACAAATTAGAATAAATTTGTCAATGCTAAGAAAAAGTCTCGAAAAAAAAGGATATATGAAGATCATTAAGAAGGGAATGGGGGGCTGGGATTGTGGCTCAGAGGTAGGGCACTCGCCTACAATGCATGAGGCACTGGGTTCGATCCTCAGCACCAAATAAATATAAAATAAAGACATCGTTTAAAAAAAAAGAAAGAAGAAGAAAAAGAAGGGAATGGGAATAGGTAAAAGAACTTTTGCCTTATTTATACAGTTTATTTTTTAATGAAAAATTACTTTTTTATTGTTTATGACATTAATACATATGTACAGCTACTTGGATTATTTAAGCTATAGATAATAAAAGTAATTCACAGAAATGAGATGGTAGATGAATCTCCAGTCTCTCTCCTGGGTGCCCAGGCACCTCCCTTTCAACCAACAAAGATAAGTTACTATGGTGAGGAATTCAGGTTTTCAAAAATTCAAAAGTATTTTCACAAAAGCAAGGAAGTCTGGACTATAGAGATAGGAAACTTGGAGAACTTGAGGTTTCTGAATACATCCGTCATATGAAAAGATGAAGAGCAAGAAATGCTCAAGGAAAGGAAGAAGAGTTCCTTGAGCATTATGAAATGTGCTAAACTCCATCTTAAAATATTTCAGACAACTATTAGGAAAAATATAAGAAAATGTTTTTAAAAGTTCTGAAATACATTAAAAGGTTAACTCAATTTAAAAAATGTATTCATCCTCCGAAAACTTCTCTACAAATACAGTTTTAGCATTTATTATATTTAGGTACCTCTTGTAGGTAAATAAGGCAATTCAATCTAAAATTAAAATATGCATTGAGCTTGCCATTTTTAAATGTTTAATTTGTAATACAAATTCTACTTTTATTAGATAAAACAGCTCTTTTTCCAAGTTTTGAATACAACTGTAGTTTAAGCCATTTAATTAAAAATTATTAAAATGAGCCCAGCATGGTGGCACATATCTGTAATCACAGTGGCTCAGGAGGCTGAGACGGGAGGATTGAGAGTTCGAAGCTAGCCTCACCAACAGTGAGGCACTAAGCAACTCAGTGACAGCCTGTCTCTAAATAAAACACAAAACAGGGCTGGGGATGTGGCTCAGTGGTCAAGTGCCCCTAATGCCCCTGAGTTCAATCCTCAGTGTCCAAATAAATAAATAAATAAAATGATCGTAGAAAAATAAAAATGCAACACCCATGTTTTAGAATACCTGGAAACTAAACTAACCTGACATTAAACACAACTTCCATACAATTACATTCCAGTATCCAGTTCATTAAAGTAGAATTAAAATTATACATGACAATCTAAGGTTAGCAAACAAAAGCCACTATAATCTGTACTACTGAGTGTATATGAAGAGGTTAGGAAATAGTAATTTTTCCATCATCCACTCAAAAATAAGAGTAAACATTTGTGTTTTTGTTTTTTAAGACACAGAAGTAGATCAATAGAGTAGAGCAAGCAGATCAAGAAAAGGGATGAGGGAAATGAAAGGAAATGTACTGGGATTTGTGATGGATCAATTTATGTTATATGCACATACAAACATAGCATAATGAATTCAATTACTCTGTATAATGTACCAATAAAAAATAAAACAAAATTTTTAAAAATCACAGAAAATAGAGTGTGCTCTATGGAATATGTCAAATCCTCCTGGCACTATCCTTTATCACTACACTAGCCCTAACATGTCCATGCTTATGCATGCACTTTAACAATCTCAAGTGTGCCAAGTAAACACAGTGCCTTCTGTAATTACTTCAGAAGAGGGAGGAGAGGACTACTGAGGAAAGTTAGAGCAGAGCTAAAGTATCAGCAGAGACCCACTGTTACTTCAAGGCCTGATACAAACCCTTGGCTCAGAAAACAGAAACCTAGTTATACATTCCGTATAAGCCCAAAGAAAGGCACACTCTACAATGTTTCAAATAAAAATTATCTTGGTTTTACTGAACACAAACAAGACTTTGAAACTGAAAATTAGTTTTTATAATTCCTTCCTATGAGAACTCATGTTCATATCCTAATTTATTAGGGCTGTCAGGAGGAGTAGAGCATATCCCTCCTAACAACTTCCACCATTCCCTTGCTTAACATTCCACTAAATCTGTATTTATCCTTCTAATGGAAAACCATCTAGTATTATATTTGCTTTCTAACAACTTGACCAAGTCACTGGATAAATGAAAAAGTCTGCTTTCATCTTGAGTTGTCATGGATTGACTTCCAAAACCACCAGACTATTTTGAGGGCTTGGGGTAGGGGAGTGGGGAGTAGCGAATCACCTTGGCACACCTGTAAACCATTTGTGGCATTCCAGTGTTACCAAAGTACATCAGCAGAGATCTGATCAAACTCTTGTGATATTCAGAGATAAGTTCAGACACAGCCTTACAAGCACTTTATGTACTTTAATAGAAAAGCCAGTTGTACTGATAAACTCCTACATAAAACTCTTCACACATATACATAACCAACATTTAAATCAGTACCAGAATCTCCACTAATGAAACAAATATTTGTATACAGGTTAGAAACAAATGCTTTTCACTTCCAATATTTTCATGCTGATTATACTTATAGTCACTGTGAAAAATACGTTATAAGAACACAAACCCTGAATATAATTTTTAAATCATAAACATTACATGAAATCAAAGAGTCACTTACAGAAAGTTTATATACCCTATAGGATTTTCCTGAAGAAAGAATCTATTTAATTTTCATGAGATTCTCAAAGAAATACACAATCCCCCAAAGTTTTTAGTACCTTTACTGCAACATATAACAAAAAGTTGAGACTTCTTCTAATGCTCATTTTTTTCAACAAATTTTAATGTCTGTGTTAGCCTCTGGAACACATTTTAAGTAGGATACCATATGTTTGAATTTATGGCCTATTTGGGGACAAAAACAAAAATAAGTTATTATGATACATTGTGATGAACTCTATAGGCAACATACCAACACACAAAAGACTGTAATGAAATAATTATGCTTGGAATAAACTCAATGTAGTATCGTCTCCTAAACAGACCCTGAAATCTCATTTTAGGAAGTCTTTCTTAATAAGACCTGACCACATAAGTCAAGAATCTATTATATCCACAGCATCATGAACCTACTCAAACTAAACATGAAACCATTTAAATTCACATCAATCCCAATTCAGTGGTGTAATTATATAATGCCCCTTACATAAGGATAAACAGTAAGTAAGAATACCATAATTTTAGTATGTTTACCACTTTAAAATATTTTCAAACTTTATGAGTGTTCAAGTTTTTAAAATTCATTCATTTGATCAGGCTCCCAATTTCACAGTGTATTGTGTTCCAGCAGCCTCTAAGACTGCTTTTGGAATTCAGAATATTTTCCCACAGAAACAATCTCACATGTGATAATTAGGTTCTCAAAAGGCAACCTGCAGTTTAGTACCAATAGAGCTATAAATATCTAAAGTCTTTCTATAAAAACATTTCTATGGGAACATTCATTCAGGTTTCAACTTGAGAATCAAAAAATTCATCTCACTACAGCCCCACCCACCCCACCAATTTTTGCCTACCCTATCACACTGAAAAAATGATGCCTCCAGCAACAACCAAGTAACTACAAACAGCTCACCTACCCCCTTGAGAACATAATGAAAACTACAAGCCCTCTCCCAAGAAAACCAAACATGGATGTCTATGAACTATAGGTTAATAACTCCAATTACAAAGTATAGGGTCCACACAATAAAGTGTACACTACAGATCAGCATTGTACTATGTCCACCATAATATGGGCTATGTATTAAATTTTACATTTTCTAGTAGCTACACTGAAAAGGCAAACAAGTAAATTTTAATATCATATCTTAGTTTAAAATATCCAAAAAACTATCATTTCAACATAGAATTTGTGGGGAGCTTCCACATAGGAAACGAGCACCCCTTAGCCTTAAGTGATGAGAATGTGGAGATGTGGCAAGCCAGTCACAGGCTGTGTGTGTGTGAACTATGAGCATTGAGCTCACAAAGTGAACTGAACTGACATTGCCCGTTTGGGCGGGCCTTGCTCTGGTCTTTCACTTGCTCTGGCATGATCCCTACACAGCTCATGAGATGGGCATGGCCTCCCTAGATGTCAATCTGCTGACTGCTGACATCAGGATACTAGACTCAACCCCCTGAAACCTAATCCCTTGCCTCATTTGATTGGTTTCTCCCCAATAAAAGGGTTCAGCACACATGCTCCCTTACTCTTTTTCCACAGACCCTTAAGGTCAGAGGAGCCATCACAGGACCCAAAGAAAAAGGTATTTCTCTGTCTCTGTGTGATTATTTCGTGCAGCCCAGTTCATCTGGAATGACTCTGCCAGTTCACTTGGAGTAACCCTGAGTGCTTAGTCGTGGAATAAGACAATAATTAATACGATAAAAATATTAGGGGCTAGGGGTATGCTCAGTGATAGCAAGCTTAGCAAACCTGAGACCCCAAGTTCAATCCCCAGCACCATAAATAAGTATATTTAGGTGTATGGGGAAGGGGGGTCTTTTGCATTCTTTTTTCATATTAAAGCTTTGAAATCATATGTACATTTTGTGCATACTATACATCTCAACTTAGACTGACCACATTTTAAGTGCTAGATAGTCATATATGGCTACCAACTACTATATTAGACAGTTTTACCATACTATACAGAATAGACCAAGAGATTTTTCAAGCCCTTCGATCTCAGGATTCCTTTACATTCTTAAAAATTATTGAAGACCCCAGATGGATTTTATTTACACAGTTTATCAATCCACACTTACTATATCAGAAACAAAAACTGAGACATTTATTGTCTTTATTAATTCATTTAGACTAATATTCAAAAGGTGTCATAAAAAACTACTTTTTTCCAGAACAAAAATTGATACATAAGAATAGCACTGTTTTTTACATTTCTGCAAAGTTTTTTTAATATTTAACCTAATAGAAAACTTACACCTACTTCCGAATAAGTCTTCATTACATTATTTTGGTCAAAGTTTCTGAAGAAAATTCAACCTCACACAGATATGTAGAAGAAACGGTGAGTTATCTTAATAGTCTCTTCAGATAACTACAGATATTCTTTTTTTTTTTTCTGTAACAAAACATGTCAATTAGTAGTTTCTTAAAGGTTTGTTGCAATATGGAATACACACATTGCTGAAATTTTTGCAGTTACCATTAACACCCATGGGTCAGTCTTATACTACTTTTTAACATCACACACTGAAAAATGTCACAGTTAGCTATACAGATCTTCCATAACACTATTTTTTTAAAAAGTCAAATTTATTAACATCATTTATCCTCTCAAAAAAGCTTTTAAAATAATGGGAAACTGTCAAACTCACAATGGCAAATACAAGTTTTCCAAAAGTATAACTGTTTAAAAGTTCAAATTCCAACATAATAACACCTGTCAATTATCTTCCTTGAAGTGACAGATTCACTTCATCATTTGAGCAAATGTCTGCCAAATACCCAAGTCTAAATGAATAATCATAGTTGTCAACCATTCTTTTAAAAAAATGGTATTCCAGAAAATGGAATTCCAAGTGCTTTCCTCAATTACTTATCATGCTTCATCATGCAGCAAAAGTGGTTTATGTAGGACTGGGGATGTAGCCCAGTGGTACAGTGCTTGCCTATCATGTGCCAGGGCCTGGGTTCAATACCCAGTACAAAAGGGGCTGGGAGCAGCTTATGTGTATTTCCCATTTCTACATAATGCTACATGAGATATAAGAAAGATATAAATGGTCAATAAGGACATGAAAAGATGCTCAAAACCACCAATTACTTGGAAATACTCATCAAATCCATGAGATACCTCTTCATATTCATTAGAAAGGGTACTACTAGGAAAAAATAGAAAACAGAAAATTGATGACTATTGGTAAGACAAGGATGTGAAGACACTGGAACCCATGTGCCCTGCTGGTGGGAACGTAACACTATGGCAGTTCTTCAGAAAAAAATTAAACAGGGTGTGGTGGCACATGCCTATAATCCCAACTGTGCAGGAGGATCACCAAGTTCAAGGCCAGCCTGAACAACTCAGCAAGACCTTGTCTCAAAACAAACAAAAAGGGGGGGGGGGGGGGGCTGTAGAATGTAGCTCAGTAGTGGAGGTTGAATCCCCAGTACAAAAGAGAGAGAGAGAAAAGGGAGGAAGGGAGGGAGGGAGGAAGGGAGGGAGGGAGGGAGGGAGGAAGGAAGGAAGGAAGGAGGGAATTTTGAAAAAGAATAATCATATATGACCCAGTAATTCCACTTCAGGATATATAACAAAAGAAAATGAAAGCAAGGATTCAACGTATTTTGTAAACCCATGTTCACAGCAGCATTATTCACAGCATTCAAAAGGTAGAAACAATCCAAATGTCCATCAATAGATGAACAGATAACTGAATTACAATGCTACATATATATACATATATATGAATATTTTTCAGTCTTAAAATGGAATGATATGATACAAACTACAACAGGAATGAACCTAGAAGACACTACACTCAATAAGTCATATACAAAAAAACAAATATTGCCTGCTATTTCTATAAGGTATTTAAAATAGTCCTATTCAGAGACAGAAGGTTGACTAGTGGTCATCAGGGGTTGGGGGGAAGGAGAAGTGGGAAGTTAGTGTTTAATAAGCACAGAGTTTCAGTTTAAGATGATGAATAATTTCTGAATCTGGACACTGATGAAGGTGGCACAACAATATGAATGCACTTAATGCCATAATGCCACTTAAAAATGACTAAATGGTAAATTGTATATTATGTATAATTTAACATCAATTGCAATTCTTAAAAAAAGATGTGTACTGAAGGTTTACTGAAATATTTTACTGATTTATCAAGGTCATTCTTAAGGAAATGATCTTTATTTTTTAAATGAGTGTGTATGATAGTAAGAATACAATAACTACTAGTACAGTTTAGTGCCAACTGCCTTGATTTGTGTTAAAGTGTTAGCAATACAAATGGCAATCATGTGTCAGATTATGAAAATTATGTTTAACTGGTGGAACCCCTCAAAGGGTCTTAGAAATCTCTCTCCCTTTACAGAACACTCTTAAAGAGTCATTAATGAAATCCATTCTTTCAGAAAAGTCAATGAAGGAAGGAAAGATCACCTAACAGTTTATTTATGTTTGTAACTAAGTACAGAACTAAGGAACAAGTAGAAAATAGGAGAAAATTCAGATTGATTAAAAAAAGGAATAAGGGAAAAGGTGACCAGATGGACAGTTGTAAAGTTGGAGGTAAAGGAGAAACAGATATTAGATGATAGATGAGAGGAGAGAAATTTGTTACACTGATTTACCAAAAACAAACAAACAAACAAAAAAAAAAAACTCTCTTCACTTAAAAAAAATACAGACTAGACAAATTCTTCTTGAAAGAATTATGATAATTCCATAGATTGAAAAAATATTAGAAAGATTATCTTTTAATTAAATTTTTAAATCATAAATTATGCACCTCTATTTTAACATTGTACTTGCATGTGTCAGAAGTATCACAGAAGTAATGTCATGTTAAGTTACTTGTTCCCTTTTTTTTCCCCCCCTCTTCTACAAAGAGTCTTGCTATGCTGCCCAGGCTGGCCTCAAAACCTCAAACTCCTGGGATTCAAGGGATTGTCCCACTTCGGCCTCCCAGGCATCTGTGACTAAAAGGTTCACAGAAGGCGATGTGATGTTATTTTTAGGAAAATTATTTTATGATGTCATAAGAATTTATTTCACTGAAAAGACTTGAATGTTTAATAACCCAGGTTTAAAAAGTGCTATGATTTAGTAAAATAAATTTGAAATGTTATTGTCTTTTTATTCTAAACAAATGTAGCACAAACATCAAACAAAATGCAAAAAAATAAACAGTATTACAGCCCATCAGACTCCATGTCTTAAAATTCCTATAACCTTGAACTTGAAACAAAAGAAAGTATGGGATAAGAACCCTGTTGTTTCTCTTCCTCTTTTCCCTTTCCTTCCTCAGTACAACAGGTCCTAAATACTGCTACACTAGATTAAACTGAAGCTATAGAAATGCACTTTTATGCTACTTACTTTACAGCTCACAAATATATTATTACACTTAGTACTAGACCTCTGTAGACTGAGGCAACACACTAAGGAAACTGGAATTTTAAAACTTTATTGATTCTGAGTGAAGAGGCACAGGCCTGTAATATCAGTGAGACAGAACAGGAGAATCTCAAGTTCAAGGCCAATCTGGGCAATTTAGAGAGTCTTTGTCTCAAAACAGAAAGAAAAAAAAAAGAAAGAAGAAAAGAGGACTGAAGTACAGCTTAGTGGTAGACTGCCCCTGGGTTCGATTTCTAGAACCACTGCACAATCATCACCATCACCATCATATCTTAACTCAAAAACTATAGTACATGATTTGGTGGACTCAGAGTACCCTAGTCCCTTATATCTACTCCAAATCCCATCTCAATCAAAAGCCTGTATGTGTACAGAAGTCAATTTAAAAGGCAATATAGATAGATAGATAGTAATATTGTTATTATAATCTAATATAGACACATATCTGTGTGAATATATATATATATATAATATATTATATATTAGATTGCTAGATCAAAATCATAAGACCCAAGTTCTACTCTCTACAACCAACATTAACAGTATGACTTGGTTTCATACCTTACTTTCCACCTTTCCATAGTTAGATGAAGGAACTAAAATTGAATAATCACTACTGTGGAAGATTTGATGAAGTACTAGCATTTTTAAAAGAAAGACTGTTAGTCCAACAATCCAAGTTTCAGTTAACATATTTAGGTTATTTTCTGAAGGATGCTGAGAAGTTCTACACTTAATTCGGGTCCGGTACACCACCACCCCCCCAATTGGATTCCTATAGTCTTCCAAAGAGAAAAAAAAAAAAAAAAAACAATAGAATTGACCTCACAGTAACCATAATGGCCTCCCACAACTTTTAAAAACACCTGTAGCATTTATTAAGAAAAATGGCCCCTACTCTAATGGCAAGAACAAATTTAAACCTTGAATCTGTAAATAGGAGATTCTCCTACTAAAAATTTATGGGACGTATGTAACACCCACTTTGAACACTGAGGATTCATATACATCTTATAAGCTCACTTCCACACTCCCTTTGGATATACAGAATATCATACACAACAACATATTTTAAAAAATAAAAACAATGTCTAAAGAAAAACCATGTCTAAAGAAAAACAATAAAATCCATAATAAATGGATTAGAAATAAAAAACAATTATCAATATGAGTTGATATTCTGAACAGTTTCTTCTCTGGAGTATATACACAATACTTTGCTAAAAGATTTTGAAAAATTACTAAACATTTACCAATCCAGCTGACCTAGTTTAATTCTAATTTCAGCCCATCAGCTATACTACACACACACACACACACACACACACACACACATCTTTAAGATATCCCTATTACCATACACACATTTAACTATCTTACAAATTTCTGTTACTGATCACAGAAAGATACCATCAAATCTATGCACATCTGAGCATATATACACACACACCGTACTTCTGAAAAAACAAAATAACTCAAAGCATGTGTTCTACTGATATGAGTCAGTAGCATCAGATTTTTTTCTATACAAAGAATACACCATTGACATTCAGTAGGAGAGATTCTGTGATACAGGCCAGAAAACAAAAAAAAAAATGGGTCACAGCCAGTAATGCTTAATTCTACTTCCTAGAAAAATGGTCCTGAGAAGATTCATTAAGTAAAATATTTTACTAGTTTTGCTTTAAGTCATTTTAGTTCAAATATCTTACTGATTTCAGCATGAATAGTAAAATCAACACTGTAATTACTGATAATCTTACTCTCAAGATAATAGTTTAATATGTAAAAAGCTCCTAGCAGCTCTAACAATAATTCAACCACCAAAAATTAAGTAAAATAAGTAATGATAGCATTTAGGCAAGAGAAATGGTGTGCTGGAACCCTTTTTTCCAGGGAATCAACAAAGGAATAGAAGAACATCAGGTGATGACTAGCTATTAACAATACTGAAAGTCTTGGTTCACTACCTTCTAACTTTTGTGACAAGCTTACACATTTCCTAATCTAAAAGCAAAATCAATGCCTCTCTGCCTATAAAATAAGTAGCTCCGGTTTCACACAAACCAGTTAGAGGGGACCCCAAATTAACTTCCCTCAAATTCTTAAAGAGATGAATTTACATTCTTCCTAATCCCTCACCCCTTTCAGATATTCATCATCCCATTAAGTGTTGGTACTGCCACTCAACAGAAAGCCATATGCAGCTGACCATTCCCAAAACAGTTTCTTTTTTTCTTTTCTTCTTGTTTGGTACTGGGGATTTTACTCAGAGGCACTCAACCATTGAGCCACATCCCCAGCTCTATTTTGTTTAGAGACAGGTTCTCACTGAGTTGCTTAGCACCTCCCTTTTGCTGAGGCTAGCTTTGAACTCACAATTCTCCTGTCTCAGCCTCCCAAGCCACTGGGATTCCGGCCCAAATAGTTTCTTTCTTAAGGTCAGTTATCCAGAGCAACATTTTAGATCTACCCAGTTCCTCTCTATCCTACAGAAGTGGCTTTCTTTGGTGAAGTGATAATATTAGCTCAAGAGAACTCAAGCAAGTACATTTTGAGAGCTATACCTAATAAGAAGTACAATGCAGTACCCATGAAACAAATACATGTAATCATAACAAATAAAAAAGGCCACAAACCCAACATTAAATCTTGTGCTATTTTTTTTATCCATTGTACTACTGCACCTAATTATCAAATATCTCCTTATTTTAGTTTCTATAAAAAGACAAAAAAAGAGTTCAATCCCTAACACCACAAAATAAACACACCCACCCCAAACATCAACTCCTAAACATCCACTGGATAGTTGAATATGTCAAAATGTAGTTGCTGTTCAATTGTTTTACAGTAATACTTACCAGGCCCTCTGACCATTTTTTAATTCCAAAACTTAATCTCTTAGGAATGTACTGAATACCTACCACGAGTAACAGCACCGCAAGAGATAAAAGATGATTACAAACCAAGGAATAAAGGGACTAAATTTTAAAGTAAACTTCACATTCTACTGGAATAAAAACAAAGCTGTGTAAGATACCAGCTATGAGTAACAGCTGCTACAGAGGGCATTCAAAGATAACACTCATCTGGTTGCTGAGTTTCATGGACAAACAAAGATTGTAAGAAAGTAACTGTATTTTAAATGTATCCTCTAAGACCCAATTTTAATAGAATGGGGGAGGCAGGTGTCTCCATGCTAAACAAAAGTAACAACATAAGCCAAAAATTAAGAATGAGAAAGTGTCTTAATTTGTTCTGATTCTATTTTAAAAAGCCACAAATTGGGTGACATGTAGACAACAAATTTATTTCTCACAGTTCTGGAGACTAAGAAGTCCAAAATAAAAAAGCTGGCAGATTTAGTGTCTAGTGAGGACCTATCTCCTCATAGACCTCTTCTCACTGTGATTTCACATGGCTGAAGGGGTAAAACGTGTCTCTATGGGATCTCTTTTACAAGGGCATAAATTCCATTCATGAGGATTCACTGTCTCTTGACCTAATCACCTCCCAAAGGCCTTACTTCCTAATACTATCACCATAGGATTAGGATTTCAATATATGAATGGGGAGGGTTACAAATACTCACACCATAAGTAGAAATACTTATGAGAAGCACAGGAATTATCAAGTGCAATATTATACATATGAAATAAAAGTGATATTAAAGTTATTAGCGTGTGGACTGAAATCACACTGCAGAAAGTCTTGAATCCCAGTGTCATGAGTCTGTACTCCACTTGGCTAAGCAAATACGACAGAGACATGAGCAGAAGTCCATTTCAGGAAGAATAAACTGGAAGGAACATAAAAACTGGTTTGGCAAGGAAACAGGTTGAAAGCACAGTCTGAATGTTAATGTAATTCTCTAAAAGAGACATTAAGGACCCAAATGAGGGTTGACAGCACCGGAAACAAAAAGTGACAAAACTTCACACATATCATGGGTAAAAACTTTCTATCCATAAACTCAGAGAAAGTATTATCATAACTCTCCTTCATAAATTATTTTCAAATAAAAACTTGAAAAACAAATTTTTTTTTATTCCTGATAGCTTCCAAAATACATATATTACAAATGAGTCATTTGGAGAACAAAAAGATAAAATAAGTAATTTAGGTGGCATAATTTCTGAAACTAAATCATTTTCTGAAATGCCACATATTTTATACAAGCTACTATTCCTTGATCTCAAAGAGCACCATAGCAACTTTTGAAAATATTTTTTCCCATTAATTAAGGAATAAGTTTATATTGAAGGGCTGAGGATATACCTCAGTTGGTAGAATGCTTCCCTTGCATGAACAAGGCCCTGGGTTCAACATCCAGTACCCGCCCCCCCCCCAAAAAAAGTTCACATTGTACAATAAAAAATACACTGCTAATTCACTGTGAACTCAAATGTATGATAATCAAATATAATCTTTTCATTATGATCTTAATTCTAAAATGGTTCGTTGCTACCTTTCCCTATCCCATGATTTTCTCTTATCAAAAGGAGCAATAAAAAGTAGTTACAAAGTAGGTCAAGGTGGCTGATAACATTGTTAAGCTTTCTATATCAATACTCCTTCCAGCAAAGTAAGGAGGTTTAAAATCTCCAAATACTATTATGGGGCTGGGGTTGTGGCTCAGTGGTAGAGCGCTCGCCTAGCACGTGAGAAGAGGCCATGGGTTCAAACCTTAGCACCACATAAAAATAAATAAATAAAATAAAGTTATTAAAAAATATATGATTATAGATTTGTCTTTCTAGTTTCATTAATTTTTACTTCATGTATTTTGAAATTGTTATTAGGGACAAACATATTCAGGATTGTTATGCTTTCTTGAAGAAGTTACCCTATTATGGTTATGAAATGTTCCCCTTTAACTCTGAAAATACTTTTTCTTGAAATTTATTTTATAATAATAGCTGAAGTTCAGATTTCTCATGCTTACTTTCCCCATCTTTTGATTTTAACTTATTGGTGTATTAATATTTAAAGTGTAACATATGTATAGACCATATAGTTATTACTTGCTTTTTACATGTTGAACATGTATACCTTTTAATTATAGTATCTAGTTCACTTATACTTAAATTAATTACTGATATTGTTGAGGAAAAAAAGAACACCTGACATGAAGGTCAGTGTAAAATTGGGTAAATGATAGGTTTGATGATATAGCATTTCTGGAAAACAGGTAGAATAGTCCTGCTGTCAGGCTCAGAGAAAAAATAGTTGGAACACTTTGGTTGCAATTGCATTCTCTCATTTATCACATGGTACACAGTAATAGATTTATCTTATTGTTTGTAAATTTTTATTTTACAAATAAAAATTCTGTCATCCATTAAAAATAAAAAGGAGCTATTATAGACAAAATCATAGAACGCTAAAATGGAAAAATGTGCTACAAATTCATCTTTAACTACATTTTTTTTTCCTTGAAGAAGCAGGTCAAAATAACACAATGTGAGGTAAGGGTAGAACAGGGACTAGCAGCTGCCCTGACTCCAAGTTTTGCCCTTTTGTTCTCCTGATAGTTGCCTCCAAGAAGGCACTGTTTCAAAGATAATAAAAAATGTTACAATAGGCAAACCAGTAATAACAATCATTTCATATTTTAAAATAATATACATTGCAAAATGCCTCTCTAAAGACTATATCCCAAACTATTTTCCTAATGCTACTGGAATTCATCAAGACTAGGTGGGATAAACCAAAAATTCCAACTGTTAACAAACATGTGCTGACTGATCTCATTCATAAAGAGAATACAGAGAATTTCCAATTAGCTAAGTACCCAATCATTTAGAACAGCCTGTCACTAAACACTCAACTTCCCAAATCAGTCCCCCTTAAAATAGTGGATAGGTAAATGGTTCACCAGAAACATAGGAAATATAATGAAGAAATAAACAACCTCAACACTTTGGAGACAAAAATTTATGTCCAGACAACAAAATAAAATATGGCAACTTTGAAATCACTATTTAGGACTCTTAATTCCAACTTGAGGCTTTAATCATTGGATAGCCACCAAATGTACTGTGAGAGATACATACATAAATACATTCATACATTGAGTCTACACCTCAAATTTTGACCAAAAAAAAAGATGGGAAAAGGAAGAAAATCGAAATAATATACAAGCTTAGTTAAGAACATTATAGAAGATTCAGAATCAATCCTACCTTCTAGCATGATGCCCAAGATTAACATCAAGGATCTTTTCTATTACTCCCTCCTACAGACTACTAGATGGAAGATACTAATAAATTCATTAATAAATGAATAATTCATTTTCATTATTTTTAAAATAAAGACATAAACTGCTAAGCCTGAAAAAGTCAATATTAATGACAGTTAACTACAGCTAAAAATAAAGAAATTTGACAATGAAATTTAGTATCTTTATTGGAAATACATAATTTCCACTAAGTTTTTGAAATGCTGAAAATTGGAAATAATTGCTTCAGTGTTAGTGTTTGTCCTTGAATAAAACTGCCACCTCTAAAGAAATCAGTGGACAATCAAAAATTACATTCTAGGGGCTGGGGTTGTGGCTCAGTGGGAGAGCGCTTGCCTAGCCTGCGTGAGGCACTGAGTTCGATCCCCAGCACCACATATGAACAGATAAAATAAAGGTATTGTGTCCACCTACAACTAAAAAATAAATGTTAAACAAATGGTTTAAAAAATTACATTCTAGAAATTAATCCTACAATGAGAATATAAACAACCAAATATTCTATGTAGTGTCCTTTACTACAAATCACTTTCATTTCATGTGACAGCATATGATGCTATGAAAGTCAAAATTCTATATAGCTGATTAATACCTGAAATCTATATATAATTAAATATTAAAAGTTATTTAATTAAAAGTTTAGATTTTATACAAATGAAAATGTGGTATGTATTCGGATAAATGTGATACCCGATCTAAAAGCAAGTTATTACAATTTCAGAACCAGATTTCATTAAAAGCTTATAACCAAATCTGAATCTAAAGTTCAGCTGTATTTACTGAGAAATCTGAAATGCACTATTAGGTATTGTCACACATTTCCTTCTTTACCTTCATAATATATATTGACTCTATGTCTCAGAGGAGGAAATAATGTGATCTAAGAGTTTACTTCAACAACAAAAAATTGCAATGGCAGGAATTAAGGACAGGAGTGATATAGAATCAACCCCTGGTTCTACCCTCAAAAAGCTCTCCATGCAAAAAGTCTGTCAAAAGTCAAAGGCAGAATGTAAAATAATGTGATAATACTTTCCTTTTTTCATTCAGTTACCTCTGTAGAATGAAGAAAAATATACTGTCAATAGAGTAAGATAACAAGAAGACATTTAGGTTATTCCTTTGGATTGCTTTTTTTGTTATTTGTTTTGGTTTGGGGTTTTTTCCTTTGTTTTTGTTGCTGTTGCTGTTCTGTGAGTGTATGTGTGTTACTGGGGATCAAACCCATGGTCCTGTACACATTAGGTAAGTGCTCTACTCTTGAGCTACACCCCAGCCCCTTTTATAGTAATAGTGTATATTTTGAAGTTGCCAAGGCTGACCTTGAACTTGAAATCCTCCTGCCTCTGCCTCCCAAATACCTGGTATTTACTGGCATATGCCACCATGCTGGGTTATTCATTCTTCACCTTATTTAAAGGAAGCAACCGAAATGACACTTTGTCCTAACTGCTTTTTGGCATCACCAAAATTGAAAATTTACAGTCCCCTGGCCTAAATTTAAGACCTTTGGTGATCCAATAAAGAGCCCTCCACTGGTACTTTTCAATTTGCAAATTAGGTCTTAAATTCTATTGAAGCACACTGTCTGGTAACTTTAAAAAAATCACACATTATTTTCTTTGAGAAGCGTTTGACTAACTGTACGTAGTAAGACAATTAGTAAACTCAATTAAAACAGAGTCTGTCTAGCCTCAAAAAGTTTATTTACCAAGAGAGGTAAAAAGGAATAATTAACCACTTTCATGTTTCTAAGTGCTTGCATAATTGTATCTCAAAACAAAAGATTAAATGTGATAAGAGGGGAAAAGGCAAATAGCTACAAGTGTCCACAGGAAGAAGGAAGTGATCATAACTGGAGTTACGGAGCAAGAGTTACAGAGGCAGAAGCAGACAGGCAACTATGAGATTTAGAGATGGAATAACAGGAAGTAGAAATAAAGAGATTGGAGTAGAATATTCATCTAGCAAACAACCAGAGGCAAGAAGGTCTGAGCATGGATAACTGAGAATGCCAGGCCAAAAAATGTGATCCAATAAGATGACTTCTCAGCAACACAACTGTTCACTCCCTCTACTTCTTGAAATATTCTTAGTTTCCAGGCATCAGATCCTCATACCTCTCTGGTAGCTCTTTCTTAGGTCTTCTCCTGCTCTAATCAGTAGTTTTCAAGGTGTGATTCTGGGATCAGCAGCATCAGCACCACTGAGGAAGCTGGCAGAAATGCAAATGCTGGGCCTTCCCCAGACAAAATCAAAGTTTGGAAGTCAGGCTCAACATTCTGGGTTTTATCAGATCCTCCGAAGGATTCTGATGAACACTAAATGTTGAGACCAACACTCTACAGGAGATCTTCAGTGAGCACCTTCTCATTTTACACTGTCTCCCTACATCCATCCTCTCCCTGGTCTTTAAATAACAGCCAAATACTCACAAATTGAAGTACTTATCTCTAAACCCAGCCTTCATTGCTGAGCTGCGGACTACAATGAATGAATCAAGAAGAATAGAGACCCAAGATAATGTTGAAGAGGTGACCTGGGTCAGGGATTTTGTATGCTATTTGAGTTTAGGTTTTACCTAAATTGCAGTGGGAAGATATTGAAGAATTTAAATTGGGACAGTGACGTGCAATTTATATTTTCATATAGTCATACTGATTGCTAGATGGAAAGTGGTTGAAATGGGGATGAAATGCTGGAGGTGGATTGGACATTGGTGCATTAGTAGGAAGTGTCGAGAATGACTTGCTTATGCAATTCTTGGATGGAGGCACTATTTGCTGAGATAAGCAATGAACAGATTTGGTGGTGGTGGGAGTGTTGGGAGACTTTCATGGTTAATTTAGTATCATGTTTTTCTCATTTTTTGCTTTTTATTGATGATTTCACTGTTGCAAGTGGTCCTAAGCACAGGGCTAAAATAATGTCTACTGTGATGTCCCCAATAGAGAAAATACTTGTTAATCATCCTCATTTAAGCATGAATTACAGCACTACTGGCAATGATTTCAATACTAATGAATCAATAATATATATTAAATAACATGTCTTTAAACAGAAACTCACATAAGGCAAGGTTTTATACTGATCAGTTGACAACAATGTTGTTAACAAAGGCTTACCAGATCATAACCCTGTTATTTTCCCCTAAAAGTAATAACTCACTATTCACTAATGCAGTGTTCATAGTAACTTCTGGAACATAACTAATTATGTATATATACAGAGAGAGAGAGAGAGAGAGAGAGAGAGAGAGAGAAAGATTGATTTACTGAAAAGACACTGCAAAAGTCATTCTGAATAAGCTTCCTATGTTTGCAGTAGCATAATGACATATCCGGGCATGGCATCTACTATGTCCTAGTCCTGTTTAAACAACATTGACCCAAAGCAAAAAATGTAAAATCTACCAAGTTTGTATTTTGGTCTGTCTTAGCTTCTATTACCTTTTCCACTCAGTGGTATACTTCTCCCCTATTCGGGTACTCTAAACTATAATGCTTTTTTGCAAGCACTTGGCCCAATTGACAAAAACCAGTCAACTACTTATTAATCATGCTTAAATGTGAACCAGACTTGTGCTTAAATATCTAACTCGTGGCCTTACTTGTTTGGAATGGAGAGGAGATATTAAGCATGTGAAGTAAGAACAAACCCATCCGGATCAAAAGTAAACTGAATACTCATAATTTCAGTTGGATGTGGCTAGAGAGATAAGAAATACACAAGGGAAAAAAGCCTAAGCCTTGGCTCTCTTTTAGGGAAGACTTAATGCAGGATCCCAGGAGCTGAGGTGTGAGCTGGGGAAGTTCCTCTTCCAAAAGGGTATCTTTAACCCTTGCTTCCCTCTAGCATTTGATTACTCATTTTTCAAAATGAGTAATGACAAATTTATAATAAAATTCAGTGGAACATTCTTAACAATGACATTAGTGCTTGAAAAGGTTTTTGTTTGTTTTTGTAGGTAAATGAAACTCTCCTTTTGAAAGTTATTTTTGTTTTCATTTTTCAAAACTACATATTTTAATTGAAAATGGGACAGGATATGCTTAGAGCAGTGATAAAAGTTACAAACAGAAACGTCAATACTTTCTACATACTAAATAAAAGAACTGTCTGGGATTTAGAAGAGGAAGTGACTGTAACAATACTCAAGCTACATTTTAATTAAATATTAAAACAACTCAAAGACAGAAGTATGACACTGAGTTCATGGCCATGTGTTCTTAAATTGGGATGTAAATCCCAATCTAAACCAACACCTGAAATTCATGTGTAATAAAAAGCTAGGAAATTTTACAGCATAGTAAATATATCAAAACCAGTCACCATATACTTATTCTTTAGAGAAGCTAAGGATACTCCTCCTACCACCTCTTCAAGACTCGGCTAGGTTTATTATTTTTAGCAATGACTTACAAAATAATGACATTCACCCCTGAATAATTCCATATTTCTTTCTGCCTAGAATATTTTATAGATAAAAATCTTAAGTGTTTTCTCTTGCACTAATATACTCTTGTTTATGGCATATCAAAAAATAGAAGTGAAATCTCAATCTACTGTTTTCAAACTACATCAAGGTCTAACTCTAGTAAGTCTCCCAGAACCAAAACTACTTTTTCAGATTTCTTTTCTCTTAATCTTAGAACTTAAAAGGGCCATTTACTGACAGAAATTATTTCTTATGAATTTTTAAGCATTTATTTTGTAGTATCATTTTGCAATTAAAAGTTCAAGGTCAACAAAGCATGCAATAAAAAAGAGAAAGTATTTTCTACAAGCCATTTATACCAGAAATACAAAACTAGATTTCTTTTTTTAAAACAGTGTAAACTTTTTCTATAACTAGACTTCTACCTTTGTCCTAACTAGTTATAGATAATGAAGGATTCACCATAAAACTCCAAGAGTGAAAGTTAACCTACCAAAAAAGTCACACTGGGAGGGCAGGAAAAGTACCTTGCCCGATGTAGAAGATTCTAAAGAACAAAGATAATAGGCTTCAAGTTTACCTGCTCCCCAAAGCCACCTCTTAACTAAATTTGGGACAGAGTATCAACAGACACTGCATGTGTGTATAGTTTTTCAACTGATGACTGAGCAGAAGCAAATCCCAGGCTCAACCAGGGGCTGCAGGGTCCTGTGCCCTGCATCGCGGGTGGAAGCTCCGATGAAGAGGCCAACGCATGACACCCGCCTGAGCCATAGCTGGCAAAGCAGAGCCTCAATCCTGCTCGATCTGACCCTCAATGAGTCACTGGCCCAATCATGACACCACATCATTTGCTAGGACGTCTTGTATTTATTTCCTCACGTCAAGAAAAACAGAAAACGATTTAAACTAGTAATGAAAGAACGGCGCCCTAAAGAGCTGCCAGCGGCTTTTCTCGCTGTTCTTAAGAACGAAAGCCCGAGTTACTCTCTAGGAGCCCTCTTGGCCCAGCAGAAGAGGCACAACAGGGAAGAAGAGTGGGTCGAGAGGGTGAGGACCCGGGAAGCCACCGCCACGCCCCAGCCCTCCCTCACCTGCCTGCCCGAGCCTTCCCGGGCGCCCGTACCTTCAGCCAGCGACTCCTCCAGGGTGACCTGGTAGCGGCCGACTGAGAACACCCGGACACCCACGGACGAGCCGCCAGAGCCGCAGCCGGCCCCGGCCGCCCCGCCACCCGCTGCTCCGCCGCCGCCGCTTCCCTCCGACTTGGGCATCCGAGAGAACTTCTTCATGGTCCTGCTAGCGCGCTGGAGGGCACGGGGAAAGCGCAAGGGCGAGCGAGAGGGCGAGTCCCCGGCCCGGAGCGCGCCGGGCGTCCGCGAGGGGTCGCCGCCCTTCGCCCGTCCGAGCGTCCGAGCGTCCGAGCGTGCTGCGGGCCGCCAAGCCTCACATTCCGCGCGCCGCGAGCGCACAGCTCCCGCCCGCCGCCCGCTCCGCGGCTCCGCGGCTCCGCTGCAGCTGCCCGGCTCCCGCAGAGGGCGGTGGGGAGGGCGGAGACAGGGCGGGGCACAGGGGGGCGGGCCCGAGCGCTGGGGCGAGGACGACGCCTCCGCGAGCGCCCCCGGCGCCTCCGCCGCCTCACGGAATGCCCGAGCGCAAGCCCGGGAGGAGGGAGCGAAGGAGGGAGGGAGAGGGAAGGGGCGGGGCGGCCGGCCGCTCAGGGCAGTGGGCTGGACCGCGCTCTGCACACCCTTAGGACCGCAGCCTGCCGCGCTGCCGCCGCCCAACCCAACCCGTCCCGCCCGCCACTCGCAGCCGTTGGTGGCACAGCGCTGCTGACAACCGCTCACAGAGCCCGGGCGCCCCGCGCAGGCGCGCTACCGCGCCGCCGGAAGTGACGGTTCCGGCTCTTGTCACGTGGAGGAGGAACCGGGGACGTGATTGTGGGGGTTGGGGGTGAGAGCGAAGTCCGGGGTCCCGGTTTTGGGTCGCGCCGGGAGGGTTTGGGCCTGGTCTGTGAGGCCATACTCCAAGCAGAGAGATGGCCCAGGGACTGGTTCCCCCGCTGGCTCTGCGACGGGGCTGTGAATTCAGCCCGGCGTCAGTATGTCACTTTGGGGGTCCTAAAAATGCAGCCCACAACTTTACCCTCTCCAAGGAACTTCTTGCTTTATTTCTTAAGACAGTTTTCCAAACCTAATACCCTGAAGACCTGAAGCTTCTTCCGCTCGCCCACCTGAGCGTGGGAGGTGGGATCATTGGAAACTGGAGTGAATTCTAGTAACGCAACTTCTGAAGCCGCGGTGTTGTCGCACTGCAGCGGACGCTTGCGCTAGGAAGCATTTTGTAACTTATAAATTACTTAGAACTACTTTTAAAATCTCGTTTTGTGCGGTGCAACAACCTTGTGGGGTATTCAAAACAAATATTTAGGCAGACCCATTTATCACCTTTTGCTGAGAGAGCTTAACGGAGTCGCCCAAGGTCACCCAGCTGCCTAGAGATAGCGGGGACCATCCGTTGACTCCCAGTTCCACGCTTTGGGCCATTCTGAAAAAGTAGTTAAAGGTCATCACATCTTTTAAGATCCGCATATTTAGGACTTTCGAAGCAAAAGCAGCTATTGGTGCCCCACCCCCACCCCTTAAAAAGATTTACTTTCAAAAAAAAAAAAAACCCGTTTCATCAATTTAATAACCTGATTAAACTGAAGAGTCTCTTCCCTGCAGAGTAGAGCAGGAAAAATGAAAATGAGCGAAAGGAAGACATTTGGCAGTGGTAAGGAATGGCAAATTGTAGAGCACGTGTAAAGAGTGCAGCAGATTCTCAACTCCAGCCTACTTTTCCACATAGGAAACGACCACCATACCCAGGGTTTGTAATTTCTTCACAGAAGCCAAAAATCTGGAATTTTTATTCTAATGTGGCATTTCCCAAATTTTAAAATATAGGAAAAATAAATTATGTCTGCTGGACTCTGGTGTGCATCTTTTATGAAAGTAAGATTAAAATGGTTATTTTCCCATTTCTTAGTCCAACTTCGTAATGAACTGCAGGCAAAAGCGTAGGGAAATGTGCTCATGCAAAAAAGACTTGGAGCTTAAAAATCATTCTTTCTTCCTCTCTGCTATTTGAAGAGAAGCTATTTCTGCCAGCAGTAAAGCTATGCTCCAGATTTAGGCATTTCTGCTCCATAACCCACTAAACTAAAATTCTTCATCCAGAGACCTGACCTTTAAAATACATTCCAGCTCAATGGAAGTCAGATTATGTGTCAGATGATTGATATGATGTGGCAATTGGGGATTTCCACTTGGAAATAAACTGACCATTTTCCTTACTAGGGGGATTCACTGTAGAGTCTCATTCCTACAACATTTGAATTATGTTTTTCAGGCAGAATAATGGAGAAATTTACTTCTTGCAATTCAAAACCGAGTCAGCCTCCAATTGGGGGGGGGGGGCTGCAAAGTTTGAACCTAATGCAAGTTCACCTAATTACAACACAAGAATAAAGTTTATTATCATTTTGGGTGTCAACTTACCACAATTGTCATGGTAAAGAAAATCACTTCCTTGAGCCCATGTAATGTTTTTTGATTTTGAAGCTTAAGCTATAGGCACCCTCTGAAAACTATGAGCAACAACAAGCAATATGGTCTTTGATTTGTCACCAAACATGATGAAACTTGAATATACTCTGATCTTCGCAGAATATTTTAACTACACATATTCTATAACAGTAACATTATATTACTTAAAAACACAAAAATGCTGTCAGGTGCAATTGCACAAGCCTGTAATCCCAGCTACACTTGAGGCCAGTCTGGTGAAAGAGAAAGAGATACAATAAGAGAGCAAAACTACCATATTTCTAACCAAAGTGCAAAACATTTACAAGCACTACCAAAAGATCTTGATAGCTGTTGTCAGGCAGATTGTATCCTCCTAGTAAATGTGTGACTTAAGAAGAGTATTCTTAAACCAATTTGTAGAAATTGAAATACTGAGGGCAGGCTATTGTCAGTAGGAAAAATCATGCTCTAAGAATTCTAGTCTTTTAGATAGTTTCAAAGAGTGTTTTAGGCATATATTGATTTCTCAATTCTATGCTGAAAAATTACTGGTTTAAAATTACTGGTTTATTACTTTGTAGTAGTACCTGCCTATTATCCCAGCTTTTGGGAGGCTGAGGCAGGAGGATTTCAAGTTTGAAGGCTGCCCAGGCAATAAAACAAAACCCTATCTCAAAAAATAAAAATGACTTTCATTGTACTGAATCATGCAGTTCTTATATGTAATAAACTACTGTTCTTGTTCTGGAAGTAGTGCTGCACAGCTATTATCCCAGCTACTCAAGAAAACAAGTCAGGAGGATTGTTTAAACCCAGGAATTCAGGATTAACCTGGGCAATATAGCAAGACTCACTCTCTCTAAAAAAAAAAAAAAAAAAAATGGATATAGTAGTTCTGAAGCTGAAATTTGGGTGACTATGAAGACATGGGTTCACCACTAATGTTGAAAAGGAAATATTTCCAATTCCCATATTCAAGAAAATCCCTACTATATGTGTGTGGGACTCATGTAGAAAGCAGTTTCAGGCATTGTGGTGGTAGAGAAGTACTTTATATTTCTCTTAGTTACAGCTCAGATTGCATATTCTTCAACAATTTTATCTTTGTTGTTGTTAAGAGCTTTTTTGCAAATACCCAGATCCCATTCTTTCCATGTTCCTACACCCATCTCCCAGTGGTGGTAGCCAGAGTTGAACCAAGATGACACCATCAAAAACTGTGTAGCTGAATCAATGTGCTCTTTCAGGTTTGATTTGATACTTCCACATTAGGAGATCATTCATCCATCAAAAATGATGTGGAGGTTATTAGCTACATCAACATCCAAGGTCATATTCAATTTACTAGTTTATTATAATGGATACAACTCAGGAACAACCACATGGAAGAGGCAAAGCATGGAGGAGGGGATACCTAGGGGCCCCCTTCCTTCCTGGGGCGCACCACCTTCCCAGCACCTCTACATGCTTACCAACCCAGGAGCCCCATATTTTATTTGTATTAGACCATGGCTATGAAATACCCGACTTGGGGCTGGAGTTGTGGCTCAGCAGTTGAGCGCTCACCTAGCACGAGCAGGGCCCTAGGTTCAATCCTCAGCACCACATATGAATAGATAAAATAAAGGTATTGTGTCCAACTACAACTAAATATATATATATATATATATATATATATATATATATATATATATATATTTTTTTTTAAAAAGAAAAAGAAAAATACCTGAGTTGACTTGCTGTTTAAAAATGAAATCTCCAGAGAAAAATGTGAAGATAATGTAGATTCTGTTCATCTTAAACATTGGCATTGAGGTGACTTACAGTCAAAACAAAGAGAATTGTTTCACAAAGGTAAAAGAAATTATATTTCAATTTTTTATAGCTATCTCAATCTTTGAAATACTTTCAAATAGTTGGGAAGTAGCCACCTAACAAAGACTCTTTTAAAAATAGATTGTTTCACATTGCAAGGTTTCACATTACACTATTCTGATAAAGTCAAGAGAACATTGTAACTAACTAAACTATTCAGAGATCCTTACACAGGAAGAATTTTGACCATGAAGGAAGGGAGAATTGTTATTTATGTCTTCTATGGGAAAATTATAACCCTTCCTGTCACTTTAACCCTCATCTATTTTGCATTAGAATGCTTCTCAAAGACAATATGTAAAGTAAGAAAGACTGACACAGATCAAATAAAATATGCTTATCCCACTAGGCTGATTTCATTGCCATAATTGCCTTTATAAGTCATCTCTTCCAATGCTTCATTATTTTTACTGAACTCAACATTTTCCTTTGGTGATACATCTTTTATTACTCTTAGCTTGTATTTTATTAAGAATAATTTACCAAAAAAAGAGAATAATTTACTACAGACTTAATATCTGTATCTTCATTTTTCAAAAATAAAGAAAATTCTGCCTGGCATGATAGTGTACACCTGTAATCCGAGGATTGCAAGGTCAGGGACAGCCTGAGCAATTTAGTAATACCCAGTCTCAAAATAAAAAGGGCTGGGGCTGTAGTTCAGTGGTAAAGTGCTTGTTTCAGGTCTTCAGTTCAGTCCCCAATGCTGCAATCATAATAAAGTTCTAAAGTCCAGTTAAGTAATATATACATCTCCATAATGAAATGTTTTTTCAAAAATCACCAATATTGAAATCTTCTGTTAAAACTGACATAATCACTACATCTTGTAAAAATTTATATATACCTAAAAAAATCAATCTAGTAGTACAGTTTAAAATTCACAAATATTCTTTTTTTCTAAACTAGGGAGTGAACCCAGGGGCTTTTTACCATAAGCTACATACCTAGCCCTTTTTATTTTGAGACAAGGTCTCATTAAGTTGTTCAGGGCCTTACTAAGTTGCTGAGGCTGGCTTTGAACTTGAAATCCTCCTGTCTCAGCCTCCTGAGCCACTGGGATTACAGGTGTGCACCTCCGTGCCCAGCTCCACAAATATCCTTAATAGAAAAAGTAACACATTTGACATTAAATGTTTCTGAGAAAGAGTTTTTCCCCCCACTTTGACCATGTTTTTCAGAACACTGCAGGAAGTAGGCAACTTCACCATCAAGAAAAGCACTTTGATCCCCACTCAGCTGAATGGGGTCAGGGCAGGAAGGTCCTGCCACCAGGTCTATAGCATTCCTCACACTTCATCACAGGCAATAACTTCTTACCTAGAGAAGTATTTGTGCTAGTGTGGGATTGAAATCATATTCCTGGATATGTTTCTGCCCTCATTTTTCTTAATAGCCTTGCATTGAGGTTCCTTCCTATGGTTGAGCTAGTACCTTATATAAAAATCAGCACTAATTCCTGTTGGGCACTTGCAATGTGCCAATATTATTCTAAAGTGTTTTACAAATATTGAATCAATAAATCTTCATGACAACACTATGAGATTGATTCTATCATTACTCCTACTTTATGGATGAGAATATTGATATACAGAGAGATTAGGTCACATTCCTGATGTCTTATGATTTGTAACAGTGCTCAAAATCAGGTAGTATGGCTTTATGGTTCATTCTCTTAACCACAACATCATACAAACTCCTTTCAACAAATAACAAGATGATTACAGTCTGAGGTGATAAAGCCCCCTAACCACTCATCCAATATGAATACTGCTATATAGCTCAGGGAATTAAATATAATCTTGTTTACTATAGAAGTGCGATTATATTTAAATTCTGAATTAGCCAGGTTATACTTTAGATATGTGGTGTCCCCCGAAAGCTCATATGTGATACAATACTAGAAGGTTTAGTGGTGAAATGACTGGATTATGAGAGCCTTAACCTGGTCACTGAGTTAATCTCCTGACAGGAATTAACTGGGTGGTAACTATAGGCTGGTAGGGTGTGGTTTGAGTAGGTGGGTCCCTGGTTTGGGGGTGCATATTTTATCTTTGTTGAGAGGAGCTCTCTCTCTCTCTTCTTCTTGAGCCACTTCCCTCTGCCACACTCTTCAACCATGATGTTGCATCTCACCTGAGCCCCAAGGAATGGAGCCTATCATCTATTGTCTGAAACCATGAATCCCCAAATAAACTTTTCCTCCTCTATTGTTCATGGCAGTGAAAAAGATAACTAAAACAGACAGGTATTTGTTTAACAAATATTTGTTGCATATCCATGACGGGCAAAGCACTGTGGAGTGGGGGAAGCTAGGAGAAACTGAATAAGGTGAAATCTCAAATCAAGGCCTCTGAGTTTCCACTGTTTGGGAAGGGATACAAGTAGTGTGCACAACTATATAATACAGAGAGAAGGAGATTGGGAGGGAGAAAGAGGACTATAAGCTCTGCACAGAAATGAAGAGCCCTAAAGTTGAATTATTCTGACTTTAAATCTCTGGCAGTATAATTTATGTTCTGATCATAGAAAGTTCTGGAGACAGAAAAGCAGCTCTTCTGAATTTGGAAGCAAGTGAGCAGCTCCCATGGAAAAATCTTGAATTCTACCCAGTGTGCTGAATCTCTACATACCAATGATATTTACATGTACATATGCAAAAATTCTATTCAAGTTATTGTAGGAGACAGAGAGGAAGAAAGGATTGAATCTAAATTCAGCTTTTGTTTTAATCGTTGGTCAAAATCTACATCTTGTTTTACCCAGACTTCTACCAACTGTGAGAGACTATTTATTGAACATGTACGAAATGCTTGTCTGTGTGTAAATCAATTCACAATAAGAATCCATACAAGATACAAATCACGGAGCGAGGTAGCTCAGAAGTAAGATACTTGCCTGGCATGTGTGGGACCCTGGGTTCAATCCACAGTACAAAAGGCAGGGTGGGCTCAGTGGTATAGCATGTGGTTATAACCAAATGGAGAAAACAAAGAGGAAGGGGAGAAAGATGTATTTATGGAACATCTAGTATGTCTCATGCATATGCTTAGCATTCTATATATGACACTTTTTTAATCCTCTTACAAAGGAAGTGAAATCACCCCCAACTTTCAAGCTCTATCATTCCTGTCAGCCCTGAGCCACTTTCATTTCTGACCAAGCTGCTTCAGCACCCAGTGCTTGTCTTTTCTGTCACCTGACTCAGTGGGAGACTGCTAGTCCAGGACACAAGAAAAGACCACTGACTCTAATCAAAATCAAATTAAAGCAAGCTTATTATTTCGACCGGCCGGGCTGCCTCTCCCACCCAAAACCTCGGGAACAAGACAGCAGCAGCACCTTTCCTGCAGCCCAGCTTTATAGCCCGGGAAGTTACACAAAGAGGGGTTACAGATAACAGAACTCTGACGAGCATAACACTAATGGTAGTTTACATTTTTGCTGGCCCCGACATCAGAATTTATGAAGGTCATTAGAGCCTCAGAGAAGGTCGTTATCTGGCCAGGGAAGGCCAAGATTTGTGAGGCGTCACTAAAGTTTCAGAGAGGGCTGCTATCTGGTCAGAGAGCCAGGCATGGGTGAGTTCAAGGCACGGTCAGGCATTCCAAGCAGGTTCAGAATTTGCAGTAATTTCTAGTAAAGCCGAAATTACCTTTTCATGACTTTGTGGAGAGATGGATCCCAATTTTAAGAAAAGATCAGGTTGGGTCTATCAGACTATGTATAACTCCAGGGCCAGCTCCCCTCTAAGAGTTTTCTTGACCTCTGCCATCTGCCAGTCCCACATTAAAATAAACTAGATTCTATTTGTACTTTACACCACACTTTACAGACCTCCAGAACTACACCTATCAGTGACAAGGGTTTCCTTACATGCCTTTCTTCCTCTACTGTAGTATAAGAGTTTTACTAAAGAAAGGGAGCATGTCACATTGTTTTCTTAAAACTCAGTGTCTAGCAATAGGCTTGATATATAGTGGATATTGAATAAATGAATGACTGACTTAGCCAAAAATCTAGTAAGTTGTAGAGCGGGAGTAGCTGAGCCACATTCAAGTCTCAGATCTAACTGAAACTTCAAGCTTACCCTATCTATACCTGAGTTTTGGACATCTTTAAAATAGGAAGAATCATTCTACTTTTTATTTTCAGTAATGTTGCTGGTATTTTGTATTCTGTTTTTTGAAGTGGAGGCTGGAGGTGGAATGAACTATAAGTATTCAAGAACATATAACAAATGTTAACTAGCACAGTGGCACACACTTATAATCCAAGCAACTCAGGATGCTGTAGCAAGAGGATCATAAGTTCAAGGCCAGGCTTAGCAACTTAGAACCTCAAAAGAAAAAAATAAAATTAAAAGGGCTGGGTATATAACTCAGTAGTGGAACACACCTGGGTTCAATTCCTAATACTGCAATAAAATAAATTTAACAAATAAACAAATAATCACTGTGCTGGACACATAGTCGGTGATCAAGAAATGTTAGTTTCCTTTCTCTTTTCTTGTAACATTTTGTTCAAAGGTATAGTTGAAGTGACAGAGCTTTGACTCTTAACAACTTTACCATGCTCCCCTTTCATCACAGGTGCTTCACAAATGTAATCTACTCATTCTTATTTTTGATGAATTTTAGTCTTTTTAGTTGTTAATGGTTTGGATTTTAAATGGCCTCCTGATATTAAGAGGTTGGTCATCAGCCTGTGGCACTATTGAGAGGTGGTGCAACTATTAGAAAGTGGGACTTAGTGAAAGGAAGTAAGGTCACTGTGGGTGTGTTCCCGAAGGGGATATTAGGACCTTGCTCTCTGTACTTCCTGGCCACAAGGAGGTGAGCAGCCTCTCCTTATATATACTTCTAGTAATGATGTACTATGCTGCTATGGGCCCCAAAACAGCAGGGCCAAGGGACAATACATCCAGGAGCCAAAATAAACCTTTCCTACTTTAAGTTGCTTTGTCTCAGGTATTTTGCACAGTGACAGAAAGCTGACTCACACATTAGTACTTCTCTTTTGTTTTTTGCTATTTTTTTTCTTCTTCCTATTTTGGTAAACTTTAAATAGCAATCGTGATTGAGGACAATAAAAATGAGGCAGATTTGGGATAGGAGGGAATTTTTACCCTGGCTGAAACCTTCTGGAATATAAAAACCCCAGCTTCTCCATCTCTACAGACCTGTCCCTAGTATGTGCTTAATAAACATTTATGGATCTGAAAAGCACTGCCCAACTTAAATCTGGGTGATTTCCTGATCTCTGAGGATAGTCTGAAGAAGAAATGCTGGGGTGGGAGAGGACTAGGAAATGGGAAACTGGCAAGTATATGGAACTACAAGTAAGGATAATCTGATTCTGGAGTAAGAAACTCAAGCAAAAGGCGTAAAATCAAGACAGTGTGACAAAAAGATAAAGCTAAGCAAGAAACTCTGAAACTTGAAAGCTTGACATGATGATATGTACGTGCTATGATGATATGTATGTGATAATATATATATGTGCCTCCAGAGGCTGAGTGAGGCAGGAGGATTTCTTGAGAACCAGGAGTTTGAGGTCAGCTGTGCAATACAGCAAGACTCCATTTCTTAAAGAAAAAGTGATTGAAACTTGAAGCAAATCTGAAAACAAAGCCTGGTCTCTACAGTTCAAAACCCACAAATCTACTCTAGGAAACTTTCTATTACCTAAAATATCTCACTGTTTTCACCCTTTTTGTTCTTTCTTTTTCCCTGTTCATGAACACCATCTTTCCCTTCTCATCATCTTCTTGATAATATGCTGCATTCAGACTTGACTTACCTCCTCCAAGAAGATTTTCCCAACTTCTGCACTTCATAATAATACACAATTTCTCAGATGTATCCATAGAATTTTTTGTCTACTTACAAAACCTATCATACAATATTCTTTAGTTGATCACTATATAGAAGTCTTAACTGGGCCGGGGTTATGGCTCAGTGGTAGAGTGCTTGCTTGGCATGTGTGAGGCCCTGGGTTTGATCCTCAGGACCACATATAAATAGATAGATAGATAGATAGATAGATAGATAGATAGATAGATAAAGCAAAAACTTCATTGACAACTAAAAATATTTTTTATAAAAATAATTCTTAACTGTCAAATAAAATACATGATGTAAGGTTTACATTTTTAAGTAATTCCTTCTCCTACAAAGCTCAAGGCTAACACATTATAGATGTTAAATACTTATTAAATCAAACAAAGAGCCTCAATTTTGAGAAATGCCTCTTTGAATTAATTTTTTTTTTCAAAGGAGGGGCTCCATTCCAAGAGTCTTATGTATGCTAGGTAAGCTCTCAACTGCTAGGCTACCAACCCCAACCCCTGAATTAGCATTTCAATTATATATACGATTATATCTATGATATATATATATATATGATTATACATATATGATTCACAGAAAATAGAAAGGAATTAAATATGAAGCTTTGAGGAGACAGTTAAAATTGATCAGAATCTAGATAACTAAAGGTAAATGTGACTGTATTGCTGTTTAATGATAGAAAAGAGGATCCCATTGTAGATCTTTTCTCAGAAAAAATCTTTATGAAATGTAACTGAAAATTATCTAAAAGCAATTTTTGTCATTTGTTTTCATCCTGATGAAGATTAGATATCATCTCAATGCACAGTCCAGGCTAAACTGGAGATTATATTAATGTATCCACTGCTTAAAGTATACTATTTGAAAATTGCTTTTTACTGAACTTCTTCAATTATAATATTTGCATGTTGCTCTAAAAATAACATTCAAGATAATTGCTCTTCGAAGGGTAAGTATACTTTTTAAAAAACTTTTCCGTTTTTTATACTTCAACACTACACCTTGTTTCCGTTCTCTCTTATCTCTTGTCAGCAGTAGTCCTGCTTATAGGGACAGAGGCAACATTTACCATTTACCATGACCACACCCACCCAATGTTTACTGATAAACTAGCAGTGAGTCAAAGCATCTACAAGATGCAAGGGAAATTTACCTTCATGAGTAACTTCAGTTTGGGAATAAAAGAAATTAAAGAGCTAAAAGCAATTTATATATTGTTAACATTTATTAAAATTCTTATCATTTTTATAGGAATGAATATTCTCTGTTGATTTCTCAGGTTGGATTCACATTATAGAGAAGCACTTTTTAAAAAAATTTTGTGCTGGTGATTTTACCCAGGGGTGCTTTATACTGAATCACATCCCTAGCCCTTTGTGAGACAGGGTCTCATTAAGTTGCTTAGGGCCTCATTAGGTTGCTGAGGCTAGGTTGGAACTTAAGGATTCTTCTGTCTCAGCCTCCCAAGTCTCTGGTATTCCAGGCGTGCACCACCAAGCCCAGCCAACAAAGCTCAAGGCTGACACATTATAGATGTTAAATACTTATTAAATCAAACAAAGATCTCTAAACTTATGTATATATAAATGCATGCTTAGATAGCTATGTACTTTTCTTTATTCATGGACATCAACTTCAAATTTTACACATATAAAAATAAACTTAATTAAATTATTAAATGAACTTAATTAAATTAACAAAATTAGTTGAGATATATACTGTATGTACATTTTGGATAAAAATAAATACCTCTAAAACATACATGATTGTGCCTGTTTAATGAAATTCTCAAGAATACAAATACATTTTCTTATTTTAAAAGTTTGTTTAAATTCTTCTTCATTAGGAGATGGGTGCAGTGGCATATACCTAAAGTCCCAGGTACTCTGGAGGCTGAGGCAGTGGGGATCACTTGAACCTAGAAGCTGGAGGACAGCCTGGGCAATATAGCGAGACATATTTAAAAACAAAAACAAAATCTTCAACAGAAGAATGCATCATTAGTAATTTAAGTAGAACATTACTTAATATTTCATGTTGTCACATTTCTCTTCATAAAAGTAACACTAATCACGAATTCAATCAATTCAATCTACTCAGAATTATAAACATGTTCTAATTTTTAAATTCTAAAACTGACTTCCTTAGAAGTAAAATGCAAAACTGTGTTGTCCTTGTTTAGGAGAAGCCTGTTATCATATCTACTCATTAAGATATCTACAGAATGTGTAATGACAATCAGTTTCATATTTATGCATTATTTAGTAGTCATGAGGGTAGTAAATATTATTCATAATAGCACTTTTAAGATAATATTATGTTATAAAAATAATTTCTTAACCAACAAATTTTACTGGCTTAGGGGCATGTAAAGCAATATATTTTGTGAAAGAAATAGAGAAGACAATAGCTTAATGACTTCTGGACTTTTTGTTCATTGGCAAAACGAACAATAATGACAATTTCACATAAATCACATTTTCTCAGATAAAAGCACAATACAATATAAAGGCAATGGTGCTGATTGAGTTCTCTAAATTCTAATGAATAATGATTAATTTTGTAGAATGCATGAATGGTGTCATTTGGTTCTGAAGAGAAATTTAAGTTTTTGATGATGTCATTATTTTGCTTGATATGTTGGTATGTTAATATGTGGGTTTAAAAAAAAAGACTAGAAATGCAGTAAGAGCAGAAAATATTCTCACCAACAAACATTTGCACCAGCATTTACATCCTGAGCAGAAAATATTCTCACCAATAAACATTTGCACCAGCATTTACATCCTGATTTTATATCTTTGAATCTTAATATTAGGATTATCTTTTATAAACAATTCAACACACTTTCAACTCATGTTCAGTTTAGGATTTGTTATCCAATGAACATGTGATCAGCCAGTGTTCATTGTAACTGAACATGTACTCAGTCACATATAGTGATATGTGACTCTGCAACAGATAAAACGATTAATAGCACACATTTTTGTTATTAAAGAGTTAGTTATACCCTACTGAAAAAAACAGATGCATTCATATCTAACATGAGGAAGAATTCTAAGTGCTGTGATAGAAAAAGGAAGTGCTATAGGAGCAGAGTGAGAGAGATTAATTTTAAAGTATTGAGTATGGTTTTACAGATGAGGTCACATTTGAAATGGATATTGGACAAGAGCTGAGATTTCAATAGATTCTGATGATAGGTCCTATAAGATTGACTTAATCTGACTCATACTTCCCATCTGATTCCACTTTAACCTGTTCAGCTTTCACTGTTGTCCATAGCATTCATCTAACCTATTTTACATTTGTCATACTTTTTTGTCTTTGTAATCCTGCTAAAATGTAAGTATTCTCACTGATGAATGTACTGTGGAGCCTTGAAGTTCCTGCCCATTGAAGGGACTCGACAGATATATGTGTAATTAATTAATGTGGGAAAAACACAAGTTAACCATGGAGGTAGAGAGTGTGTGATTTTCTTTTTTTTCAAATAGTAAGGTGTCCCAGGTGGCTGGTCTAGCTAGAAAATACCTTTTGGTGCTGTATGTTATAAATGGGAAGAAAATTAAATTTAGAAGGAAGCAGCCTAACTTTCTTCCTCCAATTAATGAAGTCAATTTCTCTGGAGCTCAATTTCTTATCTGAGAAATAGATGGTTCAATTATAATAATATAAAGTTCTTGAATAGTTATTGAATAAATTAAATGACGACAAACTCCAGCTCTGAAATCTATGATTTTTGAGCTATCTCCCATTTTATTTGTATATATTTTATATATATTTGGGCTTGCTGTTCTGAAATTGTACACTTGCTAAGGTTGCCTCTATTTCACTCAGTTTATTTTTTTAAAGAAAATTGAATTCTATAAAGTAGATGAATTCCCTCTCTTGGATAAAATGATGTTGAATGAATATGTTCAAAATCTGCTAAAGTCAGATGATTTCAGAATGTAACATAACATGCAATGTCAGGTTAATTACACCCTCTCATCTAGCACATCTGTTAGGTTTTACTGTTACAAATTGCACCAACCCATTGGAAAAGGTTTCAGGGAGAAACCCAGGTGGCAAATCACTAGAAATCTAATTCATGGTATGTTAGTAAGTTTGGTGTCCATTTTGCAAATCCACATCCTTACTACTCCTATCATTAAATAAGGTTATTTATTTACATATCTTTCATATTTTTATTTCCATTGTTTTAAAAAAACAATATTTTAGTGATATTATGAACCTGTTTGTTGAGGGTCCAAATCAACTTTGTCCCAAAGAGTTTCTGAGATGTTTCAAATGTTCAGTATCTGCAGAGTTTGATACAGTAGTCACTAGCACAGCAGCTATTATTAAGCATTTAAAATTTTGCTAGTGCAACTGAGGAAGTAAATTTTTAATTTTTTTCAGTTTTAATTAATTTAAATTAAAACTCTTATGTAGCTATTGGCTCCACTATATTGGACAACACAGGTCTAGATATTGTTCTTTCAGAGAGTTCAATAATGACTACATATATACATGTTTATTTGACATTTTGTGGAATAAAAAGATATTGCATGAACTTCTACATCCAGGAAGACAAAGTAGAGATGCTTTTCTGTATTCCTATTTCTGTTTCTTCCTAGAAATTATATATAACAAGCATAAGAAGACTATAAAAAGTGGAAAGAAGGCAGACCAACTAGAGATTTGGGGACTCAAGGAATATGGTGGTGAGTTTTCTTTTTGCCTCAAATATACTAAAAAAAAAAAAATCAGATGCCAATGAAGAAGACAAAAAATTTTCCCAGAAAATGTTTACTCTAATTAAAGGGCCAGGAAAAAGGCATCCTAACAAGGAAAAAGAAATCAATATCAAGTGCTTTACTTCAGTCAAACCCTATAGAAAAATCTATGGTCCTATACCTAGCCATGCCAACAAAAGCTGAGTGTGGAGCATGGAATTCCTGCCTTGTCTATAACTATGACATACTCTAATCCCCAGGGTGGTATCAAGTCCTTTTATTCCTGTTGAACAGTAATGAGTGTCCCCATTCCCCTATAGTATCAATAGATACCACAAGGGGAGTCTGGATTGCCATTCCCTTCTGGCAAATAAGACTCACCTTCCCCCTTCCTAATGAGGCAGTATCAGTGGAAGTCTAGTTGGGGAGTCAAGACTCTTATTGCATCTCACAGTAATGAGGCCACTCACTTGTGATGCCAATGGAGATTATGTAGGAAGGAGTAGTAAGAACTAGTCAGGAGTCTGCCCTAATTGGAGAGTAATGAAAACCAAGCAAGGAATGTTGCTTTCTACCTCCACCTGACTATGAGGAGGTACTGCCCACACTTTTATCAGGGTGGTGTTAGAGAAAACCAATAAAATCAGAAGACTTAAATAAGATGCAGAATCTCATAAATCAAAAATATTTATGTTGCAGGGGCTGGGGTTGTGGCTCAGTAGTAGAGCTCTTGCCTAACGTGTGAGGCACAGGGTTCAATTCTCAGCGCCGCATATAAATAAATAAAGTCTATTGACAACTAAAAAAAAAGTTTTTTAAAGCAGACATGATTAAACATTTTAAAAAAGCTTCAATGAACACTTTAAGCACACTTTCAGTAAATGAGAAAATAGAAAACCTCAGAAATTAAATAGAAAATATGAAGAAAAATGAGTTGTTTAATTTAGAAAATGTGGTAAAATACAATAACCAATACAAAAAAACTCTCAGTGAATTGGCCCAACATCAGAATGCCAGGGGCAGAGAAAAGAATCAGTGAACTGGAAGATAGAATGATAGAAATTACTCCATCTGAACAAATATGGAAAAAAAATAAGTTTTTAAGAGTCTTAAGGACCTGAAGGACTATTAAGGTTTGAATCTAGAATTTCCCCCAAAGGCTCATGTGTTGAAGGCCTCATTCCCAATGTAGCTATGTTCAGAGATGGGCTAGTGGGAAGGATTGGATCATGAAGCCTCTGACCCCATCAATGGATGAATTCATTGTCTAGCTTCATAATTTGATGGCATTATTGGGACATGGTGGAAACTAAAGGAGGTGGGGCCTAGTTGAAAGAAGTTGGTTTCTGGCAGTTTGACTGGAAATGTATGTTTTGTCCTGGAACTCTTCCTATGTCCCTTGTGTGTCTCCTTTTTCTCCTTCCTTCCTCTTTCTTTTTTGCTTCCCAGCTGCTACCAGCTGAGCAACTGTCTTCCACCATGCCTTTCCACCATGATGCTGTGCCTTTCCTCAGGCCCCAAACAAAGCAGCGGAGCCACCTGACCATGTACTGAAAAAAACTGTGAGTCAAACAAATCTTTCCTCCTTTAAATCATTTTCTCATGTATTTGTTGCAGAGAGAAGCTAACACAGAGACTATAAAAACCTGTGGGAAGTTTTCAAGTCCTTCATCAAGAGGAACTTGTAGAAATAATGGCAGAAAACTTCCTAGACTTAAAAGAGACAAAAGCCTACAGATTCAAGATGCTGAGAAGAATCCAAAGAAATGCAAGAAATACACATAAAAAATATTAAAATTAAAAGTAAACATTAAGATTTGACAATAAAAGACAAGAACTTTTGAATACAGCCAGAGTTACCTACATAAAGAAAAGAAAATGATTCAAATGACAGTAGATTTCTTGTCAGAAACCATGGAAAACAGAGAAAGTTTCATAAGATCATACATAAATTAAAATAAGGAGTTCCAGGACAAAACATACTTGCACCTAGAAAAAATACTCTTTGTATTAATTAAAGGGAAATTAAAAATTCTCAGATGAGGAAAAACTAAGAGACTTTGTTACCAAAAACCTACTTTAATAGAAGACTAACAAAAGTTTCTAAATGGAATATAAATGATAAAAGAAGAAAGGAATATTAGAATATCAGAACAACATAGTAAGTAAACATGTAGGTTAATACAGTAGATTATCTTTCTCCTCTAGAGTTTTTTGAAATACAGATTGATGGTTGAAGCAAAATTTATAACAATTTCTGATATGATTCAATGTAGGAATTACTTAAGAAATATATTGTAAACAAGAGAGAGTAAAGAAAGGAAAATAAATCTCACACCATATGCAAAAATTAACCCAAAATGGATCATACATTCAAGTGTAAAACTTAAAACTGCAAAACTTCTAGACAAATGGAAAAAATATTTGAAGTTTAAGATTTGTTTAAAAATATCTTGGAACAGGAAAATTAAGTCCAAGAAAATTAATGAGCTGTATGTCATCAAAATTTAAAAATTCTGTAAAGAGCTGAACATGCTGGTATACATCTGCAATCTCAGCTACTTGAGAGGCTGAGGTAAGAAGATCACAAATTTGAGGCCACCTGGGCGACTTAGTGAGTCCCTGTTTCAAAATAAAAGAGCTCTGGGAATGTAGCTCAGTAGTATAGTGCCCCTGGCTTCAATCCCTAGTGCAAAAAACAAACAAACAAATAAACAAACACCTGTATGAAAAGACCAGGTCTGGATTAGAAGAGAAAATATCTATATACCATAAACAGGACAAAGAATTATTATCTAGAATAAATAAGGAGTAAAATTCAATAGGAAGGGCTGGGGATGTGGCTCAAGCGGTAGCGCGCTCGCCTGGCATGCGTGCGGCCCGGGTTCGATCCTCAGCACCACATACCAACAAAGATGTTGTGTCCACCGAGAACTAAAAAATAATAAATATTAAAAAAAATTCTCTCTCTCTCTCTCTCTCTCTCTCTCTCTCTCTCTCTCTCTCTCCCCCCTCTCTCACTCTCTCTTTAAAAAAAAAAATTCAATAGGAAAAAAAACCTAACAGTTCAATTGGAAAATGACCAAATGAATACATTTCATTGGAAAGATATAAAAATGAACATGAAAACATGTCCAACATTTAAACCATCAGTACACACCTATCAGAACAGCAAAAATTTAAAAAGTGACAGCATCAAAAGTAAGATTGCAGAGGAAGGGGTTCACTCATACATTGTTGGAGGAAAATGTAAAATGATAAAGCCACTCTTAAAAACAGTTTGGCAGTTTCTTCAAAAGCTACACATGTAACAACCTTACAACCTGGCAATTGCAATACTGAACATTTCTCTCAGAGACATGAGGGCTTGTGTTCATACAAATGAAACTGTATATGAATATTTATGGCAACTTTATTTATAATAGCCCAAAAATAAAAATAACCAGATGTCCTTTAATGATTAAACAAACTAGTGTATCTGTACTATGGAATGGTGTTTAATAAAAGGAAAGAACTATTGATATCCTCAACACTATATGAATCTTTGGCAAATGCTGAGTTAAAAAAAAAAAAAAAGCCAATCCCAAAATTAACCTATTAACAGTGCTACATGCACTGTTTTAGAGGTTGAGAAATCAAGACAAATATTCCTATCTTTCTGATATTCCTATCTTCCTGAATATTTAATTCCTTAAATATTATATAGAATATAAGATGGAGATAAGAGCTATAGAGAAAAAAAATACCCTCCCCTGCAATGGGATCGGATAGGGAATATGGATAGTGAGATGCATTACTAAATAGGGTGATCAGTAAAACTATTGTCTTCCATCTAATGGTGAATAATCACACTGTTGCATATTCAAATGTAAAATTTCCAAAGAAAATTATAACTTACAGTTTAAAAAAATGACTACGGAATTTTAAGCTTTTTCTCTACCGTGGTGCATGTGACTAAAATTTTCACATGTCACACACTCCCATAGGTGGACAAGTGAGACCATGTATAATTCCTGATACCTGGCTATAATTTTCCTCATTCTCTTAGAAAAATCAGCTAAAAAAATCATTGGGTAATAATGTATTTTATTGTGACAGTCTTAAATCTAAATATGTTTAAACATATTATTTTAAAAATTCAGGCTGGATGTAGTGGTGCATGCCTGTAATCCCAGTGGCTCAGGAGACTGAGGCAGGAAGATCACAAGTTAAAAGCCAGCCTCAACAATTTAGTCAGACCCTGTCTCAAATTAAAACATAAAAATTGAGCTGGGACATGGCTCAATGGTTTAGTGCCCCTGGATTCAGCCCCTGGTGCAGAGAGAGAGAGAGAGAGAGAGAGAGAGAGAGAGAGAGAGAGAGAGAGAAAACAGGGAAAAAATCAAAAATCAATATTTTATTGCTTACAGTATACAACTGATTTCAACACATCTTCATATTGAGTCTTTGGCATTAAAAGTAATAACAGTTTGTATGTGTATAGAAAAATATAATTGGTAGCTTATGTATCTTTTCACAGATATTCCTAGAGAACAGGCAATTATAATATGAACTCTATATACAGGGAAGTTGAGACACAGGATAAAAATTATAGATGCAGTTTTAGAATAGCTTCAAATTAGCACTCTTGATGAATACTTCAACAAGAGCTGAAATTTTACCATTAAAGTAAGTGAATACCCAGTGGACTGGATGACTGAAATTTGCTATCTGAACGGACAAATTTTCTCAGCTGTAAAGTAAAATACATCAATTGTTATTCTTTTTTTTTTTTTTAATGTAAGGAGTCATTTGTAGGAGGTCAGATCCAGGTTTTTTTTTTTTTTTTTTGAGAGAGAGAGAGAATTTTTTAATATTTATTATTTTTTAGTTCTCGGCGGACACATACCCTGTTGGTATGTGGTGCTGAGGATCGAACCCGGGCCGCACGCATGCCAGGCGAGCGCGCTACCGCTTGAGCCACATCCCCAGCCCCACATCAATTGTTATTCTATTGTTGTTCAGTATTAATATTCACTGGTTCAAAATGTTTCAAAAGAGAAAATAAAATAATTGTATCCAGTCAAACAAAATAAGGTAAAATACTCCTCACCACAGGAATATTTTTCAGTATAATAAACATGTATGAAATGCCAACTATAGGTTAAGCACTGTGCTGTACACTGGAGACCAAGAAGAAAATTAAGGCAAAATATTTAAATTTTTTCTTGATTGGAGATAGATTAATCTTATGACATAATCAACAGCCCAATAATGTTGGCTTTAATATTTCCAATAGAGTACATCTGTCATGAAATTATCAAATCAAGATCTTGGTCTGAAAATTCTCAGGAGAAAAAAAAATTGATTAAATAAATGTTGACACCAGATAGATCTTTTCCATGAGCAAAGTATGGGATAGAAGCCTAAATGAGGAATTCCTTAAAGCTATACTCGGTGCTGGTTATCTCCGACAATCCCAAGCCTTACATGAAGAGATCCTCAAATTATTATAGATCCTGTCCTGTCTAGTGTCACAAAATAAGGGCCTAATACATTTTTGCTAGAAAAAGAAACAAGATGAATCCAGCTTTCCAGCTGAAGGGTAATCCTTCAGGATCCTGAAACCCAAATTCAAAATCTGCCTAAAACACCTCCATAGCCTCTGACAGCTGCTAATCTGTCCCCATTGCAGTGGGAGTAGAGGTGTGTGTCCCTCCATGATCGCCACTTTTCTGTGGAGCTCCAGGAAAATCTCCATTTTGGTGGCTTATCACTCCTTCCAGAATGTGAGACTCAAAATAGGAATTAGAGCTGGAAAAGAGCTAGAACTTGTGCAAGTATTATAGTCTTTTGGCAGAGATCTACCATGGTCAAATAAACAGGCAGGTCTGCAAAGAGGGACAAAAAGGAGGCTGAAATGTAGCTTAGTGGTAGGGCCCTGTGTAGCAAGGGCAAGGCCCTGGGTTTAATCTCTAGTACCCAAATGGAAAGGAAAATAAAGCGAAAGCTTCAACTCCACTGTTATCTTTTTTAGGCTTTGAGAACTCAAATTTGTGAGAGAAATGGGTTAGAACTATCAACTTCCCTCCAAGAGTGAGGGAAGTGGATCTAGATCCCTAATTAATGAAGATTCATTTTGAAAGTTACCTGTCCCTCCATCCATTTTCAGGAACCAAATTTGATTTCACAGTGTTTTTCGTGCAAACTCAACCCAGGGTGGGAGACTCCTCCATGTGGGCTCCTGGTACCCAACTGTAATGGGTTATTTTTTGGTCTTCAGGGGAGGCAAGGGGCCCTCAGAGATGCCCACAGCCACCTCAATCCCTGCTTTCAGAAGCATTAAAATGGACTTTTAAAGCTTAGAATTACAAGTTATGGAGGAATTCCTGAAGCTTAGGGCTAAGGCCACAAAATTCCATTCTACTTCTGTCTCCCAAATTCTCCAAAAAGTGATTTATTTGAGTATTCACCCATTGTCCTTGTAGTCAACAGGAGATGCCAATTAGGGGAGTATGAGGACTTGGAAAAGCTGAACATATCCTTCAGTTTTATTCTGATTCTTGATTGGATATATATTCCAGAGCAAGCACAAGAGGACTTCTGCCAAGGTGGTGTGGCTGAGAATTCTCCCAGTCCCTGAAGAAAGTGTAATTCTGGACTTAGATGGACTCTCTGGTAGCAAAGAGGTTCATTAATGAAAAATGTTTTCAAATGTTGAGAGTTTGGAAATATGGCAGATGAAGGATACTAATTCTTATGTCTTCATCACTGTATGTATTGTGTCAAAATTAGCATATTTTTACTACACATCTCTATTAATGGCACTGAGTCAAAGTGTAGCCTTGTAAGAATTATTTCATAGTTAAGCACTTTCACAGGTCTTCAACTGTTAATTTCTAAAACAACAAAGGTTGTATGTGCCCATATAATGATGAATATTATAAAACCAAGGTTCCATTCATTCTTTTAGTAACTAACCTTTTGTTGAATGCTTATTCTGTACAAAGCACTGAGTTTATTAAATTTATTTTGAGAGGTCCTATTTACTGTTACTCATTTGTCATAAATGAGTTGACTGAATTGGAGTTTATCACCCACAGATTTTTAGCTGGTCTGATTAGGCTGCATTTCCCGTTGCTATTTTCTTTCTCTACATTTCCAGTAACAGCTATGTTAATGTCTTTTGCTTTAAGTAAACATTTCTGATATGCAACTCTGTAGAATTTTAAGTTGAACACTACCTTTAAATTTCTCTATATATTTAAAAAAGGAAGAGTGAGGGTTGGGGGAAATAACTTAGTAGGAGAGCCCTTGCCTAGCATGTGCAAGGTCTTTAGGTTGATCGCCCACCACCGCTCCCATCCCCCACCTAAGAAAAAAGAAGAATGAACTCTTAATATATTTTTTTGTCCTTAGCCTTCCAGGATTTTATGATGTTAGTTTTTAAGTGCTGACTATAGGGGAAAATAATTTTGCAAGCAAAATTCTAGGAAGTCTGATAAAATTTAAGAAGGTGACATTTATCTTCCTTACGTCTGTCCCTCTGATAACCAGTTCTCTTTCTGGTTTTAGTATGACTTTCTACCACAAAGTCTCCAATATTCCTGTCCCATAAGAAAGGAGTAAGGAATACAAATCAGTTTTGCAAAACTATATAACTTTGGATAAGTAATTTATCCTACAGACCTCAGATTCCTCATCTATAAAATAGGGATTATCATAGTATGTTCTTTATGCTGTTATTGAAAGGAAAGTGACCACGACACTCGGAGTGACCAAGATATCTTTATTGCGGTGGTATCTGATAACAGGGAAGGAAGAGAAAGAGAGAGACAGAGAGAAAGAGAGAGAGAGGAAAGAGAGCGGGGAAAGGGAGAAGAGAGAGAGGAAAGCAAAGACAGAGAGAGAGGGAGGAGAGCAAAGCTCAAAAGAGAGAGAGTAAGAGAGAGAGAAGAAAGAGAGTAGGGAAAGAGAGAAGAAAGACAGAGGGAGAGAGCAAAGTGAGAGAGAGAGAGAAAAGAGAGAGAAGAATGAGAGAGAGAGAGAGAGAGAGAGAGAGAGAGAGAGAGAGAGAGAGATCCAGCAGGAGAGAGTTTTTATAGCCAAAATCTAATGGGGTCTTTGAGTCTGCAAGCTGCCTTGTTGGTGTACAATGATTGGATCATACAGTAGTTGCTAAGGGTGTCATCTTCTGCCTTCAGGCAGACAGGGCAGGGGTCAGATGTGGGTTTCCGTTGCACCAGACAGGTGAGGGTCCAGTGTTCAGCCCACCCTGCAGCTAACATTTGTTCAGCCTGCTCCACAACTAACAGTTATTATGAAGAATAAATAAAATATTGAACATAAAGCACTTAGCACATGTACATGGACACATTGAGATGAAAAGTTTACTTTTTATTTTGCCAAGTAAAGATATTAAAGAAAAAAGCACCATCTCCATCTATTATCACAATCATTTAATAAAAGAAACGAACTAATACCATTCAAGAAGGAAGGTGTTATCTCAGAATTTATAGTGTTTTTTTCCCTTGGGAGCCTGTCTGAGAATTTGTCATTTTAATTAAGAATTTACTACATTGTCCTTGTTGTTCACATTTTACCACAAATTTATGGGTACTTCATCTTGGACTGTGATCTGCAGACCCACTGCAGATCTCTTCAATTTTTGTTTCCCATCAAAATTCATCTACCATACTCTCATTCCCTCAAAGCCCAGCTCTCTTATCTAACATTATAGCTCACTGGCCTACAGTGATGCGGATGGCTTAATATATTCACCTCATCAAGAACATGGTTATATTCGGATATAGGAGACTTTAACCAAATAAGCAAAAGTAATGGTGAGAGTTTCAGACTGGTTGACATCTCTAGGGGAGAACAACTTAGGTGTAACTGCCCTTCTCAATATTTCGAATGTCCACCTGTTTTATCCATGTGTCTGGCTGTCCCTGTACCCCACCTACCTTAGTTTAAGATACTAAGAACTATATTTAAAATAAAATTATAAAATCAATTAAAAAAATACTAAGAACTGCCACAGACTGTAATCCTGGTGACTCAGGAGGCAGGGGGATTTCAAGTTTGAGATCAGCCTGGACAATTTAGTGAGGCCCTGTCTTAAAATAAAATAAAAAGAACTGGGAATAGAGCTCTGTGGTGGATAGCTTACCTAGCACATGCAGGGCCCTGTGGAGAGGGAAGGTTTTTCCCAGAAAAGCTGTCATTTTGAGTGTTTTTTTATCAGTAGCACCTATAACCCACACTTATCATTATAAACAAAATCAGGGTCTGAAGGTTTTCTAGATTGTTTTTACATTTATGCCACTTGTCCTGAGTCAGGCCTATTGTATCAAGTAAAGACACATCCTATGCTCAGTAGATCTTTGAACTGTCATAAGCCTTATGAAAAAAAGAAAATCATTTTAAAATAGGTTCTCCCAAGAATTAACATGAAAGAGGCACAACTTGCCCCAAAGGTTGGCCTGTAGATTGCTGGGCTTCTCTAGGGACAATGACAGCAATATTAAAACAACAATGGTCAAGGACAGGTGAATGAGACATCCCGTAGTGCCCAGTAGTACAACAGGGATGAGCACAGGTCTGGGGTCAGAAGACCTTGATTCAAATTGTGGTTAGATACTTATCAGCTGTGGAAAGTAGTCACTCTCTCTAAACTTCAGTTTCCCGAAACAGGGTTAAGAACAGTTCATACATCACAGGTTTTTTTTTTTTTTTAAATGAGGATTAACAAGTTAACTCATGTAAAACATTTTAGTACAGTGCCTGCCCATGGCTACCTCTCTGTTAATATTAGCTTTGTTATTATTATATGCTCTGTAACAGGATGTGCCCACTTTTCCACTAGCTTCATTGACCACTTATACTAAGTATATTTGCTATTTTAGTCAGAACATATTCTGAAATCACAAAATATGCAAACTCAGGTCCAGATCTGTTCAAATACAAGGCATATCTTGGAATTCCCCTTTTAGTAGGTTCCACAGAAATATCCCATCCTTTACTGAACTTTATTTTACTTCCTCAAATCACCTCTCTCACTTCTCTTTTGTTGCTGATGTCACTCCCATCTTATTGAGATTGTTTCTAAGAGACTTTTGTTGTTGTTGTTGTTTTGGTGTGAGGTACTGTGATTAATAGCACATTCTTTAGCCATGAGCAAACATTACTTGAGTTGTTTACTGGGGGAAACATCTCAATTCATATTGTTTCTGAAGAGTGATGCTCAATGAATTTGTCTTGAGGTTGCCAGATTTCATAATTACAGTCAATTTTCAATTATCCACATAAATAAAAAAGGTCATCAATACAGATAATAGAAAATTACAGATTATAAAACTGCAGCTAACCACAGAAGGAGAGTTGAGCCAGCTTCTATCTATACCCAAGAACAATACCAACTGCGTTAAAAGAATTTAGCCTTCCTATAATCTCCTTTAAATCCTATTTTTTATATGAATGCTTGACATTTTCTCAGTATTATGAAAGGTACTAAGAAATTACAACTCCAAGTCTTTTTTTTTGTTTGCTTGTTTTTCATTGAGAATGTGACTTTTGCATTCCTAAAAACTACCTATTTCACAATTGGTTCTGGGACACTCTCAGGCAGTGTGTCAGCCACATGGTAAGGCCATGATGCATGTGATTAGTTTCCAATGTGTTTAACTCAGAGAGTGTTAGCTGTACATGTGGCCTACTTATTTCCCCAAGGCCACCTTTAGTATGTGAATAGGGAAAAGTGGCAGCCTTGAAGGAACCCATTCAAAAGGGGCACACAGAGATTGTTAGGGCTTGTCTTTTTTTTAGTGCTGGGGATCAAACCCAGGACCTTGTCATGGAAGGCAAGCACTCTACCACTATATACTCAACCCTAGGGTATGTCTTCTTCGCATAGTTCCCTCTCACTTTCTCCACTTATTTATCCCTTGGGCTAAGATAGAACAAATCTATCCTTTGAATGATTGGAGGAAGCTATTTGATTCTACCTGGCATTGCCACTGAATAAAATAGCTTAAATTCCTTCATCCCTTAGATAAATTCCTTCATCCCTTTGAGCTTATTATTTTTTTTTATTCTAGAAAATTAGGGGACTAGATTAGAATATCTATAAGAAATAGAAATACTTTCATTTTAATATTATGTAACTGAATGAAAAATCTATTGATGATAGTCAAAAAATAGTTTATAAACTATACACTATATTCTTATACTATCCAATAGTATATCTTATACTAGACAAGGCACTTTACATACCTAATGTCAAATTATATCCTTAAAATATACCTATAGGTCAATTGTTATTTATGTTCATAATCAGGGAAACAAAGAGTCAAAGAGATTAAGAATGCCTTGTTTTAAGTTTCCGATTTTAGCCATCTGCTCTAATATTTTCTATTAAGAAATTAACTTTAAAATCCCTGAGCTTAGTTGTCCAACTGTAAAATGAGTTTAAAAACAAAACCAAATTCACCTTTTATTCAGCATACAATATGGCATGTTCTGTGGTCTTTGTTTCAAGATGTCATAGGGCTTCAGGGGCCCAGTTTTGGAGAACTGCCATAGACTCATCCAAGCAGGAAAGAAGTTTAGAAGTTGATTTTAAAAACAGTCCCTGAATGCATAAGCATGTCAGCCTTGTACCAGGACCTTAAAAATTTAAAGACATTGTTATACAAAGATAATAATTTCTTTGGCTTTCAGTCACTAGGACCTGTCATATGCCAGACATTGAACAGCCAATTTTACCTAAACTCTCTCATTTATTTCCTATGAAAACTCTGGGGGATAACAGTTTGTGCATGAATTATTATCCTTTTTTTATGTGAGAAGACATTAACATTAATAGATTGACCTGCCCAGCCAGTAAGTAGCAGATCAGGATTATAACCAAGCACTTTGAGCTCCAAGTTTCAGACTCGTTCTCCATGACAGTACTTTCCAAAGTGTGTTTCAATTCACATTCAGCCCAAAAATGCTTGTCAAAAACCAACCAACCAATCAAACAACAACAATAACAACAGCACAGTCAACCACGTTTGAATCTGCACAATGTGGAATCCCTTGGACGTTCCTAGAGTTTAGTACATTCAAGCTTCCCAGAAAATCCTGAAAAGGAAACATGGTCAGCAATTTTCTTCTTTAATTTTCCTAATTTATTTGCACATACACCTTTTAATCCAATTGACACATAGTAATACCCTAGGACTCTACTCCTGCAGAACTTTCTGAGAAATAGTACACCACACCAGGATACATTATGAAGTAATTTTTATAGAATGAGATTGTCACCATAAACTGTTCTTTTTCTTTATATTAAATAACTTTTTTCCATCATAAGTTAACTAGTAGATCTTATGAGATTCTAAATCAGATGTTTATAGAGAGCCAATAAACTTGACTCTGACCTAAGAGAATAGGATGTTGCCATGGACTTATGTGCATGAGAATGCAAGATGGGAATACCAAAAAACTACATAAGCAAGTATTAGCTATTGTGATGGCATGTATTTTACCTTGTAAAGGGATTTGTATATGTATGGAAGGCACAATTGACCCCTCCCCCAAAATCCTGCTATTTGACTTGCTCTACCTTTTTTTTTTTCTTTTTCTTTTTGATATCAGGAATTTAACCCAGGGGCATTTAACCACCAAGCCACATCCCCAGAACTTTTTATATTTTATTTAGAGACAGGGTTTTGCTGAGTTGCTTAGGGCCTCACTAAGTTGCTGAGGCTGGCTTTGAACTTGAAATCCTCCTGCCTACGCCTCCTGAGCCTCAGGGATTACAGGTATGTGCTACCATGCTTGGCTCTTTTTTTCTAATATGAATGATAGAAAATGGTTTTCAATATAGTATAAAAAATTCTATGATTACTTGAATCCATTTGTAATACCTGGAATGTTGAAAACTATTAGTGGTAATCATTGAACAAGGCAAATTTAGTTGGATTTGGTCATGAAGATTCATTACTTAATTTAGATGTTTGGACCATTATTTACTTTTTAAAAAAATCTTTTTCTATCCTTAGTTTTCATTGCTTTTAAGATCTGCCTGCCAATTCACACTAAGTTATGGTGTGCCTTCAATTGTCAATTATGGGTCAACAAGAATCTAAAAATTTCTTGGTGAAGTTCACTGTTTAGGAAGTGAAATTTATGACTTTCATATGACTACACCTACCGAATGGCAAACTGGGGATTTGTAGTTGATTGAAAATAAACAAAAAAATGAAAGGAAGAAAAACAAAGTAATTACTTGTTATAGAATACATGTCAGATATCTCTCGCTCTCCTTCACTCATGTGTGCTATTCAAGTTACCTATTGCTGTACTACAAATGGCACTAATATTTAGTAGATCAAATGAACGTTTCATTACCTCTCACAGTTCTGAGGAAGTTGGGAAGAGTTTCCCTGGGTGATATTTTGCTCAATGTATTGATAATTGAGCTGGTGGTCTTAGGGTTCAAGATGATTTCAACAACATACGTGGTGCCTCCATGGGAGGGCTGGAAGGCCAAGACTGAACTGGTTTCTTCCCCATTATGTAGCTATCTCTGTGCCCTCTCTAGCAAGGTAGTTGGACCCAACTGAGGGCTCCAACAAGGAGTTTTACCAAAAATAGAAAATGAAAATGGTTGTTGTCTCAAGGCCTGAGCCTCTATTAGTCAGAGAATCTGAGAAGTTCAGAGATCAACTCTCAATGAGATTATCAAAGAATCTGTGGCCATCACTAATCTAACACATAAACCAAAATTCCTGGCAGAAAGATTTGTGTCATGAAGGAAAAGAATACAAAAATTCTTCTGAACACTTGGACAGATTCACCATGAATCCTTTTATTCATAAAGTTAAAGTGATAATGCAGAAATGCATACAGTATGAAATCTATATAAAGTTGCTTTATAAAAGAACTCCATGTTGATTCTGAGTGGCATTACTCTTGTAATCTTATTCCTCTTGCAAGAACTCTCATCCCACCTTTGCTAGTTTGCATTCCTAGCCATGTTAGTGTTTGAAAAAGAATCTCCAAAATAAGTATTACAATAAGCATAAAGGTACAACAAACATGCCAATACAAGTAACACAATGACTAACATGAACATAGCTGCTCTTCATTGTGCTGAGGTCAGCTTTATCTTTGCTTTGGGGCAGTTCTTGTTCTTATCTGTAAAGATTTGTGAGTTTTAAAGTACATACATAGGAAAGTCTCAGCACTAAATTTTATTTGGGTGAAACAAAGGGAGACTTTCAACTTTAACCTTCTTTGGTTCCAGGCTAGCCCACAAGTGTTTAGGTCCTCGTGATCTCTTTAATTCTCTCCTCTCCAAATTCAGTGCCTCAACTTTTTGTAATGTTTACATAGGGCCTTGTGCATGTGAAGCAAGCATTCTACCACTGAGCAACTCCAGCCCATCACTGCCTCAGTGTTTAAACTGTTTTCTTCTAGACTTGGGATGTGCAGAGTCTTTTCCTCCTATGCATTTTCTGCAAAAGCAATCATCTCTGTGGAAAGCTACATATGTGGTCACTCTTAAGAGTTCCTTAATAGAAATCATATCTTAATATAAAGAATGGTTTTATTTTATGTAGACTGTAGTTTCATTTCAGAATGATAATTATACAAACATTCCTTAGCATATTTCTTCTGTATAGTCAAGTTGTATGACAGAGTGGCAATATACAAACTACAGGTTGCATGTCAAATCCAATCAGGGCCTGGTTTTGTTAATAAAGTTTTATTGGAACACAGCCACAATTATTTGCTCAAATATTTTCTGTTGTTTTCATGCAACAAGGGAAGAGTTGAATAATTCTTCTGGAGAGCAAGTGACCTGCAAGGCCTAAAGTATTTACTATCTGGCCCTTTATAGAAAACATTCGTTGATGGCTGTGATGGAGTATAATTCTTTTGGAATTTTTTAAGAAAACTAATTTGGTTTTGTTTGTTTTAAAGACATTTATTTTGTCATGGGTAATAAAAGACTGAACAAATCATAGCTTTTTAGCATCATGGATAGACAAATATGCTATAATAAAACATCGGATTTGTACAGGTAAAAGGATCCTCTCATGTACTACGTTCCAACTCACTTCTTTTGCTGCTGGTCTGACTTTGAAATTTACTGAGCAATTTGAAACAAAGACAGCCTCAGAGCTATGACACAGGAAAGTACAAGGAACAAATGAGTCGGACAAGGAAAGTTATAGACCATGATGGCCAAAATTATGATGTCAATTTAGTCCGTTATTTCCCTACTTTCAACTTTCGACTCACATAATATGGGAGCTTAAAGAAAACCCCTGGGGAAGGGGAGGAGGAAGATGGCGGCGAAGGGAGTGCATCACCCCAGTGAGCCGCGTCACTGTGCGGGAGAAAGACGAGGTGAAACAGCTGAAGGCTATCTTGTTGGGAATTTCCAGTGAAATTTAGGTGCTCCAGAATCTAGTGGACGGATTTCCATCGCGGGAGGTTCGGCTGCAGGGGCTCGGACGCGGGCGATTTCTCTGCACGGAGGGTCGCGCCCCGCAGCTGGAGTCTGCGGTGCGCGCTGGGAAGGGGCAAGGTGCGGGAGCGGGGGTGCAGCGATGCGGATTCTGGGGGCTCCTGCCAGTGGTGCAATGGCCGTGCTTAGTGCTGAGTTCCGGCTTTGAGACAGAGGAGAGAAGCGGTCCAGTTTGGTTCTTGACACCAGTCGGACCATGGAGGAGGACAGCAGCCGCCATCTTGGAGAGCTGATGTAATCATCCCTGTTTTCTACTGATCTCAGCTCATTCAGCTACGGAACAGGTGATTTCAGGCTGGTATTTGCCTGCGTCTCGCAGACAGATCGCTCAGGCTCGGGGCTGGAGAACCAGTGGAGAATACTCCTAGGGGCTCGCTCCTGGCAAGGCATGCGCCGGGCTCTGAGTGGCCGGATTCTGGTTCCAGGGGCTGCTTTGGCCCAGGGCTGGGGAACCTGCGGAGACTGCGTGTTGAGGCCAGCTCCAAGTGGAGCGTGCGCTGAGCTCGGGGCGGCTGTGTTCTGACTCCCGGAACAGTTTTGGCCTGGGGCTGGGGAGCCCACGGGGACTGCGTCTTTGAGCCTGCTCCCAGTGGAGCGTGCACCAAGCTCGGAGAGCTTGGAGCGGCTGGGCTCTGGCTCCCGGAGTTGCTTTGGCCAGGGGCAGGGGAACCCGCAGGGGTCGCTCCTTGGAGCCTGCTCCTAGTGAAGCATGAGCCGGGATCGGAGAGGACGGGTTCTGGCTCCTGAAGCTGCTTTGGCCCAGGGTTGGGGAACCTGCGGTGACTGCTTCTCGGTCCGGGTCCTGCTGGGTGCTGTGGGGGCCAGGGAGGCAGAGTGGAGCTGCCGCCTGCGCCCAGAGCAGGCCAAGTGACCCGCCGGCGTGGTATCACGACACCCCAACTGCAGCTGGGGCCGAAGAGAGTAGCCGCCCACGCCTAGAACAGGACCAGCGACCTGATGGCGTGGTAGCCAAGTCACCCCATTTGGAGTAGGGGCTGTGCAGAGCCGCCGTCTGAGCCTGCAAGGTAGGCAGACCTGCGACCCACTGGCAGGACAGGCCCGGTAGCCTGTCAGCGTGGTGGACACGTAGCACCAAGGCAGTCACGTCACACTGGTTGGAGTGGGGGTGGAGCAGAGCCGCCGCCCGTGTCCGGAAAAGGCCCAGCAAACCGTTGGAGAGGCAGTCAGGTACCCCCATTGGGAGTGGAGGCTGAGCAGAACTGCCGCCCGAACCTGCAAGGTAGGCAGACCTGCGACCCACCGGCGGAACAGGCCTAGAGGCCTGCCAGCGTGGTAGACACGTCACACCAATCGGAGTAGGGGCCGAGCAGAGCCGCTGCCCACATCCGGATCAGGACCAACGACCCGAGGGCGTGGTAGTTACGTCACCACAATTGGAGTGTGGGCAGAGTAGAGCTGCCACCCGCGCCCGCAGGGTGGGCAGACCTGCGACCGACCAGAGTGGTAGACAGATCACCCTAATTAGAGGAGGAGCACAGCCACTACCCGCCCTGCAAGGGAGATTTTCCAACTATACAAGAGCAATATAAATAAATAGGGGGGAAATTTCAAAAACACAACAGTTTCACCAAGCAGAAAGAAACGCAAGCAGTATGAAAAGACAAGGAAAGAAAGGACCACAAGCAATGCAGGTCAACTCAACTTTAGAAGAGGTAATAGCTGCAACAGATGGAATGTCAGAAAAAGAGTTCAGGATATACATGCTTCAGATGATCTGGAGTCTCAAGGAAGACATGAGACAGCAAAATCAGACAATGAAAGATCACTTTGACAAGGAACTACATAAACAAATCCAGGAAGTAAAAGATCAATTACACAGGGAGATAGAGGTAATAAAAAACAAACAAATAGAAATCCTAGAAATGCATGAAGCAATAAAGCAACTTAAAAACTCAATTGAGAATACTACCAGCAGAGTAGATCACTTAGAAGATAGAACATCAGACAATGAAGACAAAGTATTTCAACTTGAAAAGAACATAGACAGCTCAGCAAGACTGCTAAGAAACCATGAGCAGAACATCCAAGAAATATGGGATAACATTAAAAGACCAAACTTAAGAGTCATTGGGATACAGGAAGGCACAGAGCTCCAAACCAAAGGAATAAACAATCTATTCAATGAAATAATACGAGAAAACTTCCCAGACTTGAAGAATGAGACAGAATCCCAAATCCTAGAAGCCTATAGGACGCCGAATGTGCAAAATCATAAGAGATCCACACCTAGACACATTATAATGAAGATGCCCAACATACAGAATAAGGAGAGAATTTTAAAAGCTACAAGAGAAAGGAAGCAGATTACATTTAGGGGTAAACCAATCAGGATAACAGCTGATCTCTCAACACAGACTCTGAAAGCTAGAAGATCCTGGAATAACATATTTCAAACACTGAAAGAAAATGGGTTCCAACCAAGAATCGTGTATCTGGCGAAATTAAGCTTCAGGATGGAAGATGAAATTAAAACCTTCCACGATAAACAAAAGTTAAAAGAATTCGCAGCTAGAAAACCATCTCTTCAAAAACTCCTTGGCAAAACATTACAGGAAGAGGAAATGGAAAATAACAATGAAAACCAACAGTGGGAGGTAGGACAGTAAAGGGGGGAAAGTAATCAAAGAGGAAAACAAATCAGGTTTAGTAACATTAATAAACAAATATGGCTGGAAGAACAAACCATATCTCAATAATAACCCTAAATGTTAATGGCTTAAACTCACCAATTAAGAGACACAGGCTAGTTGAATGGATCACAAAACAAGACCCAACAATATGCTGCCTACAGGAGATGCATTTGATAGGAAAAGATATACATAGACTGAAGGTGAAAGGTTGGGAAAAATCATACCACTCATATGGACTGTGGAAACAAGCAGGAGTGTCCATACTCATATCTAATAAAATAGATTTCAAGCCAAAGTTAATCAAAAGGGATAAAGAGGGACACTGCATACTGCTCAAGGGAACCATACACCAACAAGACATAACAATCATAAATATATATGCCCCAAACAATGGTGCAGCTATGTTCGTCAAGCAAACTCTTCTCAAGTTCAAGACTCTAATAGACCACCATACAATAATCATGGGAGACTTCAACACACCTCTCTCACCACTGGACAGATCTTCCAAACAAAAGTTAAATAAGGAAACTATAGAACTCAATAACACAATTAACAACCTAGACTTAATTGACATATATAGAATATACCACCCAACATCAAGCAGTTACACTTTTTTCTCAGCAGCACATGGATCCTTCTCAAAAATAGATCATATATTATGTCACAGGGCAACTCTTAGACAATATAAAGGAGTAGAGATAATACCATGCATTCCTATCTGATCATAATGGAATGAAACTGAAAATCAACGATAAAAGAAGGAAGGAAAAATCATGCATCACTTGGAGAATGAACAATAGGTTACTGAATGATCAATGGGTTTTAGAAGACATCAAGGAGGAAATTAAAAACTTCTTAGAGTTAAATGAAAACACAGACACAACATATCGGAATCTATGGGACACATTGAAAGCAGTTCTAAGAGGAAAATTCATTGCTTGGAGTTCATTCCTTAAAAAAAGAAAAAAAAAACAAATAAATTATCTCATACTTCATCTCAAAATCCTAGAAAAAGAAGAGCAAAACAACAGCAAAAGAAGTAGAAGGCAAGAAATAATTAAAATCAGAGCTGAAATTAATGAAATTGAAACAAAAGAAACAATTGAAAAAATTGACAAAACTAAAAGTTGGTTCTTTGAAAAAATAAATAAAATCGACAGACCCTTAGCCATGCTAACGAAGAGAAGAAGAGAGAGAACTCAAATTACTAGCATACGGGATGAAAAAGGCAATATCACAACAGACACTTCAGAAATACAGAAGATAATCAGAAATTATTTTTGAAGCCTTATATTCCAATAAAATAGAAGATAGTGAAGGCATAGATAAATTTCCTAAGTCATATGATCTGCCCAGATTGAGTCAGGAGGATACACACAATTTGAACAGACCAATAACAATAGAGGAAATAGAAGAAACCATCAAAAGACTACCAACTAAGAAAAGCCCAGGACCCCGATGGGTATACAGCAGAGTTTTACAAAACCTTTAAAGAGGAACTAACACCAATACTTTTCAAGCTATTTCAGGAAATAGAAAAAGAGGGAGAACTTCCAAATACATTCTACGAGGCTAACATCACCCTGATGCCTAAACCAGACAAAGACACTTCAAAGAAAGAAAACTACAGACCAATATCTCTAATGAACCTAGATGCAAAAATCCTCAATAAAATTCTGGCGAATCGGATTAAAAAACATATCAAAAAACTTGTGCACCATGATCAAGTAGGATTCATCCCTGGGATGCATGGCTGGTTCAATATACGGAAATCAATAAATGTTATTCACCACATCAATAGACTTAAAAATAAGAACCAAATGATCATCTCGATAGATGCAGAAAAAGCATTCGACAAAGTATAGCATCCCTTTATGTTCAAAACTCTAGAAAAATTAGGGATAACAGGATCATACCTCAACATTGTAAAAGCAATCTATGACAAGCTACAGGCCAGCATCATTCTGAATGGAGAAAAATTGAAGGCATTCCCTCTAAGATCTGGTACAAGACAGGGATGCCCTCTCTCACCACTTCTGTTCAACATAGTCCTCGAAACACTGGCCAGAGCAATTAGACAGACGAAAGAAATTAAAGGCATAAAAATAGGAAAAGAAGAACTTAAATTATCACTATTTGCAGATAACATGATTCTATACCTAGCAGACCCAAAAGGGTCTACAAAGAAACTATTAGAGCTAATAAATGAATTCAGCAAAGTGGCAGGATATAAAATCAACACGCATAAATCAAATGCATTCCTGTATATCAGCGACAAATCCTCTGAAATGGAAATGAGAACAACTACTCCATTCACAATATCCTCAAAAAAAAAAAAATAAAATAAAATACTTGGGAATCAACCTAACAAAAGAGGTGAAAGACTTATACAATGAAAACTACAGAACCCTAAAGAGAGAAATAGAAGAAGACCTTAGAAGATGGAAAAATATACCCTGTTCATGGATAGGCAGAACTAACATCATCAAAATGGCGATATTACCAAAAGTTCTCTATAAGTTCAATGCAATGCCAATCAAAATCCCAACAGCATTTCTTGTAGAAATAGATAAAACAATCATGAAATTCATATGGAAAAATAAAAGACCCAGAATAGCAAAAACAATGCTAAGCAGGAAGTGTGAATCAGGCGGTATACCGATACCAGACTTCAAACTATACTACAGAGCAATAGTAACAAAAACAGCATGGTACTGGTACCAAAACAGGTGGGTGGACCAATGGTACAGAATAGAGGACACAGTAACCAATCCACAAAACTACAACTATCTTATATTTGATAAAGGGGCTAAAAGCATGCAATGGAGGAAGGATAGCATCTTCAACAAATGGTGCTGGGAAAACTGGAAATCCATTTGCATCAAAATGAAACTGAATCCCTTTCTCTCGCCATGCACAAAAGTTAACTCAAAATGGATCAAGGAGCTTGATATTAAATCAGAGACACAGCGTCTGATAGAAGAAAAAGTTGGCTATGATCTACATACTGTGGGGTCGGGCTCCAAATTCCTCAATAGGACACCCATAGCACAAGAGTTAATAACTAGGATCAACAAATGGGACTTACTCAAACTAAAAAGTTTTTTCTCAGCAAGAGAAACAATAAGAGAGGTAAACAGGGAGCCTACATCCTGGGAACAAATCTTTACTCCACACACTTCAGATAGAGCCCTAATATCCAGAGTATACAAAGAACTCAAAAAATTAGACAATAAGATAACAAATAACCCAATCAACAAATGGGCCAAGGACCTGAACAGACACTTCTCAGAGGAGGACATACAATCAATTAATAAGTACATGAAAAAATGCTCACCATCTCTAGCAGTCAGAGAAATGCAAATCAAAACCACCCTAAGATACCATCTCACTCCAGTAAGATTGGCAGCCCTTATGAAGTCCAACAACAACAAGTGCTGGAGAGGATGCAGGGAAAAGGGTACACTTGTTCATTGTTGGTGGGACTGCAAATTGGTGCAGCCAATTTGGAAAGCAGTATGGAGATTTTTTGGAAAGCTGGGAATGGAACCACCATTTGACCCAGCTATTCCCCTTCTCGGTCTATTCCCTAAAGACCTAATAAGAGCATGCTACAGGGACACTGCTACATCGATGTTCATAGCAGCACAATTCACGATAGCAAGATTGTGGAACCAACCTAGATGCCCTTCAATAGATGAATGGATTAAAAAATGTGGCATTTATACACAATGGAGTATTACTCTGCTTTAAAAAATGACAAAATCATAGAATTTGGAGGGAAATGGATGGCATTAGAGCAGATTATGCTAAGTGAAGCTAGCCAATCCTTAAAAAACAAATGCCAAATGACTGCTTTGATATAAGGGGAGTAACCAAGGACAGGGTAGGGACAAAGAGCTTGAGAAGAAGATTAACATTAAACAGGGATGAGAGGTGGGAGGGAAAGGGAGTGAGAAGGGAAATCGCATGGAAATGGAAGGTGATCCTAAGGGTTTTACAAAATTACACATAAGAGGAATTGAGGGGTAAGAGAAGAATAATACAAGTGGAAGAAATGATTTACAGTAGAGGGGGTAGAGAGAGAAATGGGGAGGGGAGGGGAGGGGGTTAGTAGAGAATAGGATAGATAGCAGTATACATCAGACACTAGAATGGCAATATGTAAATCAATGGAAGTGTTACTGATGTGATACAGCAATCTGTATACAGGGTAAAAATGGGAGTTCATAACCCACTTGAATCAAACTGTGAAATATGATATATTAAGAACTATGTAATGTTTTGAACGACCAACAATAAAAAAAAAAAAAAGAAAACCCCTGGGAAATCTCTGGACCATTTAGAAGGTAATGCATTTATTTTTCTACTTTCTGCCCTTGTTAGATTATACTGGGCTTACATATGAAACCAGGTGGTTGATAATGGCCAGCATTAGCTGGGATATTAATGAATTAGCCCTCTTATCATTGTCTGTAAGAGTATAATTTATTTCAAAGTTTCTAAAAGGCTGAATGCTTCAAAAGCCTTCATAATTATCTTATAATTCCAATGAAAATATTTTCCTAATGAAAAATAAACTAGAGTGAATGTGCAAATTTATTTGTTAATATATTTATTACAGTTTTATAACAAAACATTTTCAAAAACATATATATATATATACATATATATATATATATCAATTATAAGTGATTAGATGTAAAATAAAGAAAAACTAATCATACATAATATATAGGGGGAAAAACAAACTACAAATAATGCATATAATCTTAGCCCAATTTTATTTATGTAATATATACATATATTTATATATTTTTATATAACATATGCATATGAAAGTACAAAAGACATATAATAAGAAAGCAATGATGATTATATTGGAAAGGCATATTTATAGATAATTTTATATTGTTCTTTGTTTTCTTTTCATATTTTGCAAATTTTCCATAATGATAGGTATTATTCCTGTGATTGGAATAAAACAACAACAAATATTATTTGACTTGACTGATCAGTCTTCAACTAACCAAATGTTCACCTCATGTGATTAAAAAGAAAGATAAAGAGACTTTAACTGATTTTTCATGGAATTTGCATTATTAGATGAATTCATAGAAATAAACAGCTATTTGAAATAATGTAGTCATAGCCATGGTGTGTGTACATGTGTGCTCATGTGCGTGCATGTGCGTGCATGTGCACACTGGGGTTTGAACCCAGGGTTTCATGCAAGTTAAGCATGTACTGTACCACTGAGATACACCCCAGCTGTAGCCTTGAGTTTTTCTATTCCTCCTCAATTCTAAGATGGGGTCTATTCTCTATCTTTTTCCTAAATACATACATATTTTATAACTAACAGAAAATATTTTTGTGTAACTAAAAAATTAGACACACAGATGTATCTCAGAGTTATTGTGCTTGCCTAGCATGTGTGAGGTTCTAAGCTTAATCTCTAATACTACAAACAACAACAAGGATACTTCTCTTGAGTATTGTCCTTGTAAAAGATGCTGCCACAAAAATTGTGTATGAAATTCTGAACAGGACCACTTTCCCTTACTAGAGAAGTTGAGTTAGTAAAGTTGAGTTTCAGTAAAGTCTTTTTTTTTCCTGAAGATTGTTAGTCCTACAGATTATCAGACCAATGTCTCCTGGCTTTATTGCTAAAATTGTACTAACAGAAGAAAAATGACAATATTTGGGTCTAAAAACACCTGCTTGCCTTCTATGGCCAGAAAGATCTTGAAAGCCACTAAGTAGCTTTGAGATAAAGACAGCTTTTTTTTTTTCTTTGAGTAGAAAGTAGAAGCTTTATTAAAGGACAGCAGAAAAGACTTCTCGTGGAGGAAGAAGGGGACCCAAGAGGTGGAATCCTAAAGACAGCTTTTAACAAGTGAAGGGACAGACACTTCAACTTCCATTTCCTTCTTTTGAGTCACTTAGCCCTCCCTTCAACCATTACTGATCAGACTGTCTCAAATTTCAACAAAAATTTCTACAAGCTAGCTTCAGAATTGATTTTCTTCCAGTGAAAGGTTCACAGAAGTTGTGTGAAATCAAAATGTAAACAGAGTAATCTTCTAGCAACTGTGAAAGAAAGATACTTTCAACAACAGGTGGTGAAGCAGATTGCATTACAGGAAGTATTAATATTCATTAAGAAAGGGATAATTTTAGATTTGGCCTGAAAGGTAACCAAGAATATTGTGTATCAATGCAAAGTTGTCTATACTCCCAGTCCTACTATCCAAACAAAACTTTCAGGCTTTATCATAGAATTTGTCAAAATTATGAAAATTTCAAAATTCAATCTGTGTGGTTGTAGCTGAACATTTTATTTTATTTTTCATGTTCATTGAGAAAAATAAATCAGTAACTGTTAACAGGTGTTGATCTATGCTGGAAAAGATTTAAAATGAATGCTGATGGGACTGAATTTCTTAAAAATGTTTATGTTTTAAACACCACATTTCAAAGCTTTTCCTAAGGGTCAATTGACATTTGAAGATTCTTTCATATTCAAGACATTTTTGGTTTCATTTATATTATTTGCAGTAAGAATCTCACAGAGGAAAAAATTTTATTGTAACTATTCAAGGCAAAAGAGAAAGAATTTGGCATTTAATGTCAATATATATGGTTACCAATTTGATATTCTTACCATTTCTTGCACCTTGCACAAGCCAAATGTTATGTACTTGGTTTCCAATACATGGAAATGAGGATAGAGAAATTTCCATGACAGATATCCATATCTTGATTGTTGCATGTTAATATTTGCCACAAACACAATTTAACTTTCCATTAATTTTGTTGAACTCAAGAGATGTGATTTTGGGGGTGTGGGTACTGGAGATTGAACCAAGGACACTTAACCACTAAAATACATCCCCAGACCCCCTGCCCCCACTTTTTTTTTTTAGTATTAAGAAAGGGTCTTGATAAGTTGCCCATGCTAGTGTTGAATTTGAGATTCTCCTGCCTTAACCTCCGAATATCTAAAATTACAGGTGTGCATTATCACACCTGGCTAAGATATATGTTTTTTTAAATATTAAACTTATCATTTCAAATCCTTGCATTGATTCCTTAGTATAACACATTTGATACATTTGGTTCTCCAATAAAAGTTGTTTCATGGTGATCAAAATTTGACATCTATTGTCCAACAGAATCCGGCTCCTTATTAATATGAGCACCTTTTTTTTTTCTTTTTTCTTTTTGGCAGTGCTAGGGATGGCATCTAGGACCTCCCTCATGCTAAGCAAGAACTCTACCACTGAGTTACATCATTATGCCTAGCCTTAACTCTTGTCATCATAAAATCTTTAAGGTGACCATGAGAAGCAAGAGATTTTATAAATGGCAAGTACTTCTTTCCAAAAAATTCTAAATTTCTCCCTCTCTACATCTTAGTTTTCTTGCCTCACAAGTCATGAAACTGTAACCTAGTAGAAAGCACCTCACATGAACAAAAATACAGGATTGTGCTAGAAGCTGTGGCATATACCTGTCATCCCAGCTACTAGGGAGGATCACTTGAGGCCAGGACTTTGAGACCAGCCTGGGTAACATATCAAGATCCTCATCTCAAACAAACAAACAAACAAACAAAAAACAGGCTTCGAAGTTAGATATCTGAAGTTTCAATTCTTAGCTCTGCCATTTTTGTCCATCTGACATTGGAAGATTTTCACAACCGTGAGAGAATTTTTAGTGACTTCATGTAAAAGAGTAGTTGGTAATTAGTGCAGTAGTAAAAATTGCTTTTGCAGTCAAAAAATTCATTTGGAAAATAAGAGGCCAGGAACAGCCAAAACAATCCTCAGCAAGGAAAGTAAAGCAGGAGGCATCACAATACCAAACCTTAAATATGGTACAGAGCAATAGTAACAAAAATGGCATGGTATTGGCACAAAAACAGACATGAAGCCTAATGAACAGAATAGAAGACACAGAGACAAACCCACGTAACTACAGTTATCTCATATTAGACAAAAAAAACATAAATATACATTGCAGAAAAAATAGCCTCTTCAACAAATGGTTCTGGCAAAACTGTAAATCCATATGTAATAAAATGAAATTAGATCCCTATTTCTTTTATTTTTTAAAATTTTGTAGTTGTAGATGGACAGCATACCTTTATTTTATTTGTTTATTTTTTTATGTGATGCTTGCACCTCACAGGTGCAAGGCAAGCGCTCTGCCACTGGGCTATAGCCCCAGCCCTAGATCCCTATTTCTTATCCTGAACAAAACTCAACTCAAAGTAGATCAAGGACCTAGGCATTAGGTCCCCATTCCTAATAGAAGAAAAAGTAGGTCCAAATCTCCATCATGTTACCTTAGGAACTGAATTCCTCAACAAGATTCCTAAAACACAAGAAGTAAAATTAAGAATCAAAAAAATGGAATGGAATCAAGCTAAAAAGCTTCTTTACAGCAAAAGAAATAATCAAGAAGAGGAAGAAAGAACATACAGAATAGGAGAAAATATTTGCCACATGCAAATACTAATCTCCAGGATATATAAAGAACTAAAAAAAACAACACACACACACACACACACACACACACACACACACACACACACATAACCCAATCAATATATGGGCAAAGGAACTAAACAGACACTTCACAGAAGAAGAAATACTATATGCTCAACAAATATATGAAAAAATGTTGACATCATAGCAATTAGAGAAATGCAAATTAAAACTACACTGAAATTTCATCTCATTTTAGTCAGAATGACAATTATCAACAATACAAACAACAATAAATGTTGGTGAGGATGAAAGGTACTCTCATACTTTGCTGGCAGGACTGCAAATTGGAGCAACCAGTCTGGAGAGCAGTATGGAGATTCTTTAGAAAACATGGAACAGAACCATCATTTGACCTAGTTATCCCATTCTTCGGCATATACTCAAAGGAAATAAAATCAGCATACTATAGTGACACAGCCACATTAATGTTTATAGGAGCTCAACTCACAATAGGTAAGCTATGGAACCAACCTAGGTGCCCTTCAACAGATGAATGGATAAAGAAACGATGGTACAAATATGCATACAATATTATTCTTCATCAGCCATAAAGAAGAATGAAATTATGGCATTTGCCAGTAAGTGGATGGCACTGGAGACTATCATGGTAAGTGAAATAAGCCAATTCCAAAACACTGAAGGCCAAATGTTCTCTCTGATATGTGGATGCTAATTCACAATAGGCAGGGGATTAGGGGAGGGAGGAGTGAAGATTAGACATGGGGGAGTAGGGGAAGAGAGGGAGGATGGAAGTGGGAAAGACAGTAGAATGAATCGGATATAACTTTCCTATGTTCATATATGAATACTGGACCAGTATAACTCCACATCATGTACAAGAATGGGAAATTATACTCCATGTATGTATGGTATGTCAAAATACATTCTATTGTCATGTATATCTAAAAAGAAAAAAGAAAGAAAAATTTCTTTTAGTGATTGCTATTCCAGGTATCAAGCTAGATCAAAAGTCTCTAATCTTGGGCTGGGGATGTGGCTCAAGCGGTATCTCGATTGTCTGGCATGCGTGCGGCCCGGGTTTGATCCTCAGCACCACATACAAACAAAGATGTTGTGTCCGCTGATAACTAAAAAATATTAAAAAAAAATTCTCTCTCTCTCTAAAAAAAATTAAAAAAATAAAAAAGTCTCTATTCTTAGGTATTTTTGAAACAGCATTTGTATTTCTTTATGGGTAAACATATTCTTTCTCTCTCTCTTTTTTCTTTCTTTTCTTCTTTCCTTCTTTTTTTCACAACTCCTTCCCCTTGTGGTACTAACAATTGTACCCAGGGGTGGTCTATCACTGAGCTACATCCCAGCCCTTTTTTATCTTATATATTGAGACAGGGTCTCACTAAGTTGCTCAGATTGGATTTAAACTTGAAATTCTTCTCCCTTACCATGAGTTGTTGGGATTAAAGGCACACACCACTACAACCAGCAGGTAAACACTTTTCAACTCTGGGAAGATTTAAGTTTAAATTCAGAAAACTTTAAAGTAATCCAAACCATACCATGACTATTTTTATATTAATAAGAAGTCTATACCTATTTGGTATTCTTCACCACTACAACCAGCAGGTAAACACTTTTCAACTCTGGGAAGATTTAAGTTTAAATTCAGAAAACTTTAAAGTAATCCAAACCATACCATGACTATTTTTATATTAATAAGAAGTCTATACCTATTTGGTATTCTTTTTTATTTTTATAACCAGCTCCTAAATATGTATGCTTTCTGCTAACAGTGAAAAATCTCCTAATCAGTTGAATTAGTTCAAATTTAAACAGAATAAAATCAAACAGAATCTATTATCTTCCTCTGTAAATTAAAATATATTTAACTGAAATTTATTTAATTATTCATTAATGTATGTATGTAACAAATACTTACAGACACCCTAAAGAGAGCCAGGTATTCTAGACACCTTGCTGGGAGTACAGGTGATAATCAGTCAGGTGAGATTACAACTCTGTGGAGTTTATTCTAGTGAAATTAGGCAAGAAAAAGATAAGAGACAGTGATGAGTGAGCGAAAGAAAATGTGTTAATTAGATAATGTAATTCACATGGAGAAGTAAGGGTCGGACTAACTGCAAGAACCTCTTGCCTAATAAGAAAAAACGGTGATTCCACAAGCCAAGGTTTCTGGATGTATTTCTATCATTTCAACTTAAAGATTTTTAAATATTTTGATCTTTTAATTCAGAAATTTATTTAAAAATTTCACTTATTTCTTTGATTGTTGGATACTAAATCTGACCATATAAAATGTTCTACTTTAGGTCATGTTCCCTAATTAGAAGAATCATTTAAACTTTCTCTTTCTGAAATTTTAATTCATGTGGTCAGTCTGTAGTTTTTATAGTTGCCTTAATGTTTTTATGGATAGCTTTGAAAGCTACCTTAAAAGTAACTTCTGTTGCCAAATACAAGACAAAGACAATAAATCAATAGACAAGTGGTAAGTATCTTTTTAAAAAAACAAAAAACAGATTCACAGATTATGCTAAACTTTAGACTCATCATGATCTAGAGATAGAGATGGAATCGGGATTTTAAATGTCTATTTATTTTTTCTTTTTCTTTATCCCCCCCACACCCACCAAGTTTCTTTGAATCATGTGGCTGTGTAGGCGAGAACTTATTTGTGGAGGAAAGGGGAAATGGGTTTTGGGTAGGTAACCCATATCATTTTCTATTTCAAGATGCCAAGACAAATTACAAATGGGATCACAAAACATCAACCTTTGAGACAATCAGAAGACCAAGAAATATTCAAGACAGGAAAATGTGACCTCAAACAACAAACTAAAGACCTTGACATTAATGCTAGTCAAAATCAGGAATAGGTTTTGAGAAGCTGTAGACAGCTAATTCAGACCCCGAATTTCACAATGTAAATCCTGAACTTTGCCCCACTTCTGTGCCAGCCCTTTTTTTTTTTTAAGAGAGAGTGAGAGAGGGAATTTTAATATTTATTTTTTAGTTATCAGCGGACACAACATCTTTGTTTTGTATGTGGTGCTGGGGATCGAACCCTGGCCGCATGCATGCCAGGCCAGCGCGCTACCGCTTGAGCCACATCCCCAGCCCCTGTGCCAGCCCTTTCATCCCTTTCTTCCTAGAGCCCCTGCCAAGAAGAAGTTTCTTCTCCATTACTCCATTCTTCCTTCTCGATTCTTTAATTATAAAGCCATCCTCCTACAGCCTTTATCTCTTTCCCAAACACTCTGCTTCCCTTATTTGCAATCTGAGGTGTTTGAAGAGGAGCCAGCTTTTGTACATTGTGTGTGTGTGTGTGTGTGTGTGTGTGTGAGAGAGAGAGAGAGAGAGAGAGAGAGAGAGAGAGAATATGTGAAGGTTTTAAAAAGTTTTAAAGTGCTCACGTCCCTCGGAGTACATTTTACACCCTACCACACTACTCTGCTTTGCACCTTTATTTGGGCATACTGGCAGCTTTGCCACCCTGCGCCAACCTAAACCCTATCGAGTTAAAGGAATTAAACAGTAAGGGAAGGGGGACAAATAGACAAATAGGGTGAGGTTGGAGACACAAACTTAGAGCTTCACAGAGGATATGACACTTAAACTGATATTGTACAACCTAGACAAGTAAACAGCAAGTGTTGAGGGACTCCATTTAATAGGGCTAGATCATTAGGTAAAGAGAAAAAGAGAAATGAGACTGAAAGTAAGACCATCTTTAGTGTGTTCCATTTTATTTTGTTTTTGATGCTAAGGACCTGTGCATGCTAAGAATGTACTCTACCACTAAGCTACATCCTCAGTCCTCTAATGTTTTAAAAATATGGGTCTACTATATTAATGCTGATTTGCTTAGACTGTACTTAGATATTTTTAGAAGTTCCTCAGATAGTTCTAATATCCAATTGGGTTGAGAATCTCTGCTCTAAAGAAACATTGAAGCATTTCAAGCAGAATGATGACAAAGTCAGATTTGAATAAGGTAGTCCAAAGGCACATTGCTTAGAATGGGAAGGCGAGGGCCTGGAGAATATATTGAGAGATAAAAACATTAGTGTCTGGAAACCAAGAAAGAGGGAAAGGCCATCAATTTCAGATTCATTACAGAGGTCAAACCTGGGCCTGAAAAGGGAGAACTGGATATTTCTTAATAGCATTATTGGCAAGAATGACTTAACATTAGAAAAACTGGGAGTCACCTGGGTTGAGGAGTAAAGACGAAGAGAGAGAATACTAGGAACTAGATTTTTATAATTTAGCATAGAAGTGACTTGAGATGTTCATATGTTGAGAGGAATAAATTTGTTTTACTGATAGCATGGATGAAAATGACATATGTGTTTCATATCATAGTAAGTCCAATACAAGTAGACCAGTAGACCCTATAAAATGATCATTGTTATGGTCTGAATGTATGTCTCCCCCAAAATTCATGTGTTGAAATCTCAACTTTTGAATGATGGTATAGGAAGTGCAGCCTTTGGGAAGTATGTGGGTCATGAAGGGAGAGTTCTTGTGGGATTAGTACACTTAGAAAGAAGTGCAATGTGCTACTACCATGTGAGCTCATGAGAAGGCACTATTTATTTATTTATTTTTATTGGTTGTTCAAAACATTACATAGTTCTTGACATATCATATTTCACACTTTGATTCAAGTGGGTTATGAACTCCCATTTTTACCCCGTATACAGATTGCAGAATCACATCAGTTACACTTCCATTGATTTACATATTGCCATACTAGTGTCTGTTGTATTCTGCTGCCTTTCCTATCCTCTACTATCCCCCCTCCCCTCCCCTCCCCTCTTCTCTCTCTACCCCCTCTACTGTAATTCATTTCTCCCCCTTGTATTATTTTTCCCTTTCTCCTCACTTCCTCTTGTATGTAATTTTGTATAACCCTGAGGATCTCCTTCCATTTCCATGCAATTTCCCTTCTCTCTCACTTTCCCTCCCACCTCTCATCCTGTTTAATGTTAATCTTCTTCTCATGCTCTTTGTCCCTACTCTGTTCTTAGTTACTCTCCTTATATCAAAGAAGACATTTGGTATTTGTTTTTTAGGGATTGGCTGGCTTCACTTAGCATAATCTGCTCTAATGCCATCCATTTCCCTCCAAATTCTATGATTTTGTCATTTTTTAATGCAGAGTAATACTCCATTGTGTATAAATGCCACATTTTTTTATTCATTCATCTATTGAAGGGCATCTAGGATGGTTCCACAGTCTTGCTATTGTGAATTGTGCTGCTATGAACATCGATGTAGCAGTGTCCCTGTAGCATGCTCTTATTAGGTCTTTAGGGAATAGACCAAGAAGGGGAATAGCTGGGTCAAATGGTGGTTCCATTCCCAGCTTTCCAAGAAATCTCCATACTGCTTTCCAAATTGGTTGCACCAATTTGCAGTCCCACCAACAATGAACAAGTGTACCCTTTTCCCCACATCCTCACCAGCACTTGTTGTTGTTTGACTTCCTAATGGCTGCCAATCTTACTGGAGTGAGATGGTATCTTAGGGTGGTTTTGATTTGCATTTCTCTGACTGCTAGTGATGGTGAGCATTTTTTCATGTACTTGTTGATTGATTGTATGTCCTTCTCTGAGAAGTGTCTTTCAGGTCCTTGGCCCATTTGTTGATTGGGTTATTTGTTATCTTATTGTCTAATTTTTTGAGTTCTTTGTATACTCTGGATATTAGGGCTCTATCTGAAGTGTGAGGAGTAAAGATTTGTTCCCAGGATGTAGGCTCCCTATTTACCTCTCTTATTGTTTCTTTTGCTGAGAAAAAGCTTTTTAGTTTGAGTAAGTCCCATTTGTTGATCCTAGTTATTAACTCTTGTGCTATGGGTGTCCTATTGAGGAATTTGGAGCCTGACCCCACAATATGTAGATCGGAGCCAACTTTTTCTTCTATCAGACGCCGTGTCTCTGATTTGATATCAAGCTCTTTGATCCATTTTGAGTTAACTTTTGTGCATGGCGAGAGAAATGGATTCAGTTTCATTTTGATGCATATGTATTTCCAGTTTTCCCAGCACCATTTGTTGAAGATGCTATCCTTCCTCCATTGCATGCTTTTAGCCCCTTTATCAAATATAAGATAGTTGTAGTTTTGTGGATTGGTCTCTGTGTCCTCTATTCTGTACCATTGGTCCACCCGCCTGTTTTGGTACCAGTACCATGCCGTTTTTGTTACTATTGCTCTGTAGTATAGTTTGAAGTCTGGTATCGGTATACCGCCTGATTCACACTTCCTGCTTAACATTGTTTTTGCTATTCTGGGTCTTTTATTTTTCCATATGAATTTCATGATTACTTTCTCTAGTTCTACAAGAAATGCTGTTGGGATTTTGATTGGCATTGCATTAAACCTATAGAGAACTTTTGGTAATATCGCCATTTTGATGATGTTAGTTCTGCCTATCCATGAACAGGGTATATTTTTCCATCTTCTAAGATCTTCTTCTATTTCTCTCTTTAGGGTTCTGTAGTTTTCATTGTATAAGTCTTTCACCTCTTTTGTTAGGTTGATTCCCAAGTATTTTATTTTTTTTGAGGATATTGTGAATGGAGTGTTTTTCCTCATTTCCATTTCAGAGGATTTGTCACTGATATACAGGAATGCTTTTGATTTATGCGTGTTGATTTTTATATCCTGCCACTTTGCTAAATTCATTTATTAGCTCTAATAGTTTCTTTGTAGACCCTTTTGGGTCTGCTAGGTATAGAATCATGTCATCTGCAAATAGTGATAATTTAAGTTCTTCTTTTCCTATTTTTATGCCTTTAATTTCTTTCGTCTGTCTAATTGCTCTGGCCAGTGTTTCAAGAACTATGTTGAACAGAAGTGGTGAGAGAGGGCATCCCTGTCTTGTTCCAGATTTTAGAGGGAATGCCTTCAATTTTCCTCCATTCAGAATGATGCTAGCCTGAGGCTTAGCATAGATTGCTTTTACAATGTTGAGGTATGTTCCTGTTATCCCTATTTTTTCGAGAGTTTTGAACATAAAGGGATGCTGTACTTTGTCCAATGCTTTTTCCGCATCTATCGAGATGATCATATGGTTCTTATTTTTAAGTCTATTGATGTGGTGAATAACATTTATTGATTTCCGTATATTGAACCAGCCATGCATCCCAGGGATGAATCCTACTTGATCATGGTGCATAAGTTTTTTGATATGTTTTTGAATCCGATTCGCCAGAATTTTATTGAGGATTTTTGCATCTAGGTTGGAGATATTGGTCTGTAGTTTTCTTTCTTTAAAGTGTCTTTGTCTGGTTTAGGAATCAGGGTGATGTTGGCCTCGTAGAATGAATTTGGAAGTTCTCCCTCTTTTCCTATTTCCTGAAATAGCTTGAAAAGTATTGGTATTAGTTCCTCTTTAAAGGTTTTGTAAAACTCTGCTGTATACCCATCCGGTCCTGGGCTTTTCTTAGTTGGTAGTCTTTTGATGGTTTCTTCTATTTCCTCAATTGATATTGGTCTGTTTAGGTTGTCTATATCCTCCTGACTCAATTTGGGCAGATCATATGACAAGAAATTTATCGATGCCGAGAAGGCACTATTTATGAAAAAGTGGGCACTCACCAGTCTCTGAACCAACACCTTGATCTTCACTTCCCAGTCTTAGAACTGTAATAAATAAATAATAAATAAATAAATAAATAATGTTGGTTTTAAGTCATCCAGTTTGTGATGTTTTATTATATCAGCTTAAACAGACCAACCACCACCAATCTACATATCTGGTGCAAGTATGCTACTCCTTATAACAAGTGGACATTAGTTATCTTTTACTGTTTAGCTCTGATCAGATCACACACAGAGAATTATATTCTCCTATAGCATGTCATTCTAGGTTTATAGACAGATGGGGCCCATTCAGAGGTGAGTGTCCAAAATATTGGACAGAATCAAAACCATGCCATATGATGCATAGTTAAAAAATGGAATATTTTGCCTGGAGAAAAACAGATTTTAGAGGACATAATGCTTTCTTTATATATTTGCAGGCTATGCTGTGGAAAATGAACAAGACATTCTATAAATGCCTGGAAGACCATTCTTAGGCTGTTACCAAAACAAAAGCAGCCTGGGAGGCGGGGATAGAAAAATAGGGAGATTTTTTTCCCAAGACAGAATAAGAATGACCTACTGGAACAAACGTGCTGTGGCCTCCTTGAAAGAAGCCAAATCAAATGACTTAAATCAGAAGGGAAAAAGTATATAAGGAACAACAGAATTAGTGTCCGCTAGCCAAGAGAATAGAGAATAGGTCAAGGCAAAGTCCCTTTCTAACCTTGGAAGACTAAGTGGTTGCTTTAAAAAACTGAAGCATTAAGGATAATAAAAACTAAGGAGAACACAGGAATCCCAGGATTAGGTGAAAACTGTGAGGATATAGATTTTACGGCTTCATAACTCTATGTCTAGAAATATCTATCAATATCCCTTTATGTAGTATAATAGGGATATAGAGAAAATCATTCTATTATATATTACTATAAAAGTCAATACAGAAACAAAAAGAATTAAGAGAATATTGTTTTATTCACATTCAAGGGTTTCCAATGGATGATATTCTTGTTTTTCATCCAAGTTCAGAACCAATGAGAGAAATACAGAGTCAGGCAGATAGAGATCAAAATGGCAGTTTTGTTACTGCAGGAAATACTGTGGAATGTGGCCCAGATGGGAGGCAACAGTGGGCCAGGTTAGCACTTACCTGCCCCACTCACTGGGAACACTGTACAATCAAAACCTGCCCTTATTAACTTACAGGTGGAGTGGAAAACCAGCATGGTTTCTGGTGAAGTCTGATTCCAACCAGAGGGAGAGAAAATGTGATTTAGTTATATTTGTTCATGTCTACAAACCCTAATAATGGTGCTCCTCTAGTGCCGGCTCTTTTCCTGAAAATAAGAGTTAGAGAGTAAGTATTTCCCTTCACATTGTCCAGACAACCTCTGAGGACTGGAGTAAGGAATAAGGATCAAGAGGTCAGAATATGCTGGGTACAATGCCACAGGCCTGTAATCTAGCTACTCAGAGACTGAAGCAGGAGCATCACAAATTTGAGATTAGCTTCAGTAACTTTGTGAGACTCTTGTCTTAAACTAAAATGGAAGGAGCTTGAGGATATAGCTCAGTGGTAGAATATTTCTCTAGTATGCATGAGGCCCATGAGGCCCTAGGTTCATTCCCCAGCATTAATCACACCAGAGAGAGAGAGAGAGAGAGAGAGAGAGAGAGAGAGAGAGAGAGGGGCAGACAGACAGACAGACAGATGTAAGGCAAACACTTCCTAATTGAAAACAAAAGGCGTGGGAATTATTGTTCTTACGATTCTCCCCATGGGAAACCACTGTTAATAGTTTGGAATTTATCATCTTAGACTTTTTTTTTAACATGGTTATAAAATTTTTACTTTTTATGTATAAAAATCAGAATAACATATGTAAACTATTTTTAATCACCCCTCCCTTTTTTTTACTTAACATGTTGTAGAGTTTTTTTCCAACTATGTATATACAGATCCAGCTTACTATTATTAATGATACTTAAAATTTCAATGAATTAACCATTTTTCTATTGATTGACACTTAAGTTCTTGATTTTTTTAATTGTTAAAATTAATAACTCTTAGGACAGAATGGCATACACCTATAATCCTAGGGGCTTGAGAGACTGAGGCAGGAAAATTGAAAGTTCCAGGCTAGCCTGGGCAATTTAGTCCTTGTCTCAAAATAAAATTTAAAAACAAGGTAGGGTTGTAACTAGCATGAGAAAGGCCCTGGGTTCAACCTCCTAACCTGCAGAAACAAACAAAAATCTCAGTGAACATCATGAAAATGTTCAAAAAGGAGATATAGACTAATAGTGCTATTTCAGACACAGTTGACCTGCTTGTTGCTGAAAATATTTAAACATGATATACATAGCAGGAGTCATTAGAGGTAACCAAAGCTGCAGATGAGTAGCTAGTCTGAATAACCATTGTGACCTATACCAATAGGAGAACTCTGGCAAGTGAAGGAATTGTATACTGTAAGTAGCAAATTTCCTTCAGCCTTGACAAGGTAAGACTGCCTCACATGCATTTGTTCGGGTTGTCAGCAAGTGCACACTTTGCTCATTAACAGACCTTCTCTCCATCATATCTGTGTTGTCCTTACTAACTCAGCAGGATATTTCCTAACCAAAGTTTTCAAGAAACCCAGGGCAGACATTACATCAGTGTATAACCTTTGAACCTGACATCTCAAATGTTTTACCATTTCTAATGAATTTTCACAGTGCTTCTGCTGGCCAGGCTATTAAAATAAGAAAACGTCTAGACAACTTTTTAAAGGTAATAGGCAGCATTACCTTTTGTTTTCAAGAGGCAACAGCATGACTGTTTATAATCCCTTCAGAGTGAAATTTTTCTTTGTTTTCTTAGTGAACCCAATGTGAAGACTTTGAAAACATTAACTTATCAAACTTTAAGGAATTTTTTTTACATATAGTTGATAAAAAGATAGATTGCTGATCCTGAAGTTAAGCAACCAAAGTTTGTTGATTTTCAAAGAAACTCTACAATAATTAAAAAAAACTTTTAAGTTAGAAGTAATTTTATACTTACAGAAAAGCTGCATGAATAGTACAAAAAACGTTCCTATATCTTTACTTAGATTTGTCTATTGTTAACATTTTGCCCCATTTTCTTTATCTGTTTTCCCCATTTATTCTGAGTATGTATGTATACATAAATATACACATACACATACATAAATATGTATATAAAGTATTGCATGTATTTTGTTAAACTTTATTTATTTATTTTTGTGGGGAGACAGGGTTTTGCTATGTTGCCCAAAATGATCTCAAACTCCTGGGCTCAAATGATCATCCTGACTCAGCCTTACCAGTAGCTGGGACTACAGGCAAATGGCAGCATGTCCAACATTTTTTCTGAACTTTTAAAAGTAAGTTGCAGCCAGGCATGGTGGCACATGCCTGTAATCCCCAGCAGCTCAGGAGTCTAAGCCAGGAGGATCACGCGAGTTCAAAGCCAGCCTCAGCAAAGGCGAGGTGCTAAGCAACTCAGTGAGACAATACAGCAGGAGATGTGGCTCAGTGGTCGAGTGCCCCTGAATTTAATCCCCAGTCCCCACTCCACCCGCAAAAAGTAAGTTGCATATGCCTAAGGTTAATAATATTATTTTACATAACAAAAATACAGGCTACAGTTTAATTCACACTTTTCTCCTTAGTTAATCTAATAAGGAATAAATTTAAACCTATACTTCAAAGTTTTCACCTTTCATTCAAACCCCAGAAGAATATTTTAAGAACTCTAACTAGATATTTTCAGTTTATTTTCCTATGAGCACTCCAACTTTTATGCATGCCCCAGTTTCCCAAACTTGGCAGATCTCTGTCTTTGCTTAAATTTCTTTTGAAAAAGACTGAGATAAGGACTTGGGTGCAGGCAGTTTTGTGGGGAGATGACTACAGGGAGCTTGAGGGAATCACAAGAGGAAATGAGACAGAGGAGAGAAAGCTGGAATAAGGGTGCATTATCAAGGTCACCATTGAGGATAGTTTTTTGTGATACACAAGAAGCATGCCCCTTTTGGTGTTTCCCAACTGAATGATGGGATGCAAGAGCATCTCTCCAGGTCCTTAACCCCATCAGGCAAGGGGTTGCACCACAGAGGCTTTAATCCTTATCTCAAAGCCACATTACAGTTTGTGAAATATCTTTTTTCCCCCCTGATACAAGGGATTGAACTCAGGGTCTTGCATATGCTAGGTAGATGCTTTACCACTGAACTACAAACAAAGCCTGAAATACCCGTTATAATTTAATGTTAATAATACCAAGTTGACACAAGTATTAATTAATTACTTAATGTGGACAAATGGATCCTTCTGCCACAAAGTGAAATCAATTCTTCTAAAAGATAGAAATCAATTTTGTTAATATTTGTGTGTACAAATATTAAAGAAAAATGATTCTTTTGGTTTTGCTTTAGTGGTGAGAGAACTTTTAAGTGTGTACAAAACAATTTGAATATGTGTATATATGTTTTTCAATTGTCAATTTTGTGAAACTTAAATTTACATAAAATGTTTCTGATAACAATGTAAGATCCAAATTGAAATGTGCTCTAAATGTAAAATACATGCTGGATTTTGAAGACCTTGTATTAAAAAGAGAATGCAAAGTGTTTCATTAATAATTTTTGTATTGATTATAAAATCAACTATATTTATTATACTAAAAATCAATTATATTGGGCCTGGGATTGTGGGTAAGTGGTAGAGCGTTTGCTTAGTATATGTGAAGCACTGGGTTCAAGACTCAGCACCACATAAGGATAAGTAAATAAATAAAATAAAGGTATTGTGTCCATCTATTACTAAAAAAAATCTTTAAAAAATCAATTATATTAATATTGCTCATATTGCTTAAATAATATTATTGATATATTGAGTAAAATGAAACATACATCAGGTTGAACATTCCTAATCCAAAAATCTGAAGTACTTCAAAATTCAAAATTTTTTGAGCACTGACATGATACCACAAGTCTGATGTTTCATCATATACAAACTTGTTTCGTGCACAAAATTATTTAAAAAGTTGTATAAAATTACCTCCAGGTCATGTGTATCAAGTATATATGAAACAAAGACTTGGTCCCATTTTCAAGATAGTTCATTATGTATATGCAAGTAGCCCAAAATCTGAAAAGGATCTGAAATTCAAAACACCTCTGGTCCCAAGCATTTCAGATAAGGGATACTCAACTTGTATTAACTTTTATTTCACCTATTTCTTTTAACTATTTTTCATTTGGCTGCTATAAAACTGTGTATAAGACTAGATTTCCATTAGTCAGTGGTGCTCTAAATAATCAATTATAAAACTTAGACAATAATAAAAGAATTTGGTAAGATAGTAGGATACAAAAATAACATGCAGGGCTGGGGATGTAGCTCTTTGGTAGAATGTGTGCTCAGCATGGCAAGGCTGTGGGTTCTATCCCCAGCCCTGGAAAAGAGAGGGGCGGGGGAGGAGGGAGGGAGGGAGAGGGAGAGAGAGAGAGAGAGAGAGAAGAGAGAGAGAGAGAGAGAGAAGGAAAGAAGGAAAAAAAGAAAGAAATTTAATTCATAGGGAAAAATAAACATTCTAGAATATCTAGGAAAACAAAGCAAAGGAAGAGCCTCAAGAAGGGCACAGTCATACCAGCTTCTAAAATACACTGCAAGAAGGCCTCTGTGATTAGAACCATATGATACTACATGCACAGTCAAAACAGAAAAAAGTCCCAACTACATATGGAAATCTTGTGCAAAATCTCAAGCAGAAATAGACCCAATTACACATAGATATTTCATATATGATAACGATGGGATTTCAAATCCCTATGGCAAAGACGGACTTTTTAATAAATAGGGTTAAGACAACTAGGTAGGCATTTGGAAAAAAGATGAACTTACATATTCACATATTCATTCCTTATACTGTGCACAAGAATAAACTCCAGGGATTGGAGGTTTTATATCCCCAGGGGAGGGGGAAAAAGAATAAATTCCAAATGCATCAGAGATAAAAATGTAAAAAATGAAACTATATAAGTACTAGAAGAAAACAGATGAATTCCACTTTAATTTCAGTGTAGGGAAAAACTTATTTGTATTATTTTAAATCCATATGTAAAACTCTTAATAATTCTGACTACACTAAAAAATACTTTTGCATGGGCAAAAATATAAACAATATTGAGGTAAGAAATTATTAGAAATGATGTGCTTTCTACATGAAAGATAAACGACTAATTTTGTTAGTATAAGCAGATTTTTTAAATTTGAAAAAAAGATTAAAATCCTATTGAAAATTGAAAAACTACATGAGAAACATCTTTCCAAAAAGGCATAAAAATAAAGCATGTGATCCTGGACTGAATTTTATATTAGAGGTAGAAAAATGCTATAAGACATAACTGGTACAACTGACAAAATTAGAATGTAGACAGTATGTTGGATAAAAATATTGTATTTAAATTTTCTGAATTTGATAACTGTACTGCAGTTAGTTATATAAGAAATATCCTTGTTCATAAGAAAGTATTAAGGGGCAAGATGTAAATGGCTCAGAGAAGATCGTGTGTGTGTGTGTGTGTGTGTGTGCGCGCGCGCGTATGCGCGCGCGCGTGCGTGCATGTGTCTTCAGGCATGTGTCTTATGCTCATGAAAGTTTGAGGTCTAATGGTTTAGAGAGGGATTTGACATACTTTTTCAGTAAATATTTTCTGCTTTGTGGACCAGTTGGTCTCTGTCACAGTTACTTAACTCTGTTGTTACAGTGCAAAAGCAGACTTAAAAAATACACAGGGACTGGGGATGTAGCTGAAAGTATAAAGTGCATGCCGAGTAGGCACGTGCAAGGGCCTGGGTTTGATCCCTAACACTACAACAAAACAAAACAAAACACAAACATTGATGAATAGCTGTGCGCCAAGAAACTTAACTAACCCACCAAACAAACAATAATAAAAACAGATAGGAGGATTTGTCCTCTTCCCCCAGATCAGTTTTCTAAGACTTTCAGAAGAAAAGATACGAGAAAATGCAAGTTTTGCCATGAGCATTTAGCCTAGGGCCTGACCTTTGAGGTCTTACTAAATAGTAGATATTGCTGTGCTTTATTCTCTCTCTCTCTCTCTCTCTCTCTCTCTCTCTCTCTCTCTCTGTATAAAACTTTTGTAGCCTATTTGTTTTTGCCATTGATGTGTCTATATGACTATAGATGCCAATTGATGAGATGTATGGCATGTGTGACTTCCCAGTGGTGGTTTTAAAGGGGAGAAGACACATGCCCACCTGTCCCATTCACCCTTCTTTTAAGCTGTAATTTAGATATAAGGATAAGGGGGGAGGAATATCAGGGGGAGGAAAACAAGCCATGGAGATAGAACAAAAATAACCCAGGAATCTGAGTCCTTGACTTGAGAGCTTACACACAGAATGTTGGGTGAGAAACAATCTATTCTGTGTGACTCACTAATATTTTAATTTCTTTTAGGATATCTAAACTCCACAATAAGTAATATTTTACTTCATAAGCATTACCAGTATTCCATGAAGTGAAGAACACAGAACACAAATTCTAAAACCAGACTGCCTATGTCTAAATCCAGGTTTAGCTAGTTAACTAGCCATGTGACTTTAGGGAAGTTATTCAAGTTTCCTTTCCCTCAGCAATTTCACTTTTGACATGAGTATCTAACTCCTCAGTTCTTTTTTTTTAAAATATTTTTAGTTGTAGATGGACATAATACCTTTATTTTTTATTTAGCTTTTAAAAAATTATTTATTTATTTATTCTAATTTGTTATATATGACAGAAGAATACATTTCAATTCATAGTACACACATAGTGCACAAGTTTTTGGGTCTCTGGTTGTACAAAAAGTAGAGTCACACCATTTGTGTCTTCATACATACACTTAGGATAATGATGTCCATCTCATTCCACCATCTTTCCTACCCCCATACCCCTCCCCACTTCCTCCCCTTTGCCTTATCTAAAGTTTCTCCATTTCTCCCATGCTCCCCCCACCCCCATTATGAATCAGCATTCACATATCAGAGAAAACATTTGGCATTTTGTTGTTTGGGGATTGGCTTACTTCACTTAGCATAGTATTCTCCAACTCCATTAATTAACCTGCAAATACCATGATTTTATTCTCTTTTAATGCTGGGTAATATTTCATATTTTCTTAATCTACTGAAAGGTATCTAGGTTGGTTCCACAATTTAGCTATTGTGAATTGTGCTGCTATAAACATTGATGTGGCTGTGTCACTGTAGCATGCTGTTTTTAAGTCCCTTGGGTATAAACTGAGGAGTGGGATAGCTGGGCTAAATGGTGGTTCTATTCCAAGTTTTCCAAGGAATCTCCATATTGCTTTCCTTATTGGTTGTACCAATTTGCAGTCCCACCAGCAGTGTATGAGTGTTCCTTTTCCCCCACATCTTCGCCAACACTTATTGTTGTTTGTATTCTCAATACCTGCCATTCTGACTGGAGTGAGATGAAATCTTAGTTTTGATTTGCATTTCTTTAATTGGTAGAGATTTTGAACATTTTTTCATATATTTGTTAATTGATTATATATCATCTTCTGAGAAGTGTCTGTTCAGTTCCTCGGCCCATTTATTGATTGGGTTATTTTTTTAAATTTTAATTTAATTTTATTTATTTATTTTTTTTGTGTGTGTTTTAAGATTTTTTTAGTTCTTTGTATATCTTAGAGATTAGTGCTCTAGGGGTGAGGATATAGCTCAGTTGGTAGAGTGCTTACTTAGCAGGCTGAATGTTTAACCCTACCAAAAGAAGAAGAAGAAGAAGAAGGAGGAGGAGGATGAGGAGGAGGAGGAGGAGAAGGAGAAGAAGGAGAAAAAGAAGGAGGACAAACAATTTTTGATGCATTTTGTGTTTTTAACATGGCTTTAAAGTAGTTATCTGATAAAATAAAAATTTTGCTAGGCCTTCTGATATTTATTTTCTCTTTCAGTGTTGCTTTTATTTGGATTAAAATAGCTCTGCGGTAGAGCACTTGCCTATCATGCAAGAGGCCTTAGATTTGAAAGCATCACAAAAAGAAAAAAAAATGGTGTTAGGAATGGCCCTAGAGCCAGTAGAACCTTTAATGTTTAATGCTTTTTAAAATACTAACTCAGCCCTGTGTGAGGTAGTAGAAATCTTTTTTGTAATATCTTTATTGTAACTTGGTGTAACAAATAATCGATTTGACCATGCAGTTCCAATGCAGACAAAAGGCATGTTAAACCACCAAACACCTTAAAATGTAGTTAACTAAAACTTGAATTGTAACTAAAGTGTTTGAGAACTCCTAAGTTCCATGTAAGTGTTGTTACTAAGGTTTTATTACCTTCTTTTTTTTTTCCTTTCAATTGAATAATTTATCCAAAGAAGAAGCAAAACTGATTATGTGCTTCAGTCAAGCACCCTCCCAGTTGAAATGGGCACAGGCCTTGGCCCTCGCCTTCATTGCTCTGAGGCATGGCTGACAAATAGTAAGTATTATTCCAGAAAGGACTAGAAAGTTGTTTGCTACCATTGCACCTTTACCAGCATCTCATTTGTAATTCTTCCTCCCCCTTGTTTTAGTCTGTTTGAGCTGCTATAGCAAATACCAGAAACTGGGTGGTTTATACAATAGAATTTATTTCTCACAGTTATAAAGGATAGTAGTACAAGTTAAGAATATCAATATGGTCAGGATCTGGTGAAGGCCCTCTTCCTGTTTGCAAGATGCTTTTTCTTTTTTTATTTAAGACAGAGTCTTACTATGTTGCCCAGACTGCTAGAACCCCTGGGCTCAAGTGATCTTCCCACCTCAGCCTCTTGAGTAGCTGGACTACAGGAGTCTGCTACCATGTCTGGCTCTTGCCAACTCCTTTTTGTTTTCTCACATGGTAGGAAGGGTGAGAAACCTCTTTGGGGTCTTTTTTTCTAAGGACAACGATCCCATTCATGAAGGCTCCATCCTCATGATCTAATTACTTCCCAAAGACTTCACCTCCTAGTACCATCATATTGAGGATTAGATTTCAACATATTATGAAAAGTTGGGGGAGGGGCACAAACCTTCTATCCATAATACCTTTTTCTTCAATTAGAAAATGGACAGCATTTGTTTCTGAACTTATAGGACTCCTCGCAGGATATCAGATAATAGTTGAGGGAAATCCTCCCCAAATACAGATACCAATATACAAATTGTACCCTGAAAATATCCACTAAGAGTAGAGTAAGAGGCAGTTTATATTCTCAGGGTCTAACAGCTGTCAATCCATAGGATGGAATATAGCGAGTTCAAGGTGTGAAGTATGAAATCCTAGCAGATGATTATCAGTTAAGGAGAAAAAAAAACCTCAGGTATCAGAGGCAGGAGGATCACAAATTTGAGGTCAGCCCAGGCAAGTTAGTGAGAGCCTGAATCAAAACAAAACAAAACAAAAGAAAAAGATCTGTGAATGTATTTCACTGGGAAAGAAATTGCCTCGAACACGTGAGGCCCTGGGTTCAACGCACAGAAACATACACACACACCTCAGAGGAAAAATGGATTTAGTTGATTTAAGAAACTAAGATCTTGGGGCTGGGTTTGTGGCTCAGTAGGTAGAGTGCTGGCCTAGCATGTATGAGGCACTGGGTACAATTTTCAGTACCACATATAAATAAATAAAGGTCTATCAATAACTAATAAAATACTTTTTTAAAAAACTAAGTTTTTGTTTGTTTGTTTGTTTTTAATGGTTTTGGTGCTAGGGATTGATCCCAGGGCCTACATGTGTGCTTAAGCCTATGTTCAACCACTGAGCTACACTGCCAATCCTAACATTAAGATCTTGTTCTGCATTCACTTATTCATTCTTATTCACTAGTTCATTTATTCAGCAATATTTAAGCATTTATACAATAGTCCTCATGGTACTCTCTGGGCATACACAGATCATACAGTTTAATGGACTCCATCATTCCAATCTCTGTTTATTTGCACTTCCTCCCAGCCTGACCCCAAACGAAAGATTGAACTCAAGGACTCTCTACCTCTGAGCTACATCCCAAGCCCTTCTTTCATTTTATTTTGAAGCAAGGTCTTGCAAAGTTGCCCACACTGTTCTTGAAATTGCGATCCTCCTGACTCAGCTTCCTGAGTAGCTGGGATTATAGGTGTGCACCATTGCACCCTGTTTACTCTTGCCTTCTTGTTTCACTATTCAGCATTTATTTGTGTCTCGTTCCTTTTAAAAGTTCTCTTTTTTCTTTACTGTCCTTGAAGACACATCAAATTTGATTTTTCACAGTCCCTAATCTAACTCTAAATGATCTACAATATGTATTTATTGCTTTGGGCGAATTTTTTTTAATCTCAAAACTAGGCAATTGAGGGTGAAAAATTTAGCCAATTCTTACAAAGAAAAACAGCCTCCTAAAACAAGTACATGTATAAAGACATGAATTGGCGTGAACATACTTTATACAAAGATATGAAAAATTGTGCTCTATGTATATAATAAGAATTATAATTCATTCCACTATTGTGTATTTAAAAAAATAAAATAAATTTAAAAAGAGATATTTATATAAAAATTAATTAATTAATTAATAAAATAAAATAAAAAGAGTCTGAACATTCAGGTAATACTCTTCCAAATAATATCTCCAGAGGAATAGTTTAAATGTAAAGCAAATTCAAGGTTCTCTGATTTCTTGGGCTGGGGATGTGGCTCAAGCGGTAGCGCGCTCGCCTGGCATGCGTGCGGCCCGGGTTCAATATCCTCAGCACCACATACCAACAAAGATGTTGTGTCCACCGAGAACTAAAAAAAATAAATAAATATTAAAAATTCTCTCTCTCTCTCCTCTCTCACTCTCTCTTAAAAAAAAATTAGAAACTATCCTTTAAAAAAAAAAAGGTTCTCTGATTTCTTGATTTGTCATTAGATGATGTTATCAAATATGCATATTTTATGGCATTTCAGTAGTACAAAGCACATTTCATCTCTCAGACAAATTAGTGAGAGATTTTTTCCCTTATAATTTTATTTTGCAAAAAATTGTAATATTTCCCTTTATCAAATAAAAATTTGAAGATATATTTAAAAAAGAAAAAGAAAAAGAAAAACAGCCTCCTAAGATGCCATAATCCCCCAAACCTGTGAATATGTGTCTTTACATGGCAAAAGCTTTGTAGATATGGTTAAGTTAAAGGTTTTGAGATGAGGATATTTCCTGCGTTACTTGGGTGGACCCAATGCAATCACAAGGATCCTTATAAAATGGAGGCAAGAGAGTCAGAATAGGTGAGACAGAAATTTGGAAATGCTACACTGCAGGGTTTGAAGGTAGAAGAAGGAGCATGAGCCAAGGAATGAAGGAGGCCTCTAGAAGCTCTACAAAAAAACAAGGAGAGGAGCAGGAAAGCTGGATGCGGTGGTACAGGCTGTTAATCCCAGTAATTTGGGAGGCGGAGGCAGGAGGATTCAAGTTCAAGGCCAGCACTCAGCAACTTAGTGAGAGACCCCATGTCAAAATACAAAGGGGATGTAGCTCAGTGGTAAAGTGTCCCTGAGTTCAGTCCCTAGTACCCCAAAAAAGAAAAAGAAAAAATCAAGGAGAGATTCTCCTCTAAAGACTCTTCAAGGAATACAATCTATTGACCCATTTTGTTTTTCTGAAGTCCAGACTGTAAGATAATAAGTTTGTGTTGTTTTAAGTTAAAAAAAAAAAAAGCCAATTCTTTCATGTAGTGCCTACAGACATTAAACATATACTAAATCAAGCAGTTCAAAATCTCTAGGCAGTACTGGCTACTGGACTCCCTAAGGACATTCTGAATAGGACAGAACCTGCTGGGCAAGTCCTGGGTCTCCAGTGCCTTCCAAGAGCCAGCATTGGCCTCTCGTGGGAGGACTATGCGAGTGCTGACTTGTAGGCTGAAGAGGGAAGGGAAGAAAAAAGCCACAGTTGATATCCAAAGTGCTCTTGTTCAGGGTTCACCCCTTTAAATCTTTGCTTTCCCCTGTTTCATTTTTACTGCTAAGAGGGAGTATAGGTCTCCTGACCTCCCTTAGGGGCAGGAGGAGAGAAGTGGCACACAAGAACACTTCTTTGCCAAGCTGCTTCTCTCATGCCCAGCTTTATATAGCAATACTCATCCCTGTGTGCTTGCGGAGAAATCCAGGGGTTTTATTTATTTAGGTACCAGGGATTGAACTCAAGGGGACTCGACCACCGAGCCACATTCCCCAGCCCTATTTTGTATTTTATTTAGAGACAGGGTTTCACTAAGTTGCTTAGTGCCTCACTTTGCTGAGTCTGGCCTTGAACTCATGATCCTCCTGCCTCAGCCTCCCGAACTGCTCTGCCCACTTTATTTATTCTTTTTTTTTAATATTTATTTTTTAGTTACAGGTGGACATAATATCTTTATTTTATTTGTATGTGGTGCTGGGAATCAAACCCAGTGCCTCTCGCATGGTAGGCGAGTACTCTACCTATGAGCCACAGCCCCAAGCCTTATTTATTCTTAAGGTACTCTTGAGTGAGGTTTCAGCTGACTGCTCACAATGTTGTCAGTTCCATTTGAAAAGGAGCTTTACTTCATTAAAACATGGTGATAGAAACATCATATTTTAATAGAAAAAAAAACTAAAAATGGGGGCATTAAATAGGTTGCTCCCCAGCATGTGAGTGAGAACAAAGATGGATTAGAAAGAGCCTGAAGCTGGGCATGGCAAAAGGGAGGCACTAAGCAACTCAGTGAGACCCTGTCTCTAAATAAAATACAGAATAGGGCTGGGGATGTGGCTCAGTGGTCGTATGCTCCTGAGTTCAACCCTAAGTACAAAAAAAGAAAAAGAAAAAGAAAAGAAAGAAAGAAAAAGAAAAAGAAAGAAAGAGCCTGGAAATCCCATAGATTCCCCATCTAGAGTGACCTCTGGTTCCCTAGCACACACTCTGGGGCTTTGATTTACTGTGGCTCCAGGAAGAGCAGCATCACATCCCCAGAGAGTTAGGTGCCTGGGGAACTCAAGGCCCCTCCAGACCTAAGAAACCAGTCTGCAGTTTAGGAAGAGGTCCAGGTGATTCTTCTTCATAATAAAGTTTGAGGAGATCCTATCTGGGAAGATTTTAATTACAAAAGAAGGGTGTGGCATTTGAGGAAACCTATCCAGCTGCCTCTCTCTCTCTCTTTTTGGCCCTGTTTTGGGTCATTCCTGTGGAATATAAAGGATTGTTTTAGGTTGAGCTCAGCAATAATTTCAGATCAATGTTCAGGTGTCTAGAAGCTTCCCAGCTAGAAAGGAAGAATTATACTGTAACATTTCATCCAAAAAATAGATATTGTTTGTTCTATTGGATAGATAAGGAAAGTGGGATTCAATGAAGTCAAATAGTGTCTAAGGTCACCTTGCCAGTCAATGACATAGCAGAGATTCAAGCCTGAGTCTGCGTAAATCCAAAGCTTGTGCTTTCTCATGTGCATGAAGCTTTTGTGACTGATACTTGTTAGGGGTTTTAAATTGCACTCTACCAATCTTTCTCTTCATATATATAAATATTTTTTTTCAGGATACATTTATACAACAGCCCACATTAGTGCTGTTTCATAAGGTTTAAGTTTAGTTATTGGCAACTGCCAAACACCCCATCCCCCTTTGAGCAATTTTCAACGCTAGGTTCTGTAACTGCCATGGGGAAAGGGAAGGAAATAGAAAGGCGGAGTGAAGGAGTGACAAGCTGAGTTCCACTCCGGAAATGACCCTGAGGGGAGTCTGGGCTGTGCCAGAAAGAGGAGGAAGATAAAAGAGGACTCAAACCCAGAGAAAGAGAACTGTGTAAACAGACGGTTCTTTCACCTTTGGCAGTTCTGCCTCTGTCACCTCATTCTCATGAACTTCCCACACTCCACACAGAAGGGAGGAGACTCAAAGTGCGGACAGCGACAATGTCAATACCACTGTGTGAAAGGATGTGGGGCAGTGCTCTGAACATGGCCACAGCTGCAATTTTATGACAGGCCATATACTGTACTGCTGTGGAATGTGGATTTTTCCCTTCTTGCAGCAACTTGGGGGAAAGAGAAGTGGGGAGGTGGGCAGAGGAGATGGTAAGGATGGGGCAAACAGGAGCCGAAAGTTACAAATGGCAAACCCAAACCTAAAACCAAAGAGCCTATGGAGACTTCTATTATTTTGTAATAGAATTCTAATCCTGAACTAACTTTTGCAGTAGATTAACCTTTTTTATATATATTTCAAAAGAAAAACAAAGTCGGCTGTTAGTTTGAGCTCTACAGTATTTATTTCCTCCCAATTTTCTTTTTTTAAAAATTAGAAACCACAGAAAAATTGAAACAATATTTCAATGAAAACCTGAGCAATTAATTCAGCTTTGCTTTTCTCTCTCTCCTATTTTGTTTCTTATTGAACTATTTTCACACCAGTTTACTCATAAATATAAACATACATTTTTAAAATTTGTCCTAATTAGTTTTACATGATAGTAAAATGCATTTTGACACATCAGACATAAATGGAGTATGACTTCTAATTCTTCTGGTTGTATATGATGTGGAATTACACTGGTGGTGTAATTATATATGCACATAGGGTCATAATGTCGATTCATTCTATTATCCTTCCTACCCCCATGCTCCTACCTTTGTTACCCTCTGTCTAATCCAAAGTGCCTCTATTCTCCCCAACCCCCCCCCACACACACACTTATTGTGAATTAGCATCTGCTTATTGGCCTTTGGTTCCCTGAGGTGGCTTATTTTGCTTAGCAAGATATTCTACAGCTCCATCCATTTACTGGCAAACACCACAATCTCATTCTTCAACAGATAAGTGGATATAGAAAATGTGGCATATATAAACATACATTTCTAAGAATACTCATTCTATCTGTAACAATATCATTATCATATCTAAAAAAGAAAACATTGATCTATCATTTAATAGAGATCATATTCAAAATTTCCTAATTTTTCCATATATATTGTCCTTAGCTCTCTCTCTCTGTGTGTGTGTGTGTGTGTGTGTGTGTGTGTGTGTGTGTATGCTGTATAAAGGGTTGGGGGGGTAATGTTTTTTTGATCTAGGACCCAAATAAGCTTCATGAATTTGGTTTGATTGTAAATCTCTTAAATTTCTTTTAATCTGGGCATTTTCCCTTGCTTTTCCCTCTTTATTTCTTCCCACGTTTTCTTTTAAGGGCTTAGGGCAGTTATCTTGTAGAATATATCAGTCTAGATTTTACTGATTTTTTTTTCTTCATAATTTGTTTCAGATTTATATGTAGTTAAAACTGAAGTCATTAAACATAATTTTAAAGAAGAGTCACTACCACAAACAAAACTTTTTGGAGTTAAATATTGCATTATGAGCTTTTCACTAGACTAGGTGAAATTATCTAGAACTAAGGTGGTCAAATGACGCTTTGCTTGGGCCAAATCTGACCCACCTAATTTTGTAAATGATGTTTATTGGAACTCAGCCAGTCCATTCATTTACATATTTTCTATGGAAGCTTTTTGTATCTTGCCATGAAGACAGATTTTTGAGTAGATGTGACAGAAACTGTGTGGTTTGCAAAACCTAAAATATTTACTATGTGGCCTGTAAAAAGGCAAGATTACAACAAGTTTTATTTAAAGACCTAATTGGTTTTTATTTGCAATTCTGGAATCTGGCAATATCACATTCTATAAATTAGAATGAATGTTCCAACAAAAGGAACAGAGGAGTTTGGCTTTACAGACTGAAAAGAATTGAAGAAAGAAAGCAGAAAGACGACAAAAAGTGAACAGGTCATTTCCAAGTTTCTGTCCTCATAAAGGTTAAAGCACAGGGACTGCCTTATCATCCTGGCTAAAATGGGCCTAATGGGGAATTTGACTACCACCTATTTTCTCCTCCTTTCTCAGAAGGTCAGATAAACCTTAGTTTGTGCTTGGTGGCATGGAACTTCAGCATGAGTGACTCCATTTTGGTTTGATTTGTTGGGCTGAGTGCAGAAGCTTAGTCCAAACCAACAAGCTGCTATAATTTTATTTAACAAGCCTTTTATAGAATGTTTGCTGATCCATGATCCAGAGCAAAAGATAAAAATTACTTTCTCCTTTGACTATCAAGGCATAGTTCAAATACTATCAAATAAATCATATAGCTCCTCTTGATGCTTTTAATAGTTGGAAAGTAGGGAGAACTACATTTATCAAGATCAATTTTTCCCTTTAACAACTTATTTAATGGCCTTCCCTTGCCTGCTTGGATTTAACCCAAGCTCTTTGGCACAAAATTCAAGGGAAGACCCCCTCATAATCTGACACTAGGCCCAATTTCCTGTGTCCTATGATATTTGTTCCCCTGCATTCTAGTTTAATGGTCCAAAAGAATCTAAAACCAAACAACAAAAACTCAAGGGGAATGTTTAAAATGCAAATTGTCAAACCCTGTCCCCAGAGACTTGAATTAAGTAAATCTGGGGTGCTCAGCATATAATCCTAGGTACTCAATGGACAAAGGCAGGAGAAGCACAAGTTCAAGGCTAGGCTGAGAATTTTTTCAAGACCCTGTTTTTAAAAAAAAGGTGAGAGTTGTAGCTCAGTGGTAGAGCACTTGCCTAGCATGTGTGAAGTCCATGTGTGAAGTCAATACAGTACTGGGGAGGAAAAAAAAGTCTGGGTGGAGTTGCAGTAATTTGCAATTTTCACAAGTTTTTGCCTTTAACCTCTGCATGTCTTCTCTGCTCATTTCTATAAGCTTGAACTCCTCCTTCCTCTTCATTCAGGGGTCTGGACAAATGTCACTTGGTGATACTGTTTTAATGCGTTTCCTCTAGGCTTTTGCCTCACACTCATAAGACATTCACTTTAGCTTGATCTACTAGAAATGCGTACAAAGTTATTATCATATACATCATTACATTATTGCAGTTTATTGCCTGCCAGCACCATGGAGTCTAATGAATTCCTTGAGGTCAAGAAGGGTCCTAGCTGTCCTTGCACCCAAGGCATAGTAACTTGTACATAATGAACTTGGGATGAATGTTGAAATGTATTCTTGAATAAATAAAATCATTATTTGAAATAGGTTTTATGAAATATATTTTATTTAAAGCAATTCATATAAATGCTATTGTATTATACATGTTGCTAATTTAATTAGATGCTTTCTCCTTTACATTTGTTATATAAAATGTATTTATTCCTGAAAAGGATTTGGGGTTAAAAGACACCATTAAGAGAGTAAAAAGGGGTGCCAGAGATTGAGAATTTATTCTCAATTACATAATCTGACAAAGGATTCATTACAGGAATCTGTTAAGAACTCCTACCATTCAATAAGAAAAAGACAAACCCACCTCACTGAAACCACAAGCAAAAGATTTAAACAGGATCTTCACCAAAGATCTAAATGGCCAACAAGGATATTAAAAGGTACGCAACATCCTTAGTCATCAGGGAAATGCAAATTAAAACCACAATGAGATACCACTACACATCCAGAATGACAGAATTGGCAAGGATGAGGAGCAACTGGAACACATTGGAAGTGGGAGTGTGAATTGGCAGAACCATTTTAGAAAAGTGTTTGGCAAGGTCTATGAATTCTAAATGCACACCTACTCTCTGGCCTAGCAATCTCATTCTTAGGTTTATATGAGGAAGAAATGAGAACATTTTCTTTAAAAGATGTGAAAAGGAATATTAATAGCAGAATTATTCATAATAACCAAAAGCTGGACAATCTCAAAGTCCATCAACAGAAGAATGAATAAATAATTTTAGAATATTCATTCAAGGGAATACTATACCACAATAAAAAGGATGCATTTCTAATGTATTCAACAATATGGAATAATCTTACAGACATAATATTGAGTAAAAGGAACATACCATTTATATGAGATTCAAGCACAGGTAAAACTTATCTGATTGTAGGAATCAGGATAACAGTTATCTTTTGGGAAGTTTTGACTAGGAAGGGACTAAAAGAAACCTTTGGGGATGTTGGAAATATATTTTTATCTTAGTGATGATTTCTCAGTGGATGCACATGTAAAAACTCATTAAGCTATACTCCTACTGGTGAACCATGTACTTTATTAAAAATATATTAATTTTCAATGAAAAAGTTAAGAAAAAAATCCAGGCCAAACTTAGATCACATCTCTGTTTTGCCATTTTCAGGTTATGGATGCCATAGCCCCAGGACTTGGTTAATTGCTTAAAATTTCCACTCTTCACCAGGGACTATTCATCTGTGAACAGGGATTATAATAATGCTTTCCTCATTGGGTTGTTGTAAAGATTAAATAAGTGAACATGGAACAAAGAACTAAGAATAGTTCCTGGGTCATAGTAAGTGATATGCAACTATTAGTTATTATTATGACCCACTCACGATAAAATTTACACAGTAATGTAAAATCTGCCTAGCTGATAGTATGTTTGCAAACTACCATAGCCAACTTTTACCCTTATGGCCAACTTTTTAAAAACATGATTTTTCTGCATAACTTGTCTTTTTCTTTAAAAATGTGTATATTAAAAATATCAGAGCGGGGCTGGGGATGTGGCTCAAGCGGTAGCGCGCTCACCTGGCATGCGTGCGGCCCGGGTTCGATCCTCAGCACCACATACAAAAAAAAAACAAAGATGTTGTGTCCACCGAAAACTAAAAAAAATAATAATAATAAAATTCTCTCTCTCTCTCTCTCTCTCTCTGTCTCTCTCTCTCTTAAAAAAAAAAAATATCAGAGCTGAGTAGAGGGATGCACACCTGAAATCCTAGCTACTCAGGAGGCTGAGGCAAGAGGATCACAAGTTCAAGGCCAACCTAAGCAATTTACAATTACAATTTACAAGATGCTGTCTCAAAACAAAACTAAAAAGGTGTGGGGAATGTAACTCAATGGTATAAACTTGTTTTGCATGCATGAGAACCTGGGTTTAATCCCCAGCATTGCGGTGCTGGGGATAGGGATCAAATGGAAAAAAATAAATATTACCTACAGTCCACTAATTTCTTATTTAATAATATTTTCAAAATTATCAAATGCAACAAAATAAGCAAATTTTAGCACTTGTTTACATTTCATAAAATAATAAGCATCCCTCACTTTTTCCTTTAATCTTCAGAGGTAACTACCAACAAGAAATTAATCTGTGCCTGAATTTGATTTTCGGGAAAGAAACATTCTACTCTGTGTATGTATTGTTGTTCTGAAGATGATTGGCAGCAGGCAATCAGTACACACAAGCCAAGAGCAAATCGAGAACAGTTCTCTGATGGAGAAGATGCCCTGGAGTCTTCTCTTCCTGACCGAGTCACAAGTTGCTTCTTTGTCCCTTGCCTAAACCGGCCTCTCTCCATCACTCCTGCCAACACCAAGACACTTGGTAAAATAAGTACTAGGAGGTGCACAACCACAGACTCACAGCCAAGGCTTTCTTTTCTCAAATAAACATAGTCTGAACAATGAGACACTGTGTGAGGGGACAGGGAGTAGTGGGAGGGGTGGTTAGTTACATTCTCTTTTCTGGCTAGTTACTAGATTTATAAAGCTTCCCCCTCCTCCTTGCTTTCTTCTTCTTCTTTTCTTGAACAACTCCCCAGTGACTTTTGATGCTCCCTCCAGCATGACTTTACACAGAGGGTGCAATGAGCCCCTAGGGTGAGGAAACTTGCCCAATGCCTTATTCTGCTGCTGGGATTGGGTAGAGTTGGAGGCTTTCTGGAGCCTGCAAGGCCCTTTTACCTTAAATCAAGGGTTCAGTTTTACTCTTTAAGAATTATTATTTGCAGTTCTGAGGGTTGAACTCCAGGCCTCGTGCATTCTCAGTGACAAATACCTTACTACTCTACCACTGAGCTACCTCCCTGGCCGGCTTTTTATTTTTATTTATTTGGTTTTTATTATATGAATTATAATTTTACATGAGAGTTGGATTCATTATGCCATTTTTATACATGCACATAATTTTATCATCTCACTCCCCAATACTGTTCCTTTGTCTCTCCTCCCCTTCCCTTCCTTGAGCTCCACTGATCTACCTTCTTCTATAAATATGATTACTATTTTAATTAGGGCATTGTAACTATATATAAATGGGATTTATTGTGGTGTATTCATACATGGACACAGCATTGTATGGTAGGTTTTGTTCCCTGGTACTTCTCCATGCTCTCCCCTATTTCCTCCCTCTGGGCCCCTTCCTTTACTCTGTTGGTTTCCCATCTATTTTTGTGACATTCCCCTTTTTTAATTCTTTGGGGTTTTTTTTCCTTCTCTAATTTTCACATATGAAAGAAAAAATTTGATCCTTGCCCAGATCCTTTTTAAAACACATTTATCTTGAGACAGGGTCTGGCTAACTTGCTCAGGATGGACTTAAACTTGTCTTTTTCCTGATTTCTCTACATGCAGAGTAGCAAGGATTACAGGTGTGTACCACCGCAGCTGGTGAGAATTATTTGACTTTTTTTGGCCAAGCTAGGATCAAACCCAGAGCCTTGCATATGTTAGGCAAGTGCTCTCTGACAGCTAAACCCCCAACCCCAGGTTGTATTCTTAGCTCTTGCATTACTAACCTATTCCTAAGAGCAGTAATCCAGTCCTGTGAGAATGACATTGATCCTCTTAACAACCTATTTACCCCTTAAAGACTCCATACCTCTGGATACTGCCATATTGGGAACCAAGCCTCAATGTGAGCTTTGCTGGGGGACAAATCATATTCAAACCATACCACATATATTCTTAAATTTTAAAATGTGCAATAGAATTTTTTTACTCTTATTTAATGTATTTTCTCCCCACCTTTGTTCATTTTCATTTTTGCTCTTTTCAAGATATTCATATTATTACTGTCTTTTCCCCTACTCAATTTTTTTTTTTTTTTTGGTACTGGGGATTGAACCCAGGGACACTAAACCACTGAGCTACATTCCCAGCCCTTTTTTATATTTTTATTTTGAGAGAAGTTCCCACCAAGTTGTTGAGCCTGTTCTTGAACTTTAAATCCTTTTGCCTCAGCCTCCTGGGTTGCTGGGATTACAGGCCTGCACCACTGTGCCCAGCTCAAATATCCTTATTGATTTAATTCATTAATTCATTTAACAAATATTTTGTTGTGCATTTACTATTACCAGGCACTACTTTCGTTTGGGGCATATATTAGTGCACAAGACCAGGTTCCTTGCCTCATGTTCTTATATTCTAATTGAAAACAGAAGATAAGCAAATATATAAATATATACATAAAATTGGGAAATGTAGTAATAAATATGAAGAAGTCACCAGGGCAAATACATGGAGAAAGCTATGTCCATAGTTATTTTAGATACTTTGGTCTGGTGAGACCTTTCTAAGGAGGTCACTTTGCCTCCTATGCTTAGACTTTCTTCTCAAGTCTTTCAAGGCAATGGTGGCCTGTCTCTGTAGCTCTCATTGCATACCACCCTTCTGACCTGTACCTTATCTCAACACATTCTTCATTTCCCCACTTTCATCACTGTCCCTCTTTCCTCTGCTTGCCCTCACTCTGCACTTCCTCCTGATGGTCACATATTCTCTCCCTAATCATTTCCAGGAATTTCTTTAAATGGCTTAACCTCATGATAAAGAATTTGTGTAAGAGTACTTAACACATACTTTTAACAGCATTCATACACTTTGGAAATTGCTATTTTTTAAATACTTCTAGTATAAATCATGTTTTAAAAATTTTTGGTTTGATACACTACTGTATGTGGGGGATAAAAGGTTCTGAGGCAGGTGCCTCTCCCAGTGCTTCCCTTTCTTTAGGCCTCTGAAGGCTGCTTACATGATTAAAAAATATCAATTCAGTAGAGTTTTTCCTTAACATATAACCATTGTGGTGGCCATTCAGTACCCACTCTTTGCTGAGTAGCATATGTTGAAATCTGGAGTGGAAATGACTTTAAAAAACCACATCCAAAACCAAAAAAAAACCCACTTGCATTTTTGGTGTGACTCATATTTTGAATGAAGCCCAGACCACCTGTTGTTTATTCCCTACCATTTGGAACTCTACCTTCATTTCTGGGTTTCTTCCAGAGGACACAGAACAGGGATTTGCACATAGTCTTCCGTTAAATAACTAAATCCAACCATGGCGTGCATCCTGTGACTTTCATTAAACTATACACAGAGGATCAATTTCCAAGACCAGGCCCTTAGACAATGTATCATATATAACATGTGCCAGTGTTCACCTAGTACAGTACCTGGAGGCTAATTACTATCGAATGCATGAATGAATAGGAAGGGAAGGGCCATGTCTACTAATTAAATACTCATGGACTCTTCAGAAAATTCAATTCTGTCGCATACGTAATTTGGAAACTGTCTATGTCAGCTTTTTTTTTTTTTTTCCTTCAGTGCTGGGATTGAAACCAGTGCCTCACACATGCTAGACAAATACCCAACCACAGAGCTATTTCCCAGCTCCTATGTCAGCTTTCCATAATATGAAGTAGTTTTTATTAGAACAGTAAACATGGAACTGCATTATCTACACCAATTCAATGGCCTACAAAAAGAGTATTTACACTCTAATTAAGAACAAAGCACCCAATTACATCAGATTGAATTTCAGAATCACCTCTTTATTTTTGTTTCATCCTGTAATGCTGAACAAGGCATCAGAGGGACTGGGTCAGGCAAAGGAGCTAGTCGAGGATATAATTAATGGATTGTGTCTTGTAACTGCTTTTTAAGGTTGTGCAGGTTAAGCCAGAAGGATGGTAATGTTGCGGTGGTTAAGGAGCTTAGCTGTCAGTTTCACAGGCTCTGAGATTTCATGCTGTCCATTTGCCAAGTATCAGGCTCTGCCTACTTCACAGCTTCTCTCCTGATCCCTGACTTCTGACTCCCCTTCAGGTTTAGCCCCACCCAGACTCCATGCCCATCCAGAGTCATCATTTGGAAACTTGTTAGAAATGCACAATCCTATCCCAAACCTTCTAAATCAGAACCCACATTTTAATAAAATCCTATATCTGTATATTAAAAATAGACCAGCACAATTTTGTTTTTCTTTTGCATTGCTGGAGATTGAACCCCAGGCCTTCTACGTGCTAGGTGAGTATTCTACAGACAAGCATATTTCAAGGGGCTCTGGTCCAGCACTGAAGAGTGTGGTTATCAAACTTCAGTGAGTCCCCAATTCATTGGCTAGTGTATAAAAATGAAAATTCCTAGTCCTTGAAGGATATGGAAAAGAGGCCCCAGGGAACTTCCCTTATCTACAACTCTTTTCCTATCCGCCCTCCGGTCATATGTGAGGGGAGATGTCTGTGGTAAATTGGAGCTTTTGTCATTGCTGCAGGATAAAATAGAAGCCCAGGCCTCAGCTGGAGGGAAAGCAGAAGGGAAATGGGGAGAGCACAGAAGGGACACGCACCTGGCCTGCACCTATAGCTGAACTGGCCGTTTGTTCCCAGTACTGAGCCCCCATGATCTTTATCCACAACCTTTGAAGGACATGGAAAATAACAACCCCCATGGAGAAAGGGAGAATAATGGGCTCGGAACTTGTTGCAATTTTCCTTATCTACAACCATGCCGCTGACTGCCCAAGGTCTCCCTCCAACTGTAACCAACACATTTCCTGCTAGGACTCAGGCCCTCTAAACCCTATAAAACTCAGGCCTTTATTGTAGCCAGTTGCCATATTCCCTCTAAAATGTGCCCCTCTGTCGTTTAATAAAGCATCGCTGGTCTGTTGAGGTCTGTCTCCATTTTCTGTTTTTTTTTTTTTTTTTTGTATTCTCTTTCATATCCTTTCAGTCCCACTACAGAGTTTTTGATCCAGGGCATGTTTGGATGCTCCCTTTCCTTGGATATGTAGCGCTGGTCTGGTTCTGAGCTATGGCTCAATCTGGACAATTGGGTTTCTACATAAATTTGTGTCTTTATCCCAGGTTTATTAACCATATCATTGTGTTTCTTCACCTGCTTTAAAAGCCTCTTTTCAGTGTTGGATTTCAGAATTTCTATGCAGAAAGGGACAGCAGCCTAGTTTGAAGAAGGAGTGTTGAAATTATTTTTGTTTAATACTTTATAAGACTGAAGAAACTCAAGTTGTGCATATCAAGAACTGAAGGGCTGGGGTTGTAGCCAGTGGTAGAGCACTTGCCCAGCACGTGTGAGGCACTGGGTTCAATCCTCAGCACCAAATAAAAATAAATAAATAAAATAAAGGTATTGTGTCCATCTACAACTTTATAAAAAAGAAAAGAAAGAAAGAGAGTTAGGAAAGAAGGAAGAAACTGGAGATGAAGTTAATGATGATTGTTGGGGACACGATTACTATCTATTCTTTCCAGGCTCTTCCTGGTCCCTTCTCTTAAAAGATTTGCAATTAGAGTCCTTCCATCACAAGCATCAGAACCAGTCTCTGCCTAACTCAGCACAGGAATTTACTAGGAAAATACCAGGTGGCTCACAGAATCAACAAGAAACTTACAAAGCACGGTGCACAAATGGTTAGAAAGTAGGGCAGAGGTAGAAGTCTGGGTAGCAGGAATTTCTCAAGTTTTATCTCAGAGCCACCCCTGGAATGAAGGAAGTGCAATGATATCTTTTGCTATTCTTCTGAAGATACAAATCCTAGGAACATTTGGCCTGACTTGCAGGCAGAGAGCTATTCACCCTTGAGTAACAGTCTTCATAGATTCTATCTAATGGAGTAGATAATTTCTTATGGAAATGGTCATGCTGGAATAGATGCCTAGGAAACTAAAAAGCAGTCAATGAGAGGGTGCAGGCCTGTAATCCCAGCAATTCAGGAAATTGAGGCAGGAGGACCACAAGTTAGAGGCCTGGGAAAGTTAGTGAGATATTGTCTCTAAATAAAATATAAAAGGGCTCACATTGTAACTCAATGGAAGAGAACTTACCTGGCATGCACAAGGCCCTGGGTTCAACCTCAGTACTGGGGTGAAACAAAGCAATCAAAGTCCATCACATTTCTTGGGTGGGTGGAGTCTTGCTATTTGACAGTGCATTTCTGTGGCTTCTTAGATTTCACTATAAGTCAGTTTCATAAGAGTGGGGGGTTTTTTTGGTTCATTTTAGTCCCTGCTATGTCCCATGTACGTGGAACAGTACCTGGTAGATTCTCCATTAATATTTTTTGAATGAAGAATGACTAGAGAGGCTGTATGGTATGATGTAGCCTTTAGAGTCAAAACCCAACTCTATTACTTCTGAGTCATGTTAACCTTGGAGTGGTACTTAATTTCTCTATACTTCTACACTTCAGTTTCCTTATGGCTGAAGTGTCATTGGAAAGAAAGAAATGTAATTAAGATGTGCTTGGAACACTGCCTATTCTGTTGGTTATTGTTTCATCTATTACTATGTAACAACTCAAAACTTAGTGACTTACATTGACATCTTGTTTGTTCATGATTCTACAGTTTAGGAAGTTCTCAGTGAGGACAACTGTTCTCTGTGATATCTGCTTATGTTGGGATGTCCATGATAGTTTCTTGGCTCCCACGTCTGACACCTTAGTAAAGATGGCTCAGATGGTTAGGAGTCAGCTAGAAGAGATTGCCTGGAGTTGTACATCTGGAACCCTGGTTTTTTTCTCTGAGCTGGTTCTCACTTCTCATATAGCCTTTGAACTGCTCCCTTTTCATGTGGTGTCTTCTAAAATCTCCTATATATCTCTGAGCTGCCATATACCATATGCCATTACCTTCCTTCCAACAGAGGAAACTTCCAGGTCTTCTTAAGGTGCCGCAGTCCGGCTGCAGCAAAATAACGGGGGGGGGGGGGGGGGAAGGGGGGGGCGGGTGATGAACAACTTGTGTAGATTGATACAGCAGGAGTGGGAGCCATTTATTGTAGGACAGGAGTGGTATATATACATTCCACACAGCTTATCTTAATTAACATAAACTAGATACAGCAGTCAACCAATAAGGAATCTCCACACTTAATGGCTCGCAAACCACTCCCTCTGCAAAATGCCAGGCGCCATCTTGACTTGTTTACAGACTCTAACATTAGTTAGAGTCTGTAAACAAGTCAAGATGGTGTCGTGGCATTTCTGTATCCTCCTCCCTTCTGCTAGTGATGGTCTAAAATTTGGGGGTCAACAGAGGTGAGGCAAAGAACCTCACCCCCCCACTGGCACCAAGGCCAAATTTGGGGGGCCAACAGAGGTGAGGCAAAGAACCTCACCCCCCACTGGTGCATAGGCCTATCCACAAGTATGGCTGTATGCTGGACCAGTAGTCAGTGATGGGTATGATCCAATTTCAGTGGTACCAACCTAAGACAGGAGGCTGACGCCTAGAGGTCAGCTCATCTGATGACGGGTAAGGACCATATGTTGTATTGGACAACCTAAGGCAGGCACGGTCCCTAAGCCACATTGCTTGTTGTTTAATTAAACAGAAGTGGGGAGATGCTGAGAGCCATAGCCAAGTAGGAATGATGCATGGCATTTTTGGTTGAAAGGTGACCCCAGCAAGCCATTGAGATGATAATGGTTATGTTAAGATGTGCATTCAGTTGGAGATTAGACCCCCGATGTCTGCCTAGGCCTGCTACTTTGGAGCTCTTGTGGGACTCCAGGAGAGTTCCCATTGGTTGGGGAAGTGCGGTAGGAGGGAATTCCAGAGGAGGGATTTCCTGTTGGTGTAGTGTGTCCCGGGAGAAGGCCTCGTGCGTGGCATTCACAGGAGTTTTGGAAATAAAGTTTGTTCCTGCTTGAGTGGCTCGTGATTTTGTGCCCAGCCAGACTGCGGCATTAAAGTTTAGTTCTTCTTAAGGCATAAGTCTTAAGGCCTAGGCTGCATCCTACCGGCAGTTCAGCCTCACCACCATTGATATTTTGAGCCAGATAATTCTTTGTCATGGGAACAGTACTGTGCATTGTAGGATGTTTAGCAACATCCCATCTCCCTGCCCACTAGAAGAATAGAAATGACAGTAGCACCCTGTCCCTATACCCCCAATTTTTGACACAAAAAGTCTCCAATGTTCCTTGGGGAGCAAACTCTCCCCCAGTTAAAGCAAGTCACAGATACAGGCCAGATTCAAAGGGGAGGCTTTTCGAGAGCATGAATACCAGGAAACATGTAAAAGACATGTATAAAAACAGTGTAAGAGACCCCCATGGCTATTATTTCCCTTGAACCTTGTTTGCCCAGGAATCAATCCCTGTTCCTGAGTTCTTATATATTGAGCCATCTTCCTCTTCCTAATAGGGCCTCATTCGAACTGTTTATCTGAATGTCCCCTTTTGTCATTAGGGGACAAACTGTGGTCTGCAGTTTTCATGTCTCTTTGTCCCTGCTCTTGGCTTCCTCTTCTGCACCACCCTGGTGGGCAGTCTCATGTGGTTCTCTCCTTTCCCCAAGCCCTGAGGTTCCCTGAACTGTCTTTAGTGCTTATTGTACACATGACCAGGCTCTGGGGACAGATAAGGCCAATTCTGCGACCTCTGATTATATCATAATCTTTCATATCCACATGCAAATACTTCCCCCCCAAAAGGCACTTGCTTTATCATCCCCCTTTCTCCTCTAACTCCTATTTTTTCTTCAAGATCAGCTCAGGGGCCTCTTTTCTAGGAAATGTTTCAGGAAAGCTTTCAGGAAAGCCCTGTTCTCCAGTCCAATACAGCAATTTCTAGAGGGCAGCGGTCATTTTCATACCTTAATGTTCCCATCACAGTGTCTATTGAATGGAACATGTTTCTTAGATCAATAAATTAATGATTTAAAAACAAAATGAAGAGTTTAAACTTTGAGGAGAAGCCAGATGTGTTGATGCATGCCTAAAATCCCGGTGGCTCAGGAGGCTGAGGCTGGCTGATACTGGCCTCAGCAACTTAATGAGACCCTGTCTAAAATAAAAAAGGGCTGAGGATGTAGCTTAGTGGTAAAGTGCTCCTGGGTTCAATCCCCAGTACCTTCCACCATCAAGAATTAAATAAATAAAACTCGAGGAGAATGCTAGGGGTATAGCTTAGTGATAGAAGAGTCCTTGCCTAGCAAACCCAAGATCCTGGTTCAATTCCCAGCACTGGAAAAATAAACAAGTGTGTGTGTGTATGTGTGTGTGATATATATATATAAAATTAATATATATTATATGTGTAATTAATATATATTAATTATATATGTGTGTAATTAATATATATTAATTATATATGTGTGTAATTTATATATATATATATATATATTAGGAGAAGCTGGATAAGCATGGGGGTGAGTTTTGTGCTTCTCTGGGGGAAGAGTCTTCTGAGCAGGAAGAGCAGGTAGTTCATAGGTTGGAGGCTGAGATTCACTGAGGCTGAAATGACTATAGTGTGTTGAGGAAGAGCAAGGAGGCTCAAATGGCTGGGAAAGGGAGGAAGGAGAAAGATTTTGGTGGATGGGTTTGAACAAGTAACACAAAAATCCATTTGATTTTGTAGGTCAAGGTAAGGCCCTGAGTTTCATTCTGAAGGAGATGAGTTTCATTTCAGCCCTGGTTTCATTCTGAAGGAGATGAGAAGTCTCTGAGGGAGGTTTTGTGCAGAATGACTTATACTGGCCAATGTTTCTAGGATTATTGTGGTTCTTGTGTTGAGAATAGACTGTGGCAGGGCCTGGGAAGAGGTAGCAAGACCAGCTAGGAAGCTATTGCAATAATCTGACAGAAGATGATGACAGTTTTCCCTGGTGGGTTAGATGAGACAAGGAGAAATATTAGGGGTGATTCCAGGGTTTGGGACCTGAGAAAGAAGAAGGGAGAGAGAGACATCTTTTGATAGAAGGATACTATTTGAGGATGGAAATCAAAAGTTTAGTATTGATGTTTGAGATCCTTGTTGTATATTCAATAAGTTGCTGAATAGACAGTTGGCTATACAAGGATAAGTTATAGGGAAGTATATAAACTGAAGATATGAATGTAGAAGTTATTAGCTCTGTTACTTAAGCTAAGAAAAACCTTCTATGATTACAAAAATAACAAAAATAGAAGTTTACTTCTCAAAATTCAGCAGTCTAAAAAAGTTCTAGATCTTTGGCAAATTGTGACAGGATATATATCTATGGAGAGTTGGGGACAGAAACCTGATTGAAGTGGTTCAACGAAGAATGGGGAAAGGGGGAATTAGAATTGGAGACTGTATAGATAATTCATTCTAGGTGTTTTGTTACAAAGGGGAGCCAAGAAATTGGATGGTTGCTTGAGGGAGATGTAAGTTCAAGATATTTTTGTTGTTTATATGAATGCTGTGTAAGTGCTCCACCACTGAGCTACACATTACATTCTACACTTGTTGATTTTGTTTATCTTTTAATAAGAAAAATTATAGAATGTTTGAATGCTGAAGGAGAGAGAAAATCATTGATGATGCAGGAAAGAAAGAGAATTTCACAAGCCCATTTTGAGTACATAGAGGACATGCCAACCAGAATGAAGGCTTGACTTGAGGTAGGAGCACGGTTGGCTCATCCATCAAAACATCAGGCCAGCCAAGTACTCAGGCAAGGATGCAGGTAGTATGATCAACCATCCTGCTTTGTCTGGGACTCAGAGTCATTCTGGATCATAAGACATTCAGTGCCAAAATTGGGATAGCCCTAAGCAAACTGGAATGGTTGGATACCCTAGAGGTGCAAAAATTTGTAGTGGAAACTTAAGAAAATTATTTTCTGATTGCTCTTTGAACATTGCCAAATAAGAAAGAGTAAAAATTCCTGAATGGTGTCAACCCATTACTAAACATGTATGTAGCCCAAAACCCACCATGATGCAAAGTAAGGGATATTTAACAAGTAAGTTGTAGTTCTTGGGCTGGGGATGTAGCTCACTGGTAGAGCACTTTGTGAGGCCTTAGGTTCAATCCCAGCACCATATACTTCCACCTCCCAAACCACAAACCTCCACAAAATAAAACAAACCCCAAACCCAAGCAAGTTGTAGTTCTTATTTAGAAGTTTAGTCTAGTGCAAGAGATAAATGAACATAACAACACACACAAGGTAAGACAACATGAGATGTATGTCACGAGTTTATTCATTGAATGCCATCTAAGTCATGTTCTGTACTTTTCAGGAACATGCTATTAACTAGAGTAAATAATATTCAATAAAAATAATAGGAAACATTTCCTGAGATTTACTGATTTTCTGCAGCTGTACATCCATTATCTCATCTTCACAACTACATATCAGGTAGGTACTCCTATTAACATCTTCACTGTAAAACTGAGGAAACAAAGGCATAGTGACTAAGCAATTTGCTCCAGGTCATATGGAAGTGGCAGAGGAGGGTCTTTGAAGTTGGGTTGATTTCACAACCCAATCTTTCAGCACTGAATTACATTACCTTCCAGAAATTGCTATAATGCATGGGAATAAACAATGAGTAGCACAAAAAAGTGGTCTACAGATTTAGAAGAAAAAGAGATAAGTTTTGTTTGAGGTAATCAAAGAAGTTACCACAAGAAAACGTTCTTAAATGAAACTTGAAGGAGGTTAGGATTTCATTAGGCAGAGATGAGAGTAGGACATGCCAGGCATAGGAATTTCAATAAGCACTATGTTCTTTTTTGTTACCTACTATCCAAGGTTTTATGACCAGGTTGGTTTTCCTTCCTCTGCGTCTACATCAATCAAGTTTTCTCTGTTCTAATGAAATACTTGAAGTTGGGTAACCTGTAAAGAAAGAGGTTTATTTAGCTCACAATTTTAGAGGCTGAAAGTTCAAGATAGGGTGGCCCCAGGAATTCCACCTCCGATGAGGTTCTTATGGCAGAAGGCATCATGGCAGGAGCATGGGTAAGAAGAAGAGATCAGATGGTGAGACAGAAAGCCAGAGAGACTGGGGAAAGGCTATCTTGATCTTTTATAACAATCCCTCTTGTGGTAACTAGCTGTGGTATCATGGGACCACTTAATTTCTGTTGAGGATGATGCCCCTAGTGATTCAATCACCTTGTGCTAGGCTTCTCTTAAAATTCCCATCACCTCTTACATGGCCATAGAAGGGACTCAGCCTCCAACCCGAACCCCTGGGGAACACAACCAGACCATATACAACCACAGCAGCCTCCAAGAAAGATATTTGGGATTTCAAGAAGGTGAATCACAGAGCGGAAAGATGACTTTGACTTTCTCATATGCTCAGCTTGTCTCTAGAGTTTTAGGATGGATGGTTGGTCTTCAATGAACAAATGAAAAAATTTATTACTTAAATATGTGTTTTACAGTATGACATGCATACAGAAAAATGTCCAAACAATAAATATTTTAGTTAAATGAACATATTTATACAACCAGTTTCCAGATTAAGAAATAGGACTTTACCAGCACCTCAGTAGCCTCTTTCATGCTGCTTTTCAATCAATAACCCCCATCCCTTGCCAAGTTAATGACTATCCTGACTTCTAAAATAAGTTTAGCTTTTCCTATTTTTGAACTTCAAAGCAGAATACTAAGTTGTATTCTTTTTTGATTCTGGCCTCTTTCTTTCAGTATAATGTTTGTGAAATGCATTCATATTGTTGGATATAGCTGTATGTTTTCCGTCTCACTGATGCTTGACATTTCAATGCATGAATATTTCAGAAAATTATATTTTTATTAAGTCAGTTTACTGGTTTTGGTTTCTGTTTTGTTTTGTTTGGTGATGATGCTGGGGATTGAAGCTAGGGCCTCATACATGCTAGGCAAGCACTTTTTCACTGAGCTACCTCCCCAGCCCATTTTATCATTGATGTGTGTTTTTAGTATATTATAATTTTGGGCAGTTAGTAATAGTGTTACATGAACATTGTTGCACATCCCTTTAAAAAGGTGCTCATTATTTTTGAGCATAACCTCCACATACAGCAAATAATAAGAAACTTGAAATGGAAATAATAGAAAAAAACCCTCCACATATATTTAAAGATGTGCCAGATTTTTTTTTCCTAGTGCTTTCATATCTTGGTGCCTTGATGGGCTTCTAGCATCATCTGGTATGTACAGGTGAGGTTGTAGGGTCAAAACAGGCACGTCTCAATGTTCTTGGGTTTGCTGTGGAGCTTCTCACTAGATCTCCAAATGTTCCATTAACTACATATTCAGTGTGTACTACTAAAATGAAAAACAAGTATTGCATGAATCCCTTTTAGCCAAAATCAAGCAAAAGCCAGCTCTAACTTCTCCCGATCAAAGCATTAAACACAGCCAATTCTCTTATTCCTAAGCAATTCCAATTGTGAAGTCCTGGTAGTTAAATAGCCATGGCCAAGGGTGTTATTTACTGCTGTGTAACACACATGGATAGTCAATATTTATTTGATGGCAGACTGACTGATTTGATTCCTAATGGCATACTAAATTATATCCTTATCACTTTTCATAGCACAAATTTTCTTTCCTTTCCCTTCCTTCCTCCCTCCCTCCCTCCCTCCCTCCCTTCCTCCCTTCCTCTCTTCCTCTCTATCTCTTGCTCTTTCTCTTTCTTTCTTACCAGGGATTGAACCCGAAGACAAGCTTCACCACTGAGCTACATTCCCACTCCTTCTGATTTTCTGTTTTGAGACAGGGTCTCACTACTTGGGATCCTCCTACTTGGGATCCTCCCACTCCCTGGTCCCTTTCTTTTATTTTATTGATCTCCCTTTGATTTTTTATAAGATCCCCCCCTTTCTTTTCCTTTGTCCTCTCTAGCTTCCACACATGAAAGAAAATATATGACTTTGATTCTTTGAGTTTGACTTAAATAGGGACCTTAAATAGGGACCTTAACACAATGTTCTCACATTTCATCCATTTTCTGCAAATGACATAATTTCATTTTCCTTTATGACTAAATATAACTCCACTGTGGTTGCCTAGGCTGGTTTCATAGTTTGGCTATTGTGAATTGTGCTGCTACAATCCTGGATATGCAAGTATCATTAGAGTATCTTGACTTTAATTCTTTAGGATAAATATCTGGGAATGGTATAGTTGGGTCATAAGGTGATTTTATGCTTAGTCTTTGAGAAACATATTGATTTTCCTCCTGGTCATACAATTTACAATCGCACCTACACTGTGAAGTGTTCCTTTTTGTCCACATCCTCTCTAGCATTTATTATGGTTCATATTCTTAATGATGTGAGATAGTGTAGTTTTGATTTGAATTTCCCTAATTGCTGATGATGGTGAATGTTTTCATATAACTGTTGACCATTTGTATTTCTTCTTTTGAAAAGTGTCTGTTTAGTTCATTAATTGGGTTTTTTATGTTGTTGTTATTTTGTTTTGTTTTTTGGAGGGTTAAATTTTTTGAGTTCTTTATGTATTCTGGATACTAATCCTCTGTCAGAAGAGTAGCTACCAAAGATTTTTCTCCTATTCTGTAGGTTCTCACTTCACATTCTTATTTCCTTTATTGTGCAGAAGCTTTTTAAATTGATGCCATCCCATTTATTAACTCTTGGCATTATTTTCTGAGCTTTAGGGGTCCTACTGAGAAATTGATTGCCTGTGCCTATATACTAGAGTGTTGCCCCTACATTTTTTCCTAGGAACTGCATTATTTCTGATCTAATTCCTAAGTCTTTGATTCATTTTGAGTTGACTTTTGTGCAGGGTATAGATAAGGGTCGAGTCTCATTCTTTGACATGTGGTTAACCAATTTTCTTAGCACCATTTGTTAAAAAAGGCTCTTTTCTTCAGTATGTTTTTGGCTCCTTTGTCAAAGACTCGATAACTGTGTATGTGTGAGTTTTTCTCTATGTGTTTTTCTATTCTGTACCATTGGTCTGTGTCTGAAATAAGCATGTTTTCTTCACCAACCTTTGTCTTTCAAATTTTAGTGAAGCCAAATGGTATATTTCATTACTGGTAACAAATCCAAGTACTGAATAAATAAACAAACAAAAAAGGAATGCAAAATTATTCCATTAATTTTATATATTAATACATGTCAAAATAATATCTTGGGTTTATTAGGTGAAATAAAATATATTATTAAATTTAATTTCTTTTTTTCTTACTTTTTTTATTGTGGCCACTAGTAGATTTTAAATTACACATTTAATATTTGTAATTTAAGCCATTAAGCATGCTTGGACCAACTGGGCTCTGTGAATCTACTTTTTCAGCTATAAATTTTCTGAAATCTAAATTCACATCAAGGATTTCTGATAAATATATCACAACCATATTGAGATGTGCTATAAGTATAAAAGACACAGAAAGACTGTATATATGTAAAAAAAAAAAAAATGAATGCACCCAGCAACTCGGGAGGTTGAGGTAGGACATTATATTTCTTTTGGATAGTACTCTTCTAGAGATCCCAAATGCAATGTTTCACTACATTTAGATAGAGTCTGTTGCCCAGAAAGCAAGGTAAGAATGTTTATTTACACAATATGTTTCCATATGGTCAGAAAAAGGGGTACATTTGAAGAAGAATGAGCATGAACTGTGGAGTCAAACCTCTGTGGGTGTGTGTCTAAACCCTGCCCCTTAAATAGGGACCTTCAGCAAAGTATTTAAGCTGAGTCAGATCGCCACTTATGTAAATTGGCGATATAAATTCTGGAGAGTGCTTCACCCAGATTCCCTGGGTCTCATTTATTGTGCACTGAACCACCTGCCTTTTGCTTGACCAGCCCAAACCTTTGGCTCTGTCTGGGAGACTGCCCTTGGGCTACTGGAGCTACTTAAGGCCACAGCCACTGAGTGACTGGTGCAGGAGTATAAAAGCCCAGCTCCCTAATTCAAATGGGGAAAAACTTCAATGTGTAAAACTCCCCTGTAGCAACCAACTCAAGCAGAGACTTCACCAGGAAATCATATCCTTAGCACCCCTTTTCTTCTTTTTTCTCTTTCTAAAGATAAGTTTCTGGGAATTCAACCTAGAACAGTTACCTACTCACACATATTCTAGGGACCAAATGAGAAGTGCCTGGAACAGAGGCAGTTCAAAACCCTACCCTTCAATATGTATCATCCAATATAATCCAGTGATTTTACTACCACATCAAGAAGATGTGAATTATCAATGATATTTTAGTCTTGGGGTGGGTTTGTGTTGAGAATATTCTCTCTCTCTCTCTCTCTCTCTCTCTCTCTCTCTCTCTCAGTTCTTTACTCCCATTTTTTCATCAGTTTACATGTAAAGAACATGGAAGAACTCATAGGTTCATGGGACCTTAGAGAATATCGAATCCACTTATGAACAACCAATGCTGTATGTTTCAATGCTTTCTGAGTAGTGTTAGACAGATGTTGAAAAAAATTAAATCCCTCTCAGAGAATAAATACTACCACTTAAGAAAATCATAAACAATTTCAGAACTTTTTCTTGAAAAATAGATTAATGACTCAAATGGGAACAAAACAGATATATGTGCCTTTTCACTAAATAAACACTTACAAATGTTGCAATTGTAGTATCTTATATATGAAAGACATCTGTTTATATTTTCGTATACCTTCACTTCATTCATTTCTATTTATATTGCATTTTTAAAACTGATACATAAGAACATAAAATTGTACATTATTAATAGGGTAATGTGATGTTTTAATACATATATACATTGTATGATACTTAAATCAGGCTAAACATACCTAATTTCCTCAGACATTTATCATTTCCTTATCTGGGTGTGATGGTGCATTCCTGTAATCCCAGCAACTCAGGAGACTGAGGTGGGAGGATTGCAAGTTTGAGGCCATCCTAAGAAATTTACCAAGACCCCATCTAGGGATAGAGATGTAGCTTGGTGGTAGAGTGCCCAGGGGTTCCATCCCCAGTACCACAAACAAAACAAAACAACAACAATAAAACATCTTTCAAAACAAAAACAAAACAAAACAAAAACCCAAAACATCATTCATTATTTCTTTTTGGTAGAAACTTTTAATATACTTTCTTCTAGATTTTTGAAATATACTTCCACCTATTCTTTTGACAAGTGTTTGTTAATACTAATACTTATCATTTTTGACATTTATCATATGCCAGGCATGATTCTTAGACATTCACAAATACTATCATTTCACCTAATCTACTCAAATACTCAGTGTAAATATTTACTCCTAGAGGGGACTTACCTTTCTTAACTGGCCAACCTCAGTTGCTCTATTGTGGCTTTTTATCACCATCTGAACATTTTATTTATTTGCCTTATGTATTTACTGTGCCTCCTAACCCCTCCCCAAGTAGATTGTGCATTTCAGAGAACAAGTACTTTTCTGTCTTGCATTCTACAGTTCCTAGAAAAGTAGCACATGGCAAGCACTTAGTAAATATTTGTTGAATGATAGAATAAATGAAAAACTTTCTGTAATGAGACCTCTGAAGCCAGAGCTGCTAATGGTTATCTCAAAGCTGGGAAGTGGCATAAGTCATATTTGAATCTCTTATCCACTATGCAATACTGTCCATCACATTATGTGTGCTACAGAATGATAACTCTTGCCTAAAAGGAAATCACTCTCCGGTAAGAGAATACATTCACTTCTAGTCGATGAACAAAAGCTAATCCCTGCTAGGCCCTGTATTAAGCACTAGGGACACAGATGTAAGCAATAAAAGCAGAGCCCAGGCCTTTGTGGAGTTTTTGGTCTGGACTCAAGTAGAGAAGACAGACATTATAGATAATAAAAGAGATGAGATACATTTTGAAAGGAATGTACTGGGATAGAAAAGAATGGCAAAGTAACCTGACCAAATCGAAGGGGTCAGGGAAAGCTTCTCTGTGGGAAGGGAATGTAATCTGTTTAAGAAACAGAGAAGTACAATGTAAAGGTCACGTAGAGGTGAGAACAATAATAGCAGGGGGTGAATACAGAATGGTCTCAAGGGTGATATATGTAACTAATGATCACACATGGTAAAAAGTGATGTGCCCTAACAGGTTGATTACAGGCTATGAGAGGTCAGATTCCCACATACAGAAAGTTTCATGAAATCATCATAATGACACTTATACTTGGAGGGCTAAAAGAATACAAATACATTGAGATAAGCAAAGAGCATAGTTTGTTTCTTTCTTATTTTCTTCATTGAGTAGGCAATGCATTTCCTGTGGTTATATACATATATATATATATATATATATATATATATATATATATATATATATATATATAAATACATAAACTATAAAATATCTCCCCTACACTCCTGTTTCTCATCCATCTTCCTTGGGCATCACACCACCATATATAATCTTTTATTAGTTTTATGTATGTCCATTCAGAATTACTTTATATGAATATAAGCAAATATTCCCCCAGCCTTTTACTGTACCTTTTTGGATATTGCATACAACATTGTAAACTTTACTTAACAAATCATCTTTGAAATCTTTCCATATCAGCACATAAAATCCTTCCTTATTTTTAACAACTGCCCAGTGCTCATGTGAATGTATCATAATTTATTTAACCAGTCTTTTATTGATGAGCTTTTGGGATGTTTCCAGGCTTTGACTATCAAATACTTTTGTAGATATGGCCTCTTATAACTGTGCAAATATATTCATAGTTTTAAAAGCTGTTGCCAAATTACCCTCAATGGGGTTATATGAAAATGCTTCCAAGTGGTTAGCTTTAACTACAAAACTAACCATAAACCCAGAGAAGCAAATAAAATGAATTATGTTTTTAATGACACTACTAATGTACTTGCTCATTTTCCAATAAAATACTGGATATGACTAAAAGTTAGAAATGGAAAGCTGTGTTGTATGTTAGATCAGATTCAGATCCAAATTTAGGAGGCCTTCTTTAAGGAAAACAAAAAGCACAAAATTACCAAATACAAAATCAGTATTACAGTATGTTGGAAGGGACTCATACCAAAAAAAAAAAAAAAAAAAAAGGATCCTAAAGTATAAGCTTCATTACCTTTGTGGCAAATCTTCTCTGTGTAGGACATACATGCATACGTGTGGAGGAGAGGAAATTACCTGTCTTTTTCCTTCAAGAGAAATCATGTTCAAAAAATGTGGACTGTTTCCCATCAGTGAGCCACATCCACAGCCTTAGAGCTTGTAGGACCATGATGTACATACTATTCCCTGTATCTCCCCAAATGGATTCATTCTACTTATGTAACATCTTTCATCTTAGAAACTTCAAACACCTTACAGATACTTCTTGTTAGCATTAGCAATATGATCAAGATTTAGAGGAAACTGGAACACTCTAAAGATAATTCCCTAGGAAGAGTTCAAAGGGCATCCATCAAACTCATCTATTTTGATAATATACATAAAAGTTCCAGCTGGCAAGCAGTTACTACTGAGAAATGACTTCCTTATACTAAGTTTGAAAGAGATAAGCTGACAAATTGTGTCCAATGACTTGAAGTTAATGATCTCTCTCTGTCATAGACAGCAGCAGCTTGTTTGCCTATTCCCAGATTCTGCTGCCACCCTGAAGGCTGTCACCATTATGATACCTCTAGGGAGAGAAGAAGCCAGCTGATGAGGATACAAGTATAGTTGAAAATAGAAGAGAAAACATAAGCAGAACAGAGAGGAATTCAGAACTGGGCTTAAGAGACAACACAATGTTCTGTCTAATGTCAGTTAAAAACAAAGAGAATGTAAAGTCCAAAGAAAATGGAACATGGAACAGAACTTCAGAAATATGGGGTACCTGCCAAACAAGATTAGAATTTCAGTGGAAGTGACTACATTTAACAGGAAAGACTTACATCTGACATTTAAAACACAGGCATTATTCAATTAAGTGAGATTTTGAAGGAGTCCCTATCTAGCCACCTGCATCATAAATTTTAGAGGATCTAGGACTTAGTTTAAGTCATGTTGATTTTCAGTTAAATTTGCCCCATAAACTAAAATTTACACTCATTATCAGTGTCCAAATGTCCTTGGTTGAGATTTCAAGTTCATGGTGAACAGATTTGGGAACTTCTTGCTAGGAAGCATTGCTATCGTTCTTTCTTTTTCCTTTTAGGTTGTTTAAGGATGACTCACCAGGTTAGGAGGTGAAGGTCATTGATGTCAAAATACAACATCATCAATTTACAACCATAACCTGCCATGTAAGAAATATCACTTTTTGTCCTTTCCGATTTTGTTATTTAAATAAATGTGTATAGGATCTTAATAGTATTATTGGTTTCTTAAAAGTTATTCTAATCCCATCGTGTCTCAGTAGGTGGTGGAAATTCAATTTGTCATTATTGGGGTTTCCTCTCCCTGTGATCACATAGGAATCAATGGAGGTCACAATCTTTCCTATAATTCGAGGTTCTTAAAAATTAATAGAATACCTTTTAAGACGTTCTTGCTTTCTGATCCTTTACAAACCATCTCCAAGACAAGAAACAAAATTAAGCTATCTGCTTAAGATCAAAACTTATCGAGAGAACCAATACAAGTTAGTATCTTAATCAATTACTTTGCCACACCTATCAGACTAACAAAGTAAGGATTGTAGTGAGACACTATGGGAATGACAGCTGATTAACTAGGATGACTTCTGAGTCCTGTGCCAACCTGCATAAATGAACTCATTTGGTGTGGTTCTGCCTCCACTAGGCAAGTTTTCTGATGCATGTATGACATAGGGAGGCTTCCCTACATATAAGCACAAGAAGCTTGTGTTTGGACGAAGGTGTGGAAATGGGAGGGTTCTGAGGAAGGAAAGGAGAGTGAGGATGACTAACTTCTAATCCTGAACTTGATCTCTTCTCAGACCTTTGCTACTTATGTTTTTATGCTTTGACCACCAGTCTTTATGCTTAAGAAAGTTGGCGCTTTTATTTGAAAATCATATATATATATAATTTTAATTTTATAATATGAGATATATATATATATATATATATATATATCCAAATATATGTATTTGGGTTAAAAATTTTGTTTTAACATTCACTTTTTTGAAAAAGTAAGTATATCAGGATGAAGGACCAGAACCAGGAATAGAACCAATAGAAATTATATAATTATAAGAGGGGATTTGTTTTATAATTATCAGAGGGGATTTATTATAGAATTATAAGAGGCTGGATGGTCCCAAGATGGCCATCTGCAGGTTGGAGAGCCAGAAAAACTGGGAACTGCTTAATCTAACAAGCTGAAAGCCTCAGAACAAGCAGTCCCAGTCCAAGACTGAAGGCCTGGAAGCCATCTTGAGAACTGCTGTACAAGTTTGCATTCAAAGGCTGAAGAGTCTAGGGTCTAATGTGCATGGGCAATGGCAACTGCAAAAAAATGCACTTGATCAACAAGAGTTCAAGTATGGGTGTGTTGCAAGATTCCCCCTTCTTCCTTTTTCTCCTTCCAGGTCCTCAGCCTATTGGGTGGTGCTGCCCACATTCAGGGAAGCCTTTTCCACTCAGCTTACTGAACCACATGTCCATAATCTCTGGAAACACTCTCACAGACACAACTAGAAGTGTGCTTTACCAATTTTCTAGGTGTCTCTCAATTCAGTCAAGTTTCCAACCAAGATTAACCATAGCAGAAACCATTTACATGGTTAATTGCAGAATTGATTGTTTAGCAGATGACTGGCAACAGCCTAAATATCATCAAGAGCAGTCTAATTAAAATAATTTATAATTGGGCACTTTGGCACATACATGCCTGAAATTGCAGAGACTGAGGAGGCTGAGGCAGGAGGATCACAAGTGTAAGGCCAGCCTGGGAAATTTAGGAAGAACCCTGTCTCAAAGTAAAACATAAAAAGTGCTGGGGAAATATCTCAGTACTGGAGCACCCTGGGTTATATTTCTAGTACCAAAAAAAAAAGTTTTATTCATATAATACCTGCATGTTTCTTGTTATGTTAATTCCAAATATTATATTATTTTAGGTTGCTTTTGTGTTGTCTTCCATTTTATATTTTAACTGTTGTCCACTTATACGTTTTATTTTATGTTTATAATTTTTTACCCTTTTGCTTTTCTCTTGATTTTTAAACATTTTCCCAATGTTCAACTCCAAGTACGTTTAACAAACCTTACTTTCTTGGCCTATATTTCTCTTTTTTAAAAAAAAAATTTTAGTTATAGATGAACACAATATCTTCATTTTGTTTAATTTTATGTGATGCTGAGGATCAAACCCAGTGCCTCACGTGTACAAGGCAAGTACTCTGCCACTGAGCCACAACCCCAGCCTTGCTGGCCCATATTTCTCTTTATGATGCACAACTCTTTGTTCTGAGGGTTTTGGTGCCATGATTGCTATAAGCTGCAGTACATTCAGGGATTCTTACAATAAGATATGTTTCCCAGTGTTCATAAAATAATTATAATTCAGGGATTTATAATAAGGGCATTACCTGACTATAGCTCAATCAAAACTACAAGATCATTTCACAGAAACCATCCCATTCATTACTGCAACACCGCTAGTATATATCTTTTACAGATGTTTAATTTGTCAGCTGAACTATAGGTTTCTTCGGTGCTGGCAACCTACTAAACCTCACATTTTGCGGGGCTCGTTTAGCATCTATGAGCCCATCTATCAGTAAGGTCTTCCTGCACAGCCATCTGAACTGCTTGCTCTTATACAGAAATACAATCTTAATGCAATACAATTATAATAAATGTTTTCACTTTCTGTTTTACTTGAAGGAGTCATAATTGGCCAAAAGGGACAAATATTATCAGATCCATTATATAATTGTTACTGCATGGAGCAGTAAGTAGGTGGCTTTTACATGAGACAACATTATATAGTTATTTTACAAAAGATCTGGACTCATAAGGTCATTCAATCAAAATCCAAATACTAGTGACCAAGTATCATATCTTTTCAATAAAAGCCTTATATTTTCATAATAGTCTACAATCATTGCTCCCAGATTACAGCAAAAAACATTTTTCAAAGTCAGGTTTCCATTATATAGGGGGAAATTATAAGGTTTGTGGCTCTTCCTAGACCAAACTTCTCTCGTTATGCCTATTTTCCAGTTATTTCAGGTTTTATTGGCAGCTTCATCAGAGCCCATCAGGGAGAAATGGAAATCATGAGTTTTGGAGAATTGGTTAAAGAATTACAGTGTTGGAGCTCATCTAAACCAACCTCTTCATTTCACAGGTTGAGAAACCAAGGAAGTGCCTAGCATTGTGGCACGCACCTGTAATTCTAGCTACTCTGGAGGCTAAGGCAGGAGGATCACAAATTTGAGGCCAGCCTGGACAACTTAGTGAGACCCTGTCATAAAAAGGGCTGGGGATGTAGGTCAGAGGTAAAGCCCTTTATGTTTTATTTCCACCACCACCACCACCACCACACACACACACAAAAAAAAAAAAAAAAAAAAGAAAAAAGAAAGCAAATGAATCCAAGAAACCAAGGAAGAAAATTGTTAAAGAAAATGATGACTTGCCCAATATCATGCAATGATTCCCAAGACAGCCAGGACTAGAGGATTATTGTTCAGCTTTCCAGTTCATCATTCTTTCTGCCACACCATGATGCATGTTCTCAGGCCTGCATGAAAAAACACACACCAATAAGTATTATTGACAGTGATGACTAAAGTAAAATTTCAGACAATATATGTAACATTTTCCAGAGTATTCTTTTTCCTTTGGGAAATCTTGTTCAATCCCTTGGCTGTCATCATTACCTGTTGAATCAATGATTTAAATTAGTGTAGCAAGCCCTAACTCCTTTGTACACCACGGCCTGAACTAAAGCTCTACCCACTTAATTCACAACCACTCTAACACAATCTTGTGAAGAGAGTTTATTTTTAATTTGCACCACATCTGTTCTTTCTGTATTACTTATTTTGTTTCTTGGCTCAGAAATCACTTAGTTGTCTGAGTCCTCATCTTACCCTTCATATCCAATTCATTATCAATTTCTGTGGCTTCATTCCCTAGGTATTTCTCATGTATTTTCTCACCAATACATCTCTCAGACAAATCTTTAGTCAGACAAATTTTATTGTACATTTATTAAGATGTTCTTTGTCTCTATTTACACATATCATGGTATTTTCTCACAAGGACTCTCTGTATTTGTCTTTTTCCTCTTCAAGCTGTTTTCCACACTATCTTTTTTTCTAAAGGATAAATATTGCCTTGCAATGCTCTTTTTCTTTTTTTGGGGGGTGGGTGGGTATCAGGGATTGAACTCAGGATCACCCAACAACTGAACCTCACCCCAGCCCTATTTTGTATTTTATTTAGAGACAGGGTCTCACTGAGTTGCTTAGCTCCTCACTGTTGCTAAGGCTGGCTTTGAACTTGCAATCCTCCTGCCTCAGCCTCTTGAGCCACTGGGATTACAAGTGTGCATCACCATGCCCAGTTTTGCAATGCTCTTTTCTGAGATATTTTGTTGTCTTCTTCACATCCCTTAAATCAAGCCCATATAGCACAACTACTTAGTGTCTTTCATGATCTGTCTCCTGGTAGCCTAACTTCATCTAAAACCATAGCTTTTCAGTGTTAGGTTCCATGAACACAAAAGTACTTATAGTTCTTTGAATTTATTAAGCTAGCTTCTTCCCTGTGTTTTCACACGTGCAACTCCCTTCATCTAAAATACTGTCCTCTGCTTACTTTCCCCACATGTTATCCACTGTTATTCTCAGATTCATCCTGCAAGGTCCAGTATAAAGAGGCCGAGGGGAGTGCAGCTCAGTGGAGGAGTGCTTGCTTACCATGCACAAAGGGTGGTTCAATCCCCAGCACCAAAAGAAGAATAAGGAGAAGAAGAAAAAGAAAAATTCATAGAAGTATTAATCCCTCAGTGAAGTTTATAGGTTGAATTTAGTTTTTGATCCCTACAATATGCCTTGTAAGTATTTATATTGTTAATATATCACATCAAATTATGTCATTTACTTGACACTGCAGTATTTGTCTTTGCCTGGCAAAGTACCTGAATGAATAGTGGGACAAATAAATGGCCATATATAACAATACAGAGAAACATTTATTTTATGATCAGATGGAACCTGGTATACTTACAACATCCTGAAAATAATACTGTTTGGTCCATGTTGCTCAGAATGGACTCATTGCCCAAGCTATAGAATTAAAGTGTTTTGAATTTATAGAATTTTAATAACTATAATTTAGAATGATTATGATTCATTACCTTACCCTTTCATTGAATCATGAGTTTGTTTCCTCACTATGAAATCACTGTTCATAATTCTCACCAGATGACAAAAAAGTCATTTCAGTACAACATGCAGATCAGGGAAACAGCATACATTTTATCTCTTTTTCAGTTGGTATTTAATGGAGTGTTTCATATATCTTTAGCAGCATTGGCTAGCAGCTATATCTCTACCAATCTTTAGTCAGACAAATTTTATTGTACATTTATTAAGATGTTCTGGACTTCTGGGTTTTAATAACATAAATGGATGAGGCTATTACATATGTACTCATAGATCAGATACACAGGGTTAAAACTGATGTTTACTAAATTAAACGGGGACATTTAGCAAATTGTAAAACTAGCCTAGGAACTGGCCAATGTTTCATCTCAGGACTTCTCATTCATTTGTACCAAAGTAAACACTGCAGAGAAGAATGATTGTATCCCTGGGGAATCTAGATGCTCACCTCCTAAAAAGGTAAAGTTTATTTGATTTACTAATTATGCCTAGATTTTGCATTTCACTCCATTGCATATATTTTTAATTTTTTGGGGGGGAAGGTGTGTTGGGGGGTGGGGGTGGTGCTGGGAATCAAACTCAGGGCCTTGCATGTGCTAGGCAAACAACCTACCACTGAGCTACACCCCCTGTTTCAAATAACTTAATTTTAAATAATGTTTCTATATAGTCTAGAAACATGTGCCAGGAATAAATTATAGCTTCTAGCATTTCCCTTCATTTTGCCATATGTGCCAGGGATTATGAGTTACCACATTTGATAAGCAAGGGATGGTATAAAGACTATAAAGAGTACTGAGCTCCACTGCAAAGACTTGGGTCCCACCCTGGGTATGCCGATTACTAGTTTTTGATCTTAAGCAAGTCACTTAATTTCAGAGTTTTATTTTACTTTTTTAACGAGAATAATAACTCTGCCTTACCTCTCAGATCGAATGAAAATTGCTCAGAGACATGAAGAGTTAATCTTGGAAAATGCGCAGGAAAAGGGAGTTCAGACAGCCAGAACCACAGACAAATGCACCATATTGAACCACTGCATCAAAGACATCGCTGCTGCCACCACAGCCCTGGGTGTCTTACCATGGGCTGTCTGCCATCATTGCTGGCCCCAGACCATTGTTGTTGCCATCAGCAGTGCCAAAATGAATTATCATCTAAGTCTTAGCTCCAGTGACAAGGAAGGCTAGAAATGTACATATTGGACCTTTTGGTCTCTTACAGTAGTAGATTGGCCGATGATTCCCCAAAGGAGTCATTCCCTCAGATACAAAAGGGAATTAAGATGCTAGGCCCTCGGTGGCTCTTTTTTTTTTTTTTTTTTTTTTTACCTTCATAGCTGTTCTTTTATTTATTTTTTTTTATTGGTTGTTCACAACATTACAAAGCTCTTAACATATTTCATACATTAGATTGAAGTGGGTTATGAACCCCCAATTTTACCCCAAATGCAGATTGCAGAATCATGTCGGTTACACATCCACAATTTTACATAATGCCCTATTAGTAATTGTTGTATTCTGCTACCTTTCCTATCCCCTACTATCCCCCCTCCACTCCCCTCCCATCTTCTCTCTCTACCCCATCTACTGTAATTCATTTCTCTCCTTGTTTATTTTCCCATTCCCCTCACAACCTCTTATATGTAATTTTGTATAGCAATGAGGGTTCGGTGGCTCTTTTTGAGGTCTTGCCACAGCCTCCTAATAGGTACTACTGTCTCCAGCTCTGATTCCTTCCAACTCACTCTACCTGCTGACATCAAAGGAAAACCAATTCTGCCACAGCTCTCTTTAAAGCCTGAAATGATTCCCTCCCTTCACTGCCTAGATAAATGCAAACTCATTAGAAAAGCCCACTCCTTCCAGTCATACTCTATGCATTTGCTTCCCATGGTCGACTTTACAGGAAGTAAGAAAATAGTTTATTCTGAGTCAAATATAAGTGATTTTAGCCCAGGAACCCTGAAGGACATGTTCCGCCATGGAACCATAGGTTACATGAACCTTCATAGTCACAGCAAGGAAGAAAGTCACAAATCAAAACGTTCACCTACGATATTGGTGGGAGGATCAGGTAGGGGGGCTACAGCAAGGCAGGGACCTGACTTCTGTAGGTTTCAGATGTTACGGCATTCTTAGGTTGGTGGAGCCTAGAAGTTTGCCAAGCTGAGTGATACATTCTAGGAGGGTTATCCTATTAGTTATAAGAATGTTAGGTCAGGTATAAAAGTTAAAGTCATTGACTATTTAAAGGGCCTAAGCTAGTCTGAGATAATTTTGGCTTTCCACCTACAACAGTTCATCTCTCCACAATCAGGATGTTCTAGTCAGGCAAGGTCAAGCAGTCTTCAGGATCTGCAGGATCTTTAATATAGATGCCACTTCTTCGAGAAACTTCAGCTCATACTATCCCCCACTGAACACTTCTGCCCGGTTGAAATACTAGTTTTCCAAGTGGTTCATGCTTTTTAGTCCCTTATAAAAAGGGGAACTATGAAAGAACTGAACAAAAGATTAGCATACTTTTCTTTCTTCAGACAAGGCCAACATCATGGGATCTTCCAGACAGGGATTAAAAAAAAAAAAAAAAAGGAAGGACCCTTCCTAGGTTAAGGCTGAGGCTATGAGAGAGAAGAAAGAGGAACTCAGTGGCATGCTGATGTGGATGGGGGCATGGCCAGTCTGTGGTCAGTGAAGTGGACCACTGAGCCTTCCCAGGGTGGCAGAGAGCAGCATATAGCCAAAGAAGCAAACTCACACTTTTATTCCTTTTTCCTGCACTAACATAATTCGAGGATGTTTGTTTGGCCCATGGAGGGGAAGAGAAAGCTCCTTAGACAAATGCAATGGAGTATTTTTCCTGATGACCAATGTGATCTCAGGCCAAATCACACTTAATTTAGAGAGAACTGTACGCATGTGGATTCAAAATCAATCACACCCACGGCAGTACATACAATGTTCTTTCTCCACTTGTAGTAACAACCCTTTCCTTTGGTGACTGCCAAATGACTACTGCTCAGCTTTCAAGACTGGCTCCCATATGCAAATAAAGAAAACTGAAGAAGAAGCATTCAGAGTAAACTAAGATTCGTTATATTTGGACAAGGAGGGTAGGGGTGGATACGGAGGACTTTTTACATTCCACCTTTCTCAACTAATTTGATTTTTTTCTCAATACTAGTGCATAATTTTTATAATTGGATTTTCAAAGGTTAGGGAAATGATAGTATCTCCTTCTTTGCAATTTTCCTTTAAAAATGATCTAAAATGTCTTATAAGGAGGGCATAAAAACCTTGTGGGAAATGAAAAAAAAATACCTTAAGCAGTTTTAAAAAAAACTGTTATAATCTTAAACATCATTGATAGCTATTATTTCAGTTAAAATGTACTTACCCAGTAGGGCATGGTGGTGCAGGCCTGTAATCCTAGCAGCTCAGGAGGCTAAATCAGGAGGATCATGAGTTCAAAGCCAGTCTCAGCAACAGTGAGGTGCTTAGCAAATCAGTGAGACCCTGTCTCTAAATAAAATACAAAATAGGGCTGGGAATGTGGCTCAGCGGTTGAGTGCCCCGAGTTCAATCCCTAGTACTAAAAAAAAAAAAAATACTTAAACATATATCGAAGGATAAGATACATATAAAAGAGTGTTGTATGTTCTTAGGTATGCCAACAATGCTCTTATCCATCGCAATTGGGTCATTAACCTACTCTAGTTTTTCTGCTTTGGCCTCTTCCGTGTTTCCCGATGATGGGCAGTGCCCAGGCTTCCCAACTGGCTATGTCAGGTGTCCTGCCACCCTTCCTCTTCACTAGATTTCATACCACACTCTCCTTTTCGAATGCACATCAAGCATACTTTATCATTTGATTTCTGCTATACTCCTCCAGGAGCAAGGCATTTATTACCTCTTTAGTGAGCACAATTTAATCCTGGTGTTCTGATCATGAACACAGCTTTCTCTGTTTCCACTGTGCTGCCTTTTTGCCTGTTGTTGTTGCAGTGCTGGGGATCAAACCCAGCGACTCACATGTGCTGGGTCATTAATCAACTTTTTGTTGCTGTCACCAAAATACCTGACACAAACAACTTGGAAGAGGAGAGGTTTATTTTGGCTCATGGGTTCTTGGTTGGCTGATTCTATTACTCTGGGCCTGAGGTTATGTAGAACATCATGAGGAAAGGACATTGTGGAAGAAAGCTGCTCAGCTCCTGGCCTGAGAGAAGATAAATTCTTCCAGGGAACGCTCACAGTGATTACTAACTAATGAGGTCCCACCTCCAATTCAGCTATCAATGGATTAATCCATCAGAGGTCAGAGACTTCGTGATCCAGTCATCGCCTAAAAGCTTTACTTCTCAACTTTGCTGTATTGGGAACCATACTTTCAGTACGTGAGCTTTTGGAGGATTCCAGATCTACCACTGAGCTACATCCCCAGTCCTATCTCATCAGTTGTATTGACAGATAGGAGAAAAATTCTAAGATGTCCTAAATTTGATTGTACAAGGTCAAGAGAGATGAGGTTACTCAGTGGCAAGTTATAGACCTAAAAACAAATAAACAAACAAACAAAAACCCCAAATTTGTTTTACATTCTTTTATGTGTGATTGTAACTGGGGTTCACTTGATGCTTTGATTATATCCTTTGTGGCTTTGAAACTTACAAGTTTTTTTTTTCTTTGTCCCAATCTTCTTTCTAAACTTCTCCTCCCTGATCTTCTTTTCCCTAAACTTCTCCCTAATTTTCTTTTCCCTGAGCTTTTCCTTCCTGATCTCTCCTCTAATCTCATTTTCTCTGAATCCCCTCTATAAAAGCTCCCTGATCCTGCAGATAGGCAGAATCACAGCCTTTGGGACAGGAGTCGCCTGTGTTTCTCCTTTGCTAGCAAAGCAATAATTTTCCATGTCTTCATTATTGGACTGGCATTGGGGACAAGGACTGAGCTTTCGGCAACATGATCAAACCTTACCTCAAATCCTTTCATTACTCTCTATGTGCCACCATGACCTGCTTACAGCCCCAACAAACCCAGAGGAAAGAATTACTTCCCTTCTGGGCTGTCCTCCTATCTAGAAGCTTTCCCTGCTTCCAGTAATCCTACCTCTTTTACCTATAGGCAATGCAAGTTCAATGTAAACAATTTATGGCTTCCTTTCCTGAATTTTCATTCTAATGGCCTTTTAACTCCAGCAGACATTTTCCCAACTGCTGCCTATCCTTACTGCTAGGAGTATAGGTTTAATGTGTTAAATCAAAATTCTAGAGACCATTTTTTTTTTCCTGGCTAATATTGTAATGACTCAGTAAACTCTTTTATTTCAGAGATTTATCCCATGGGCCCTAGAATTTTAATTTAACACGTTAAACCTATAATCCTATAACAGTGGTCTACTTTATGTTTTGAATATAACCCTTGCTGCTCTGCCATTGCAACTTATTTTTAAAATGGTCGTGTTTCTTTCTCTTTCTCTCTCCCTGGCCCTCTCTAATCTCTCCCCCATCACTAATCTCAAGGGAAACAGGATAATCTTTCTTCCCCATCCTAGGCAGAGTTATCTGTCCTTGAGTACACACACACCATAGGAATGAAGTAATCCAGACGTTGAGGATGACACCAGAAGGTCACAGAAATGACTATCTCCAAAATTAACAAGTGAATTACAACTCCAGACAGAGAACATGTGGAAGGTACCCTTCGAATAACCTCTTTAAAAGCCTTCTGTTCCTGCTAATGGGCAGAATCACAGCCTCCGGGACAGGAGTCTCCTGTGTTTCTCCTTTGTTAGCAAAGCAAAAAACCTTCTTTTTTCCTTTTTCTCAAAACTGTGTCCTCATTATTGGATTGGTATTGGGGACGAAGATTGAGTTTAGGCAACATTCCTAACTCACAATCCATGCACTCCATTTTCTGTACTCTTCTAATGATATTACTATCTGGTTCTTCACTAATATTATTTCTCAATACTTTACTCTTCTTCCATAGCATGAAAAATGGAGTACATATATGTAATAGGGACTCCCTTGAAATTGTTTTTTGCCCCTCTTTTTTTGCTTCTATCCCTCTCTAATCCTTTGTCTGAAGAGAATTCTCACCTAGATGGTTCTATAATAGGTAGTATTTCTTTTCTTTTTTCTTTTTTTTTTTTTTTGTCAACTAACACAAAGTATGTAAGTTAACTTTCAGAAGAAAAGTATGTGTGTCTGAAACACGGGAGTTGTCCCCAGGAGGTGAAGGTAATTGCAATGTCCTGAAGAAGACACATTGCCAACTAGGCAAGGATCCACCAACCTAGCAGCCTCGCGGCCTTCTTTCCCTCCCCCATAAAAGCCCTCCATAGTCCTGAGCCCAAGAAGATAGAGCTTTGAGAAACTAGCCCCTCTATCTTCTTCAGGGCCTGTCTTGAATAAACCTGATATATTCCCACCAATTCTTGTCTCCTGGATATCTGACTATTGGTACATGAGTAGCAAGAACCCAAGAGTTTGATTCTGGTAACTCTATTCAATTTGTGTGTGTGTATGTGTGTGTGGGTGTGTGTTCAGTTCCTTAACCAGCTCGGTGAAGTTGTTAAATCAAGGGATGCTAGACACTAAGGGATGAAATTAAAGGGTTTATTGAATCATACAGATGCTACCCAGAAAAATAAAGGACCAGATCCTGAAACAAGTTTCTATAACTTCCAGCAGCCAAGCTGGGCAGCAGTTGGAAAGCAGAACCAGAGCTAAGAGCACTTTTTCTAAACTTTGGAGAAGGAAAGCACTGTAACCTACATTGTCTATAAATAAGGAGACAGGATAATGTGGAGTGGAGAAAGCTGAGGGAGAAAAGGGCAATCTATATAGAGTAGTAAGTCCTCCTTCCTCCAGAAGGATTCATAGGAATTAATTGTTCTGAAAGTTTACATACACACTGGGTGGGGTGGCTCTGTAGCATGATGGGATGGGATTTGAGTCCAGGTTTCAAGAAAAACAGGTCTTCATGTTGGTTTCCCCATAGCTGTTATTTTGTCTCTGAACCTCTGCACCCTCCACCCTCTGGTCTTTGCTATTAAACTTTTTTTTTTTTTAGTTGTAGTTGGACACAATACCTTTATTTATTTATTTTTATGTGGTGCTGAGGATTGAACTCAGCTCCTTGCACGTGCTAGGCGAGCCCTCTACCGCTGAGCCCCAGCCCCAGCCCAGAACTTTTTCTTTATCAAGGACAAGGACTAGGTCTCCACTGTCCCCTCTATGTTCACTGAATGCTTGCCACATCATAGCTATGCAATAAATATTTATTGAATGACTAAATGAATGAACAATTACTTTATTAGACTTCTCTGGCTTGCAGATCTCTCTTTTAAACTAGCTTAAACAGAGAAGGAATTTGATTGACTCAAGTGTTACATAAAAATTATAGAAGTTCATTATTTTTATCTAATTTTATTTTACCTAGGCCTCAACAGACTAGGTTACAAGTCAAAATGGAGTCACTCTGCTAAAGTTTTATGTCACCAAGTTGAAGCTAAGCTGTTTATCTGAACTTCCAAGAAGCTGGGATTAGGGAGATAACAACCAAATTTTCCAAACAGCCAGTTTCAACTGGCATGATAATGAAGTTCCCTCTGCCTTACTTTTTGCACAAAAAGGGTAACCTGAAGTAACCTGATGGTGACTAATGAGTTGTTTTCCCATCATTCTGTCTGTGTGTCCCTGCCTTACAAGGAAAGTGACATTGAAATAACTAATTCATTTCATTTTTTCTTCTTTTGTTTCTGCTTTTTTTCAGCATTTCTCTGTCTTTAAAGCTGACCTCTTCTTCTCAGCCCACGGGAATATTTATTCTATTTTGTGGAATGAAGTGTTGCCCAATTCTAGAATTGAAAACAAAGCCAATTAAGCTCATTAAATGAAATTGTTGTAATTTTGTCCTTTGACATAAGTGTCTAGGAAGTTCAGGAATCAGCTGCCTTCAATCATGGCTCCACTAAGGTTAGATTAAGCTGCTTTCCTTCCTCCCCCTTCTACTCTTCTTCCCCTTTCCCCTGACCCCTTCCTTTCTATTGTCATCTTCTCTTCCTCCTCCTCCTCCTCCTCTCTGTCATTCTGTCCTGCAGCTGGGCCTCCTCCTCTTCCTCCATGCATGACAAAGATGGCAGCTGGTAGCTCTGGGATCTCCTATTTTAGTTTAGCATCTCAGGAGAAAGAAAGATTATCTAGCTCCACTTCAGTATTTCAGTTTCAGGAAGGGAGAATTGTAGAATTGGCCATATCTATGTCCTATGTTACCAGTGTGATTGGAGAAGGGGTGGGGTATCTTGATTGGCAGTCTCCTCTAAGACCATGTGGAAGTGGGAATAGTGGTTTCCCAAAGGAAGAAATGCTGGGCAGATTCAAACAACATATGTCTTCCATAAATATTTTCCAAGAGAATTTTATTAAGAAGTAATGGAGAACCTGCTTTTAATAGGAAGTAACTTCCTGTCTCTTGAATGGAAGCTCCTTAGATGGAGCTACATTATGACCTTTTGGACTGTGTGACTTAGATCATAAACTTTTAAAAGATGGACTGCACTTTATTCTTTGAGTCAAAGGTATTAGTAAGTCAAGTACAGTAATAAAAGAGAAGCCCACCCACAACCTGACGCATTGATCTATTCAACAAAGCAAATGACTGAAAAGCAATTTATTGTTTATTTTGGCTTCCAGTCAAATAAGAGCTCTGGAAATCTGTTTGCAGATTAACTGTTTCGATGTTGGAGAGGAAATGTGCTGCTCAGTATAACTACCACAGGATGTAGATCCCCATTTCATGGAGAAAAAGCTGTAGGCAATATGCTCATTTTCCTGTGCATATGGAAAAATATAGACTGTCCTTCATTCACATGATCGCAAAGGCATTGGAAGTAGTGATGTTTTTGTAGCCTCAGATCTTAGAGGGGAAAGTGGATTTTCAGTTTTGAGCATGTTTTAATTTTCCCAATTCCCAAAGTTTGAAAGCTATATGAAAATGAAGTGACAATCAGAATTAAAAACCAAACAAAAAAAATCTCTTTCTTTATCTATTGCTACCTCAAGTTACTTTACTTTTGTATCTTTTTCATATTGGCATGAAATGCCTGAGAATACAACAGTTAGTATAAACTGATGAGTGAGGATGAATGTGACAAACGTTCTACTCAGATGATCAATACTGTAGGATCAGAGACTTATCTGCTTCAGGAAAACAACACAGAAAGTATTAAGCAGGGGCTGTGGCTCAGTGGTAGAGTGTTTGCCTAGCCCTGGGTTGAACCTCAGCACTGCAAAAACAAACAAACAAAAATCTAAACCCAAACCCAAACAAACAAACAAAACAATAAAAAATAGACCCAAACATGGGGGAGGCAGTTTTTTAATTTTATAAACTGGAACTTAAGGAAAAGGAAGAGTGAAATTTTCTCTTTCTTCAAGTTATAAATATATATGATTAGTAAGAAAAACACTGAAGGAAATGAAAACAGTCTCACATCCTGTACTTCCTGACATCCTCTTTTGATTTTGTGAAGTTTCCTGTCATTATTTTTCAGTGTATTTATTTTTAAAGAAGTTTCTTCAGCAAGAAAAGAGACAAGCACTCTGAACCCACGGACACACACACACACACACACACACACACACACACACACACACCAGAGATTTATAAACTTGTTTTGCAGCATTATTTCATATTTTGTGCACAATGGCTTATGACATACATCTCTAGGTGGACACATGGGTCTGGGAAGCAGTGGAGACATGTTCCCATACTAAATAGAAAGCAGGAAGTGTCAAGTCTTAGATCTCTGCATTTATTCACAATGAAGGAGCAATGATATAAAGATATCAGTATCATCATTAGTTTTTGATAATAGCTACCATTTATTGAGCTGAGTGTTTTTCTTGTTGTTGTTATTTTGTTTTGTACCAGGGATTGAACTCAGGGACACTCAACCACTGAGCCACCTCCCCAGCCCTTTTTAATATTTTATTAGAGAGAGAGTCTCACTGAGTTGCTGAGCCTGGCTTTGAATCCACAATCCTCCTGTCTCAGCCTCCCAAGCTTCTGGGATTATAGGCATGGAACAATTGCAACCAGCTGAGTTAACTATTTTATACACACACACATTGCAAATTTGCTACATGGTCATAATTACTAATATCAGGGTTTCTGCTGTGGGTTAAAGTCTATTTTTGTAATCATGACCCATTAGTGAATCATATTAATTTGATGTATAGAGATAAACTCAATGCTATAAAATCCCTGTGAGGCAAATCATATTATCCCCATTTTACAGATGAGGAAGGTCACACTTTAGAAGACCAAATTCATATTAGCTCTGTGAAGAGCTAATTAGAGGCATAAACACATTTTTCTTTTCATCTCCAAAACCTGTCTTAACTACAAAGTCTATACCATATCATTGAACTTGGCTCCCAACAATTTTGAATATTTTACACTATAAATATAGATATATGTGTATTAAATACAGGCTTAAAAATCAAATGCATAGGGCCGGGGTTATGGCTCAGTGATAGAACACTCACCTAGCATGTGTGAGGAGGCACTGGGTTCAATCCTCAACACAACATATTAATTAATTAATTAATTAAAGGTCCATCAATAACTAAAAAATGTTTTAAAAACAATCAAATGTATATGTGCATATATACATGTATGTATATGAATATATATATATATATGTGTGTGTGTGTGTGTGTGTGTGTGTGTGTATGTATCAATTATTTGCAAGAAAAAAGTTCACAGGACTCAGCACCATTAATGGAAACATAAAATTTCATCCAAGATTCACAATTCATGAGTGACTTCTTTGGTGAGAGATAGTTTCATATTTTAAAAATACAAAGTAGTGATACTTTGTATAGTTCTTTACAGTTTGTACAGAGCTTTCAAGATATGGTGATTTTCAAACATTCTATGGAATTAATATGTGTAGCCTCTGCCTGGTATGGGCTGTAAGAGTGGTTATAGCTGATAATGACTCTTTATCAACAAGAAAGCCAACACATTTTGACCACAGTCCAAAAGTATAAAAATGGTACTTACAGATAATGTCATTTCTGGCTCTTAAAAAAGTAGCATAGCTACCAAATTAATTATCAAGCAAATATATCTAGTAGGCTCTAAAATTGTTAAACATAAAAATATAATCAATAAATTGCCTCTGCAAACATCTCTACCTTTCAAAACTAACTATGATGGTGTTTCTTAAACATATTTGTCACTTTAGAAAGATCTCCTGAAACTACCATGACCATTGCAAGTGTCAGAATTCATTTACTCTCATTCACTCTTTATTTTCTCAGGAAAAAAAAAATATGTATAAGCTAATGTAGACAGAACCATTTCCGGTTTGTGCTAGCTGCTGTTTTATGCAGGTTTAAGTAAGACTTTAATTTTCCTCAAAGACTTCCTTGCAAATTCATCACATCACCGATAGAGTATCTGCTGTGGGTTAAGGAACTTTTTTTGATAGCCCCAACCATCCACAAAATCAACTTAGTAAATAGAGACAAACTCTTTTTAAAAATGAAATACAAGAACATTGAAAATGTCAGAAGCCTTCACAGGTAGTTAATGGCACTTTTTCTGGCATTTTTTGTTGTAGTGTTAATGTGTCTCTTATGTGTATGCTGAGTGTTGGTACTTAATGTGGATTGTTGTTTTAAAAAACGCTTTGAAAGCCACTGGGTTACAGCACTTCATTGAAAACACAAGGTATTTTTGTTTTATTTTTAAGAGACAGAGTTTCATTATCCTAACAGGCTTCCTTCAAACTCTTGGAACCCAGCAATCCTTTTGCCTCAGCCTCCTGTGTAGCTGGGATTATAGGTGGAGATGCCACTATGCCCAGCTTGAAAATATAGTTTTTGGGTGAAAGTCTCAGGGCACACAAGAGTTCTCATTATATGTGGTGGTTCAGTAAAAGGAGTTGCTAGGAGGTGAATAGTGTTGACATCCAAAGTACAAAGGAGGGCAAAGGGGCAAAACACTACTTTCTCCAGTTATACTTAGTGGTGGTGGCGGTAATTCTAGCATTGAACCGAGGGCCTCACTCATTCTAAGCATATACTCGACCACTGAGCTACACCGGGAGCCAGATTCTTCTCTTTAATCCTGGCCAAGGCATACTTATGGCTCCACTGTTAGAAGATGTCCAAAGAATAGAATAGAGAGAAGAGTTTGGAGAGCAAGCAGGGAACACAGTGTGGACAGTGTAAGTCAGAGCAAAGGTTGGAGTTCGGATGTGAAAAAGAAGAAGAGAATAGAGCAAAACTAAGAGATGTACAGGATGAGGATTAGCTGACAGAATGACTCTTCATTGAAAGGATGCCTTTAAACTGGGGGTGTTGGTGCCTGCCAGTAAGCCTAGGGACTCACGAAGGCTGAGGCAGGAGGGTCATGAGTTCAAAGACAGCCTCAGCAATTTAGTGAGCTTCTGAGCAATGTAGTAAGACCATGTCTCAAAATAGAAAATAAAAATGTGCCAGGGATGTGGCTCAGCGGTCAAGTGCCCCTGGATTCAATCCCCAGAACCAAAAAAAGAAGAAGAAGGCCTTTAACATTCCTTTAACTTTCAGTAACATAAACTGGACTTAAATGGCTTAAACAATAAAGAAATGTATTGGTTAATTCACTGACTCAGTTACATCACAAGGATCCACAGTGTTAGCCTCAATTTTGTACCTCTTATGGATATGGGGTGGCTTGTAAATACGGGATGACTATAAGGGCAACTGGGTTTATGTGGTTCCTTACTCCCATCTAAGGGGATAAAGATTGGATCCCTGTGGTTTTCTGAGTGGCAAGGGATAACATCTATCATGTTCCAGTAAATTTCTGCTTACATCTTATTGGCCAGAAATAAATTCTATGTCCATTCTTGAGTCTATTGTTGACAAAGGCTGGTGTTACCCAGACCAACATGATGCTTCTCTGGAACTGTAATGAGCCTTTCCCAGATACATGGCTAGGTGGGAGGAAAACAAAACTGAAATTCTTTTAGGAACAAGGGAGAAGATATTTTGCTAAATGGACAATCAACAAGTTTCACTGCATGCAAGAAATTCTCTAAACTTTGGTAACATATCCTAGCCATTCTAGTGGACTTGATATTGACTATTTCCATCATGAAAACAGTTTCATATTTGGAGACCTAATAATGCCATTTTCCTTGTCATAGAAGAATGCCTTTGGAGAGATTTAAATAAAAGCAAAGAAATCAAGTATGGAGAGCTTCTATTTTCTGTATACTTTAACATCAAAAAGAACTCTAAATTTTTTTTTCCCAAAAAATAATATGCTGCATTCACTCCCTCAGAGACAATGCACAATGATTGACCTCTGCTGGAACAAACACCATAAGAGAGAACTACCAGCCATTGTGCAGAGCTTTACTTCTGATTCCCTCCCCCACCCAGAAGTTATACTTCAGCATTATGCTCGTGTGCACTTGCCAACTTTCTGCATCATGACACAAAGACATTGCTGGTTAGGATCATTCTAGTCTGAAGAAAGGCAAGTGCAAGGCCAGCCAGGCTTGGATGAAATGCACACTGTTTGCTGAGCGGCCGTGGTGTTCTGAGGGATCCCTTTATGAAAGGCTAGCATAAAGTCAACAGCCCACAGTTGCTCAAATCTGTGCTTTGGTTTCATTGCCACCACCCGCCACTTCCCCACCCAGGAGAATTATAGCTAAGTGGTGTTTTAACTATGTCCCTGGGGGAGTGTTGAGTAAGATGAAAAACATGCTAGGTCACCAATAAATCATTTCTGGAAAAGGGGACATTTCAGGAAAATTAAACAAAGTGCAGAAAAGCCTTAGCTTGCAGTCTGTTGTTGCAGAGTTTGAATGATGGCTTTCCTCCCTGCTTAGACAAACACCAAGCAGGAAGCTCTGAACAGGAAAAAAAAAAATCTATCCAGAGCCACAGAAGAGAATGGCGAACACAACCGTCATCGTTCCTTCATTGTCTATTTAAACAAAATTTAAGACAACTAGCTCTTTAACCCTTTCCAATTGATCTGGTCACTTTCAAAAGTTCCACAGTGAAGACCTGACTGACAGCTCTAGAAATCTCATGAGCACAAACACAAGTTTTCAAAGTTATTTCCAAGCTCAGCTTAATCCCAAAATAGTTTAGCTATAGTTCCCCTCCCTTTGTGCCCTGACTACAACGCTTAGGTAAATTGCTCCCCTTGGGATCTTTACTGATGGTTGGCTATATGGGAAAACACTGCTCAGAGCTAATTCACTGGTGATTGTAAACACCTTCTGGAGTTTCAAAACATCCTTTTCCTATGTGGACCTTGTGATGTTCAATTTGTCACATTTTGTTGTGGTCCTCCTGTGTTACTGTTCCTGTGCTGTACAATTCTGACACTCGGCTGTCTACTAATTGCTGCTGTCGTATCATCCCATGGCAATGTCAGTCCAAATTTATCTGGGCTCACTGCTGGCCACCTCCATAGCAACCAACTGAAAATATTATAGGACTTTCCCCATGAGCCTGCACAGAACAATAACAACCAAAAAGCACATTGCCACTTCTTTCAGTTTTACCATTTGTCCACCCCAGGAAGAGCTTCAGCAGAATTCAGAAAATATTTTTCATTTGGAAACAAATAATCAATCAGTCAATTGCTGCACTTTATTTCTTTAGATGCCTTGTTGATATTATCTCACTGATAACTGACTCATGCCATTCATTTGAATTAGTTGCTGTGTTATCTCATGTCTATTTTATACTTCCTAAATATTGCTAGAATGAGTAAAGTCTTATAATATGGAGGAATTCCATGGGCATTAAAATATTTTATCTGGTGCTGAGGATTGAACCCAGTGCCTCGCATGTGCTAGGCAAGCATTCTACCACTGAGCCACAGCCACAGCCCCAACCCCTAAGTGATCCTTCTTATAAGATAATTTTAAGATAATTTAAAACCTCAAACTTTCTTTAGGACATTAACATTTTAAGGAAAACCTAGGACACTGATTTTCATTATTTTTGAAGACTCCTTCCAGCTTTTAAAAGCTATGAATTTATTTATTTATTCATAAATGCTACCACAGTCCCAGCAGGAGATTATCATGACATTAAGATTATCAGACATTAAGTAAGTAGTGCGAATATATGCATAAAGCAACAAACTAGCATGGTTTTGTCAGTATGTAATAATACCTTGTACACAATAGACACTAAGCTATTTTTTGGCAACTTATCATTTTCTAATTATCGGTTTGGTAATTATATAAATTTTAGGTAATAGAATTTTCAAATAGGTCATTTCATATAAAACATTTCATAGCTTATATAACCATAATATATTTGGAAGAGACTTTGTTACTTTCATGTTATAGTAGGATGAGTTCTGTCATTTCTATCAGTCTTCACAGGGTCTCCCTGTTTAATTATATATTTGGATAGCTTTTTGGAGGGTTACTAGAGTGCTATTTTTCCTTCCATTATACAGAAGACAGATAGTAAGAGCGCAAAAACCATAACATTCCTTCCCGAGAATATTCCAAACCAGACAAACAAACAGAAAACCATAAAAAAAAAAAAAAAAGCTTTGCCCCATTTGACCTTAATAATGTTAGTTAGGTTCAACATCTTCTCTGCTGACGTCTATACCCTTGTATAGTTGGAACCTAACCAGGCGATATCTTCTTTGGTCCCACAGAAGGAAAGGTTTAGCCTCACTTCTGGTTTTATGGGCATTTCCCTGTATCCTTCTTAACAATCCCTAGCAGCTTGCCTTGGCAGTTTTTCGACCACCTTTTGAAGCCTGCTGCCTGCTCCCCATTTCTGACTCCTGACTTCTAGAAACCTACTGAACCACTCAGGTACACTCAGCCTTGTCTTTCTCCAGACACCTATCATCATCATCACCATCATCATCACCACCACCACCACAATAAAAGTATCTGATATTTTTTACTATATGCTAGTTAAACAGCATGTTTTATATGGTTTATCTCCTTAAAAGCCCATAACAACTCTATAAGGCAAGTGCTGTTATTCAGTACTTCAGCATGTTATTAAGAATGCACATTGAGTGGGACGTGGTGGAACACTTCTGTAATCCCACTACTCAGGGCCTGAGGCAGGAGCATGGCAAGTTTGAGGCCAGTCTCAGCAATGTAGTGAGACCCTGTCTCAAAATAAAAAATTTTAAAAAGGGTGTGGGATATAGATTAGTGGTAGAGTGCTTGCCTAGATCATGTGAAGTCTTGGGTTCAATTGGCTATATTGCTAAAAAAAAAAAAAAAAAAAAGAATGAACAAAAGGAAGCACATAGCAAATATATGGTAGAAAATAGTACTTGAACTCAGGCAGTCATGCAACTGCTTTTCTACACCTCCTTCCAACTCTGCTCAAATGGAGACCTGAGTATGAGCCACTTGGGTAAGAGCCAGGCTCTCTAACCATATGGTGGGTATTGTTCCCAGTATGAGGCAGGGTGCGGGTCCAGCCATGAAAATGGCGCTGCCTTCCAGTAGTTTTCTATTTATTCTCTTAGCGACAAGTGGCTTTATTCATTTCCTTTGTGCTCAAAATTAGCTTTTTTATTTTTTATTCACACAAGATGCCAAAGACAGTCCAGATTGCATTCATTATGGGTTGTTGTGCCTCTTGTCTCTGTTTTACAAGGAGGGATCTGGGCTGGCCTGGGGATGTTGCTTAGTGGTAGAACATTTGCTTAACATGAGGCTCCGGGTTCAATCCCTGGCACTGCAAAAAAAAAAAAGATAGGAAAAAAAGGGTTCTGGCTCGGTCTTTGTCTTAGCTACTACTTTTAGGTGAAGACATCTTAGGAAAAGTTAAAAGCCTACAGAAACAGAGTTCAAAAATGACGAACATTCCAAGTATTCATTTTATACCTACACGATCTTTATTTTCCAATTTCTCTTAGTTGAAAACAAGAACAGTAAGAGATCTTTGAAAATTCTGGATGTTTAGATCTATAACTATCTATAAACAAAAACCAAGCACACTCAACTCTTACAACCTTACTCCTATAGGAATATTAAAAATGACTTGGAAAGTGCTTTATTTCTATATGTAGCCTACGGAAATCTAATCATATGCAAATGAATGGGAGCTTTGAGTAGCAGATACATGACTAATCTTTGTTCTTTATCATACAGATCAAAAGAATAAAAAAAAAAGACTAAAGTTAAGTACTTGGTGATGGCTTTAATAGTTAAGTACTTGGTGATGGCTTTAACAGGTGGCATTTTCCAGTAAATATATCAGACTATCTAATAATCACTACCACCAAGCAAATGAAGGCCCCTCGGAGGAGCTATCCTGCCTCATGGAGAAAATCAAGGAGAAATAAGAGATGGAAGTAGCTTTTTGTTGCCAGTGCCGGGAAGAAATATTGTTAGGTAAGAAGAGCCCTCTCACTTGATGAGAAGAAGGAAAAAAAAAGTGAAAGTCTTAGCTTGGTGGGAAATGAAAGATCTAGCTCCTCAAGTGTTACTGTGAGTTCTGAGCAACAGAAACAGGAAGGAAATATGAGCAATACCCTGGTCTGCATTGCATTTGGTCTGGGGCTTGTGATAAACTCAATCTGCTCCTGTCTCATGTTCTCTTGGAATCTTAAATCACACTGGGTGTTTTCAAAGTAGATTATCTGATTCTGAAAAGTGACCACCCACCTAAATACAACATTCCAGATGGCAGGGGTCTGATGTGTCTTGTACACAGCTGTATTGTGAGCACCTGGAACATAGTAGGTGTTCAGTGAATATTTGTTGCATGAATGAATGCACATCAGAGAGCCCAATAATTTGAGAACAGCTTGAGAAATATTTGATTCTTTTGCTTTTCACCTAAACAAAGATGACAGAAGGAGAAGAAAGAAGATGGCGAGGGGGAGGAGAGGTTATTCCCCATCTGCTATAGCAACTTGAATTATTTTGTTCATACCCGTTTATATTTATGGCTTCCTTGTAGAAGATGGCAGAAGATTGCAATGAAAGAATCATGTGTTTTTGTGTTTGTTATGTGCATGTGTGTGTGATTACTCTTATTGATGAAGTTGTATCACGTAATGTAGCTATATATGTGTCTTTGGTTGACTTTAACTCTGCATCAGCTCTGCTGAAATGACTTTCCTCATTCTCCTGATTCAGCAGTGATTATTTAGAATTATAAGAAGCAGTATTAGCTCATAAACAAAGTAGCCCATCCCTGCTTAGTGGCACAGTTTAGCAATAATAAGAGAAAGGTAATCTGGGAAGGCCGCACCCCACTTCAGAAATCTCAGGACATCTAAATTGGGAGTTGGTGGCCATGTAAACAAATTCAAATTACCTTCCAGCAAAAACCTCAAACTACTTGTTTGAGATGGTTTGGGCTAGATGTGAATCCAGATCAAAATCAAAAGCCACAGAAATACTGAAATAGCTGAAACAGAGACATAGTCATTACAGGAAGCTTATGAAGGTTCAAAGGAGGTTAAAAAAAAGAAAAGGAAAAGCTGCAGCCAGAGAAGCTGGTGGTATTGCCCATCCGTACTGGAAATGTTGATGACATGCTCTGAAGAGGAAGGGGAAAGTGCCAAACAAGCAGCCTCTGTAGTGACAAAACAGGAAACAGGAGTGAGGGTGAAACTGAACTGAAAATTGGGAAGACAGTGAAGCATCAAAGCCACAGCACTGGTAAAGACACCAAGGAGGGCAGAGTAAAAGCAGAAAGGGCTCTAGCACTGACTGTGGATTAAATAAGCATTTACAAACAGATAATGGCTGGGTTAGGCGGTGCATGCCTGCAATCCCAACAGCTCGAGAGACTCAGGCAGGAAAACTGACAGTTCAAAGCAGCCTCAGCAATTCAGCAAGGCCCTGTCTCAAAATTTAAAAAAAAAAAAATTATAATAAAAATAAAAAAGGCTAAGAATGTAGATAAAGGGTAGGTACACTGTCCCTGGATTCAATACCCCATACTGCAAAAAAATAAAAATAAATAAATAAATAAAAATGCTGCCCCCCCCCAATAAAAACCCTGAAGATACTACAGTATCGGTTTCCCTATTAAGATGACCTGAAAATAGGTTTACCCCAAGGGTATTCTATTGATCTAAAATTACAATGGATCAACTATTGCTTGAAATAAATGTACCTTCAAATTTAGGAGAATTTTTTTGTCAATATATAAAGATTATCTGATAATGGTATTGGTTAATAGTCATAGGTAACATTTAGTACACTGTCCACAATACTTTATGGGTAATATAGTTATTCTTGAGATTTGAGGGTCAAGAGGCTAGGGTAGAATAGTCTTTGAAAGTCTACCACACTTCACACCAGAGTCTACGTTTTAAGACTACCATGCCCTGCCATACCGTGTCTCTTACATTTATGGTACCATTTGAGGAATAGCTGATATGCTTCTGAACACACCTTTTGTTCTATTTTACCAATATTGTTATTTTCTTTGCCAGAATTTAAAGGGAGACAGAGTGAGCAGCAAAATGCTCAAAATTAAGGAATGTCCAAGGAAGGAAAAGGGAATCTAGAATTAATAAGGCCTAGAATGGTAGAACACCAAATCCAGGTGGTTATTATAGATTATAGAGTTCAACTCCCTCATCAGAGTGAGTGAACTGTTGATCCCTAGATAAGAGTCTTGCAAAAAGTTATCTTAGCAAGTTAGTGATAAAAATTCTTTGACCAGATTAAGGATGACCAGTAAGTTATTTTTCTTACGTTTATTTAATAGTTTAGAAATATTGGGGGGTGGTACTGTGTCAACAATTGAATATAATTATTACTATTATTTTCCATAAAACAACAACAATTTGGTGTGGGTAAATGATTTGCCTAAGGTCATATAATGAATGACATTTCAAATTTCTCCAAATCTTGGCTCATCCAGGAATTATACTATATGCCAGTGAGGCCCATTTTGGATTGAATATAAGCTTATGCCACTTGGATGTAGTTTTGTTTTGTTTTTGCAGTGCTGGGCACAGGACCCAGGTCTTCATGCATGCTGGGCCACCACTTGACCACTGAGCTACACCACCCACCAGATGTAGTTGTTTTTTAAAGAACTGAAAACTTTGCTTCAGAGTCTGGAGCTTCTGTTTCTTATTTGGCTGTCGTCCCAGTATTGTGGCATGCAGAGGACACTTCCCCAAAAGCCAGGACCACTTTGGATGTTTCACTGCTCTTTCATAACTCAGTTGGTTTGCCATGTTCCTTGGATTAAGGAATGAACCCCTCAGGCATAGTTGCTCAAAGTTACTTAAGGTTAGTTTTTTTTTTTTTTTTTTTTTTTTTTTTTGGCAGGGGCGGAGGGGGGTACTGGGGATTGAACCCAGGAATGCTTTACCACTGAGCTACATCCCCAGCCTTTTTAATTTTTTAAATTTTGAGACAGGGTCTTGCTCAATTGCTTAGGGTCTCACGAAATTGCTGAGGCTGGCTTCAAACTTACCATCCTCCTGCCTCAGTCTCCTGAGTTGCTGGTATTATAGGTACAATACTGCACCCAGTTTCAAGTTACTTAAGGTATTAAGAAAGCAAATTATCAATGCATGGAAAGGGCCACAGATACTTATGGATAAGGTCAACACGAAACACTAAGAGGACTTCCATTATTGCACCATCACGTGTGAGGGATATGAGGAAAAATGAAGAAAGATGCACGTAGTGCAACTACAATGTGAGAACGTTCTTTGTTGAGAAAATTCAGGGTGCTTCTCTGGTGATATCCAAATCAATCTACTTTCTAAGAAACCCTCTGGGCTAAGGCTGTCGGACAGCTGGGAAGCTAATAGTTTAGTTCCATACAGAGTACATGTGTGTCTAGACTAGATGTCTGTAATTTAATTTGATTTGTATTAATCAGGTTCAAATATATTCATGTGGCAAAACACCAGTAGATCATGTTGCTTTTTAAAGAATATAATGAATAGAAATACTTGAATTGAAAAAAAGGAATTATTTTTTAATTGAATTAGAGATACTATTGTGTACTATTATATGAGAACGGTAATACTCTTTCTCTTTTTATCTTCTGTGGTGCTGGGGATTGAACCCAAGGCCTCACATATGCCAGGCAAGTACTCTACAGCTGAACTATATTAAAGCCCTGTACTATTCTTACAACCAAAAGAATTTGTAAAAATTTCTGGAAAAAAACTTATGCTTGAGGACATTCTATCCATTAACTTGTCTTTTTTTCTTAAATTTTTTGTTTGCAAGAGACTTCTACCCTCATATCCATTCTCTTCTTCTCTTTAACAGACCCTGATTTTTAGCTGGACATAGTGCCTCTCAAGACAAAAGCTCCATTTCCCAGTCTTCCTTGTGGCTAAGTGTGGCCATGTGACTAGTTTCTTTCAAAGATATGAAAATGTAGCTCCTTGCTGGAATGCCTAGAAAGCTATTTGAAGGGAGTCTACTCAGCTGGGAGTGATTCTTTCTGCTCTTCCCCCTTTTGGTCTGTGAAACAGATGTGATACCTGGAGCTAGCAGCCTCAGATAACCATAATAATAAAAGTCACTTGTTATGATAATGGAAAGAAAAGATAGCCTGGGCCCCAGATGGCATCATGGATGGCCCTAGCTATATTGTCTCTATTGCTCTGAAAAATGACCTCTCAACTTCTAACTTGCTTTCGGGACCAGTGGCTTACGTTTTTCTCTTCTGTGCAGAAAAACGTTTTATTAGCAATAAACCCTTCCACCCCCAGTTCTATTATTGTATTTCAGGGCTGGAACACCTAAAACTACTATTAATCAGTATAATACAAGAGTATAGTTTGATTATTATCTATTGATTTTTCAAAAATAATAAAGATAACTATTAAGCTAACTTCTATTTTTGGCTTTGGAAATCTTGCTTTTACTAAATAATAATAAGATGAAGGAGGAGGAGGAGGAAGAGGAGGAGGAGGAGGAAGAGGAGGAGGAGGAGGAAGAGGAGGAAGAGGAGGAGGAGGAGGAAGAGGAGGAAGAGGAGGAGGAGGAGGAGGAGGAAGAGGAGGAGGAGGAGGAGGAGGAAGAGGAGGAGGAGGAGGAGGAGGAAGAGGAGGAGGAGGAGGAGGAGGAGGAAGAAGAAGAGGGAGAAGTGACCCAAATTTTCTTTCTTTTCTTTTCTTTTTCTTTTCTTTTTTTTTTTTTTTTTTTTTTTTTTTTTTTAGTTCCTGGGTATATTCTCTCTTTGCTTTTTCCTCAAATAATAACCAGCAAGGGTATAGGGTATGTTTCATCTTGGTCAAAGTATTTTCCTACATGTTTGTATAATACTTCGAGTTCATAATGTGTACCCATATAATTATCTCATATGATTCTTATAATAAGTTCATGAAGTATGGAAGAAACACATAATTGTTTTCATTTCTACCCAAGTGGAAACTGGGTTTTCATCCTCATTATGTCATTTTGAGGTACACATAAAGCAGAATCATGGAATGCCAAGTTATCTGATCCAATGCCTCGAACACAAGTTGGCATTCAGTAAATACTTGTTGGCTTCCTGGATGGGTAAGGGTGAGTGAGTGAATAAGGAAATTGGAAGTTAAAGGAAGTACCAGAGTCACAGCAACGGAATGAAAATTAGGGTTTCCTCACTCTTATTTTAATTCTTTTTCCATTACACCATGTTGCTTCTCCCTAGAAATCCATTCTCCAATCTGCTGAGCTGTCCAGTTGGGTGTGCTGTCGGTGAAAGGCAGTGTTTAGATGGTCATCCGTGGTGACCTTCAGCAGATGCCCCAGCACAACATTGCACAGACCACCAAAGAGTTTGCTTTTGCTGGCAGCTCTCCCAGTCGTCACATATTAATGCTGTGCCAACAGCTATTGTCTTAGACAAGTGACTGTGCTGGCAACATAGGATTCCCTTATACAAAGTCCTTCACACAGAGAGCCAGCAAGGATTCCACTTCTAGCTTTGCCTGACACCCTCACATAGAGTGTTTGTTTCACTTGGGAAAATGCTTCAGGAGTCGTTGTGCTGTGGTAATGTGGCTTTAGGACAACTGAAAGGCTTGAACTGAGAAGCACAGAGACTACTCTGGGCTCTGACATTTAGAACATTTTTCTTTCCTCTGAAAGAGCTAAGAAATAAGCAAACATTGGAAAAACCTGAAATTATCTCCCCGATTCATTCTAAGGAATGTATCTAATGTGAATGTACATTTTTTTTTGCGGACTATGAGACCCATTAAAGATTTCTCCAAAGTAATCTAATTTATCAAGACATGAGGTAGAAACTCTTAAGTCCAATAATAGTCAGAACATCAGTGGGTGAAATTCTAAGCCTGCTGTTTATTAGCTGTGTGACTTTGGAGAAATTAATTATTCCCTCTGATCCTCAATTTTAATATATTTATAATTAGAGTAATACTCCTTGACTCTCAGAGTTGTCAAATGTTAAATGGGATATTGTAAACCCAATTTAGAAGTCACTCAATTTCATTATATTTTTATTCCTTCCTCCTATGGTATCAGCTTTATTTTCAGAAAGTGTCACCACATTTTAAAAGTAGAAGCACTGAGAAATCCAATATAAATTTTTCAAGAAATTTTAAATTTTGTTTATTTATCTATTTATTTAGATTGTGGTGCTGGGTAGTGAACCCAGGTCCTCAAACATGCTAGGCAGACACTCTACCACTGAGCCATATTCTCAGCCCCCAATATAATCTTTATCAAAACATTCTACTTATTTTAAAGATGTTAATAATTTCCTATAATGTGTAAAATTTGCAGAAACCTAAGAAGACCTAGAAGACATTTGGCCTGGTTTGCTTCACCTGCAATAATTCTGATTCTTTGGTATACATTTGTCCCAGGTTATATCTATGACAGGAATTAGAATATTGAGTGGAAACATTTGGGTGCCCATCACTTTCTCAGGATTCTGAGCCAAAAGACCTTATTTATTTATTTATTTTCAGAGTTTACCTATACTTTATTCAGCAAGAATTTAACTAATTTATTTAAACTGATACATAAATTTGTACTGATGTTTCAATACCTGTATATATTATATAATGTTCAAATCAAGTTACACAGAACCATTTCTGCATATCATTTCTTTGGAATAGTGAAAACATTCAAAGTCCTTCTAGTTTTTTTTTTTTTAATATATGGTATATTATCATTATCTATAGTCAGGCTAGTGATGGAACATCAGAACTTCTTTCTGTAACTTAGCATCTGTTGATCTACCTTTTCCCACCTCTCCCCTGCCCTGCTCTCTGTGCATCTGGTTACTACCATTCTACTCTCAACATCTATGAGACCAACTTTCTTAGATTCTGGATATGAGTGAGAGCATTTGGTATTTGTCTTTCTGTGCCAAGCTTATTTTTCCTAACATAATTACCTTCAGTTCCATTTGTGTTGTAGTAAATGCCATTCATTCTTTTTTATGGCTGAATAGTATTCCATTGTGTGTATGTACCACATATTCATTATCCATTTGTCAACTGATGGCATTTGTGTTGTTTCCTTTCTTGCCTATTGTGAATAATACTGCAATTACAATGGAAGTGCAGGTGTCTTTTGGACATCTTGGACATCTTGGTTTCATTTGAATATGTACTTGGGAGTGAGATTGCTGGATCATATGGAAGTTCTACTTTTAATTTTCGAGAAACCTCTTTACTGTTTTCCATAATGGTTATGCTAATTCATATTCCTACCAATGGTGTGCAAGTGTTCCCTTTTCTCGATATCACTTGTTATCTTTTGTTCAGCAAGTTTTTTTGAAGCACCGATGATGTATCAGACATATCTAGGTGCTGAGGATGCAGCAATTAGCAAAACACAAAAAGCCCTATTTATTAAGAAGGACAAACAGACAATCAACTAAATAGATAAATCTGTTAAGCATAATGGAGAAAAATAGGGTGAAAAGAGAGATACAGATTGGTTGGACAAAAGCAATTAAATATGGTGGTCAGGAAAGTCTCACAGGAAGAGAAACCAGTAAAGACCTGAAGGAGACTGGGAAGGAGCCATGTAGAAATTTGGAAAAAGAACATAACTTAGGAGAAGTATGTTGTCTTGAGGCAAGAAAGTGCCTGTCAAGTCACAGAAGAGCAAGAGGGCCAGTATGGCTACAGCAGGGACAACAACAGCAAGTAAAGAGATGTGGAGCGGCAGATTATGTAGGGCCATTATAAGGACTTTGTCTTACTGTAAATGAAATGGAAGCCCTCCTGGGTTGGAGCAAAGAAGTGACATGATCTGACTTATGTTTTAACAAGAACATTCTAATGTGCTATAAGACAGGCTGAAAAGCAATTTAGAAATTGCAAGGAGATTATTATAATAATCTAATGAGACAAAATGTAAATATTTGCTGATGACTTGGATGTGAAAGAGATGAGTCAAAAAGGACTCCAATTATGGCACTAGAGCAGATTATGCTTAGTGAAGCTAGCCAATCCCTAAAACACAAATACCAAATGTCTTCTTTGATATAATGAGAGCAACTATGAACAGAGCAGGGAGGAAGAGTAGGAAGAAAAGATTAACTTTAAACAGAGACATGAGATGGGAGGGAAAGGGAGAGAAAAGGGAAATTGCATGGAAATGAAGGGAGACCCTCATTGCTATACAAAATTACATATAAGAGGTTGTGAGGGGAATGGGAAAATAAACAAGGAGAGAAATGAATTACAGTAGATGAGGTAGAGAGAGAAGATGGGAGGGGAGGGGAGGGGGGATAGTAGGGGATAGGAAAGGTAGCAGAATACAACAATTAGGGCATTATGTAAAATTGTGGATGTGTAACCGACGTGATTCTGCAATCTGCATTTGGGGTAAAATTGGGAGTTCATAACCCACTTCAATCTAATGTATGAAATATGATATGTCAAGAGCTTTGTAATGTTGTGAACAACCAATAAAAAAAATAAAATTAAAAAAAAAAAGGACTCCAATTTTTTTTTTTTTTTTTGGCATGAGAGAGTAAAAGGATGGTTGTACTATGAACTACAGGAAGACTACAGGAAGAATAGGATTTAGGATGAATCAACAGTTTGATATCAGATGAGGTTTGAGATGACTGTTGGATATCCCCGTAAGGAGATTAGGTGGGTAATTGGTTATTGAGTTGGAATAAAAGGCAGAAATCTGGGCTAGAGATATAAGTTAGATTTGTTGGTGTCAGCCCATACATGATATTGAAAGAAGGAAAGCAGATACTACTGTCTGCAGGGAGGCAGACCAGCAGGTGGGACGTGGTGGAGGGAGCTTGTTGAAAGTCTCTTCTGAGTGGTTTCAGTTTTCCAGTGGAATAAGAAGTGTTGTTATCTAGTGAGAGTTTCTACTGAAGGTTCAGGAGTGGCATATGCCTGGTTGTAGAGAGTTAAGATTCCCAGCCTCATCTTCTGAGGTCCCCAAACTCTGCCAGTCCAGGGTCCATTGTCTCAGTGCTCTCTCTCTGTGTTTGACTACCCCACCCCCCAGGTGTTACTTTCTCCATGGTCTATCTTTGTTGTATGAATATACCATAAAACCATGCAACTTGGCTCTTGCCTAAACGGAGAATACAGCCTCATGACTCATAGAATCTGCTCCTTGAAACCATCTGGAGGCAGGGTGCCTGAGAAGAAGAGGGAACCTTTGAATTCAACAGCTACAAAGCCCCTTAAGTGAAAAAGATGATCTGCTCCAGAAGAACACTTGGCTGAATGGGGCCTGGGGTACAGTGTGGGAACGCTCCACAGACCACAGGCAAAACGTGCAGAGCAAAGCTACTGAGTGATGTGGACTCCCTGACTCACACCCACAAAGTGATTCAGAGACTTATTGGGTGTTCAGTCTTCATAATATGCTGCTTACACATGCGGTTTATCTGTTCATAACTTTAAAACGATTCTAGAGTGTTCTTTGACTCATATTACTGTTTCTTGACATGAATCCTAGGGAAACAATTTTAGTTGTGGCCAAATATTCATATGTATGGATGTTCATCAGTGTTATTTAGAATTAAAAAAAATGGAAACAATCTAAGCACCCTGAGAAGGGAAGTTGTCATATACTTATAGCTCTTAAAACAATATTTACAACAATGCTTAGTAACATGGAGGATAACTATAGTATAGTGTTAAGATTACTTTTATGCTTTCATGAGTACAGAGAACACAGAATGAAAAATCAACCCAATAATTATCTGTCAGTTGTAGACTTGAGTTTTTTCGTATTTCTTAGGCACTTGTATGTTTTCCAGATTTCTCATCAGGAGCAGATATTATTTTTATAATCATATTTTAAAATTCTTGATTGAAGCAAAGACTACAATCAAGAATTTCTCAATTATTCCCAGTCTTCCTTGAATTGCTCTCCATGGCTGCTGATTCCTCTGTTTATTTCAGATCTCTCAAGTATTTGGCATCTGATTCTTAGGACAAGTGGTCAAACCTGAATGGGCAAAAGGTGCCAGGATGTTGAATAAGAGGTGAGCTGGTGGGAAACGTGTGACACTGGTATGACAGAGCAGGAGTGGTCTCTTGGAGCCCTGGAGCTGTTTATCTGAGCTGGCCCTGAGCCCTGTTGCTCCCAGGACACCTAGAACTCATTGTTTGCCTTTTGATTGTTTATTCACTCAAACTCCTGAATTTTTTGTAGCTGAATCATTTCCCGTTTAAATTTCCTCAACTTTTCCTTTTTAGCCCAAGACTGAGCATTATCTCTGTTCTACAGTGCATGAGTTATTCTTCACAAAGGTAAGTTATCAGTAATGTGTTAGTCTGTCATGCAAAAAGGCAAAATAATTGGGATTTACAGTTCGTCCATCTGATTTGAGAGTAACCAATAATCATCACAAATGGTGCACCTATCCCAACTGAATCAGGATATGGCATTTCCTGTATTGGTAAGACTTTCCAAGTTTTTCTAAGGGACGCTAGCTTTAATATCCTTCTGCTTCTTTAAGATTGGGAAACCACCCAGGCCTCCCAGCTCTTGGCAAGCAACAGACTGATTTCATGTTGTTACTCAGCATTTTGCTTCTCATTGAAATGCCTGGCTCTGCACAACCGGTTTGTAGAGTCTGAAGATCCTCCGGGTGTGTCCAGGAACACAGCAGCCTCAGGAAGACAAAACAGGAGAAGGGCTTTAGAGCTCTGATCAGCTGGAATCCATCCATTGTCAACAACACCGGCTCTTGGTGCTGTGCCTTTTAGAGCCTTTCTCTCTCTTCTGGTTGCAGTCCCATCTACTCTTCTAGAGCAACTCAAATGCCACCTTTACCAGCCTAATGTAACCTTTTTCTTGTCTGTGTTTTTTGTTAACAATAATTTTGTTTACTTTATCTTACACACTTCCCTTGTATCAGATTTATATATGTATTTGTGTGTGTCTTCCTACCAGGTTGTAAGTGTCCTGGAAAGTTAGTGATCCAGTTTAGCTTGCATCCCTCCCCTTTAGCACAATACCTGTGTTCATCAAATCAAAGTGCTTTAATTAAATGGAATTGAATCTTTATTGAAGACAATAATTAGATTTAGAATAGATCTGAGAATGCTGAGTAATGTACAACTCCCGCCTTCCTTGGGTGGACCTGAAACCTTGGGTAGACGTCAATCACTGCCAGGTTTGTAATAGATTCAGCAAGGTGACATTTCCCAGGGTTGCTATGGCCTATAGGATCTCAGCCTTCATCAGCGTGGAAGTCTGTCTTTAAATGTTATGGAATCACAATCACTTTAATGGTTCATATACTACCATTGTAAAACATTTGTGGTTTTAATGGGAAAAAAAGCAAATTCTTGAAGGGCTAACTTCTTGAAGAAGAGAAAATAAATAGCCATGTATAGGGGGTTACATTTTTATCATAGATAAAGTGGAACTTGACATATTAAAATGGTAATGTAGACCTAAGCTTATTATTATGTAAGAGTTTCACAATTCATTGTTGGGTGAAAACAAAAATGTTCTTCAGTAGCATGTTTATTATGCTACCATTTTTTTTTTTTGTAAAAAGAAAACAAAGGTTAACCTTTATGTAAAATATATGTCCACATACCTAGAAAAACATTTGGAAAATAACATAGGCATTTATTCTCATACAATTTAAGTATCTGTAACAAGAATTAAACATAACACAATTAGTTAATTAGTATATATAATTTGTATGAACTACTCTTTGTAATAACTGGAACTGTTTGAGAGATTGAGGATTAGTAGAAAACAAGCTACTGTTTCCCAGGCTGTTATGGTCTGTGCTATAGCCAAACCTGCACAGGTGGTAGGGAATATGAGGGTACTACTGGGTACTTGGAGGAAAACATAAGAAACTCAAGGAAGGTGGAGTCCCACCCCCCCACACACCATTTTATTTTTATTGAACCCAGGGCCTGGGCAAGAACTGTACCACTGAGTTATGAGAGCTATATCCCCAGCCCTGTTTTTGTAGGTTCCCCTTAACCCTCTCAGGGAATAAATCCAGGGGCATGCTACCACAAACTGCATGCCCAGCTCTCTTTATTTTTTATTTTGAGACAGGCTGGTCTCAAACTTGCAATTCTCCTGCCTCAGCCTCTGGAGTTGCTGTGATGACAGGTATGAGCCACCATACCCTGTTATTTCTGTAAGTTTTAATCAGCTTTTTAAACATTTTTTACATTGATGATAGCCAAATATGTTTATGGTTACAAAGACATATCTTTAAAAATAAAATTACTGGAGGGGTGAAAGACATGTTCTACTGTGAGTCTAATGGGAATTTCTCTGTTCACATCAAAATATTTTTTAAAATCTTGGTTTTAAATTTAAATTTGATTTAATTTCAAAAGGAGATACATTAACAAAGGACCAAATCTAAAAGACAGTTTGGTTCATTACTAGATCCCAGTCATCCCTCTGTTTCAACCAGAGTTACACATCTTTTTATATTTCTTGATAATGTCAGATTTCTTAGGAATGCACTTATTTTTCTAAAATAGAATTGGCTATAGGCTAAAATATTAAATGTAGTTAATTTTCAATTGATAGGATAATAGGTAGGATATATCTATCTCTTTATAGCTTTTTAGATTAATTTTTCCCCAAAGGTAAAAGAATCAGAAATAATTTTCAAAACCATTCTGTTGGACTCTTGACAGCATGCCTAAATCTTACATTATTATCACTTTTTATTTCCTCTTTTTCTCTGCTTCTGGTCTTTAGTCTTGGTTAATAGTATAGCTAATGCAAAGAAATATCCTCTTAGTAAGCTTTTTCTTCCCTATCTTCCTCATTCCATAGCTTGCGCGTGCACACACACACACACACACACACACACACTGAAATGGTATTCTGAAAGATTTCTTCCTGGAGTTTCCACTGGGGTTTCTGAGTTTCATTTGATCCATACTAATTACAAAAAAAATTAATGACAAAATCTACTATATTTGGTTCACTTTAGGATATTTAAAGTAATAGCAAATTCACAGGAGACATTTCTCTTACTAGGAAGGGCAGAAAAAGGTTGTATTTATTTTATTTTTTATATGAGTGAAAAACAACCTTGAAAATCAGAGGTAGTATGTGTGGTAAGTGACCGCATTTAAATTTTAAAAATAGGCCTTTTGCACTACTTTCACTATGGAGAGAGTCAAGTATTTTTCCACACCTGTAGGAAAATAGCACCATTTATTGGCAAGTCCAATGTGTCAATCAGCAGTGGAGGAGAATACCTCAGACCAGGAAAGCGCTAGTATTTAACTTGCTGGTGTTAGTCAGGTTTTTGTTGTTGTTATCAATATACCTGACAAGAACAACTTAAAGGAGGAAAAAATTATTTGGGCTCCTAGTTTTCAGAGCCTCTGTTCATGACTGGCTGATTCCATTGCTCTGAGCTCAACATCAACACAGAACATCATGGCAGGAGGTCAGGAAGCAGAGAGAGTGGGGCAGGGGTTGCAAGGAAGATGAACCCTTCCTGGAAACACCTACAGTAACCTCCCTCTTTTAACCGTGCCTTATCTGCCTATAGGTACCTTCTAATTGTCCATTCAAACTAGGATAGACTGATTAGGTTAAAGCTCTTCAAATATAATTATTTTACCTCTGACAATTCTTGCATTGATGCAGGAGGTTTTTAGGAACATTTCATATCCAAACCATAAGAAAACCTATATATATTAATATGGTTTGGATATGGAATGTTCCTTCTTGTGCCTTCTGTTAAAAACTCTCCTCCTTCCCTTATTATCAATCATTTGATTTTTCTCTTTTGCAATAGGCTAATGTAAAGCGAGAGTGAGAGAGTTGGATAAACACTGATAAAAGACTTAGGGACCAGGAGTCTTATCTAGTTCTCAACTAAATTAGGCATATAATTTCTTCCATCCCTCCCTCCTGCATTCTGTCCACAAATATTTGTTGAGCTCCTACCCTGTACTGGAGACTGTTCTAGGTTGCAGAGATGAATTAAGATATGACCTCTGCACTTTGGGTCTGTGCCTCTGGACCCTCGATTGTCATTGGACAAACAAAACAAAATAAAACAAATATCAAAACAGAGGCTGAAACAGTGAGTGGGCACAAGTCTGTGGCACTCCCCATCTGCTATCTGGACAGAGAAGCAGTGTGTCACATACAGGCATCTACTGGGCTCCTCTGTGCAGGGGAGGGAAGCATGAAATGTAGAAGTGGTACAAGGTTCTGTTAGATGGTGACTGGGAGCAAAAGATGGTAGCAGTGCAGTAGCAATTTGGCTCCAGGTCCTTGAGCAATGCAATCTGTTCTGCTGCTGCTGTAGTCAGTGAAGCCAGTTCACCTACATCAAATGATTTTGTTATAAGCAATCACCTGTCTGAAAGAGTCACAAGAATGCAGGCTTGCTTTGCACTTTAGTTATAGAGGTAGTAAGTTTGGAAGTCAAGGATAAATTGATGAATTGGAAGCAAATCATTTCATAAAGGTAAATGCCTAGTCCTTTGGATAGGGGGCTCTTCTTTCTCTCCCCAGGACCCAGCAGTTTTAGTGCCATGATACTTATTGAACAAAAGCAAGAATGGCAAAGATCTAATGGAGAACAGCTTTTGGAAATTGAAAATATGGAGGGAGTATCTCCTTGGTGGAAAATTGGGAGAGATTGGTAACCAAGAGCTGAGTTTTTTATTTCGTGATATAAGAACATATAAAATGGTGTAATGGTGTGAATGGTCTTATCCACACTTTTGCTTACAGAGAGGCTCACTGGGAGGCCTGAGGGAGGAAAGCAGAAGAGAGGTGGAGACTGGTCCTGTTCCAGACCCCTCTCTACTCTGAGAAAGTGACTTTTCTTACAAGCAGGAGACAGACCTAGGGGAGAGGAGCTTTATTGCCAGCCAAGTGGCTGAAGAAGAAAGACAGTGGGTGGGGCAGAATGAGGACTGGGTTTGGAGTCAGTGAAGCTTCACTTTCACAGTGTGTGGGGGGCTCACTTTTGACAAAGTCAAACACTTTCTGAGACTCAGCTTCCTCTTCTGTGTAATAGTACCTCCTACCTACTGTTGTGAGCTGCTTTCAATTACAGAACTTACTTGCTTTAGAGATTTGCTTAGATTGAAACATTCTTTTTTCTTCTCTTATTCAAGAAAGTGATAATTTAATAGCAATTGCATAATTCACCTTTTATTTTCCCCTAAGTTTTTGTCATCATTTATGTTTATGAAGGGGTCTAGGGAGGTGAATAATAAAATGTCTTTCATAAACTATTTCTGAAATTTATGGTTTAAGCAGAGATTCTCTTCCTAAATACAGTGTGTGTGTGTGTGTGTGTGTGTGTGTGTGTGTATTTTTGTACCAGGGATTGAACTCAAGGGCACTCAACCACAGATCCACATAACCAGCTCTATTTTTAAATTTTATTTAGAGACAAGGTCTCACTGAGTTACTTAGCACCTCACTGTTGCTGAGGCCGGCTTTGAACTTGAGATTTTCCTGTCTCAGCCTCCCAAGCTGCTGAGATTATAGGCATGCACCACCATACCCAGCGATATTTCTATATTTTTTATTCCATTAAAATAAAGGAAAACATAATTAGATATTTTAGTTTAAATCTTCCTTCTTATATATTTCTTTTTCCAGCATGATACATTCTTCTTTGAAAACACAAATACATCCTGGTAGTGTCATGTGTTTTTTGTTTATTTGTTAATTTGAGATGATGTCTTGCCATATTGCCCAGGCTGGTTTCTAACCTCTGGACTCAAGTGATCCTCCTGCCTCAGCTTACCCAGCACTTGGAACTATATACATGCCTGATTAGTGTCAAATCTTTAGATCAAGAGAAACACAAGGATCTTCCTACTTAAATTGGAAACAGGTCTAAGGCTGTGACAGGTAGAGGAGCTTTTTTATTGGGTTGCACTAGTTTGACAAGTGCTTAGAGCAAAGATTCAGAAAAGACCGGTGCGCATATCTGATCATACAGATATCTGTGAAGAGGAAACTCTTAAGGATTTGTTTGGGCTCTAAAGCTCTATCAGGAGAAATCCAAGGAAAAGGTGGACAGAGCAGGTCACTTGATGGTGGCAAGAATCTAGACCTCATGGAGAACAAAGTCAGGGATTCCTCCTCACAGGTTGGAAGAAACTTGGCTCTGCTCTGTTTATATGATTCCTGGTTTTTTTTTTTTTTTTTAAATCTGTGGAATAGTGATTGTATGGAAATAAAAGCATGGTGAAGAGAATTAAAATGAGAGGATATATGTTATTTCCCAGCATGAAATAAATACCCAATAAATTACAGATAATATTATTATTTTATATATTATACTCTATAATAAATCATATTTATTTATTAATCATATAAATAATACCAAATATAATTATATATTAATATAACATGGTATGTACTTCTGTTATAATATCATAATAAATATTGATTATATAATATTGACAATATTATATATTATTAAGATTCTTACATGAAGGGCTGGGAATGTAGCTTGGAGGGAGGTAGAATGCTTGCACTGATTCAATCGCTAGCACTGACAGGTAAATTTTTGGTTGAAGGTGAAGTGGCCGCAGGAAGAACGAAAGAGAAGTTGGTCTGGGATTTGAGGTAAGAGTTGAGATTTCTATCAGGCATTATATTGCATTGACAGATAGAGCCAATTTTTAATAGATCATCTCAGGAGCTGTGGCATCTGGACCCCAAAAATGAGATTGGTCTGGCTCAAGTCCAGGTGGAAAAGGAAATACTGTGGATAAGTCATGAAAGTCTTAATTTGCAGGGATCTACTATATCCTCTGAACAAAAAGGGGAGAAAGGGAAGCAAGATTTGTCATGTCCTGATGACAAGGTCCAGACAGGATTAATTTACACTGAAATATTCTCAGAAAATTGGGAATTTAAAAAATTTTGAGTGAATGATCAATTGTTTCTTAGAAATGGAATTGTTTGGCCCTAAACTTTCAATTCCTACCATTAGACTCCAGAGACTTTCAGACCCTAATACTACCTCAGAGAATGTGTGATATATACACTATTTTGTCTGCCAATTAAAGAAATACATTTTTTAAAGAGGATGAAACTAATAATATTCCTTGTAAAAGAAAGAAACACAAGGACAATATGGGAAATATAAAGAAAATTTAAAAATTTGCATTTTTGTTCAGTTGACTACCAGTGAAGCAAAACTTTTTCTGAGTTATTAGTTATTTTCACTAACGTGGATTATTTTTGTTACTCTTTTTTTTTTAATGAGAGAGAGAGAATTTTTTAATATTTATTTTTTAGTTTTCAGTGGACACAACATCTTTATTTTATTTTTATGTGGAGCTGAGGATCAAACCCAGCGCCCCGCACATGCCAGGTAAGCGCGCTACCACTTGAGCCACATCCCCAGCCCCATTTTTGTAACTCTTATGTTACTTTTTCTTTTCATTTTTTAATCCCAGGGATTGAATCCAGGGGCACTTAGCTACTAAGCCACATTCCCAGCGCGTTTTTCATCTTTATTTTGAAGCAGGGTCTTGCTGAGTTGCCTAGGGCCTCACTAAGTTGCTGAGGCTGGCTTTGAACTCCAGATCTTCCTGCCTTAGCCTCTGAGCCACTGGTATTACAAATGTGAGCTATTGCGGTCAGCTGTTAACTTTTTCTTTCTTTCTTTCTTTCTTTTTTAATTGATAGTTTCCTTGTTTTCTTTCTTATGCATCTGTGGAAGAATTTTATATAGTAAGGATATTGAATATTTGTCAGATATTCAATTCTTCTGATTTGTTATTTGCTTTTCCACTTTGTGATGTTCTTTCTCACAGGGACATCTTAAATTTTTAATTTCCTTTTTCTTTTCAGTCATTATAGTCACACTTTAATGCCCTACGAAAGTCAGACAGGAGACCCAAAAGATTCAAAATCATGGCGATGAAGATGGAAATAAAAGGATGATCAAAACCAAAAAACCCTAAATATAACTGGAAGATGAATGGAACAGACCATTGTTTGTAAATTCATCAAATTCTTCTGCTGTCGTGTATTTAAAAAATAAAAGCAATTTAAAAATAAATAAATAAATAAATTCATCAAATTCATAAGAGTCCTGAGTGTGCACCCTGGGATTAAGACTTGCTATATCTCTTCCTTGCTCTGTCAGTCACTAACAGTTTGGACTTTGGAAATTGGCTTAACCTGTTCTACCTCAGTTTCCTTACCTATAAAATACAAGATTTTTGTGCAGGATGTTGGATTGTCGTGATGTTCTAGTGGTTTGTAAATGCTCAATAAATATTATCTAACCTTATTTTCTACCAGTTTTTAAGACCACGTGAAGAAATGAAAGCAGAACTAGTTCTAGGATGGACTAGAGAAGAGAGAAAATTAAAACCAGGGGCTAGGAGAATGCCCAGGAGGTGATGCATGGCTGAGAGCTCTGACCCGGAATGCAAAATTAACCTGAGGGAGTTACTCTGAGGGGTGGTTGTGCCATATATGCGAGAGTGACTGAAAGCAGTTGTTGAGGGTAGAAACAAAGAAGAGATAAGCTGTGAAAGATAAGACAGAGCTCACTAGAATTTCTTGTAAGGTGAACAATTTTAAGTAAAAAGAAGAAAGTGGAAGTAAAGTGAAAGGAAATGAAAGTGAAAAGAAAGAAAAAAAACTGTCAACAGTTGGCATTAAAATAAAAGATACTATGAGGGGCTGGGGCTGGGGCTCAGTGGTAGTGCACTCGCCTGGCACGTGAAAGGCACTGGGTTTGATCCTCAGCACCAAATTTAAAAAATAATAAATAAAATAAATGCATTGTAAAAAAATAAAAATAAAAGATACTTTGTGAAGATAAAACCTACCTCACCAGAATGGCTAAAAATATAAAAGACTCATAATAAGAATATTGACAAGGATGAAGAGCAAAAGGAGCTATTTTACAAGTTAGTACAAACCCTTCAGTTTGATAGTATCTACTCAAGTTGAACTTTGTGCCCTCCTAGGACCCAGCAATGCTACTGCTAGATCTTTTAAATTGTGTTTATTTGTTTGTACTGGGGATGGAAGCCAGGAACACTTAACCCCTGAGCCACACCCCAGCCCTTTTTATTTTTTTTTATTTTGAGATAGGGTCTCTACTAAGTTGCTCAGGGCTTACCAAGTTGCTGAGGCTGCTTTGAATTTACAATCCTCCTGCCTCAGTCTCCTGAACTGCTGGGATTACAGGCATATGCCACCATGCCCATCCTCTACTGCTAGATCTTTATGGAACAGAAACTATAAATTTTCTCACTAAAAGAAATTCATGTTAATAAGCAGCACTAATCATAAAAGCCCCTACTAAAAACTACACAGATGCCCATCCACTAGAGGATGGACAGATATGCTGTGCTATACTTTCTCAATGGAAAAAAGTCCACATGGGGAATCACAACAAATGGATGAACCTCACAAAACTGGGCAAAAGCAATGGACACAAAAGAGTCTGGTGTACAATTGCATGCAATCCATTTATATTATGTATAGTTCAAAAACAGGCAAAACTAATTTTGGTGTTAGAAGTCAAGATTTGGTTACTATTGGGGGGCGGTCATTCACCAAAGAAGGCACAATTATGCAGGTGGGGTGAGGAGAGGTAGGTTTGAAGGGGCTACATTGTTTTTTCCTTTTCTTCTTCTTTTTTTTTTTTTTTGTAGAGCTGAAGACTGAACCTGGGGCCTCATGCATCCTAGGCCACAGCTCTACCACTGAGCTACACTCTCTCTCAGCCTATGTTCTACTTCTTAATTTAGGTGGTAACTACATGTATATAATGCACATTATTACTTGTGCATTTTTCTTTATGTATTTAATTGCTCAGTGAAAATGAAAAAAAAAATATTGATCCACATTAGAAACTGACAAAAGCCACTAAAACTCTTGTATTGACTCACAGAAGGTAGAACTATTTATTTTCAGTTTTATGTTGATATAGACAACATTTTTTTAAGTAAAGTTTTTTCAGTGTATTGTTTAAGAAACAACATATGAAAGAGTAACTTATTTTAGGTTATTCTCTGATTTTACAGATTGAGAATTTTATTCCTATAGGTTATTAATATAAAGCATTTGTTTCATTAGCAACTTCTTTTATAAAGCTAACCACAAAAGGTGCCTGTACATTTTTTCTATAACTGGTTGCCTACAAGTCCTATGACCTGATGTAAGAGATAATTAACCAGGAATTTAGGTATTAGTGACATGAGAGCAGTCCCATACTCAGAAACTCATAGGTGACATACCAAAAGAGGTAAGCTGAAGAAGTCTAGACTCTGGTGGCAGGACCACATTACTCAGGACCATCAACAAATATGAACCTATAGACAACAATTTTGAAGCTGTTTCCATACAAAGTATAGACAACAGTACCTGTTTCATAGTAGTAGATCATGTAGGTAAAAGAGTTCTGAAAATCATGAAATTTCATAGAAGTTCTGGGAAAGGGGCTTTATCACAACTCCTAAAGCTTCCTTTCTATTGGCATAGCAGCCAAAACCTGTCCCTTCCCACTGGTCATACTGTCCCAAGAGGGCAAAAATGATGGGTAAATTTGGCAAATAGTATATCCTTTTTTGATTTTTCCTTTTTAGAAGTCAACTTGTCTAGAATGAAAGGTTATTGAACCTTACAGATGTTGAGTGCATGCCCCAAATTTAGATGGATAGATGACAGAGATAGAATTTGAACTCAGGTCTCTGCAATTACACAGACCATGTCTTTAACCATCCCATAATATTTCTGGTCTAATAAGTAATGGACTATATAAAAAATAAAAGCTATGGCACAGGTAAGAATACAATAGGGATACAGGGAAGGGGGTGATTCATACCAGGACTAGACAAGGATGACTACCAAGATTTCTATATTCCCACGCTACAGGGATCAATTCCTGCTAAGCTTTCTGTGTAAACCCCAGGAGCCAGAGAGGCTAGAATGATTACTTATGGCTTTTGAGGCTTTACTATAAGAGGAAGAGGTACCTGTTGTTGGCAAAACAGTTACAATTAAACAGCGTTTAACTTCATGCCACTTGCTTGGGCCCCAGCACTTAGCCAGTTTCTCCATGGTTGCAGCTCCAGTTAGACATTTACTTCTGCTGCTGTTTCCTTTGAATTCTTCTGAAATTTTACCCCCAAAGACATTCTAAGGTATGAAAATGGATGGGAAGCAGATTTTCAAGCACTTGAAGTATGAGAATTTGCAAAGGGCATGTTAATAGGGTCTCATAAAGGAGAATTATTTATTTTTATTAAGGTCATAATTTATATTCAAGAGAAAGCATTGATCTTAGGTGTTCATTAGATGGGTTTTAACAACTTTGTACATCCCTGCAACCACCAGCCAGAGCAAGGTAAAGGCCATTTTGACCACCACGGAATCATAGAACCTGATGTTTTGTATGTGCATCTGGCTTTTCTCACTCAACATGGTATTTTGGAGATTTATCCTTGTCATTGCTTTTACCAATAGCTTGTTTTGTTTTATTACCAAGCAGTATTCTATTGTATAGATGACATGACAATTACTTTAACCATTCCCTGTCCACAGATATTTAGGGTGCTTCTAGTTTTTTGTTATTATGAATAAAGCTGTTATGAGCATTTTTATAAGAGTCTTTATGTGGAGATATATTTTCATTGCTCTTGGGTAAATATTTAGGAGTGGAACTGTTGGGCTGCAGGATAGAAGTATGTTTATTGTTAACAGAAGCTGCCAAACAATTCTCCAAAGAGTTGAACCATTTTATATTGCTACCATCAATGTTGCTCTGCCTTCCTAAAGGAAAAATCTTAATAAAGAATAGTTATCATGGTGTCCAGGGAGGGGAAGATTGCTATGGGAATAATTTGAAGGGAGGGAAAAAAAACAGCAAAAGAGGGAGTGGATTGGCACTCACCAAATAGAGTTCACCAGGAAGCCAGCTGGAGAGGACCACGTGGACAGTGGACTCCATAGCTACCAATCAAGGCTGTGTTCTCCACTGATGACATTCATTCCACATGCCAGGCCCTCTGTCTCTGATCCAAGAAATCTGGGCAACTTATTGTTTTTGTTCAAGTTGTACTTCATTGAAATTCTTTTTGGAGTGTCCCTTTCGGTCACAAGTTCCCTTTCCTGTCTGAGAGCCAAGACATAGCACAGCAAGCCTTTTTGAACTTGTGCTGCTGACTCCACCTTCAGTGTGGTGGTATCAAAACTGACCTAGCACAGAGTCAGCTTTTCCAGGATGGCTACAAGTCAAGAGCAAGTGACTATTTATCTTTTGGCCTCTTCCTCCAGGTTACTTTTAGCAAGGTTTTCAGTTTGTTTTTTTATGCTATTATATTCAAGAGAGGGCAAGGCTTTTGGCACTGCTTGAAGATGATTTCATTTTGAGACAAAACCTTATTCTCTGAGGCTTTTTTTTAAGGTTATCATCACAGAGGCCAGAATTAGTGGGTATTAGCCCCAAGAATAAAACTAACTTTCTTAGGCATGACTGATCCTGGCTGTGTCTTCCTTTGATTTAATCCTATACTAAAAGTTTTTGCTAAAGTGGGTAAGCAGCAGTCCTTATTCCTCTAACTATACAGATGGCCAACTCTCACATTATTGCACATTCTTAGCTTAATATCTTTAGCTAAACAACTCATTGTTTTCTGATACACGGAAAGAAAGTTTCCAAAAAATGCCTTGCCGGTTAGCTTGAAACAAGTGCTTGTCCCTGAACCAAGCCCATATCCTGGAGAAGAGTGCTATGCTCAGGTCTTGGTCACTTATCTGCCTCATCCACAGAAGTATGGAGAAAGGGGATGCAGATACTAGGAGGAAAAATCAACAGGCATCTAGTGTGGGACATTTGATCAAGTGTTTCTGTTCAATACCCTCACCATTGCCACACTGTTCTAATGACTAATTCTGCTCATCACTTGGCTTTCAGGTTGCATGTCATTTCACCAGAAAGGCTTCTCTCAAAGTACAAGTCCCCATTCAAGCATCTTATAGCTCTTGTTCATTTGTTTGATAGTTTAGTATTTAAACATCACTTTGGCTCTAACTCTATGAATTCGGGATGGTATCTGTATTGTTCATCACATTGTAGGTATTCACAAGTATCTGCAGGATGAATGAATAAGAATGAAAGAAAACCTGTCAGTGGATTCCCTTGGTCTCAGGTTGTAGGCTAACTCCTTTTTAGTAAAAGGTCAGTAAATGAATCTCTGGTTAAACTTCAGACTCAGTTATTAGAACCAGTGTAAGTTATTTGTTTCATTTCTTTTGTTTCTTCTCCTTCCCTTTTCTTTTCTTTTCTTTTCTTTTTCTTTCCTTTTTTTTTTTTTCAGTACTAGCAATTGAACCCATGGCCTCATCCATGTTAGGCAAATACTATACCATTGAGTTACGTTCTCAGTCCACTTGCCTCAATTTTACAGTCAGAAATTTAAGAACTGCAAAAACCCTTGAAAGTAAAAAAAATCATAGAATTGACTGGATTAGCCTCGTTATCCTTTATTGAAATAAAATATGTAATATCTGCATGAAAATATCTCTCATGATAAAGTAGTAAAACCATGGGCCTCACACTACATAGAGCTTCTAGTGATTTCAGCTACAAAGAAACCCAGCAACACAAGTAATATGGGCAAGTCTTCACACGAGATGAGAAAAAGGCGGGGGAAAGGCCTGAGAACCAGAAAGACAAGATGAATTTGAATTACACAGAATCATCTGGAAACCTCAGTGGTCAAACACGATTATTACTCAGCAACCCTTAGGTGCTGTTCTGTACTCATTCTGCCAACCCCATGTGCCCTGACCTCTCCACTTCACCCTCAATTCACACTGCTGTCTCATTCAGTTCTGGGGTGTATGAAAAGGCCACAACATTTAATGTAGTAAATCTGAATATAAACAGACTTCAGTTTTTTTCTTTTACATGGACATTCTGGTTATTTGAATTTTATACTATATCCCTAATTTTTAGTTAGTGACTTCCTCCATCTTCCATTTTCAATGCTGTCAGTGTTTCTAATTTTCCCTAGAGGTTTTCTGGCCAATGAGAGCCTAGCATTCTTCAGGATGTAGATTTAGGGATGACACATGGCCCATTCATAATAATGAGAATGATAATAACAATAATGCACATTAACTTGCAAAAAAAAATCTTTGCTAAGGGTTCTGGGACACAGGCAACATTCTCAATGGACTTCACCCTGGGATAATCTGAAGCCGGAACTTTTGCAGTTAACTTGCTCTAACGTGGAATCTGAGTCTGAAACCAATCAGTGAAAGGCAGAGCTCAGAAATGAAGAAAAACCATAACTGAGTTTGAACCCCGAGTCCACTTGTGCCTGAAGCCCACTCTATCCCTGGAGTTTCAGTTATGTAATTCAATCAATTCCCTCTCTTGGGTGAGTAGGATTTTCTGGGTTTAACATCCAGAAGAATCTTAACTAAAATATTCTATAATAATGTGCTCTTACTCAATTACATTCCCATACTCTTTCTTGAGAGGGGAAGAAACAAGCAAAGTTATAGCTACTTCCTGGAGAATTAACTCCTTATAACAATGAGATGGCCTACAACATAACAAAACTGGGAGTCAGCTCACTAGGATTTACTTCCATTCTTCTTGAAATGCTTTGTTTGGTTTCATTCTTTTTCAAGTTAGTGGTGAGAGGATACTTCCTCTCACCTCTAGAATAGACTGATTGTTTTATACCTTGCCATCTGGCAGGCCTTCCAAAATTTTCCTTAATGAAATTTTGTATTAGCCTGTTTTTCATTATTATAGCCAACACCTGAGCCAAGCTACTCTAAAAGAAAAGAGGTTCATTTAGTTCACAATTCTGGGAGTTCAAAAGCATGGTGCCAATATCCGCTTGGCTCTAGTTAGGATCTCTAGCATCATGGCAGGTATGTGGGTGGCACAAAGTGATTACATTACCACATAGGAAGACCAGAGGTTTGGGCTCCTTATAAATAGTTCTTTTGAGAACTCAGGCTTCCACCAGAACTACCTTAATCTCTTCCTAGGGTGGGGCTTCCCAGTAACCTAAGGTCCTCCCACTAGACCCCCCACCTCTTAAAGGTCCACACTACCTTCCAGCATAAGTGCACTGAGTACTATGCCTTCAATACAGGAACTCTCAAACCATAACCAAACAATAGGAAGTACGATACACCACATGGCCTTAACACATCTTCAATTCCCTCTAGCTTTCTAAGCTCATAGCTGTCTCTTCTCTGCCAAATGTCATTGTAAACCAATCCTAGGAACAACCTACTACAATTCTTTCAACTTTCAGAGTCAAATCTATATGTAGAAATTCCAGGTATCATCTATATGAAATAATACCTGTCCAAAAGTTAAGCCTGAATAATGACTCATTTTTTCTGATTGCCAGTCTCACAGAAACATGGTCAGGGAGAATATGTTATAGGAATTCTTAGAGGCCAGAAGAATTTCTTAAACAGGGTCATTTAATTTGTAGTGGTTTCAGCATAAGGTATTTTTAGACCTTCATTTAAAATTTTGAAGCATTTGATATCCCTCAGGAAAAAACAAATTTAGCCTGTATCCGAGGTAGTGAATCCAGCAATTACTTTTCATTTGCCAAAATGATGAACACCTCAGCTTTCCAGGAACTAACATTGCCTAATTAGATTCCACATCTCTGACAGATGATAAGAACATAATGTTAGTAAATTGGTAAAAAAAAAAAAAATCTTGCAACTGGTTCTTACAAGAATTTAAATAAGTTGTTAGATTGTGCTGGTTCTTCTCAACAGCTCTTATCTTTTAAAAGAGGAATGTGTTTGGATATCAACTAATTCCTTTCATGTGTGAAGTTGCATGTGTCATAACCCCGTTTCTCAGACCAAACATGAATAAAGGTGAAGGACCATGTCATTTCTAATAAAAATAAAGGCGAGAATTGAGTCATTTTTTCTCAAATATTCCGGCAAAACAAGAAGTTTCTATTTATGTAGCACAAAGTACTCTGGGCTCTGAATTAGGAAACCTAAACTTGATTTTTTAATTTGTTCTTTTTAGATATACATGACAGTAGAGTATATTTTGACATATTTTACATACATGGAGTATAGTTTATTGTAATTAGAATTCCATTCTAGTGGTTGTACATGATACAGAGATTCACTGTGGTGTATTCATATATGAACATAAGAAAGTTATGTCAGATTTATTCTACTGTCTTTCCTATTCCTATCCTCCTTCCTTTCCCTTCATTCCCTTTTGTGTAATCCACTGAACTTCTATTCTTACTTCCCTACATATTGTGTATTAGCATCTGCATATGAAAGAGAACATTCACCTTTGGTTTTTTGGGATTGGTTTATTTCACTTAGCATGATAGTCTCTAGATCCATCCATTTGTCAGTAAAAATTAAAAAGTCATCCTTTTGTATGGCTTATTTATTCCATTGTGTATATGGTACCACATTTTCTTTATTCATTCATCTGCTGAAGGGCACTTAGGTTGGTTCCATAGCTTAGCTATTGTGAATTGTGCTACTATAAACATTGATGTGGCTGCATCACTACAGTATGCTGATTTTAAGTCCTTTGGGTATAGACCAAGGAGTGAGATAGCTGGGTCAAATGTTGGTTCCAGTCCAAGTTTTCTGAGGAATCTTCATACTGCTTTCCAATTTGCAGTTCCACCAGTGACGTATGAGTATACCTTCTTCCCACATCCTCACCAACACTTATTTTTACTTGTTTTCTTGATATTTGCCACTCTGAATGGACTGAGATGGAATTTCAGAGTAGTTTTAATTTGCATTTCTCTAGCTGCTAGAGATGTTCAACATTTTTTCTCTGAAGTGCCTGTTCAGTTGCTTTGCCCATTTATTGATTGGATTATTTGGGGGTTTTTCGATGTTAAGGTTTTTGAGTTCTTTACATATCCAGGAGATAAATACTCTATCTGAGGTGCATGTGATAAAGATTTTCACCCATTCTGTGGGCTCTCTCTTCATGTTCTTGATTGTTTCCTTTTCTATGAAGAAGCTTTTAAGTTTGATACCATCCCATTTATTGATTCTTGATTTTACTTCTTGTGTTTTAGGAGTCTTGTTGAGGAATTCAGATCCTAAACCAACATAATGGAGTGTTCAGCCTACCTTTTCTTCTATTGGGCTCAGTGTATCTGGTCTAATGCTTAGGTCCTTGATCCACTTTAAGTTGTGTTTTGTGTAGGGTGAGAGATGGGGTGAAATTTCATCCTGCGACATATGGATTTCCAGTTAGGAAACCTAAACTTTATATGGCCCTAAACAAGTCATTTCTCTTTCAGGCTCTCTTCATGTATAGCATGAGGTATGGAAGTGTCTAACTATAAATCTTGACTACTGAAACACCGCATTTGCTGACGTAATTCCTGTTTTCATCTCAGTGCTCATGACCTAATTGACTTGATCTAAACACAAAACGTCTATCTCAAAGAACTATTAAGGTGAACACAGCAGACAAAATGAATTGAACTGGAGAAAGAGGTATTGATATTTATCATTCATTTGTTCATAGATACATTGGATCACTTAAAAATGAGCACCAGACACTACCACAGGTACTAAGGATGCAATAGTTAAAAAATTAGATTCTATCTTCATATCTTTGTGGGGTATGGTATTTTTAGTTGATTTTTTTTTCTTTCAGTATTTAAGAATCTCATGCCAGTCTGCCCTGGCCCATAAGGTTTATATTGATGAATCTGTTGTCAGGCAAATTGAGACACTCCTATGTGTTATTTTTTTTTTTAATTTTCTCTTGCAATCTTGAGAACTTCCTCTTTCTCTTTCACCTTTGAATGCTTGATTTATAAGATACCTTGGGACAAACTTGGTTGAGTTAAATTTGGTGATATTCAACCTTCCCATATTTGGATATTTGTATCCTTCTCCAGGCTTAGGGCATTTTTTTTTTAAAAAATAAGTTTTCTACCCCTTTGATATTCTTAATTCTTTAAACCCTGATGACCTGAATATTTTCTCTTTTAATACTGTCCCAAAGTTTCCATAACCTTTTTTAATTCCTCCCTGTTCTTTTTTCTTCTCCAACTATTATTTTCAGATAGCTTGTCTTTGAACTAATTCTTTCTTCTGCTTGGTCTATCCTGCTATTGATGCCTTCTATCATGTATTTAATTTTGCTTAGTATATTTTTCAGCTCAGTAGTTTGATTCATTTTTTAATTGCTTCCATATCTTTGTCAAGTTTATCTGTTAGAGTATTGAAAAGTTTCTCTACATTTCTTCAAGCTTCTTTGGTTTCCTTGAAACAGCTGTTTTAAATTCTCTTTCTGAGTGATCTTCCATGCTGATGACTACCTGATCAGTTGACTTTATTTTGAATATCAGCTGAGGTCATGGTTCTTGAAATCTTTTGATGCTTGTTGACAGGCAGCATCGGTTGCGCATTGAAGGATCATGTGTTTATTCCAATTTTCCTAATCTGGTTCTATTTGTGCCTGTCTTTCCAGAAATTCTAGGCAGGCTGCTTATTTTCTCTGTACTTATAGTCACTTCCACCATTTCAGCACTGGATGACACCCACCTCCAGAAATGCCAGGAATTGCTTTTGGTGTGTCACTATTCAGTCCCAGGTTTGTTCCAAATACACTTGGGTATTATCCATAAAAAGACAGGAGAGTACCAGAAAGAGTAAGTCTGTCCCCATGAGCCTTTCCCCGGGGCCAGGGCAAGCCCAGATGCTTCATCCTCAGTTACTGGTCTGTGGCCAGGCACTACAGGTTTCTGCCTGGCTCTGGGTAGAATCACTAAAGATGAATTAGCTCCAGGCTTCTATGTCACACCAATGGACACCAATGCCACCAAGCTATGTCACAAACTGAGCCCACAACTCACCAAGACCAGCATAATACTGAAGTTGGACCAAGACCCACCCTGCTATGGGCTGCCCATTGCTGGAATAGACTTGTGGCCCAAGACCACTGCAATCACCCACAGATGTTGTCAGCTGGACTAGGAATCCAACAGACTGGGGAGAGGGGGGGCTGTGCATCTACCACTGGCACTGGAGCTGCTCCCGTGGCTTTTCTTCAGATAGGTCTGGAGATCGGAACTGTTAGGATCTGCACAGTGTTGAGTAGGTTTCACTAGCTTTGCAATTAGTTCCAGGGAAAAATCTTATTCTTACTGCCCTGTCCTACCCACAGTGAATGAATGGGGTCTTGCACCACGCTATGCCTAAGGTTGGGGTACTGTCAGTGAAGGTAGTTTGTCAGCCACCTGTGCCAGTGATAAACTGGGTTGCACCTGAGTCTCAGCTACAAAGACCTGTAGTCTCAGGGGTGCACTGGGCCCACACCACAGATAATAGTGATGCAGGCCAAAATACAATTCTGTCCCTTTGGGGCACAGGCATATGCCTGGTGCCAGGGAAGTTCTAATGCCCCCACACACACCTGTGAGCACTGGCCTGGTGATAGCCATGCTGCCTGAGGTTGAGGGATCATGTGAGGAGACAGTCCTGTGGCCACCAAGGCTGATGTTTAGCTGGATTACTCTTGAGTCATCAAGGGCTTGCACTCTTTGGAGAAGTGTGGGTATGCTCCAAGCCCACTCCAAGACTGGAACTCATACAGGATGAAAGTTGAAGTGACCTATTTGGCCCTTGGATCTCTCTGCCTGATGCCAGGGCCGGTATAGATATACAACCTATGAGCTTTGACCTATGCACAAGACCTTCAGATGAATGGTTGCTGGGTCTCACCATGCAGGACTGGTACTAGGCTCCAAGGCAAAACCCTGTGCTAGTTTTTTATGCCTGACTCCCTGCTCTGTCACCTGAGGGAAGGAACCAGTTCCAACAGCTCAGTCAGTTAGAAGTGGCCTGGCAGTAGAGGTTGTGGGACTTTGCCCAGTGCTGGGTTTCACCATGGTGGGCCTGGTACTGTGTTTTAAGTCTAATGCCTGGACTTTATTCCTTCTCCCCCTCCACCCCACTGAGCAGGAGGCTCCTCTCTCCAACCTGCCTAGCTGCTTGGTATTGGGGAAGAGGTAATAATACAGCAACTCCTTCCTTCCTACCTTCAAGTCCACTATTAATTTTTCTAGACTAAAAGTGAGCACGATGGTCCCTTGCCTTATTTTCTTACCTTTTGTGAAGATTGTTTGGTGTGTGTGTAGCTATTGGTACTAGGCTCCAAGGCAAAGCCCTGTGCTAGTTTTTGTGCCTGGTGTGTCTGTAGAGAGACCATCACTGGAGGTTCTTAGCTTCCATCTTGCTCTGCCCTCTGAGACTAGAAACTTAAACCTACTTGATCTATACTCCCTGGGTTAGGGCTTTGGCTAGGAATTCCATTTCCACAAATGAGATGCAGTCTCATGAGTTAGGAAAGCAAAGTGAGGCAGATGACACCTTTCTGTCTTTTTTGCCCATTGTACTTTTTATGCAGTCTAGTCCACTGTCCCATTATGAGTTCCATGAGTGTCAAAGAACAGTTACTAAGGTGGCAGCAGTAGCGGCTTTGGGGACAGCATTATGACATTCACTGGCCCCCAACACTCAGTTTTAATGGGCCCTTTCCTATAAATAATAAATCAAGTCAACACTGTGTTTGGAACCACACACATTATTATAATACAGCAAAACAATTCACTCAATCTAAAAGTTCATTTTTTTCTTCTGATTTTAGAGGAAATTAATATGTTTTTGTGGGCCGCTAAAAGTACTGTATGTAGGCCCTAGATACTGTGCCTCCCAGATCTAATGGTTAAATCAGGCCTGGATTATAGCTCAAGCAATGTGTTTTTGAAGTCTGCGTGTCTGGTGGCAGCCTCCAAGTGCCTGTCTTCTTGGCTGTGACATGGGAACAGCTACATGGAAGTGCGACTCGAGGAATCATTTCTGGGAACCCAGTTTTTCCTAAGGTTTTGTAAGTGCATGATTCCCTAAGTCAAATCCAAAGCATTAAAATAATTAAAATGACTTCTGTTTCCTGCAATTAAATCTAATTGTTGGAACAAAAATTTATGCCATTATCCTCATGAATCTTTAAAATCTGTTCCTTATTCAGTCGGTCTTGCCTGGACACTGTTCTTTCTCCTCTCTTCTTTCTTTCTTTCTTTCTTTCTTTCTTTCTTTCTTTCTTTCTTTCTGCCTTTAATTTTAATCTCTGGAGTTCCCACTACACTGTGAATAAAGTCCCTATGTTGGTCTGGGTTTTCAGAGAAGCAGTCAGAGAGAGAGAGAGTAGTTGATGGGGGTTGGGGGTAGGAAGAAAGCTTATTTTAGAAATTGACTGGTGACCTAAAGAAGAGTCAAAGTTGCTGTTCAAATCCAAAATCCATCTGTGGGCATCATTCCTTCCTCTTCGTTGGTAGAGAGTCTAACTGTTTAGGCCTTCAGTTGATCAGATGAAGCCCACCCACATGATGGGAGATAATTTTCTTTACTCAGAGTCTCCTGATTTAAATGTTAATCTCATCTAAAAATGCTTTCACAGAAATATCAGAATAGTGTTTGAGCAACTACTGTGATCTAGCCAAGTTGATATGCAAAATTAACCATCCAGTCCCTATTCACCTAAACCCACTTTTCACTTGTGCCTCCTTGCTCATTTCAGAGCTTTCCTGGGAAGGCGTAGTTCTCCCACTTGTCTTCAGCATGAGGCTGCTCCTTGCAGTGCCTCCAGTCAGAGGGTCAGCGGGGGCGGCCAGCTTCCTTCCTTCAGCAGCGTGCTTCCTCTTGCTACCCTCCCCTGCTCTCATCTTCGTCCTTCTGAAGTCTGTGCCAAGCTCAGCGCTGTGACTCCATTCCACTTTCTAATGCTCCTGCAGCAGCTAACAGTCATCCCTTCACCTGTTTCCTTCCCACTGCCATTAGATTTATGGACTACAATCTCCACATTAACCTTTCAAGTTCCTGGACCCCGTGGACTCTCAGGCTCATCTGTTTCTGAGACACCATCCCCTGTGCAGACCAGCCTGTCATCTTCTTCATCCCACCAGTGAACCCATGTCCAGCTTCCCTGCCATCTCTCCTACTTCCCATTTTGTTCACTGATTCTGTTCACCTTCGCTGCCTCCTGTCTTGTTTGCTAGGATCACAGACTCTTTGTGCCTCCACATCCTAGACTTGACTTTCAAAGAACATATGGAAATAAACGTAATGTCACAGGGAGGGAGTAACATTTTAGATAATAATTGGATGGGATCCTCTCTTCCTCTTCTATTTTTATTTTTAAAAGACTTATTTATTTGTGTGTTGCTGGGGATTATAGGCAGGGCCTTGCCCGTGGTAGGCAAGCATTGCACCTCTAGGCCACACCCCAGCCTCTCTCCTTTTCTTTTTATTGCTCCTATTCTGCATCTTCCTCTCTTATTCATTTCCTTTTCTCCTTTCCAAGTTACTTTGTGATTTTTGGAGGAAAAGGCAGAACTCTGAATATACAGATCATTTCCTACTCAGTGTTACATACCTTTAGCTACATCATGGCTCCTACCTCTCCATTTATCTCCTACATCTATTAGTGACTCCCCAGCACACCAACTCAGAGGGTTTACCTTTCTAAATTATTTCTGCCCTCATAAACCATCATTTTCTTCCCTCAACTCCTCCAGTTACACCTTCTACTTTGAAATGACTGCTGAAACTCATCCTTCCTGTGTGTTTCCACAGAAGCAGATGCTGAGAAAAGGATCCAGGGATCCCAGGAAGCTCTGGGAAGCAGGTGCAGAAGTGAGACAGAGGGTAAGGAAGCCAATACGGGCTGCGCATGAGCACCAGACAGCTGGGACTCAGTCTTCCTGGGGGTCTCTGGGAGGCAGTGTAGATCCTGTCTCAAAGTTGTCCCACTTGAAAGACAGGAGCCTACAGGTACCGGTGGCCTCCCATCCTTCTTGATTGCAGGCTGCCTCAGGGGCATCAACTCCCTGACATTTCTACTCTATCCTAGGAAGGATCTGCACCAATGCAGATCCTACAGCCAGATAAAGGCCACAGCAGAGTCACAGGGACTAGCAGGAAGAAGCAGTCAGCATATACAGAATGCTGAGTGGCAAAGGGACATGGGTAGGGCACTAATAACATTCTATACTTCCTACACACCTAGCTATGCTATAGCATGTAACTATTCCTGTTTCCAGATTCTAATCCTCTTATTCAGTGTGCTGGGTACTCTTGAAAATATCATTTTTATTTAATTCTGTTTACCATGGATATTGGCATTGTCTCAATTTTCCATAAGAAGAAGCTAAGATATTCAATGAAGAAACTTCACAAAAATTACTCAGCTAGTAAGTTTTGTGACTATGATTTTATTTATTTATTTATTGACTGTGATTTTTTAGACTTAAAAAATCAGAAAACAGCAGAAATCCAAGGGCAGAGACTTGGGATACCTGTTGTTAGCAATGTCTAATAACAGAGTAGAAGGGAGTTATCTTGGAAAGAGAGAAACTCCTCATCTAAGACTATTTTATACCACTGTTCCCTGACTGCATTTCTTTTGACACTGCTTTCTAAAGTTTACTAGGCTGGAATTTTACTGTTCTCATCAGAGGCCCTTACGTAATTTCTAAGAACAAAGATGTGCTAAAATGCAATTTTCAGAATAAGTAATGACTGGAATGGACAGTAATCTATACTCAATTTTATTCAACAACTATATACCAATCACCTAATGTGTAGTAAGTACTGGGACAGGTGCTAAGAATAAAATATACACTGATGTAACATATGAATTAATTTTTGAATATTATATATATATATATATATATATATATATATATATATATATATATATCATGTTATGGTTTGGATCTGGAATGTCCCCCAAATCTCTTATATTGCAGTCTTGGTCCCCAGTGCAGCAATTTTTAGAGATGAGTTTTGGGGAAGTGATTGAATAATAAAGGATCTAACCTCATCAGTGGATTAATTCATTGATGGGTTCATAATTTGATGTCATTGTTGGGAAGTGGTGGGAATTGCAAGAGGTGGGGTCTAGTTGGAGAAGGTAGGCCATTGGCAGTGTGACCTTGAAGGATATATGGTATCTCTGGCACACCCCTCCAATCCTTCCCTCTGCTTCTGCACTACCATAAAGTGAGTGGCTTTACTCTACCAAACCCTTCTTCCATGATGCTTCTGCTTCACCACAAGCCCAGAAACAATGGAACCAGCCAACCATGGACTAAAACCTCTGAAACCATGAGCCAAAATAAAATCTTTCCTCCTTTAAGTTGTTTTTCCTCTGGTATTTTGTCACAGTGATGAAAGGTTGACTAATACCACAATCTCAAATTGGCTTTAATTATATGGAACCATATATTAATTGTGGTCATTTAATTTTTGCAATTAAGATAAACCTAGTGCTCATTTTTTTCTCAGTCTGGATCTGCCTAGACTTATTTTTGATGCTTACCAACAGTGGGTAATATTGTTATAAAAAGAGCACACTCAATACAGGATCACTAGGAAGATTTAAGAAAATAATAACTGCCAAATCCCAAGCATTTTTTATAATTTATCACATTTGTCTGTACACAGTCTGTCAGTTCCATGAAAACAGATTTGAATTTTTGCTCATGTAAATGCAGCTTTTAGAATAATGCTTAGCACACAGTGAGTCTTCAATTAATATGATGTGGTGAATGAATATGGATATCATTACTCAAATTTTTGAGTTGGAATAAACACTCAAAAGTGTTTCTCAATGTTTATAGATTTTTGAGTTTTAGAAATCTTGGCTTCAATTAGTATGGAAATTCCTTTAAAAACTAGGAATAGAACTGCCATATGACCCATCTATACTACTCCATCAGTATTTATCCTGAATAATTAAAGTCAGCATACTATACTGATACTTGCATTCCCCTGTTTATAGCAGTGAAAGTCACAGTAACCAAGTTATGAACCAGCCTGGGTGTCCATCAACAGAATATTGGGTAAAGAAAATGTGATATATATATATACACATACACACACACACACACACACACACACACACACACACACAATGGAGATTTACCCAGCTATAAAGAAGAATGAAATTATGTCTTTTGCAGGAAAATGTATAGAACTGAAAAGCATCATGTTAAGCAAAATAAATTAAACTCAAAAAGTCAAGGGCTGTATATTCTCTCTCATATGCAGAAGCTAGAGAGAAAAATACACATTTAAAAAGGAACTTCATTAAAATAGAAGGATGGGGCTGGGGTCGTGGCTCAGCATTAGAGCGCTTGCCTAGCATGTGCGAGGCCCTGGGTTCGATCCTCAGCACCATGTAAAATAAATAAATAAAATAAAGGTATTGTGTCCAACTACAATTAAAAAAATTGTTTTTTAAATAAAAAAATAAATAAAATAGAAGGATGATCAGTAGAGTTGAGGAAGGGGATCAGGAAAAGAGAGAAGGGAAGGTACTAGAAAATGAAATTGAGCAAATCATGCTAGGTACATGTGACAATGAATCCTACTATCATGTATGATCACAATGTACCAATCAGAAAAAGGCAAAAAAAAAAGAAAGAAAGAAAGAGACCTGGTGCAATGGTTCATGCCTGTAATCCTAGTGGCTCAGGAGGCTGAGGCAGGAGGATTACAAGTTCAAAGCCGGCCTCAGCAACTTAGCAAGTCCTTAAGCAATTTAGCTAGTCCCTGTCTCAAATTTTAAAATAAAAAAATTTCTGAGGATGTGGCTCAGCAGTTAAGAACCCCTGGGTTCAATCCCTGGTAGAGAGAGAGAGAGAGAGAGAGAGAGAGAGAGAGAGAGAGAGGGAGAGAGAGAGAACTTGAGAACTTTTGGGTTGTATTGTGGCTCCAGAACTAGTTAGTTGGATTCAGAGTGGTCTTAACTTTTCTGAACCTCAGTTTCTTAACTAGAAAATGGGATAACGTTATCTGTCTAATGGAGTGGTAAGATTAAAATGAGATAACATATATAGACTACTCATAGTGAGTGTTAAGAAAATGGTGCCTTGATCCTGCAACTCAGGAGGCTGAGTCAGGAGGATCACAATTAGATAGAGGCAAGCCTTAGCAACTTAGTGAGCAACTTAGCATGACCCTGCCTGAAAATACAAAATAGAAAAGGCTGTGGATATAGCTCATTGGTAGAGTGCCCCTGGGTTCAAGCCCTGGTACAAAAAAAAAAAAAAAAAAAAAAAAAAGCACCTTTGGTTCTTGAATCAAGAAGATACCCCAAAGGATACAAGTCAGTGCCTTCAGTTCTGTTTGCTGAGAAGACACTGAAAAGTCATAAAGCCTAAGCCCAAGAGGAGACTGAATTTTTTCTCTGCAAGGGAGTCAAGGATGTGGCATAGCTTGTAGAAGTTTCACATGGTGATTATACAGAATTTATAATCCTTTCTTTGCTTTCCATTAATTGTTAATAATAAATCCTTTGGGAGCAAAATCCTTATGCATGTACTTAATCTTATGCATTTACTTAATATAGAGAAAGAGAATGAGGACTTGAGGAAAGATGTAAATAATAACCAATGATTACTATATTTCAGGTATTGAGTTAGGGGCTTACTTTTTTTTTCTTTCTTTCTTTTGCACGGTACTGGGAGCACTCTACCACTAAGGGCACATGGGGCACTCTACCACTAAGCTACATCCCCATCCTTTTATTTTTATTTTTTATTTTTGAGATAGGGTCTCACCAAATTACCTAGGCTGGTTTTGAGTTTGGAATCTGCTGCCTCAGCCTCTCAAGCATCTAGAATTACAGGTATGTGCCACTGTGCCTGGCGAGGTGCTTTACTTTTGTTATCTTATTTACTTCTTTTTTTTTAAAAAAAAAGAGAGAGTGAGAGAGGGAGAGAGAGAGAGAGAGAATTTTAATATTTATTTTTTAGTTCTTGGCGGACACAACATCTTTGTTTGTATGTGGTGCTGAGGATCAAACCCGGGCCGCACGCATGCCAGGCGAGTGTGCTACCGCTTGAGCCATATCCCCAGCCCTTATTTACTTCTTTATAGCTTCTAAAATGCATCCAAGCACACCCTCCTTCCTGGCACCTGATATTCCTGGCATTAAGAATTAGATAAATTTTTATACTCATTTCAGAAATAGGAGGAAGTGGTGATTCAAGAAGGCCAAGTATTTATCCCAAGTTACACAGAGAGCCAGTGGTATTTGAACCCAGAACTCCAGAGCCTAGATTCTTTTCTTTATATCTAGGAAGGGGAAGTTCAAAGATATTGTTTTTCTTGAAGAATAACAGGACTGTCACATTGAAGAAGCCAAGAGCAGCCCAAGGAACAGGACAACTAGGGTGTCCCTAGAGACATAATCAGAAAGAGCTGTAGAGTTTCCCTACGGGAGTTTGCTCTATGTGGATTCTGAATTCTGGGAAATTCTGGACCTCCCAAGAACTTTAAGGCAGCACCTGGTCCCACCAAACTCTATACCCAACACCCAAAAGAAAGAATGAGGAGAAAATCAAGAAAGGCTGATTGTTGCCTGGTGGCCAGGGAAGGTCTCCACAATGAACTAATTAGAAGTAGACTAAATAGTGCAAAAACTTTTCTTTGTTTTGTCAATGTTGCTGAAATTCTCCAAGAATTAAAGCAGAGGGCTGAGGAAGAGAGAAAGGAAGTGCTTTTCTCCCTGTCACCAAATCTTCTTTCCAGAAATATGTCTGGATAAATTGTGGACATACTCCAGTCATTGCTCTGTAATTTAGACTCCAGTGATGCCAGGCTAAAGTGTAGGCTGGTTACACAGAGGATCTGAAATAATTATTAGGGACTCTAGGCTTGTTGGTCTCACCTTTTGGTTACATAGAGAGAGCATATTCTGTTGCTTCCTTGGAGTCCTGAGGTTTGGGGTGAGGCACGTGAACCAGAAAAATAGACTGTTACCAGATGATGGTTGATCTGGACCACCCACTTCCTAGGAAGGAATCAGCTTTGAGCGTTCACAAGATGGACCTGAGCCTGGCTCTAATCCTTGAAAGGGTGGTCTGTATGGCTCCAGTGTCTGGACAATAGGCCATTGAATCGGCATCTATTCCTTAGCTTCAGAACAATGAAGACAAATTGTCTTCTAGCTGACTTCAACAGATAGGGCTCCATTAAGAGATATCTGAAGTCGAAGTTGGAGAGAAAAAGCAGAGAGAGAGAGAGAGAGAGAGAGAGAGAGAGAGAGAGAGAGAGAGAGAGAGACAGGGAGGTCAGAACAAGTGACAATTAAGGACGGACTCTGTGTGATATTCAGTGCCCAAGTAAGTCCCTTTCACTGAAGATTAACAGTGCACTTAACTCATGTACTATTTGAAGCATGATTTCCCAACATAACCAAATAATTACTGATGGAGACAGTTTGGGGGAGCTCATTCTCATCTCATTGATGTATGATATATGATACACATTTCTTTATGTCTTCAAAGTTCCTGCCAATCAATTCCTTTAATACCTAGCTCAAAGGTTACAATTCCCAGTAACTCGTTCCCTGACATATCTAATTAATCATTCATTTGAGCTCCAGGTACCTTTTTTAAAAAATATATTTAATTTTTAGTTGTAGTTAGACACAATATCTTTATTTTATTTTTATGTGGTGCTGAGGATCGAACCCAGGGCTTTGCACCTGCTAGGCGAGCGCTCTAACGCTGAGCCACACTCCCAGCCCCTCCAGGTACCTTTTAATAACAAAACTTTCTTATAATTCAAGTAAAATATCTTTTAAATACTTTTTTGATTATAGGTGGACACGATACTTTAATTTAATTTATTTATTTTTATGTGGTGCTGAGGATCGAACCCAGTGCCTCACAAGTGCCAGGTGAGCATTCTACCACTGAGCCACAACCCCAGCCCTCAAGTAAAATATTTTAAAATTATTAAGCCAATTTGGCCGGGTGTAATGGTGTGCGATGGTAATTCCAGCTACTCAGGAGGCTAAGGCAGGAGAATCACAAAAGTTAAGGCTACCTGGGCAACTTTGTGAGATCCTGTCTCAAAATTTGAAACAAAAAGAGCTGGGGATGTAGCTCAGTGGTAGAGCACCTCTGGGTTCCATCCCCAGTACTGCAAAAACAAAAACAAATACAAGCACACCAAACCAAGTCCTTAAGCCAACAAGTTGTTGAAAATGTAGCTTAGAAAAGAGAAGAAAATGGGTCAGCTACATATTTATGACCCAGAAGTAAACAGGTAACCATCGTCATGTACATTTTTTTCAGTCGGTCTGGTCTTTGTTTCTCACTATTTGGTCAACTCACTTTTTTCCATTTAACAAAATATCGTGTCTCTTTTATATGTGTGTGTCTATCTCTGTCTTTCTCAACCCTCACCTTGTCAACTTTAGGGTACACAGTAGTCCATAGCATTTTTAATAGCCTTGTAATGACATCATATTTTTCTGCAGTACTGGGTCATTCTGAGTACTTACATGCACTGATTCATTTAATCTTTGTATTCACGGGTGGTTTGTTTAATTATTGTAATTCAAATTTCACGAATAAGGATAGTGATATATAAAGGGTTCAAATAATTTGTCCATAATCACACAGCTAGTAACTTAAGAGCTCGAATTTGAACAAAGTAGGTTGACTCTAGACTTAACAACTGTGCTTGAATTGAGCACCTAGTAATCAGCAGTTCCTTCAAATATCTTATCCCTTATTTTGCAAGTTATAAGCAACAATGTGAAAATCTTGTCTGAGATCCATCAGCTGCTAGGTAGGGGCAACCCTGTCTGCCAGATCCTGAGCACATCCTCCTCCATCACCACCACACTGCCCTTGCAAACTAGCTAAGCATCTTTCTTTACTCCCCTTCTTCACTCCCTGGATGGTCAACTCCATGAGGTTAGGAAATGGATAGCCTTACTCATCTCGGTAATCCCAGCGCATGGCACAGTTCCTGGACTATGGTGACCGTGCAATAAATGTTGAAGGAATAAATGACTGAAGGATGCATGAAATGATCAGATAACACCTATTTTAATAGAATTTGCAGTGTGTGACCTAAGTTTTTTTTGTTAAGGACTTGGCTCTCCAACACAACACAGAGCAAAACAAGAAGTTAAAGATTTCCACACTGAAATCTCTGAGCTCCATCTGAGGTATGTGGCCAGGAGCATCAATGTAGGCCAGTTGTGCTCTGGATTGGGGCAGTTCCCTCCTGGGAGAGCAAATTCGCCCTTGTTCTTGCCAACTTCCTCTCCCTGAGATCTTGGTTCTCCTCCTCCCCCTCCTCCACACCGTGGCGTGGCATGCTCTTTGCGTAGGAGCTGACTTTGTCTCAATATCCTTTCTCAAAATTCTCCTTTGCCTGGTGGTGAATGTTGTATCAATTGGCAAATAACATCTGTTGTTTCAGAGCAATGTCAGGGCTCTGCAAGTCACCTTGGGCCATTTTTTTTTAATTGCCACTCCAGTTTCATAGAACTTGTGCCAAAAGAGGACACATGCATGCCTTGACAGCCAGTTTTCTCTAATGCATAGTTGTGTTTTAAAACCTACGATTGAATGGACTGTTTTGGGTGTCTTGGGTTTGGGGGTTGGGATTTCTTTTTACAGTTTGCTGCTGCAGCCATTCAATGTTACTCCTACTCAGTCACCCTCCTCTTCACCCTCTCTTTCACTTTGACTTTGTAAAATCTATAGAAAGGAAAAAAAAAACCCTCTGGTTTGTTTTAACTAGAAGAAATACAGCACCCGTAAAATGGCTTAAGCACAAAGCAACTAATACTTACTCAGTTCTCACAGTCCCATGGGAGATGTACAGAGAGTGGGTGGGAAAGATCTGAGCTTGTCAGTTTGCTGGGGTGGGTTGAAAAGAAATCTGGGGTACTTTCCATGCTTCATAAAACAAGGTTTCATAGGCAGGAAATTACCAAGAGGTCTGCTTTGTCTTCTTTCCTACTTACAAACTAGAAGAGAACTTTACAACATCCCCAAATCCCCCAAGTGAATGAGTATAAGCTATTGTGAGTCTTCCAAACTGAGTCAAAGAACAATGGCTTACATTTATTGAGCACTTGAAAGGGTGCAGGCGCTGTGCTAAGTGTTTTACCTAAACTAACTGACGGAAATCTCACACCATCCTCAACAATAAATGCTTTTGCCATCCTAGCTTTTCCAATGAGGAAAAGGCACAGAAAGTTAGACAACTTGCTTACTCATATGTCACACAATTAACAACGGATGGGCAGAAAATAAGCCCAGAGAACTTGTCTTCCTTCCAATCCTGCAATCACCAAGGTAGACTCATTTAACTCCCTTTGTCAAAGGACACATTTGACAATGTAACACTGATGTCATTGAGAAATTCCCTGAGACCTTCCAAGGCCAGTCTTAGAGATATTATTGCTGCGCAGTCCTAAAATAAGTATCATTTATTCTTTTATTGAACATTTATTATATGCTATTCACTAGGTAAGTCTATGCAAGTGCAATTACTAGTAACCCATTTTTATTGAGTTAAATTATTTATATGTTTCATCTCATTTAATCCTCACAATTCTGTAAGGTAGATACTGTTATTATAAATAATCCAGTTGAAGGGAGGATAAGTATTTGTCAAGTACTTAATTGCTATACAGACTGGTATATAAGTAGGGAAGCCAGAATTTGAATGCACTTTGATCTGACCCAAAAAAGCAATGCACAAATTGGGGGTTATTGATGTGATACACAATTTTTATGAAAATATAGAAAGGAGAGTACACATAGAATAAAAATATAAATTATATGATTTAAACATTTTCTTCAAATTGCCCTCACAAATAGGCTAGAGAATCTTCTATTTAGTGTCTTCATTTGTCATTTTTTGCAACTCCTGATTTATAGACCAAACATTCTATTACTCTACAATAAGAGGCACACATCTCTTATCTTCTGCAGTTTGCCAATCACAGAACCCAGGATTCTTCCCAGGTCATAATTTTTCTCCTTCATTGTCTTCAGGGATTAAACTTAGTATTTATCAAGCTGATCTGAGTGCACTCACTTATGCAGTTATCTGTGGCAGTTAACATATACCTCATGCAAATGCAGATGGTCCTGGGAATCCTGAGAAGCCAGAGGATTAAATTAAATGATCTGCAGGTTCCATTAAGAAAGAGTTTACAGTGACAATTAGATGCCTGGATCGTGACAAATATCCTAAAGAAGATGATTCAAACAGTTGATATTTAGACCAGTTATTCTGAAGCAAGTAAAGTAGACTTTGCCATTTGGACACAAAGCCATGGGGTGCACTTTGAAGTTGACCTGCCACCTTGTGGAAATTGGAGGCACTAAAAACATGGCCCTTGAATTATACACTATAATAATAATATCATATAGGCTAATATTTATTTTCTTTCTTTCTTTATGAGACAGGATCTCACTATATATCCCAGGCTGGTCTCAAACTCCTGGGTTCAAGTGACCCTCCCATCTCAGCCTCCTCAGTAATAGTAGTACCTACCTTGTAAGTTTGTCTTATAATTAAAATAAAAATTTTAGAATTAAAAATTTACAAATAAGTAGCTGGGACTCTAGGTGGCATACACCTAGAGTCCTATGTTTGGCTTAGGAGAACATTTACTGAGGTTATTAACTGAGTTGCAAACCTTTTAAATGTTTTCTCATTTATATATATATTCATACCTTCAAATAGGTACTATTACTGTCCCCATTTTAAAGGTGAGGAATATGTGGCTTCAAAGGATAATTTGTCTGAAGTCAACAGATCTGGGCATCCTGACCCCAAGGCCCATGAACTTAACCTTGGAACTGCTCCTGTGCTATGTACTGTCCCTCTTATTCAGTCAGGTGTTTAAGTATTTTAAAAAGTAGTTCTTCAAAAGGATCATTAACAGCTGTCTTTAAATAGCGTCATCCTATCAGAATAATCAGAAATATGCTTTCTGCAGCTCCAGCTTGTCCAGAGTATCTCAGGAAAGATGAATAGAAGGGTTGGAGGAGGAGAGCTTCCTGGGTTTCCTCTGATTATCTCTGTTGTTTTTCTTTCTGTTGTTCTCTCACATGATCACGACTCCCTTCACATTCTCACTCATGCACAGATAAGTGTAAAGTTCAACTGAACTGAATCCTAAACCTGGGCTTCCCTACTTTGCAATGTTGGACTAGTTATCTAAGGTTTCCAACTCTCATTTTCCTTATTCATAAAATGGGGATATATTGACACATAACTATGCTTTGTTTCAGAACATATTTACAATAAGTGATATGTGAAATCTAAGATATCTAGCACAGTATTTGGAATATATAGAAAGTTCTCAATTCAATTTTTTTTTGGGGGGGTACCAGGGATTGAACCAAGGGGTGCTTAAAAACTGAGTCACATGTTCAGCCCTTTTTTGGGGGTTGGAGGGTACCTGAGATTGAACTCAGGGGCACTTGATCGCTAAGCCACATCCCAAAGCCCTATTTTGTATTTTATTTGGAGACAAGTTCTCACTGAGTTGCTTAGTGCCTCACTTTTGCTGAGGCTGACTTTGAACTCTTAATCCTCTTGCCTCAGTCTCTGGAGCCACTGGGATTACAGGCATGTACCAACATGCCCAGGCCTCAATTCAAATTTAAAATAAAAGCTAAAATATTCTAATACAATACTATAATTGTGTATTACATTTTAATAGCATTTGATACTTTTCAAGGTTATTCCTATCAGTATTTCCTGTGCTCCTTAAAACACTCTGGTCTGGCTGGCAGGAAAGTTCTTCTACCTTGCCTTATAAATCATTACCGTGAGTATTTACTGGGCACCTACTATGATGGAATTTAGAGATATCAATGTATACATCGACATTCAGAACAGCTTAGTGGTTCATCCCTTTCTATGGAGATAAAGGCTACTTCTGTGGCCATCATGGGGCACCCTATTGTCAATAATGCATAAGGGGTAGACAGCCAGAGGGAAGAGAGAGGAGGCGAATAAGGGAGGGAGCCAGGATGGGTCAGGGGGGAAGGAAGGAAGAAATGTGGGGAAGCTCTACTGGTACAAAACATTTTTTCCCAGGAGAAAAGAGAACAATTAATGTAAAAATCTACAGGGATAGAGAGTCCTTCTCCACAACTCTGAACTATGTGGCCAAGGTTAAGTTAGTACTTTGCAATGCCCTTTTAGGAGTTTGACTTAATGTTACATAAAGGGAATCCCATATGCATTTAAACTTGTTGCTTCTCCAAAAAGTTCCAATATCCTGGCCAGCTTACAATATTTCTCTTGCTAGTGATGGGTAGCTTGGAAAGAGTACTTTGTACATGGATAAAATTTTCACCAAGGCTCTCCACCTAGGAAGGTGAGGCATAATTACATGTTTAAATAGCCACTCAAATTCACTTGCATAGTTCAAATGCTTAGAATAAAAAGAATTTCATTCATTCGACAAAGATTTCTCATGTGGCTTTTACATGCTGAGCACTATTTCAAGCACCAGGGACACAGCAGTGACGAAACAGACAAAAATCCCTGCTGTCAAGCAGCTCACATTCTGGGATTGAAAAGAACAGTGACCCTGGAATGGAAAAATCCTAAAGCCAAATAGTGGTGCAGAGCTGGGACAAAGGAGTGAGGCTACTTGTGATTAGATCCTGACTCTTCTGAAGGCAAAACCATTTCCTTTCTCTAAGCTCCATTTCTGTACTGTGAGTTAGTACTTATAGTGTAAGGTTGCTTGAGGTTTAGCAATTTAAAATAGACTACACTGGTCAGGTGTGGTGGTGCATGCCTATAGTACCAGCTACTCAGGAGACCAAGGCAGGAGGATCTTTGAGGCTAGAAGTTTGAGATCAGATGGGGCAAAGGAGCAAGAATCCTAAATAAAATAAAATCAACTACACTGTTGAACATTGTACCTGACACAGAGTAAGCACTCAGTGAATATTTATTGATTTATTCCTTGCATTTACCATATTACTTAAGACAAAATTATAGGAGCATTCTTGATACTTGATGACTTTGGATCAGTGTTTGCTCGATTTTGTCTCTGAAATATTGAGGATTTTTGTTGTTGTTCTTCCTTACCATCATCTTACTTCAGTGACATTTCTAATACTGATTATAGAACTAACTTGCTAAGTTAGTTAAGTGGGTTGCTAAGTGGGTTCCTTGCCTCTAGCTTTCTTCTCCAATACCTTCTTCATTCCAACCTACCATGGTTAAATATGGTTAAGTACGTTCCCAAGGGTTCATGTGCTGAACTTTAGTGTGTGTTTGTGTGGTGCTGGGGATCGAACCCAGGGCTTTGTGCATTCTAAGCACATACTTCAACCACTGAGCTACAGCTCAACTCCATGTGTTGAAATGAAATTCCTGTTCTGAGGTATTAAGAAAAGCAGAAATTTAGTAAGTATTTAGAGGTGGAACCTTTAGGAGGTGATAAGGATTAGATGAGGTCATCAGGGTGGAGCCCCTTATAATTAAATACTGTGGCTTTATGTGAGGAAGAAGAGAGAGCTCCCTGTCTCTTGCTATGTGATGCCCCAAGCTTCCTTGGGCAAAGAGGCCATCACCAGATGTGGACATATAAATCTTCAGAACTATGAGCTCAATAAACCTCTTCTCTTTATAAAATCATCTAGCCTTAGGTATTTTGTTACAATAATGTAAAACGGGTTAATATGTCCTCTAATCAATTAAATTTTGACAAAGCCTCGTCATTTCCCTAATTGCAATCCTCCTAGAATGTTCCTCCCATGACTCCTCCTTGCTTAATAATCTGACCCTTGCTTATTCACCTTACCTGTACTCTAAGCCTCAACCACACCAAGGTTTTGGTGAAGCTGTGTACACACCATGAAAGTTCATAGCTCTATAACTACAAGTGCTTTCATCTGTGTGGAGATCCTACCTCCTTTTCTATTGGTTGAGTTTGTAACCTTCAAAAGGATGAATTTCTGCTTCCTGCCCACAATGTCATTTCCCTGGGAATGTTCAGTACACACTGTGCTTGCTACATTTATTGGCTTGCAGGTCTTCCTAAACAGACTTAAAGTTCCCTGGAAAAAGAAAATGTGTCTCAGTGTCTTTTTTGCATCTAACACTTACTCAATACAGGCTTGGTGTGTGGTAGGTGAGCTGAAGTCTACTTAGAAATGCCTGCAGTGCTGTCATGATCATTTTGGTGTGCTTGGACGTATTAATGACAGCTAACAGCACTTGAATTCTGACAATGTCAGTGAGTATAAGCATTACTTTATTCCTTGGGGATACACACATTTACTAAATCACTTAAGCCAAAGTTGTAGGGACATACTTGATACCTGATGACTTCAATTACTATGTTTACTCCATTTTTTTTTCTCCTAAATATTTGAGTGGGTTTTTTTTTTTAATTCTCCCTTACCATCATCTTAGTTCAAGTCACATTTTAGGTATTGATTATAGAACTAACTGGCTAAGTAGGTTCCCTGCGTCTAGCTTTCTTCTCCTGTATATTCTTCCTTCCCACCTGCTACAGTTTAGATATGGTTTGGCACAAGGATAAGCACTTCAAAGACATTAGCTTAAGTACTCTTTACCATCCTATGACTCAAAAGCCCTGGATTCAGACATAGCTGCTGCAGTATGCTCATTTTATTCTAGACTGATAATCCCAACTGCAAGTTTTTACTTCATGTATTTCATATCAGCCAAGGTATGTCTTATTACGTTCCATTCAAAAAGAACATGAAGGTTATATTTTTTTCTCAAGTACAGTTTTGCTGTCTTGGGGGGAAAAAGACACCTAAGAGGCTTGATTGTAAATACCCACTTCTGGGAAAGTAGCATTTAGCATATGCAACCACAATTCATGCTTGCCATTTGGACTGGAAGTGGTAGGATGAATTGTTCAACAGATGTATTCTGTGGTCTGAAAGAACTTAGGCATTGAAACTCCCAGAGCTTGAAAAGTTAGGACAGAGTCACATACATCTTTATTTTTAGTTTTTTAAAGACTGTGATTAATAAAGTAATAGATAAACTAAAGCATCAACAGATTTTATAACAAATATGTTTTAAAATACCATTAGTCAATAGCCTAGGTACCATACATATTGGTAGACTTTAAAAAAGAAGTAGACAAATTACATATATTTATCAAAGGCAGTGATTTTTTATTACCCTGCTTTATATGCAGTGGTTTAAATCTGTATGAAGATTCTGACTTCCTAAGCAGACATATAGTTTGGATAGTATTAGCAGATCCTTAATACCACTTGATAGATTTCATTTATTTACTTTTAAAAATTACATTATAAATGAGATGCTTTAAAATAATAAGTTGTTATTGTTGCTATAAAAATTTCTGTGAGGCAAATAAGTTGCTATTTTATACTTGTTTATACTTTTAAATACTATGAGAAAGAAGCAAGCAGAGCTATTGGAGAATTCCATCTTGGGAGCAGGTTTCTTTCAGAGATTATCTTCTTGACTCAGTCATCTCCTCCACAGATCTTTATGAGTGTGATTTCATAGTCCCCAGAAGTATCTGACTGCAAAGAACAGAACCAATAGAGAAAAACAAATATATGCATAAATTATGAGAGTAGCCTAATTTATACCTTTCTAATTAGGTCATATTAATTGTTATTTTTCTTTCTTTCTTTCTTTCTTTCTTTCTTTCTTTCTTTCTTTCTTTCTTTCTTTTGTTTTTTGTTTTGTTTTGTTTTGTTTCGGGGATTGAACCCAGGGGCACTTTATCTCTGAGCTAACATCCCCAGCTCTTTGTATTTTTCATTTTGAGACAGGGTCTTGTTGAGTTGCCTAGGTTGACCTTGAACTTGTGATCTTCCTGCCTCAGCTTCTTGAGTCACTGGAATTATAGGCATGCTCTACCATGCCTGGTTTAGGCCATCTTAATTTTTCTTAAGAAACTAACTAAATGCTTCTGTGGGCCTGTGTACCATGGTTCTCTCTTCTCCCAACTTTGAGCCTATCTTTCACTCTTCATACTTCATCAATCCTGCCAATTCTTTCATTGTGGTATTTTAGAGTTTATTCCTTTCCCAAAACTGACCATGGCAAATCTAATCTAGGTTTTCATCTCTTGTCACTAGTGTTACTACAGATTCATTAAGCTCTACCCAAGATGTTAATTACTATATTTGTAAATCAAGTGCAATGACCAGCATACTCCTCAAGAGTAAAAACATTTTCCTAGCCCTCAGCTTACTTTTCTGTCAGCAGGACATAGCATCCTGTTCATTTTGTCTTAGAAACATTTTCTTCCCTTGAGTGCTGTTCTACACTCAGGCCTGGCCTAGCTTCCTCTCCTTCACAGGCTTCTCCTCTTCTAGCCAGCCATTAGATGTTAGTGATGGTTAAAGCTCAATTCTAAGCTTTCTTCTCCTCTCATTCTATATTTTCTTCCTAAAGGGACATATTTCATTTTCAAAGTCTATCTCATCAAAGTCCACTATCAGTCTTGTGGACATTTCGACTTACATGTTCCAAAGGCATTTCAGACTCATGAACTTCCTCCCACTCCCCAGAAAGAGGAAGCCATAAGACCTGACCCTATTCTGGGAAATGGCACCACATTCTGCTTCCTGACTTAGAATCCTGGGTGTCATCCTTGATACCTGTTCCTCACTCCTCACACCAAGATATCAAACCGAGTCCCTCAAATTGTATCTACTAAAAATCTTTTGAATCCTTGCCTTTCCTTTCTTTGCAACCAACCCACAGCTACTAGAATATGACTGTCCTAACTCACATTCTCCATCTCTTCTAGCTCATGTTCAATTCATTCTCCATAGTCACAGGGATCTTTTCAATGCTCATGACCCTGTCTTGCATAAAACTCTTCGTTAGCTAGCTTCTCATTACTCTTCAGCTGAAGACACACATCCTTAAACATTATCAAAAAGTTCCTGCATGATCTGGTTCTTTTATCCTCATTTTTCATTATGATCAAAATATCTCACCCATGAGATCTTTTCATTTGCAATTCCTTTTATTAGAATGCCCTACCTCCATAGCCTTCAGCCTTGTTATTATCATTTATCAGATCAGAACAAGAATTTCCTCAGAGAAGCCTTTCCTGTCAGTCAAGCTCTTGTGTTATGTGATCTTATAGCACAATATCTCTTTCCCTCACAGTACCATACTTGTGATTTTACATTTATTTATAATTATAACAGGAAATATAGTTCCTTCCCTAGAATTGTAACCCTAAACCTGGCATATTACATGCATCTAATAGATATTTTAAACTGAATGAAGTGGTAATACAAATTCCCTGATTTCAAAGCTCTTTTTAACTGAACTCATCTTGGCACTTGGATTTTATTTCTTAATATTGCCTGACGTAGACTCTAATCAAGTAAATGCCTTATTGCTTCTTTTCCTCCTGCCTCTCATTGTAGTTGTGTTTCCAGAATGTTCATCTTGGAACCATGTTGACCAGCAGAGCAGCTGGCCCATAGGAGATACTCTGCATGCTGTCGAACAGAGAGGCAGCAGACACTGTCGGCTCCAAGAAATATTCCCTGTCTAGTCCCAAACTTCTCTCAGTTCCTATATTTCTCTCTTTACTGATACTTAGTTGCATGTTGTTTCAATTGTCATGTAATTTTTTTATGCCTACTACAAGCCTCCACATAGGTTACGAGTTTACTGAGGGTAGCTACTGTATTTTCTTTCTTTCTTTTTTTTTTAAGAGAGAGAGAGAGAGAGAGAGAGAGAGAGAGAGAGAGAATTTTAACATTTATTTTTTAGTTTTCGGCAGACACAACATCTCTGTTTGTATGTGGTGCTGAGGATCGAACCCAGGCCACACGCATGCCAGGCAAGCGCGCTACCGCTTGAGCCACATCCCCAGCCCGCTACTGTATTTTCCATTAAGGAGCCATATTTATTAGAAAGGTACATAATTTACTGAACAAATATAATTCAATCAAATTTTCCACTAACATCTTCTTGTTAAGTAAGATATAAATTTGCTTTTATTTATTTTTTAACATCTGTTTTTCCTTTCCTTTCCATCAACCATCACTTGAGAAAGGTGTTAGTAAGTAGAAAAATATTTAGAGTATTGAGGAAGGGAGAAAACCGAATTAAAGGCTTGGACAAGAAATGAAGTGGAACTCTGCCTCCTGGATTTCAGAAACTTAACCATCTTAAAAGATCCTGCTTGTCGGTAGGAAAAATATAATAAGATTAGTCAATAATGTACATTAGGTGGTAGAAATGAAAGGATTTATATTATTTCAAATCACAAACTGAACTTTTCAGTGATGGGTTTTTCTTTTTATCAAACTACAAACAGTTTAAATGTTTTCTAATACAATCTAATACAATAAGTCTCAATTACGCAGACCACTGGGGGACTGAGAGCCGTTGCTTAATTGAATTTTCTGGTTTGCTGATGGTGAACTGAAAGCCCTCTTTGTGTGTCAACCTTGTTACTGACAATTGTTATAAAATGTATGATTCTACTTTTCTGCCTTAGTAAGTACAATATGGTTAACATTATTGAATCTTCCTCTGATGATTGAAACTATTGTAATCTGTCAAGATCGATTCAAATAGAATTGAGAGTGAATAGTTGATGAAATCTGTGCTAAGCCGCAGGCAGAGTCAGTTGCTTTTTAAAGTTCCTGATTTCAGCTTTCAGGTCAACAGCATTTCTTAGAGCAGTAGGACTCAAGTCTGTCTTTCATGTCAACTAAACTTTTCGTTTAGTATAAACACAAAGGTTAGGGCTTAAAAGAAAAAAAAATGTTGAAAAAAATCTTGTTGAAAAAAAACTGATTATGTTAATTCATTCTTCATTAAAAAGCCATTTGTGGACTCTGAAGCAGGAATGCTCTCAAGATGGCTGTGGAGAGGCCTGGCCAGGCCAATGTTTGCATCTGTTCAAGGGAGGCTATCTTGGGTAAGGTCACAGCTGCTCACAGTGACACTGGAACATGATTTAATCCAGGCATCACTGGTGGCCATGTCTAGGCATCATCTCCCACAAGGAAGGGGACTCCACCCTCCTAGGGAATTGAGAAGAGATAGCTGCAGTGGGGCTAACCAGGGTCAGAATCCACACATAGTTTATAAATGATCATCATCTGAGACTGGGTGTCTGGAGAGCATGATTCCACTCCCAGCTTTGGACTTTCAATGCTCAAGAGTGAACACTCTCCTCTGGGCTCTGGCTGCTGGGCTGCTGCTTCCTTCTTTGTCCTAGCTTCCCCTGTGGGCCCCAATCCCCAGCTTGGTCCTTGGGGAATCCACCTGGGTCCAGCTCTCCAATGAAGATTTTTAGAGGGAGGATGGGGAAGCAGACGCAAGGAAGCCATGCAGCCTGCAGGAAGCCAGCCCTGGACTCCATCCTTTTACCCTAGTCAGTTAGGCCCTGATGATTGGGATGGTTGAGCAGCCTGGCTCAATTTCAGCTTCACTTTCTTCCAGAAAATCAGCTTGTACTGAGACTCTGAAGTCTTTCATACGTCATGTGGGGGCCAAGGTAGAAAAATGAATCAAAATAAGACTAATAAGACTGTCAGCGAGTCTGTGGCTAATCCCTTAGTTTGCCATTTATTTACCAGTTGCCCTGTTCCTAAGACTTTCAAACATGGCCTTAAGGTATGGAAGCTTCTTGCACATATTTTGCCAGTCTTACTTCTTTATTAATTATAATTAATTTGCAATTTATTTGATCTTCCTATGTATATAATTATATAAACTGAGATCTGAGAACAATGAAAATCAGATTCATTCTTTAAAACAGGAAGCAGTATAACACATTTTAGAAAGATTGTTCTCTGAAACAATAGAAATACAATGGACCAATTTGCTTAAAAACCAAGAAACTATAAAAGATTGATAAATTCAATGAAATAAAATTTAAGACTTCTGCTTGGGAAAAATACCTCCAGTCAAGTAAAAGATCAAATAACAAATTGGGGAAAATATTTATAAGATAAAAGGCTAATCTACCTTCCATAAAAAGAAGTCTCAGTGGCTTGTAATCCCAGTGGCTCAGAAGACTGAGGCAGAAGGATCACGAATTCAAAGCCAGCCTCAGCAATAGTGAGGTACTAAGAAACTCAGTGAGACCCTGTCTCTAAATAAAATACAGATAGGGCTGGGATGTGGCTTAGTGGTCAAGTGCTCCTGAGTTCAATTTTTGGTACTAAAAAAAAAAGTCTCAGAAATGGACCCAAAATAACAAAATCCAAAAGAAGAGGGACAAAGAATATAGAGAGATACAGCATAGAAAAAGAAATACCAATGGCATTTTAAACATGAAAACATGTTCAGTCTCACACCCAGGGGGAAAAAAAGTACATTGAAACTACACTGAAGATATAAATTCCTAACCTCTCAGATTGTTACAACAAAAAAAGTTTGGTTGTGGGTAAAAAATAACCTTCTGTTCCAAGGCTATAGTGAAACAATTTCTTCTTGGAAGTGGAAAATGGAGGTCAAGTGGTAACATTTACCAAAATTTAAAAATACACTTACATTTGTCTAAGCAATCCTGCCTCTGAGAATTTACACCTCAGACACACTTGCACCTTATGAAATCATGTGTGCACACTGCAACACTGTTTATAACAGCATGGAATTGGAAACATCTGTTGATGTCATTGGTACAAAAACTCAAAGAATGGGATGATATACAACTGTTAAAAATGAGAAAGTGTCTTACCTCTGCAATGAAAAGAACTGATGCTGCAGAACCATGCCGTCTTTAGTATACAACAAAGAAGAAATGTATTGTTGTTGTTGTCATTGTTGTTTGTGGTGCTAGGACCTTGCATGTGCTAGGCAAGCACTGTACCACTGAGATAAACCTGAGCCCACAAAGAGGAAATTTAAGATATGTAATTTTCCCTTACATTGTCCTAAACACTGAACTAAGTAAAAACATTGCAGTATAAGTAATAGGCAAACAACTTGCACATGTGTTTCACTAAGGAAGAAAAATTGATGGCCAGTACACCTAAAAATTTGATGAGAGGGGCTGGGGATGTAGCTCAGTGGTAGAGTGCTTGCCTAGCATGCATGGGGGAGGCCTTTTGTTCAAAATCCAGTAAAACACACACACACATACACACACACACACACAAGAAAAGCAAAAGGAAAAAAGGAAGTGTTGTCTATCAGACATCTGGAATTTTACAGCTGAAAAATCAGACACTATGTTTAAGGACATTTTGCTATAATTATTTTAAATTCAGAAAACACATTTACATGTTGACAAGAAGAAATAAATTTAAGTCATATATCTCTGTGTTTTAAGTGATATTAGAGAAAGAGGATGAATCAAGAAGGGCAAAAGACATTGGCTATTTTTAACAGAAACTTACTTTAATTGCTGAGTATAGGGAATAGCCATAATACTTCTTGAACTCTGCTCGAATGTCCAAAAGGTCGGTTTCAGATCTGGAAACCATTATTCGGTTCAGGGTAAACTCATCAGTTCCAGCACCCTGTTAAGAAAGGCAGGTGTTGACAATGCATATCCCCGGGGTCACAAAATGTTATATAGATCTATGTTTATATTTATAAACTATATGTGCACAAAGTGATTCTTCTTCATTTATTTACCACCAAACTCCACCATTCATTTATTCAACAAATATTTATTGAGCCCCTGCTCTGTGCCAGAACCATGCTAAATCCTGAAGAACAGAGGAGCCATCCCTGGTAAACTTCCAATTTTGTAAAGGATACAGGCAAGAAAGCAGGCCACTGTAAAATGGTCTGATATGGGAAATATTGGGTGCCATGGAAGTATACATTAGTGATAAGAAAGATTAAAGATTAGGAAAAGTCTGTCCAAGGAAGTTCCATTTGTAATGAAGCCTAGATAATCAGCCAGGGGAAATAGGAGTGGGTTCATATAGAGGAAAGGATGTTCTAATAGAAGAATGAAAGCTGTATTGTGAGTGAACATTTAGGTCAAGAAAGAATGCCACATTCCAGGGTATATCAACAACAAGGAAGGATAGCAAGAGATGTGTCTGGAAAGGCCAGTCCTTGTTAACCATGAAATGCAGCTCTAATTGGATCCCAAATGTGGAGAACTATTACATTATTCTAAGCATAAGAATGTTGAGATCAGATCACATTCGTGGATTCGAAGATTGCTTTGACTGCAGTATGTGGAACAGATTGCAAGGCAGGAGTAAAGTGAAGACAAGGGAAAATAAAACTAGAGTCTCTGGGACCCCCCATGGGATAACTGCAGTAATACAGACAGTGATGAACTGAACTAGAATAGTGGCAGTAAGGATGGAGAAAATGGGAAGGTTTGAGAGATGCTTAATAAGGGATTTGACCAAATAATGATGCATTGCTTAAGGATAATGGAGAAGGAGAGGGTAAAATTTTAAGCTGAGCAGTACAGTGGGTGTTGACTCCATTTATTTATGCACCTGGCAAATGCCTATGAGCATCTGCTGTATCCCAGGCTTTGTTCCACATACTCTGGATATGGCAGTCAATAACACAGATTATACCTGTCCTCATGCAGCTTATTTCAAATAGGTGGATACAGTAAAGCAAATCATCTAATTGAATAAGTAAATGTTAATAAGAATTGTGAAGAAAATAAAGCAGATAAATGGAATGGAAAGGGACTGACAGGGAACCGTCCAACATAGCATAATCAGGGAAGACCTCTTCCAGGAGAGGACATCTGAGCTGAAATCTAAAAAGATGAGAAAGAGCCACAGAGATATCTGGAGGAAGGCCATTCCAGGCAGAGAGGACAACAAATGCAAAGCCTTGGATGCAGGTAGCTTTGGCATAGTCAGGGAATGGAAAGAAGGCTGAGGGGATTGGACAAGATTGGGGGTGAATGGTCCCATTTTCAATGAGCTGGGCAAGGGCAGCTCCTATTGGGGTTATCCACTGAGATGACTGGACACAGAGGGGGGAGTTTTGGGGAGTGGGGAGAGTGAGGGGAGAGAAATCAGGTGCTTTGGACATTACTTTGAAGGTACATGTGAAAGTGCAGGAAATGTCAAGTAAAGAAATCAAGGTAAGCATCTTTTATGTGTCAGGCCCTGTCCTAGGGCCTGAAGATACATAAGAACATGACTCATGAAGCTCATCATCTAGCAGCAAAGACAGACGTAAAAACACAGGGCTTCAATATCCTGTAAAGGTTGCTGACTCAGCCTGGTTTATTTTAAGTGAGGCTGCTTGAGAAGCCACCAGATCTCAGGGGTTAAGTTTGAGGTCTGGCATTCTAAAACGAGTCTCGCTGCCTGTGCTCATTGTGTAATGAGGGAAATAAACATTTAGCCAACAATTCGCTGTAGCTGTCTCTATATTAACTGGAATCCTCTGTATTGAACAATGAGACAAATTAGTAGACAGATTAGCTACAAAAGGGAACTCAGTGAAGTGGAAAAGGGATATGACATTCCATCAATATTAAGCAATTTTTTTTATATTCTCCATGAAAGACTCTAAGAATGTGTATGAAATTTCCAGACCTACCTTCAAAGCTCGATGCAGTCTTTCAGCTAAAAACGCAGGTGTGTTCCTCGCACAATGAACTGTTATAAAAAGCAAAGCAATGGTTGGCTTCATTTAATAGAAACTGGGTTAATCTATGGTAATGTGTTTTTAAAAGAAGGTTCTTGGGATTGTTACACCACTCTACCCTCTCCCCACAACTGGCTTTTATTTAGAATGAAAGAAAGTCTGCTTAACCCGAATTTCAAAGCTTTATAATGTCATATTTGCACAGAACTTTAGCATGGTAATTATCTTCAGCCATGGGGAAAATAAAATTACCTGCCAAAGAAACTCCCACGGTGTCTGACTCATCTCTATATCCCAGACACACTGAACACCCACGCTTACACTGATAATTCCTTAGGGTGTACATCATTCAGTTCCCAACATCTTTGGCCACTGATGAATAACTTGGGCCTAATGACTGCAGAGATGTGGCTCCAAATAACTCATTAGGTAAAAAGGGGCACTAGAGTTCAATTTAAAACCATTTTTTTTTCTCTCATGGAAGTATTTTCTTTTAAAATGATTTGAGTTACAATTTATAAGCTGGTTGGAGTAACTACATTAGAGGTAGTGCCTGTAATTTTAAATTCTGTCATCTAAAAAATACTATCATCTTTCAACATCTTTATTTCGAAATAACAAGTAAAGCAGCAACAAAACCGGAAATAGGAAACTGCCAAAAACATGAGTAAATTAATTATCCTTGAAATAAAGTGAAAATAGAAATAGAAGTCTACAGGGAGCAAACCTATTTACTGCAGCACAATTATTTTTATAATCTTGAATCTGATCTGTGGGTAGTAATCTCACAGAAAGTGAATGGCTTTTATAAAGGATTTTGGGTCTCAGGACAATAATAAATCTTGACTGTCTCATAGGGGCTAACAGAATCTCTTAAAGAGAGTGGAAAGCCTTGGTGTCTTCTAATCACCTCGGGTAAGTGATTTAAGGGAAATAGAACCCTAAAAACTATTAGTGTGTGAAGTTGTCTGACAAGAAACCAGCCATTTGAATTGGTGCTAAGTAAATACTCTCAAACTCCTATTAAGTAAATCTTAATAATTTGATCAAAAATCATTATAGCCTCTTTTATCTTATTGAGTCTTTCAACCCAGACCCTAACTAGATTTGTACAATCCTTTCTTTTCAGAATTCTTTCTCTCCTTTTAGCTTGCCCTCTGCTTTATGTTCTTGAGTACCAGATCTATTCTTCCTGTCTGAAAGTGTGGGGAGGTGGCAGTATATTTTAGTGGTAAAGAAGTATTTTTTAGCACCCAACAGCATAGATAGGGAAACTTGGGGAGGATAATAGAGTTAATTACTAAAACCAAGAGTTCACAATTGCCCTTTCCCTACCCTGTTCATTGTCTTGACCAAACTTGAGTCAGGCCTCTCTTCCCATAGGCCCCTCAACTCTGACTTGCCCCCAATCCTGGGCATGCACTAATGTGAAGACCATGCCCCTTCATCAGCTTATCCCAAGAATCCAGCAAGCAGGACACACATCCATTCAAACGTTAATGATCATGACCCCCTGCTCATCCAACTCGCCCTTAATAATTCCTGCTCAGGTCTGCTTATCCTCTTTATAAAAGGGAAGAATTTTCTGCTTGACTTTGAGATTCTTGCACATTTCTGAGATCAAAGGATTCTCCCTATTGTAAGAGTCTTTTTGAATAAATCTCTATTTAAGCCTGGATTTGGTTTTATTTGACAACTAGTAGGCTCCTATTTATTATACAATTCTAAGATGAAATGCTCAGATGGTTTCATGCCAAAAACCATATGCTGACATACTGTTTTAGATTTCTTGAATAAGAAATATCCAGAATAGGTAAATTTATGAAGACAGAAAGCAGATTAATGATTTCCAGAATCTGGAAGGTAAGCAGAATGGGGAGTGACTGCCAATGGGTACTGCCAATAGTACAGGGCTTCTTTGAGGGATGACAAAAATGTCTTAAACTTAGGTTGTGGTGATGATTGCAAAACTCTGTAAATATATTAAAAATTACTAAATTGCACACTTTGGGTGAATTTTATGGTATGTAAATTATATCTCAAAAAAATATTTATTATTTCAATGAAAAAATTCTAAAAATGTTTTATTCCACTTGTATTCTGATATAGTGAATTGAAATGTGACATATTTCAAAATTTAAACTGGTTGAAGTTGAGCATGGTGCAGCATGCCTGTAATCCTAGTGTCCTAGTGACTTGGGAGACTGAGGCAGGAGGATGGCACGTTCAAGGTCAGCCTGGGCAACCTGCTCTCCAAAAAAAAAAGGAAAAGAAGATTTAGGATGTAGCTTAGTGGTAAAGTGCCCTGGGTTCAATCAATAGAACAACAACAACAAAAAAGTTGAATTCTAAGTCTTTTTTAAAATTTAATTGATAAAATAATGTACACTATGGCCTAAATTTAATGCTTCATTCAATATATACTTCCAAGAATGTCTCTCAGCTCATATCTGAAATGTCCCCTGAAACCCCACATGTTAGACCTGGTCTCTAGCTATGGTAGTATTGGGAGGTGGTGGAATCTCAGTGGGAGGAAGTTAAGTGTTCTTGAAGGATTATTGGACCCCAGCCCCTTCCTTCTCTTTCTTTGCTTTCTAGCTGCCATAAGATGATTAGGGCCTCCTTTGCCACCATGACTGTCACCATGATGTATAGTAATGCCACAGGCCCAAGTGACCATGGACTAAACTTCTAAAACTCAAAATAAACCTCTCCTTTTTCTAAATTGATTATCTCAGATATTCTGTTGCAGTGGCAGAAGGCTAATTAACACTCAGTGAGTGAGGGTTTGCTCATCTCAAGAAAGTTTTTCAAATATTACAGTTTAGCAAGACGCAGGCAAAACAGCAAAATTAATGTAAAGATTCACAGTATGAAATGGGAAAAAAAAGTAACTGGCTACCTCATTGCCACTGGAACTTTTACTAAACTAATTATGAAAACTGATTTTAAGTTTTTTAATTAAAAGTTTTTCTCTTTCTTGGCTTATCTTTTAACAGGTCTGAGTTAAAAGTTGTTGTTGTTTTGAGTTAGCATTTGGATAAAGAGCCCTATTCTTGGCACTGAAAAGGCAGAAGTGAAATATCATAAGTGGAGGAAGCCCTTAGAATGGGGCCTGGAACTTTGAGGATGCTTGTTCTCTAGTACATTTTCTGTCATTTACTTTAAAATACTATAGCACAGATTGTGTTTCAGTCTGTGTCTCCACTGCAGCACCTCAGATGGTTGGTTCACATCACAGACTATGGATCCTAACGGCCTGAGGTAGAATCCCAGCTCTCCCAGGTAGCCTGGGGAAGTCACCTAATCTCTTTGTGCCTTAGATTTACCATCTCCACCAAGGGGATAATAATAGTACCTACTTCACAGGATTATTAGGAGGCTTAAATTTGTTAATATTTATAAAGAGTTTGGCACAGTGCCCAGAACATGATAAGTTATTTAAAAATAAAATTTAAGTTAGTCTAATCAGGAGTTCACTCTCCAGGGGTAAACATTAACATCTAAATAATGAATCCTAGGCTCCACTTCAGAGAGGAATAACTTGTGGAATACCCTGGAATAACTTAGTAACATAGGAACATAGTCACCAGAGGTGCTGTGAATTACTGTGATGGACATTAGAAACTGCTTCTCACTGCTGAAATGACAAGATGTGTGTTCTAGGTGTTGGCACCAGTGGAGAAGGAGTATGGGGTAAGCCCAGTGGCCACCATAAACATAAGTGTCTTGTGTTGTCAGCTTTTTGGCACTGAAACCAAAATACTCAATAAGGAAAAGTTTCCTTTGGGTTCACAAATCTTAGAAGTTTCAGTCTGTGGTCAGCTGACTCCATTGCTCTGGGCCCAAGGTGACGCAGAATGTCATGGTAGAAGGACAGCGCAGAGGAAAGCTGCTCAGCTTATGGCACTGGGAAGCAGAGACATAGAAAAAGTGCCAGGGAACAAGTAAATGCTTCCAGGGCATCCCCCTATTGACCTCCTTCCTCCAAGTAGATCTTATCTCCTAGCACCATTAGCTATCCATGGATTAATCCAGCAAATCCTGAAAGCCCCACATCTGAAGTTTGTTGAATTAGGAATCCTGCTTTCAACACATGCAAGAATCCTCTCTTTGAACAGTATCTCATCCCTTTGAATGTACCTTTCTTGCAAGGTTCTTTCCTGGTGCCTGAAAGGACATACTGCTGAGACTTCATGCTTATATAACTGTGTTTTTGACTGCCTGTTAATGCATATGTCTAAATAGTAACAGGTCCAGCCTGAAATTTACTTTCTTTTTGACATATCCCCTGCTAACTCAACCACAGAAGAAGAGACCTCAAGTTGACCTTGGTTCTACTCTGGGAGACTACTGACATCTTTCAAAAATAACCAAATACAGTGAAATACCAAATTGGCTTAAGTCTTAGTTTTCAACAAGCCTTAATAAAAATGTCAGTAGAAACGTAATATTTTAGCTCTTAAGGAGACTACAATCTAAACATAGAGACAAGCCAAATATAAATTTAAAAGGCAAAGTAAGAGATAAAAAGATTACTTCTTCATGCATCATTTAACAATATTTGTTGAGTCAATTGTTTCTACCATGGACTATGCTGGAGGCTGTGGGGAGCATAAAGATGATCAGTCAGGATTCTTACATGAAAGGAGCTCACCTTGACTGAGTTAAAAGAAGTGCAAAGTAATTCTGTTTATTAGCACTCTGGGGCTTACCTATGGCCAGCAGTAAGTCTTCAAAATGCCCAGATAATTCTCCTTTAATGCTGTCCTCAATGTCCTTCTGGCTAATATTTCTGTATTCATCAAATGCTAAAAAGTAGTACCACAAAAATATTTAAAGTATCCCAACTGACCACACTTGAATATATTTCAGTTTTTAAATTTGTTATGCAGCAGACCAAGTAGCAAGCTCAAAAACTCCTTTGAATACAATAAAATCTGAACTTCAATGATCTCTCTTCCCTCCTCCCAGGCTGAAGCATTTAAAATTACCTGAAAGTTTAAATGATAACTAATTTAATTATGGTCTTTTTAAAATTATAGCAGCCCCTGGGAAATAATTCTGTGGTCATTAGTCCAGTGTTTTATCTGATAAAAAAATCTTAATGATTAAGATTTCAATAATTTAAGTCTTATTCATAAAGACTTCTTTGTGCTGAGCGAACCATTTCTTAAGGCAGCATGGCCTATTTTTACAGCCACCAGAAGGCATTTGAATTTCTTGATCAGTATTTGCCCCAAGCAAAACTTGTACATGTGTCACCAAGTATACAAGCATATTTTATAAACCAAGTAAATTTTTTTTCCAAGTAAATTTTGAAAAAAAGAAAACTTTTAGGGAGATATCTGGATTCATTTGATTTTCATTTTTCAAACAAAGATATTAATAAAGCAACTATAATACATCACCATTATTTTATGAAATCAGCTAATGCCAAAATTAAAGAAGGACTCATTTTAGAATTGAAAAGTCACAGTAATATCCTTATGTTTCCTCGTTTTTCCATCAGCTCAACATAAGGTTAGTCATGCACCATGGGTGCTCTCTAACCTGATACCTGGAAGCCACAGTCAGAAGATGTTCACAGTCAAGGCAGTTCAGGCTTCTGGCTGCTGCCATTTGGGGGAGATGCATGCGGAGAGGGTAGGTAACTGTTGCTTTGACAAAAAGAGCTGGTCTTCCTCATTCCCCTATTTACCTTTATATCAGAGAGAGCTGGACATGAATCAGCATTAATCAACCAACAAAAATTCATGTGCAATGCCTGGCTGGTTTTTCTGGAAAGTAGCAAACTACGGAGAGGTAGGGTGGCAGCAATGGGCCAGGCTCCTCCATCCCTTTCTGTTCAGGCCTTTCTATTCTCTTTTCTTCTCTGCCATCTCCTTCTACCAGCTATTTCCCATGATTCACTAAGTAATCTACTTGGTCTTTAGGGAAAAACAAAGAGGAGCGTCAGTGAGCACTGCCTTGAGTTAGAATACAGCTTGCCTGGTTTGTTTCCTGAAATGTTGATACATAAACTGGAACAAAGTTTATAATTTTTAACGGCATTTCCCAAAACCTGTATATTGAACCTAAAAACTTTGCAAGAACAATATAAAACAAAAAGGATTGTGAGTCCATACTTAGTTTCAGTTGAGGAAAGCTCCTTAAACACAGGATCTCAGTGAATTTATCTTCATCTGTGCCCCATTTGTTCTCGCCAGCATTATAGAGAATCTATTGACAAGGGGAAGAAGACTTATGTGTTGTAACAGACACAATTCTTTCTCTCTCTTTTTAAGGGGGTGGGATGAGAAGAGTGGGGTCTTCAGTTTCTTTTAGAGGTCAGTGAGATCATCTATTATCTAAGACTCTCACTTTTAGCAGACTAGAAATCTGGAGGTTGGGAGTAACAGGAGCCAAGGGAATGATCATCTCTGTGGGAGAAGGCAGAGGCTGGGGTGGGGTGAGCCCCTGTATCCAGGCTGCTGCCCTGACAGCAGAGGAGTGAACAGCTCTGGATGGTACCACCCTGTCTACAGGAAGGGGGAGAACAGTTAAAGGAGACATTTTCTTTGCTCTGTTACAGACCTGGGCATCTTTTTTGGCCAGATGTTCATCCACTTTCAGGCTTTCATCTCTTCTACCCTAAATAGGGATAATAAAAATAAAGTCAATCCTTTGAGGACAGAAGATTCTAACACTCATTACCCCAACCAGCAGGACATCTTGGTGGTTTTCCTCTAACAGAGGCCAAGAAACAGAGAGGAATTGGGGATTCCAAGCTCCAGTTCTGGCTTTGCCATTGACTTGTCATAATATCTATAGCAAATCACATAAATTTGGGGGCTTCAGCCTCCTCTGAATATTCAGAAGTGTTAAGAAGGTAAAAAGATAAGCCACCAAGAAAATATTTACAAAACATATCTGATAAAGGATTTATGTCCCAAATATGTAAAGGACTCTTAAACCTCAGTAAGATAACAAACAACCTAATCAAAAAATGAGAAAAAGATCTGAGCAGACACTTTGTCAAAAAGGTACAGACGGGAGAAGATGGGAGGGGAGGGGAGGGGGGATAGTAGAGAATAGGAAAGGTAGCAGAATACAACAGTTACTAATATGGCATTATGTAAAAATGTGGATGTGTAACCGATGTGATTCTGCAATCTGTATACGGGGTAAAAATGGGAGTTCATAACCCACTTGAATCAAATGTATGAAATATGATATGTCAAGAGCTCTGTAATGTTTTGAACAACCAATAAAAAAAAAAAAGGTACAGACGGCAAGAAAGCTCAGGAAGAAATGTTCATCATCACATTCCATCAGGAAATTGCAAATTAAAACAGTAATATGCCCCCATATATCTATTAGAATGGCTAAAATCCTAAGCACTGACAACACCACATACTGGTGAGGATGTGGAACAATGGGAACTTGGATTCTTATTGCCAGTGGGAATGTAAAATAGTATAGCCACTTTAGAAGACAGTTTGGTAATTTCTTACGTTACTAAATATGTTCTTACTGTATGATACCACAATTGCACGCCTTGATATTTACTGAAATGAGTGGAAAACAAGTCCACACAAAAACTTTCACATAAATGTTTAATAGAAGTTTTATTTTTAATTCCTCAAATTTGGAATCAACCAATATGCCCTCTAATCAGTGAAACAAATATTCCACACAATAGAATATTATTCAGTGATAAAAAGACATGACCCATCTGGAAATGAACAGATATGGAGGGATCTTAAATGTATATAACTAAGTAAAGGAAGCCAGTCAGAAAAGACTATGCAGTATATGATTCCAACTATAGGGCATTTGAAAAAAAGGCAAAACTACAGAGATAGCAAAACATCAGTGATTTCCAGGGGTAAGGGGGAGGCAGGTTAAACAGGCAGAGCACAGAGGACTTTTAGAGCAGTGAAACTATTCTGTAAGATACTGTAATAACAGATGTATGACATTACCCATTTGTCAAAACCTATAGAAATTGCTGGGCATGGTGCTGCACACCTGTGATACCAGTGGCTTGGGAGGCTGAGGCAGGAGGATCGAAGGTTCAAAGCCTGCCTCAGCAATTTAGCGAGGCTCTGAGCACCTTAGGAAGACTTTGTCTCAAAAATATAATAAAAAGGGCTGGGGAATGTGACTCAGTGGTTAAGTGCCCTTGGGTTTAATCCCTGGTACCCCCCCAAAAAAAAAAAAATTTAGAACTGTAAAAGAGCAAACCGTAGACTTCAGTTAATAATAACATATCAGTATCCATTCAGCAACTTTAACAGTTGGACCACATTAACACGAGATTGTTAGAAAATGAGCAGGGAAGAAGGGTGTATGGGAATATTTACATTTTCCTTTCCCCCTGTCTCCCCTGGTCCCTTACTTCTACTCTCCTGGTCTCCCACTTATTTCATGATACCCCCCTGCCCTTTTTGTTTTTCATCTCTAATTTCCACAAATGAGAGAAAATATGACTCTGGACTTTGGAGTTACCAACTCTAATACTGAATACTCGGTAGTGAGGTGTGCATGTCCGGTTATGAACAAGTACTTTTAGCACATTATAGAAAGATGAAAAACAGAAAGGGAAAACAGATTGCCTGAATTATTTTGAAAATTATAGGTGAATAAAACTTTTGGCTCTAAGACTTTGTTTCCATTTTCAAACATTAGGTTCTTGTACACCTGTCTGATTTTTTGCCTGATCTCTTTGGTATGCGGCTGACCTCTGCAGCTGTAAGTTTGCCTTCTTCTTGTTCTCTTTCAATTGAGCACTCTGCTCCAATAATAAAAGTCTAATTTTTATTAGCCTTAATAATATGAACTATTATCACCATGTATTAATCACTTTCTATGCTTTAAGTATTGCACATACTCTTTTTCCTTACAGCACCTCAGGGGTTGGTATTAACAGTATTTCAATTTCACAGAAGTGAAAACTAATGCTCAAAATCTTTTGAAGTAACTTGTTCAGAGACAGAGAGTGAGTAAGGCATGAGGAGAGCTCAGCTCTGAGTTTAAAGCCCTGCCCTGGAGCCCTCCTCTACCACCCCCTGTGGGTACATCAGCTCATATTCATATGCCTCTGAGAGCAGATGTTTGCAGCAATGCTTCATAAACTTGAGGTGCTGGGTTCAATATTCATAAGGTTTTCAGCATTTTAATTGAAGCCATAATTAGGATAAATATTTCCTAATGACAAAATACCTCACTTGAACAAGTGCTGTTCAGCTGTCAGGATGAGGCTATGATTGGGATTTTCTCACACATTAGGAGCGGTGAAAATCAGCTGAAAGAAGTTGGTGAGATATGGCTTGAACTACTTCCTTTCTAACATGCCTGTGAATATATCTCATCCTTGGCCTTACCAACTTTATCACTGAAGTTATGAGCTTTCTAAATAAAGAAAGCCAGGAGTGGCTCCGTTGGGTCACACAGTGATTAATGGTTTAGCAGCTTTTCTAAGGTGACAAGGATGAAGCTGCAGGTCATTTTTTTTAAAATTCTGAAACTGATACTCATTTCTGAATTTAATACCCATATCTGAAAATATCTCATGTATCATACTTCTCACTTAACTTCTAAGAAATAAATATCTTTGGAGTTCGAAAGGAAATAAACATATTCTAAAAATGGAGACACTTATAACAGAAATGAAAAACAATTACTTTATGTCAGGTGATTTATTAGGACATTTTCTAATATATTCTGAAATCCAGTCAAAATGCTTCTAATCCATAAAGAACCAGACAAGATTTTATTTTGCTACACCACCATGGGTGTTTTTATGTTCTTGGTTAAACATTTTGTTGACAATGCAAATGTAAACATGACGGAATAATTTCATAAGAAAAATTGCAATCTCATTGTCTCAGGGTTATTGCTTTTTTTTAACTCTCCAAGAATTATTATTGAGCATGCAGCTTATTAAACAGTTTAACAGCAAAAAATAAAACCTTACATCTGCCAAAGTCAACAGAGCTTTCCTGAAATCACCAGATGTTTCAGAGCTAATGTCATCTCCCAGACTCTTCTTATATACTGAAATCAAATAAGAATGAAATTAAGATTTGACAAACTGAAAAATATTACTTTCAAGCAAATAAGAGTATAAATGCCCACATTAGCAAGAAATGAGTATCTGATCAAATAAACCTTGCATTTTTATTTAACTTCTGGGTGCCCTAATTGTGTGAGATGGAGACAACTCTGTGTTGCAGTAGATGCAAAAGAACAAGAATAAAAGCCACTTAGGAACAAATCTGGTCCTTTTCATTTGACCTGGAACCAAGGAATATAGAGGGTGGAAACCTGCTAGTTCCCCTTCCAATTTCCATTACCTCCTTCCCTCATATTAACAGAAACCTAATTTTTAGCAAGATACAAATGTGCGTAACCCCAAAATTCCATTCTCAGCTTCCCTCGTATCTAGGGACAGCTCCATAACTAAGTTCTTCACAGTGAAATGTGTGCAGATATATGTGACTTCACTGGGACTTTTCTTTAAAGCAATAGGCCGTTCTTGGCTTAGTCTCTCCTTGAGATATGACTTGAATCACTTCCTCTCTAACATGCCTGTGAATACATCTCATCCTTGGCCTTACCAACTTTATCACTGGTTATGAGCCTTCTAAATAAAGAAAGCCAGGAGTGGCCCCGTTGGGTCACACAGTGATTAATAGTTTAGCAGCTTTTCCAAGGTGACAAGGATGAAGCTACAGGTCATTTTTTAAAAAATTCTATGTGGATTAATACCTGGAGCTTGGACTATAAAGATAAGGACTGCATCTAAACCATGGCAAAAAAAAAAAAAAAAAAAAAAAACTAATCAGGAAGGGCCTGTGATCCTGAAAGTTCTGGGAACTATCATACCAGTCTTAGAATTGCCCATCTCCAGACTTCTACATATAATAGAAATAATCTTCTATCTTATGTAAGCCCCTGTAATGTTTCTCTTTTATTAAACCCAACCTCAATCTTAACCAATATATCTAAGTTATATCAAATATTGCTTAAAAATAAGAAAGCTGTGCTAAAACATTATTTTCCCTTAACAAATGACAACTGTATGTTCATGTATTTTAGTATAAACTAGTTATAGCACCCTTTGCATGGCCTATGATATGCAGTAACTATATCACTCCATCTCATTTTGCAGTGCTGAGGATCAAACAAACTCAGGGCCTCCTGCATGCTAGGCAAGTACCCTGCCACTGAGTTACACCCAGCCTCTGCCCATGAATCTTAACTCTCTGTTCTGATCCATTCAGGAAACAGTCACCTTCTTGCAGTCAATACACACATCTGGACATAGGTGACACCAGGTGGCAATCTGAACTGTCTGCATCATTCTCAAGAACTCTATATAAATTAGCCATATGCATGCTCATCATTTTAAAGCAATGAAAGACAATTATAGAAAGTGATATGACATTATCTAATAGAAAAACTGTGCTGAAATGGAAACTTCCTTAGTGTAATTTCAGTAAGTATCTTTTAAATGAAATCTATAATTTTTCAAAGCAATTCATATAAGCAAAATCCATTATAAATGTAAATTATTTATCTGAATGATAATAACATTTAGCAGCCACCATTATATCTAAGCCATTATGTTGTTGGAGTTAAACATCAGTTTAGTTAGAATTTTTTTAAACTTAAAAACGTCAAGTTAAAGAATGAAGATTTTATTTTATAGAATTTGAGGAAATATTTTGTAATTTTAGAATGCTCTAGATGAGACTTTCTAGTTATTTCATGTAGCCTCCCCATGCCTACCTTTATCCCAGATATTTTACAGAAAATTAGACTATTAAAATGAAAATGATTTCAATCCAAGTTGACAACTACTTTATCCATTTTGAGGCATTATAGAAAAATGAACATGAGATTTTAACACTGTAGGCACCTGAACACAAATGAGTTCTTGATCCCTTATTTAGTTTTTCTCAGATATGTTAACTTTAGAATTCTGGGGAAAGTCCAGTATTCTGCTCTCTATTTATTAGACTATTATGTCACTGTACCAGATAAGCTATGCGAGATGCCTGGTCTCTTTATGGATAGTCTGCTTTGATGAATTCTTTACGCATGGATCACCACTTCACATTACATGATACTCACTCCAGCTGATTGCAACAGGATTGGCACCAGCATACAGATGGCCAACAGCTAAGAGGTGACCTGATGAGAGAGCTTTGCCTAAAAGAAAGCTCCCTATCACAGTCTTCCTGAACCCATTGAATCTAATCTTGTATGGAGTGAGCTACACAGAAAAAGAGGCAAAGACGTTAGAATAACAACGAAGTGAAAGATCTCCAGAAAAAAAGGCAGAAAATAAGAACAACCCAACACCATGCACAAATATAAGCCTTGGGTAGCCAAACATTATTTGGTAAGGAAAAAGAAGCTTCTTGGTAGTGTCAAGACCCTCAGAAACAACAATGACAGGAACAGAGGCAGAGACAAAACAGCTGGGTCCCTCAGGCTGTACTGTGTCCTGAATCTCTATAAATAAAGCTTGACTCTACATGATTGAGACTATTTCCTCCTTGGTTTTCAGTCATCTGAGCAACCTAGTTGCAGTTTTATTTCTTATAGCCTTTGCTTAATTCACATAGAAAAAGAGATTGTGGTAACTTTGAGCTACTATCATTTGTTATTTATTTGCAAAACATAGTCCTAAATGCTTCAACTTTCACTTGGCTCTTGAGATCTCCAATTCAACATCCATTGAAGACATCCATTCAATAAATATTTGAACTTAACTTTCCACTATTTTAATCACTGGGGATAGAGCAGAGAACAAAAGAGACTTGAATCCCTACTTGTAGAACTTATATCCTGGGATATTTGGTACACAAATGCTAGGTTACAGGGAGCTATCAAAGACAGATCTGCTCATAGAACAGTGAGCATCTAAGAGACACCAGGCAGTAACAAGCCACTTGGATAAAGCATCTGGCTCTGCTGATATTTTTTAAATATTTAAACTTGTTGAGCTGAAATATTTTAAATCAAATATTTTGAATACCTACCATGCCTATTAACAAGCAATTCTTCTATCTACTTCAAATTCACCCATTCCTGTTAGGGTCCACCAGTAGGGGAAGTAGAGGCATATTTGCCTGCTATTCATGTCAGTGTTGACCCAGCAAAAACCTTTCACCCTGGAAGAAGCAATTGTCTCCTAGAAATGACATTTGCACGGTCAAGTTACAGCCAGATGGACTCCTGTTCCAAGAGGACTGGACTCCTCCTTATGCCTGTCCTCTGAGCCATGGAGGTACTAACACTAGGCAGGTGATATCCCTCTTAGTTTCAGATGACTTCAACCTCTTCCCTTTGTTGTCCCGGTCCTGAAGGTTATATACTATATTACCCACTGTGTTTCCATGTTGAGTTTTCATTTCTCCATATTAGAGAAGCAATTCTCAATATTAAACTCTATTACAATATCCACAGTGTATATATTTTTCTAACTAGTACATCAATAATAAAATAGTCATCTGTCATTAAGGTATTTACCTTATATGAGAATTTCCCAAAGTAATCTCTCTAATTCCCATCTGAGGTCCAGGATACCTGTTCTTTGAGCTTCTCACATAGCAAAAACTCCTTTGATACATAACTGACCTTCCAGTGACACAGATTTAGAAAACATGGTGAAAAACCAGCCTCTACCTCAGAGCAAAGCCTGTCCAAGAAAGGGACATGACCTTTGTCCTTGGAAAAACCCACAGAGCACTCCTAGGCACATTCCCACCCTGCTAAGTTGTTTATCTACAAATAACAGGAGAGATCTGCTGCGCCAGGTGTCCCTGACTCAGTCAGGCTAGGTGGAGATCCATAGCAACCCCCTAGCAGCCACCAATCAGCATGAGACAGGGAAATACCTGGGATGCCAGATGACCCTCCCAGTAGTTTATGGTGGTTGATAACATATTGGGAAACCATGTAGTTCAGCACGTACACCCCTCTTGGCTCAAACCAATCAGTTCAAACCAATACCCCTTTTGTTCTGACCAATCACCCCTACCCAACTTGTTCCCGCCAGTGAATGTGCTAATCATGTTTTAGAGTTGTTATTTGATTTTCCCGCGGTGTGTGATGATTTGCTATGATGTATGTGAAGTCCCTGCCCTCTCCAAAAAAATGTACAAAAATGCTGCAAACCCTGGGCTCGGGGCCTCTCAGCGTCACCAGTTGCTGTGTGCGTGCGGAGGACCAAGCTAGCTCGCAATAAACACCTCTTTGCTGCTTACATCGATCTTGGGTCTCTGGTGGTCTTTGGGGGTCCTGAATTCGAGCATAAAGTACCTGGAGAAGGTTATAGGTGGCTCTAGTATAATAAAGAATTGAGCCAATCTTTGTCTCTTGTCCAGAGGGGATAACCTCTAAATCCTTAGAATTTTCCAAGTGATTAGAGTGTCTTTGTTATTCATGGTGGTCCCCTCAGTTTATGCTAACTAGATGACTCATAATAGAGGGCAGTCACATAAGAAAAATCAACCATGTGCTTAGAGGGTTGAGGCTTTGAGCCACATGGCATCAGCCCCATCTGGGAAATGTAGGGGCTGCAGATTGAGTTAGATCACTTGAATAATGATTCAATCAACCATGCATGCCTATGAAATAAAACCCCTATAAAAACTATCGATACTGAAAGGGTAAAGTTTCTAAGCTGGAAACCTTGAATTGAAATGTAAAAGATTAGGTACTATTAAGTTCCTCTGTTACACCCAGATTCCTGAGATAGTTAAGACAACGCCCTACTGGCCATTCAGCCTAGGGCCCTGTGCAGTTCGTCACAGGGCCCGAACCAATCAGTTTGAATGTGTACCCAGTTTGGAAGTGACCAATCACCCCTGCCCAGCCTGTTCCCGCCAATGAATGGACTAATCATGTATCAGAGTTGTTGTTCAATTTTCCCGCGCCTCATGATGATTTGTTCTGATGTATGCAAAGCCCCCCACCCTCTCCAAAAAGTGTACTTAAGCTCTGCTTGACCTCTGCTCTGGGCTCCGGGCTGCTCTCCCTTCTTGAGTGAGCATGGAGTCCCAGCGCGCTGGAATGGATCCAATAAATCCCCCTTGCAATTGCATGAAGCTAGTCTCGTGGTCTCTTTCTCCGACGTTTCGCCTGACCCTTACATTTGGTGCGTTGGCCGGGAACTGCGCATCGCCGGACAGGGAGACCTACGAACTGCTTCGGGGGTAAATAAGGTGCCTTTCTCTCTCTCTCTCTCTCTTTCTCTCTCTCTCCCCTCTCCTTCTTCTCCTTCTCTCCCCCTTGTTCTTCTTTCGAAATTGCTCAGGTGCGATCGCTCAGGTTTGGCTCAGGTGCGATCGCTCAGGTTTGGTCTCTGGCGGCTCAATGGTGGGCGTAAGTCCCCAAAGAACATAATTGCTCAGGTGCGATCACTCAGGTTTGGTCTCTGGCGGCTCAATGGTGGGCGTAAGTCCCCAGAGGGCATAAGCTCTCAGAGCCTCGGGTGGGGTTGGCAGTGTGTGTGTGTGTGGCTGTCAGTGGAGAGCGTAAGCTCCCCCTGGCGGTGACTGGCAGACGTGCCTCAGGAGTCACAGGCCACGCCCCCAAGGGACGCTTTGGGGGACTCGGGGTGACGGAGGTGCTCCCCATCAGGTAGAGGGGCGGATGAACCCTCGTAGGTGTATTTTACTGCCAACCCGTCTGGTTTTGCCGGCAACTCTTTCTGTTGAATTCACTGTCTGTCTTTAATTTTTGCTTCTAAATTTGTGTTAAACGTTTACTGTGTGTCCGCGTTTGCGTCACGTTTGTGTTGTCTCCCTGCGCTTCAGAGTGGCCCACCCTCGGAGTTGAATGGCCCCCAGGAGAGTCCCTCCCGTTTCAGCCAGGGCCGCATGGCCATCCAGATCATGGTGATCTAACCTTTCAGGACCTCTGCGAATCTCCTCCTGTATGGGTGGGGTCTGCGCAGTCTGCCGGGAGGATTCCGCGGTATGGCGGATTCATCCTGTCCCTGTTCCTCCTGGCCCTTCCACCCATCTGTCCTCTCCGCCCATGGCCGTCTCCCCTGGGGGGGGAGGGGGAATGCTCCCGCAGGTTTGGGGGATGGGCGGACGGAATCAGGGGTGAGGTCCGCGGGGGACCGCCCCTCCTCCCCCTCCTCTGCCGGCAACCAGTTGCCACTGGGCCCATTAGCACCACAGCAGAGCGGGCGGAGTTGGCGGGGGATTGCCCCCCCCTTCCGTCCTCCCGGCGAGCAGAAAAGGCGGCTCTGGAGTACCTGGCCCTTTCCCTCCTTCGTGGGGGTAAAAGGGACCGGGTCCCCAAACCCCCCCCCGAATGTTACAGCCCTCCCCGGCTGCAATCACCAAATCCCGGTGCAAAAGAATCGAATGGGTCTTCCTCAAGTCGGGCTGCTTAAAAATGAAGCCCAAAGCAGATTAGATTCCAACTAAGGTTAATACTGAGACTAGGAAAGCGATGTTTTCTCTCCCTCCCGTAATCAGCTTGAGTGCAAATAGAGATGCTTGCTGGAGATTTAACAACTTTGACATCTCGCTTTGACTTTTCTCAAAGCCCTGTCCTCATTATTAAATTGGTGTTAATTGGCTTTAGAGATGTTTTATTGGGGAAGCCTAGCACTCGAAATAACTGTAAGCAGAGGATGAGCTTTTTGGGAGCTGGCTACTAAAAAGTTAGAAAAAAAAAAAAAAGCCTAGTGCCTAAGGTCAAACCAAACTGGAGGAGCTAATCTTGCAAGTGAAAGGGAAACTGAGGAATTCCCAGCAGCTGCCAGAGCCATTTTCGCTTTGGGGAAAATTTCCTCATAATTTCCCTGCACTTAAGGATTACTCCACCTAAATGCAGTAAAGTCAGTCACACTGAGACCCTTGATTTTACACCTATAGTTGCCCCTATGTGAAAACATCTGGTCCACCTGTGGGAAAGTCTATGGTGCCACTGATGGGAGTCATAATTAAATGAGAGTTCAAAACCTGGAGGGATATATTCTTATCTGGTTGTCTGATTGTTTCTTAAAGATAAACTAGGTTAAATGTGTGTCTAAAAAATAATTTCTTTATTGTAACAATCTGGTATCTGAATGGGTTTCTAAAGCATTGCACTATCTTGCAGTTAAAAGTTGGGTTTAAGCAATTGTTTAGTTTGATTTCAGATACTTCTAAAGAGTTTCAATTTTGAACTGGGTAGTCTAAGGAGATTTCACTAGGTATACAGTGCATTGATTTGGGCAAGGATAGTAAATTATGATTTGGTATCTGTTTCTCTGTGTGTAAGATTTAAAAAAAAAAGTGTTGAATTAAAACGTTGGTCTGGCTCATTAAAATAACCTTAAATAATTAAATAACAACAGTCTTGGAAATTCTCAAAAGCCTAATTTCAGATATGCATGGTAGTGTGTGGTTCTTTCTAAAATTTTTTAGGCAAATTTAATGTAACTTAATGCTACTTTAGGAACTTCAGAACAAGGAAAGTGGCTTAGAGGTCCTAAAGAAATTTCTTCTGATGGTAGAGATCCTATTTCCAGTTTTATGTGAGCAAGTTTTTCTAGTGTAAAAAGATATAAAATTTTGGGAATTGCTTCTTAAATTTGTATCATAATTTTCAACATCCAAACCTGGAAATATGACTTATGGCTAAAATGCCTTAGGCCTAAAGTATCTGTTCAAAATAGCAGTTTTTCCGTGCTCCTTCCAGACCTTAGCCAGGGCTTAAGCTGATATGCAAACAGAAGCAGCTTGGAACTCAGGCCCAAGGAAAAAAAGGTAAAGGTATCTTTTTATGGGAACTCAAACTAGATTAAAGGACTTTTGCCCTTTTCTTAGATTCTATGTTTTTTTTGAGCTCATGATTTTTATCCTACAGACAAGTTAATGTTTTTCTGATAAGTTCTATTTTTTGATCAACTGGAGTTTTTTTTTAAAACACTGCAATGGAGATTTCATCTGTGAAAAACTACGAGGCCTTTATTATTGTTATGTGTGCACACTCTTGTTATGTGTTGTATGTCGGTATGTCTGTATGTGTGTATGTCCATATATCCTGCAGTGATATGACAATTAACAGATGAGGAGTGCTCATAAAAAATTAAAAATGGATCCAAATATCTTTGATTCACGTGATTCAAATGGTTCAATTTAAATTTGGTAAATAGATAAAAAAGGAGGTCTTAAATTAAGCTTATAAGTTTTTCTAGGTGTTCAAAAAGGCCCTAATAAAATGTTGATGTCTATGAAATAATCTGCTTAAATTCAAAAGTTTACAAGTAATGTTTCAAAATGTGAACAGAAAGAGGTTAACAGGTGAAGAAGAGAAACTAGAAGGTTCTAGATATGGATTTAATAGAGGGAAAGTGTGTTTCTGGTTAAGAGTTTAAGTAATTAAGAGGGTTTAAGTAAGTGATGAAAAAGGTCTGTACAAGTTGGTTATAAGTGTAAGTTTTTGAGCAAGTAATCTTAAAGACATTAAACAGCTGGTTAAACAAGTGCTGTTGTTTTAGAGAATTGTGCTATGTTATTTCTTTAAAAGCTAAACTTGGTTAGCATAAAATCATCAATGTAATTGTGATGTTACTAATGTGTTCATATCTTCCAGGTATACAAGTCTGTAAGGTAGAAGCTTTACAAGCTGGTGTTCTAAAGTTGTATGGTAATTTTAGGTTCAAAGAAAAAAAAACATGTTGGAAATTTATTTATATCACTTGTGTTCTATAACTGTACTTATTATCAATAAGTTATGTAAAGTTCTATGTTGCTTTCTACACTGAGACACAATTTAAATGTATTTTTAAGTTGATGAGAGCCTAATCTGGGTAAAGGTTTTATTATTGTAAAACACAAAAGTGCTTTGCTACTTTCCTACAAGAGGTTAGAAGCTTCCAGCCTTCCTTTAATTCATGTTTTAGATGTGATATTATGTTGTGTTAGCTAATATTCATGTGAACTTGAGCAACAATTTATGTAAGTTTTGTAAAATGATGTCTAAAAAGCAAAGATCAGCTTTAGAACTATAGTATTTAAGACTTATGAAGAGCCCCGCCTTACTTGAGATAAGGCTCTATGTCCCAACTCACTGCATGTGAAAGTGACTATGAAAGAAGTAGGCCAGATTTCAGTGCATTTAAAGTTGTGCCCAAAAGTTGGTTTTTGTCACGATTGCCAGGATATCAAACAGGGGATTATAATGCATAACTCTGCCAGAACTCAAGGTAGCTATTACGTAAACTAAATATGTTTTTATCCTAGTTAGTTTTGTTTTGAAGTTTGCTTTTAGATGGTCTAAGGATTGCCTGTTAATTTTTTTAAGAGGTACTGCTTTAAGAACTCACAACCTGGGTTAACTTAAGATAAGGAGTTATCACCTACAGGATAGAGAGATAGACATATAAGACTGTTGACTTATTTGCTAGATGTTTAAGATTAAGTTTTAAAATTAAAAATTTGGCTCTTGCCCTCTGAGTCAGTCTGAATCAGGGAATAGGGAACTTTTTCAAAGGGCTCTGCAACTCTAGGCCACATAACTTCCCGAGCAGGGAGATTAATGAGACCAGTGGAGGACAGAAGGCCAATCAGTGCATTTGCTGTGAAGAGGAGGGTCATCAGAAAAGGGAGATATCCCTGATGCTTCCGAGGGAAGCCACATGGTCAAGCAAGGCCTGGACCCATCCTAGCGCAAATGGCACTAGCAGAACTGAGAAGCTGCTGTGAAGTTCCCGAGGACTTCCCAGAGACTCAGCTGACTGTTAACAATAGGAAGAAACAGAAGTCAGTTTGACTTGCTTCATCTTAAACACTTAGCAAAGACAGTCAAAGCCAAAGCACAGCTGTTCCTGGACATCTTAGATGATAATAATAGTTAAATGTAACTTCCATAAATAAGTAGACTGGAGGCTACAAAAGAGATTCTTAGACTGAAATGCCTGATAACTGTCAAAGGGACTGCTAGAGTAGTTTTAGTCTAAGGCCTTTATTTCTAACCAACGCAGGTAGGCTTGATGTTTGCTAGTATGGTTATTCAGCCCTGAGTAGCAGAATTAAAGATTTCTCTATTAGACACAGAGGTCATACTAGCAAAGGATTTTGCAGGATCAGATGGCATTAAATTATTAGACTATATCTTAAAGGAAAAGACATCTGTAACCCTAAATGTTGTGTTGACATCCCTGACATTTCTGACAATGTGACAAATATCCTTAAAGATTTACATGCTCAGATGGAAGCCATGTCCTCAGCAACTTTGTTGTGAAAACAATATCTTAGCTCTTAGTTCCTGGTACTGCCTGATGGAAAACATTGTTAATCTTTGTCTTGGTCATTATACTCATTGGCATATTCCTGTGCTGTGGCATTTATTCCAGTACTAATGAATTCTTGTTTCTCTTATAGACCACCTACCACTCGAATGGCCCTCCAGCCTATTACTTCTCAATTGGACTTTTAGCATGGACCACTCGATAGACCCGATATTTCTAAGGGGGACTCCAAACTGCTTGCCCCACACCGTCCCTTTTCAGCCTGAAGAAGCCAGAGAGATCCTCTTCGTCCCCCTTCCTCACAGCAGTAAGGAGTTCCCAAATTAGAGGGGGGAATGAAGCCAGATTTAAAGTTAGGTAGTCAGTGTAGTTAGATAAATCAGGGTCTAATACCGAGTGAAATCTAAAATGGAGGCCATGCTAAAAATGATTCCAGGAAACACAGGACAACCCATGGTAATCAGAAGGCAATATGCTCCACCGACAGAGATGAAAAATGAGACTCCCCAATAATTATGATTCATTACTTTTAAGATTAAAAGTAGTCAGAAAAAGGAGTGGGGAATGAAAGGGTAAAGTTTCTAAGCTGGAAACCTTGAATTGAAATGTAAAAGATTAGGTACTATTAAGTTCCTCTGTTACACCCAGATTCCTGAGATAGTTAAGACAACGCCCTACTGGCCATTCAGCCTAGGGCCCTGTGCAGTTCGTCACAGGGCCCGAACCAATCAGTTTGAATGTGTACCCAGTTTGGAAGTGACCAATCACCCCTGCCCAGCCTGTTCCCGCCAATGAATGGACTAATCATGTATCAGAGTTGTTGTTCAATTTTCCCGCGCCTCATGATGATTTGTTCTGATGTATGCAAAGCCCCCCACCCTCTCCAAAAAGTGTACTTAAGCTCTGCTTGACCTCTGCTCTGGGCTCCGGGCTGCTCTCCCTTCTTGAGTGAGCATGGAGTCCCAGCGCGCTGGAATGGATCCAATAAATCCCCCTTGCAATTGCATGAAGCTAGTCTCGTGGTCTCTTTCTCCAACGTTTCGCCTGACCCTTACAATACCAATGATCAACTGAGTTTTCTGGTTGGTAATTACATATCTATGGCCTGGGAGGGGGGAAGCTTCACATTGGATTCTTCCAGACCATTCCCTATGTGTCTTCATTGGAATGGCTCTGATTTGTATCCTTTATAATAAAACTATAATTGTAAGTAGAACACTTTCTTGAGTTCTGTTAGTCATTCTATCAAGATATTGAATATGAAGGGGCAATGAGAACCCTGGATTTGTAGAACCCTGAGCAGCCTGAGAATCCCTGAGTTTGTAGGATGGTGTCTAAAGCAAAGTCAGCCTTATAAGGACTGCCACTTAACATGTGAAGTCACACTATGTGTGTGGAGTCAGAATTGCACTGTAAAGACTTTAATAGAACTTTCGAACTTAACTATATTGAGTCCACATGTTAACATATCCTCTAAATGGCCCATCTCATTTCCCCCACTGAAAATCAGGAGTCTAATCTGAGTGGGTTTTAACATATAATAGTAATATACAATGATTTGAGTCTCTTACATTGATGAAAATGGTTCATTCAATTAAGTGATCGCTGAAAGCAAATTCCACTGCAGCTGGAATATTATAAATGTAAAATGTTAATGTCATTGTTATGCAGCAGTTTCTAGCTCATATCATATTCTAATTTTTTCTAACAATCCACAACCCATTTTAGGATATACCCTCCTTTCTATAACTCCTGCCTTTTCAAAATGCCTTGTGAAGAAATTGGTGGAATTATGGTAAAAGCACCTTGGCTCCTGTATATGTGAACAGTGGTATAGGTAAGTAGAAAACAGGATTACCTGTATAATAGGCTTGAGAGATCTCTTTCATTTGCCTGCTTGTCCTGGTAGTTAGAATTTCAATCAAGGCATCTTCATTTGTTCCAGCGCCCTAAGAAGCCAACGGAAATCTAATTTTTAGAACACTTAAAAAACTCAATTTTCATGCTTTTCAGTCTAAATATCTTATTTTATACAGACGAAATAATATTTTGGGGTAAATCAATATGAGATCACATATTACTCTAAAGTAGTTTTCTAATTTTCCTTACATTTTGGTGTTAAAATAATATGAGGCATCTGGAGTAAACTGACCGAATTTTTCAAGAAAATTTCCTAGGCTAGTGCAAAAATCAATTGAATAATTCTAGGAAGAAAGCATATAAAGGAAAAAGCCTGTGTCATTAAAGATCAGAAGTGATAGTCTAATAGGATTAACTCCACTGAGTGTTCAATCATGCCACTGTGTTTTGAAAGGCCTCTCCAAGCCTTTTAAATGAGCTTATTCCTGCACCCCTGTGCTGGGTGGATTAGCATGTATCATTCTTTTCACACATGGAGGTTTTCATTTCCTCAATAATCTGTATCATGGGTCTGACCAACTTAGAAACTAGTTACCCCCTCAGCCTTATTTATACCAAGGTCACTGAATCCCACTGTGATTCCAAGGGAAGCCATTTACAATCATACTTGAGCAAATAGGGCCAATGAGACATGTGAGCAGAGACTGAGCTCTGTCCTTCTGGGGCAGGGATTCCTAGTTGCCCCCAACTTCTTTTGTCTTTGTTGCTTGGAAATAGATCCTCTAATATTTAATTTGGCCCCTAACTATCCAAATAAAAGCTGTATTTCTCAGTTGCCTTTGTAGCAAAGTTGATCTATATAACTAAATGCTGGCCAATCAGATGTATATACAAGTATCATGTCCATGTACTGGGAATGTCCTCGGAGGGAATGAAATCTTCTTTTTCCTTTCTTATTTAGTTGATGGTGATGAAGATACAAGGGCTGGATCTTGAGTTGCAATCTTTAAGCAATAAGTAGAAATCATGAGCTAAAGATGGCAAGGCCTTGAGATGGCAGGGTCCTATTTGATAATGGTGGTGCCACAATACTCAGTTCTGAACTGCTTACTTTGGAATTTTTCACATAAACTTTTTCTAATACTTCCTGGTATATCTATTCCTTACTATTATGCCTGGTAACCTCTCTTCATGTGGTAGTCATAGAGACACATTGCTTTACTTCACTTAAGTATTTGCTGCAATGAACGTAGTAGGCTAATAGCCTCCAACTGCCACAGCTTTGGATCTGCCAATTCAAACAGGTAGGCACGGTGGTATATGCCTGTAATCCCAGGAGCTTGGGAGGCTGAAGCAAGAGGATCGCAAGTTCAAAGACAGCCTCAGCAATGGTGAGGCACTAAGCAACTCAATGAGACCTTGTATCTAAATAAAAATACAAATGGGGCTGGGGATGTGGCTCAGTGATTGAGTGCCCCTGAGTTCAATCCCCAGTACTCCTCCATCCTCCCCACAAAAATATGTTGTGCTCGTTCCATGCTGCAATTAGTCAAGGACTGAACAGAGCAGAGGTTCTGGAGCTGGGCCATTTCTCTCCAACCTTGGACTCTTGTAAAGGGCAGTCTTAGCTCAGGTGCTCCCTATCAGCCTGTCAAGCTTTCTCAGAGCTGCATTATTCACTGAAGTTCTTCTGATTTGAACCTATTTTTTCCCATCTCTTTTTTCCCGGGTGGCAGACGTGCATTGCAGTCTGAAGGTTCATCCACCTCCCCTGCTCTGTCTCCTCTTTGTCCTCCAGAGATCTTCTCACAACAAATCTCTTTACATCTAATTCCAATTTGCCATCTGCTTCTCAGATGAGCACACCTATTCCACAGAAAAGAAAATAACTCCTATCCTTGATGGGAGGGCAGAATATGGCCTGTCTTACACCTGGACACCTTTTTTCTTTTTCTTTCCTTCCTATCAATAAATATGTTAAGCACCTACTTCATTTTAGACTATTCTAGGATCAGAAGATACAGGCTAAGACTGATGAGGTTCCTTGTCATGAGGGAGGTTTGTCTTTTATAAAAAAAAGTTTTCCTTTATCTTAATTTTTTTGGTTGTATATGGGCACAATATTTTTAGTTATAAATATTTTAAAAATATTTTTAATTATTTTTAAATATTGATATTTTAAATATTTTTAGTTGTAGATGGGCACAATAACTTTATTTATTTTTTTGTGTGTGGTGCTGAGGATAGAACCCAGTGCCTCATACATGCTAAGCAAGGGCTCTACCACTGCGCTATACCGCAGCCCCAGGTTTGCCTTTTGAATAACAAAAGGTTCAATTAAAGAAAGAACACTGGCCAGGCGTGATGGTGCCTGCCTGTAATCCCAATGGATAGGGAGGCTGAGGCAGGAGGATCACAAGTTCAAAGCCAACCTCAACAATTTAACGAAACCCTGTCTCAAAATAAAAAATTTAAAAAGGGCTGGGGATGTGGCTCAGTGGTAAAGCACCTCTGGGTTCAATCTCTGGTACCAAAATAAAACAAAACAAACAACAACAACAAACAAAACAAACAAACAAACCCTGGCTTTTCCTGTATATGACTTGAGGTGATCGATGAAATATTTGCTATTCACTTGACCCAGAAAACCTCACAGAAACCTGCAAATCAAGAGGTTCAAGACTTCATGTCTACATGACCATCTATGAAACTGTCCAGGCCAAGGGTATGCATATACCAGAAAAGCAACCACGATCTGAAAGATGTCACTTTGAAGAAGCAATATGTACCAGGCCTGATGGCACATGCCTATAATTCCAGTGACTCAGGAGTTTAAGACAGGACAATTGAAAGTTTGAGGTCATCCTGGCAACTCAGCAAGACTTTGTCTCACCAAAAATAAACAAATAAACAAATAAATAAATAAATGTTTTTTTTTAAAGGCTGTGCACTCCTGGGTTCAATCCCTAGTACCATTAAAATAATAACAATTTTTTTTAAAAGGAGCAGCAACAACTGCAATGTGTGCTACGCTGACATTGTAATTATGGAGTTTGTAGGGGTGCCAGGTCTAATAGTGGGGCTATTCAGTCAGGGACCCAAAAAGGGTGCTAAATTTTTTGCTGTGCATGCTTTAAAATTCAGAGTGCTGCTAAGGTTAGGCATTTTCGTGTAGTTTCTCTGGTCATTGAATACATCCAGGTGAACAAAGCACCCAGGATAGGCACCACATTTACCAAGCTCATGGTGGGATTATCCCATACATCTGCTCCCCTTGCCAAGCTGAGATGGTCCTTACTCAAAAGAAATAAATCATTCCTAAATCAGAAGGGGAGGGGGTCACAGAAGAAAAAGATATCCCAGAAGAAACTGAAGAAACCAAAACTTACAGACCAGAAATAAATTCGGCATAAAATAAATGCAAATAAAAAATTTTAAATACTAATAAAAAGAAATCTGAATTCAGAGTAGAAAATGTCTGGAGGAGAAGCATTGCAGATGTAAGGAGCATGATGTAAATGAATTGCAGAATAGAAATTAGCTTATAGTGTTCAAGAAGCAGAGAAAAGGGCTGAGGTTGTGGCTCAGTGGTAGAGCGCTTGCCTTGCATGTGTGAGGAACCGAGTTCTATCCTTAGCACCACATAAAGATAAATAAATAAAACAAATTTATTGTGTCCATCTACAACTAAAAATATTAAAAAAAAAGAAGAAGCAGAGAAAAGGCCATTGGGGCTACATTATTGAATGAGGAGAGAAGAGGAAGTGTGATGGTCATTTTTAGGTGTCAAATTGGCCAAGCTATGGTCCCCATTATTCAATTGAACACTAATCGAAGTGTTGCTGTGAAGGCATTTTGGAAGTATAAAATCTGTTATCAATTGATGTTAACCAGAGGAGATATTAGATAGATATTTGACTTTCTAGGTGGATCTGATAGAATCTGTTGAGAGGCCTTAAGAGCCCAGCTGAGACTTCTCTGAAGAAGAGGTTCTGCTGTGTCAGCGTGCGCTGACATTTCTATTCAGTCCCACAACTGTGTAGCCAATTCCTTACAATAAATCTCTTAATGTAGCTGTCCTGCCTAGTCATTCTGCTTCTCTGGGGAACCCTAGTTGATAAAGAATTTTTAAAGTCACAGAAACAGACAGGAGCAAAACAAGTTGGATGATGAAGGTCATTCAGAGATTGGATTTTAAGTATTTGCAACCACTAGAGATTTATGTAGATGAGTGGCATAATCTCATTTTAAAATAACTTTAAAAAATAATTTTGGCTATTCTATGGAGAATGGACTCAAAGTGGGAGGACATGGAGACAAAGAGAGGAGTTGAGATACTGATGGTATAGTCAAGAGATGCTGTGCTTACAACAGAATGGCAATAGTGGATTTTGAGAGAAATGCAGATATTTTCAGTGGACTTTGGAGTAGAGTTAATGGACTTGCTGATAGATTCAGGACCTCTTAAGTGTAAGGGAAAATAAGGGTCCAAACACAGTATAAGGATTTTGGCCTAAGCAATGGAGCTGATGATAGTGTTATTTACTTTCAAAGCCAACAAACCAGAGAATTTGGTCATGTCCAAAAACAAATAAAATAAGAATGTGACAATATTCTTTCAGCCCAGGAACACTTGGGTTCCACAACTGCCCCCTATTTTAGAGTCATCCCACCACGTAAGGAGCACAACCAGAACAGCAATCAAGTCTGCCCAAGACTCAATCGTGCAATGAAGACAGCTCACTATTTCGGGGGTGCGTGGCAAGTACCAGGGATTGAACTCAGGGGCACACCATCATTGAGTCACATCCCCAGCCCTATTTTGTATTTTATTTAAAGACAGGGTGTCACTGAGTTGCTTAGCACCTCACTTTTGTTGAAGATGGCTTTGAACTCACGATTTTCCTGCCTCAGACTCCCAAGATGCTGGGAATACAGGTGTGTACCACTGCACCTGGCAGTATTTTTTATAACATAGTCAAATCCTGCACAGATTCTGCTTGTGTGGAGCTCATACCTTCATGGATTTCTTTAGCTGCTTTGCATCAAACACTGCAGGTGGAGTCACAAGAGCCACCATGAGATGCTTGAAGTGGCCAGAGAGATCACCCTTCAAGTCATCTTTCAGCTCCTACAAAAGAAAAAAGAAAAAAAAAAAAAAACAAGGAAGGAATTGTGAAAGACTTTTTCTCTAAAGTCATCTAGTAAAAGATGAACGTAAGTATCAAAATCAGATGAAAACATAGGGAACAAACAGAAATGCTGGAAATGTTTCTATGGATATTAATCTGCATTTTATGATTGCTTCCAAAGTGTTTTGTTTTATAGAGGATTTTTGTGTGAACCACAGTTGGAAATAATATATTAAAATGCATTTCCTGTAACTACTTGGATTTGATCATTACGTGTTGTATATATGTATCGAATTATCATACTCTTCCCTACAATATGCACAAGTGCACAATTAAAATACTTCAAAAATGTATTTCTAGGTCCTTGAGGCTCTCAATACTTGGGATGGGACAGGAGAAGAGGAGGAGGAAGAGCCTTAAAATTCACACCCAGTTTCACTGGTAGGTGCTCTATTCCTAGGTGCCTTTCTTCTCTGTGACTCCAACAAGCTCCAAAGGCAAAGGGGAAGGGAGGACAGTGGTTGGTCATTTGCCTCTGATGAAGGTGTGAACTGGGAGACAGCAGAAGCCCTTTCCTGGTAACGACAGCAAGGGAAGTCCTGTATGGCAATGCAGTGGACATTACTTATTCATATCATCCTTTGGCCCTGTTTTCACACATTACATAAGTACAGTACATCTCCCTTGCCTAAAGGAAAGTAACATGGTTTCTATTTCCATCATTCAAAGGAGTGATACAGAAAAAAATTTTTTTCTGCTCCTGATTGTTTCTAGGTCTGACACAGAGGCTGGCAGCCTCCCAGACTATTATTGATGATGCAGAACCACACAACTACACCATCAGGGGCACAAAGCAGGACCATGCTCCTGCTGGAACAAATGGAGCCAAAGGTCATCTGCTCTGCTTTAATTGCAACAGGGTTTTTCTTCATTAAATGCTAAGTTCTGTTACCATATGCCTCAACTCAGGACTTTGGAACTGAAACTTTTCTCACATACTTGTATTCTATTCCACTGTGAGAAATAGCTGTTACCCTTGCCTCCAATCTCCTTCCATATTTGGAAATAATGAAAGATCAATGGATCATTCATGTTCCCTATATATGAAAGTACTGCCTTGCCCAGATGCTTGCAATCTATTCAATTCAATGCATGTTCACAGGTACTTGCTCTGTGCTGTGCATTTAAAGGTGAGATAAAACCCTTATCCCTAAGATATTATGCTCTTCAAAGATAAAATTTCATTATAATGCCTTAAATGTCTGATAAAGGGACCTCTGAAAAGGAGTTTTAATGTCTGGGGGCCTGTAGACTATCTCAGGAGATGATGCCTGAGCTGGCTTTGGATGATCACTAGACTTTCTCCATACCCTGACTTTCTCTGTTTCCACACTTTCCTTTTCACAGTTCATTATTGCAGAAGACAAAACAACCTTTTAAAAATAAAAAATAGATTCTAAAATTCCTTTGCTTATAAACTTCCAATTGTTCCCTTTTGTCCTTAGAATAAAATGTAAACTCTGTACCAAGACCCAAGGCCCAAGCCTGGACAACATAGGAAAACAAAAAGGTTTAGTTGACAGGCACCTGCAGTCCTTGACAGGTCAAGGTAGCAGAATCACTTGAACCAGCCTGGGTAACACAGTAAGGCCCCTTCTCATAAACAAACAAACAAACAAACAAACCAACAAAATAAGAAAACACAGCCACATCAATGTTTATAGCAGCATAATTCACAATAGCTAAACTGTGGAACCAACCTAGATGTCCTTCAGTAGATGAGTGGATAAAAAAAAATGTGGCATATATACACAATAGAATATTACTCAGCAATAAAAGAGAATAAAATCATAGCATTTGCAGGTAAATGGATGGAGTTAAAGAAGATAACGCTAAGTGAAATTAGCCAATCCCAAAAAAACAAATGCCGAATGTTTTCTCTGATATAAGGAGGCTGATTCATAGTGGGGTTGAGAGGGGGAGCATGGGAGGAATAAGGCAGAGGGGTGGGTGGGAGGGGAAGGGAGGGGGCAGAGATAGCAAGGATGGTGTTATGTGATGGATATCATTATCCAAAGTACATGTATGAAGACACGAATTAGTGTGAACATACTTTATATAGAAACAGAGATATGGAAAATTGGAAACAGAGATATGGAAAATATACAGATATGTGTAATAAGAGTTGTAATGCATTCTGCTGTCATTTATTTTTAAAAACCAATTAAAAAATTTAAAAAAAGACAAGAAAGAAAGAAAGAAAGGAAACTCAAAGCCCAGCAATTTCAGCCTCTTTCCAGCTCATCTCTTTCTTCTATCCTCTTCAATTCTGCATTCCTGCCATACTGGAACTCTTTGTTTCTGCAGTTTTCCCAGTTTGTTTCTGCTTCAGGGATTTTGCACTTACTATACCCTCTCCCCCAGATGCTTTTCCACAGCAGGGCAGAATCTTAGTATTGCCTAGTTTTAGTTGAGAGCAAGTTGGCAACCCCTCATTGACATTTCCTCACCATCCTACTGTCACCAGTCGCCCTCCATCATATCACCCCATCTTTATTTTTTTCATAGCACCAATGTCTGAACTTACTTTAGTTAATCATTTATTACTTTTCTGATAGAATTGTGGAGAGAAGGAAGCATCTGCTGTCTGTGCCAGTGTATCCCCAATGTCTAAGGTATCTGCTGACACAGAGCAATATTCAACAGGAGATGAAAAAATAAACCATGTAGCAAAGACCAAGGTCTCACTTCTCCTTATGTGGTTTCTAGAATTGGGCAAGTTGTCATTTGCTGAAGGAATTAAGCCTACAGTTACATAGATATTTTAGAATAAGAAGAGAACTTAAAGAATCTAAGCCAGGATTTGTCAGCTAGTTGATCAGTTGTGGTGGGGAGCTGTCTTGTGTACTGGAGGATATTTAGCAGCACCCCTGACTTCTCTCCACTAAAAACTAAAACCACCCCTCCCATCCCATATGTGGTAATCAAAAGCTTCCATTCCCATTAAGTGTCCTATGGGAAACAAAATCACTCCTGGCTTAGAATGTGTGATCCAAGGTGACCCTCTTTATTCTATAGGTGAAGAAATTGAAGCCTAATCCAAAACTGGGGACTTGGACACTAGGTTCAACCAGTTAAAAGCACAACCAGGACACAGATCCCAGGTTATTGGCTGGATGCCCAGGGCACACCTACTACAATCAGCCTGGAACAAAAGATCTGAGGTCACAGTCATGAGGGAGCAACCGTGGTGGAGCAGTGATCATCCCTCTCCACTGCCAGTGTGGGAATCTAATTGTACCTTTCCATATGCTGCTTGATATTCCTTAGCAATCAGCTGCCTCTGTGCCTTTGACCTCTCAGTCAGAATGCTGATGAGTGTCTTTTCATCCGTTCCTAAAGGAAACAAAAGTATTTTACTCACCATCAACCCAAAGATGTTCAATATCTGTCCTGAGCAAAAGAAAATGATCAATAGGCTGAAACAAATGCATAGAGTAAGACATTTTAGTTTCCAGCTGCCTATGAGGTCCAAATCTTTATTTCTCTGTTTGTTTGCCTGGCTTTTGGAAAAGAAGGTAAACTTTATTTGGATAGTTTTGGGGGAAGAAAGCAAATATTGTCAGTTATTGTCTTCTCCCTTCCTTAGATGAGACAGAGGGAAGAGCACAAAGAACCTTCAGCTTCACCCTTATGAGGTTCAATAATTGTCTTTCCACTCTCATCCCCATACTTGACATCAAGGTCTTTCTCCCCTAGACAACAGGAACTGACATTTACTGAGAACCTACCATGTACCAGGCACCTTTTTATTCCCTGTCTCAGATGACAGTCACACGGGTCCTGTGCAGTAGGTAGGACAAAGCTGTCCTAATGATAAAGACATTAACACTTCGAGAGCTTAATTCACTTGCCAAAGTACATAGTTCATACGTGATGCAGCAAGACCCCAAACGTGTATTTCTATCTCTGGTTTACACCTCTCTCACTCATGCCATACCCATATACTTAACCAACTGTTTGTAAGTCAAGGATACCATGAGGCCAGGGCTAAGGCTGGCCTTCCTGATAGTGTAGAATTAAGATCATTACGTGAGCTACAGCTAGGTTGGGAAGCTGTGAGTTGGTAAATTGGCTTGAAGGCCTTGGGTATGCATGACTAGAATGCAATAAAGATCAACTGTAACTGCAGACTCAAATTCTCTGTGTTGAGGTGACTAATACACACCTTGTCTACACATGTCCATGACAGTGGTACACACCTTCCTCAATGAGGGAGCAAAAAGGATGTGTGCATTTGATTATCTGGTGGGTCTCCCAAAGGAAGATACTACCTTTCTGTACCTTTGATATTGTATTTTTCTATATTGTTAAGTACAGAGAATTGGATTAAAGCCTACTACACTCTTTGACTCTGATCGACAACTTGACCTTTTACAGCATCTGTGTCATTATACAACTAGATACTTCCCACTGCACATTATCTCAAACTCAGCATGCGCCAGGTGGAAATCTTTGTATTTCCTCTCTAACTCTCCTTTTATTCTATGTTCCTCATCAATAATACAACTGTGGATATCAGCATCTGACAAAAAATCCTGGCAATCATCCTAGGTTCCTTTCTTTTCCTTATTCCATATATTAGTAGCAAGTATTTGCATCTCTGTGATTTGTCCTTTCCTCCACATGCCCTCTGCTATGTGTCTTTATTCTAATTTAATTAGATAACTTAAATAGCCTCCTCATTTGACCCCCATGTAATTTGTATGTCTGGGAGTTTCTCATCTTTTTATGTCTGTGCATGCTCAAGACCAGTAACAATATCAAGCTCCATCCCAGTCCACAGACTGCATTTGACATATTTCTAACGCAAATGACATTGTGATACTGGGTTATGGATACAGAACATATCAGAGATGATGCTTACAAACAAAACCTCCATCTGGGCCTTCAGGCCAAAATGCAAAAACTCATGAAAAAACAATGTTAAGAAAGACAAGTAACAGATTTTAAAGATCATGAATGCATTTAGTTTGACACTACATCACGGAGCAGTCTATGCAACACTGGGTATGATGACTAGGGCATGTGAAGAAAGGCTCTCATTTAAAAATGGGAAAAAACAAGAATCTAGTCAGGAATAAAACAAAATTACACTGACATAAAGTTCTAATCATATATTTCATGAAATTATACAGCCGAAGGGCTGGAGTTGTAGCTCAGTGGTAGGGCACTAGACTTACATGTGTGAGGCACTGGATTCAATTCTCAGCACCTCATATAAACAAGTAAATAAAATAAAAGTCCATAAACAACTAAAAAAAATATACAGCTGATCCCAACATTCAAAGAGACAAATAAATAAAACCCTTGCCCCTCTAAACACCAAGCATCATTATAAAATTATAATTGTGACAAAGTGGTATTGGATCCAGAAGAGGTAAACAGACAAATGGATTATAAGAGAGAACAGAAAAACAAGGAAACATAAAATAGAGGTGGCAACACAAAACAGAGTGGAAAGGATAAGCTTTCCAGTAAATTGTGCTGAGACAAACATCTACATGAGACATTAGATTCTTTTAATTATTAACTGCAGATATTAGCTCCATATAGATTATAAGATCACAGTATAAAAACAATTTTAAAGCTTTGGGTAAAATTCAGGGGAATATATTTATGACCTAATTATAGAAAAGATTAAGCAAGCATAAATCTGAGAGGAAAAATATCGACAGACTTGATTTTACAAAAATGTAAAGCTTAATGCAATATAAGTTACTATAACCTACAATAACAGAAAGCCATAGATGAGAAGATATTTCCATGTTTTTAAATTTGAAATAGGTTTTGTATCCAGAAATTATAATTTAAAAATCTCTTGCCATTCATGAAGAAGACATTCCCGCTGAAAAGAAAGGATAAAATATCTGAAGAAGATGAATAAGTATTTCCTGATAGAGAAAGCAAATAAATAAGAAAGGAAGCTTAAGTGCATCAGTAATCTTATATCTACATAGAGAGGAAACAAACACACATAGAATAACATACAATTTTAGATCCAGTCAATCAGAGAAACTGCATAGTACTACAGTATTTGTGAGAATATGGAGTAAAAGGAAGTCTCATACAGTTCTGGAATTGATGCTAATTTCTGTATTCAGTTAGGAGAGCAGTTTGGCAAAATTTCTGGTTAATCTGAAAATAAGCATCCCCTTCTACCTAGAAATTCCAATCCTTGTCAGAGTCTAGAGAAATGCTAGCAAATGTTGTGATGAAACATAAGCAGGAATAGTCATTGCACAGTATTTTTATACTGTAATAGAAAAGAATTATAGGCAATTTAAATGTTTCATCAATATTCCTATTTTATGATGCAACACAGAATAGACTACTATGCAGTTAAAATTAATGAACTAGAGCTAAACATATCGACGAGGATAAATCTCAAAAACATTGTTTTAAAGGGATAAAAACAAATTGCAGAAAAATATATATTATAATTTCATTTTTTACTGCTTAAGTCCATATAAAATATTATGTACATACATACATACTATGGCATTGAAAGTTTCATGGAAATAAACTGTAATTTTGGATGGTAATTATCTTTACGCAATGGGGTGGGGATGAAATCTAGGAAAAATTGACAGAGATTTTATCTATAATGCTTTATGATGATGATGATGATTGTTATGGGCAGCAGCAGTGGTGGTAGTAGTTTTTAATATTAAATAAACATGGCAGATGTTATAGTTAATAAAACTAGGTTCTCTATGCTTTTCCTCTTTTTTTTTTTTTTTTGGTGCAGGGGTTACCAGGGATTAAACTCAGGGGCACTCGACCACTGAGCCACATCCCAGCGCTAGTTTGTATTTTATTTAGAGATAGGGTCTCACTGAGTTGCTTAGCACCTTGCTGTTGCTGAGACTGGCTTTATACTTGTGATCCTCCTGCCTCAGCCTCCAGAGAGGTTGGGATTACAGGCATGCACCACCACACGCAGCATCCTCGTTGTTTTTTACTTTTAAAAATCCTTGACAATGTCTCTAATTGAGTAAACCAACATGGGCAAACTGAACTAGGGAACTTTGAGAATGTAACTTTCCTGATTATCTTCAGCATTAAGAAAGGAATTGTAAAGCATCACTTACCAAGTCCTCTGATGGCCTTATGAATAGCTTCAGCATCCACCAATGGGCTGAAGCCTGGATAATCTCTTATTGTTCCTCGGGATCCAACCTAGGAGGAAAATATTTGAAAGTCTCACTAGTTCAAAATAACATTTTATTCATATTACTCTCATATGCATATGGGACACATGTAACAGACTCAAAACTTGTACACCTTCCTGCCATTTTCAGGAGTGGCATAAGAAAGTCTCCCCTCCCTAGACATATAGGCAATATGATTTCTACCACATGCAACAGAAGGTCTCTCTTTTTCTCTTGTGTAACAAATTACAAATATAAAAATTGCTTCTCTAGAGCAATGTTGTGTCAGTCTTGGTGACTCTGAAGAATATTTGCTTTAAAGTGGCATTTGCATAAAAACAACAAGAAAGCTGAAATTTCTTACATCCTCTTTGTTTTCAAGTGATAATTCAAAACTCTTCACTGCATCTCACCCAGAAGTAATTGTGGTTTACAGACTTCAAGACGTTTTAATTAATGTTGACCATTGTCCTTGGGGAATCCTACACTAAAGGATCCATAAATGAAAACCCTATTAGGATTGTCTGTACTTAAGCTTTGTTTAATGGATGTGCAATTGTGGCTGATAAATTCCCTTCTAAAAGCTCCATTGACATCATAGATCTTCAGGAATAGCATAGAAATAAAAAATACCACACGAACAATTTTAAGCACATAAATTAGAAACATGTCAGTAAGCCGGGAAAGACGTACTACTGAAAGAATAAAATATTCTAAAACTGCTTAAAAGACAAAAGAAGGACAGCCACAAAGACATTGAGAAAAAAAAATCAAAGTGAACATGTACTTCTAACATGGTATATACTAACTCTTAGAATAAAAACCTATCTTTATAAAACCTATCTTTATAGTAATTACATTTTCTTTTTAAAGAGCATTTTCCTATCCTGTTACTAATATTGGCTCTGATGTCTTGTATTAATATAGCTTCATTTACACTCTTCTGAAGTGTTTAATATTTTCATGAAAGGACATTATCTTGTCACATTAAAGTGAATGGAAAATTAATGTTCTGGCATCGTTAAAAAAATGATAGTCTATTGATTCAAAAGAACAGTCTGAATAATTTGCTTCATCACAGTCAAACACTGTTTAATCTTAAGGCACCCCAAAATAAAGAGTTTGAATCTAAAAAAATAATAACAAGTGAGAAGCCAGTTGTGATTGTGCCAGATCTAAATGCACTTGTAAGAAATCAGTCACTTTAATGGATTCTCTTCGGAGAATTCTTTCCCCAAGGTTTAATGAATAGCTTATAGATTTGCATCATCCACTGGCTTCATTCATTTCTATCCACCTATGAATGTCTGTGTTTCTCCTATCCGTTCCCCTTACACGTCTGGCATTTTAGAAGAACCACCATTTGAGCATTGGCATGTGTCATGCCCAGCACGGTCCTAGGTCCTTTATATGTTAACTGCCTGGCATGTATTAAATTTTAAAACCCCATTCATTTCTTCTATGGTGAGATTTTTTGCGAGTCATATAAACATTTCTGGATCATCTGGGCAACCAAATCTACCAAGTGAACACTGTAGTACTGTTTATTGAGATAACTGAAACAGTTTTAAATAATCCACTAGAATTCTACTTCCCAGTTCCCATGGCCTGCACTGGGTGGGTGTAGCTCAGTGGTAGAGCATCTGCCTATCATACAGGAGGCGCTGGTACATAAGGGTGAGCCATTTCATATATATGGCACCAACATGTAAGAAGATTGGAGAATTTGCTCAAGTCCACACAGCCAGTTAAGAAATAGAATCTGAATCTGAATGCCTTCTAGACTATTCTATCTATTCCTGGTGTTTTTTGAAATACAGTCTCTACACTGGTGTGATACTTTAAAATGCATGTGACCTGGTCCCTAGAGATAGTGAATCATAGTTTGAGAAAGAGGGTGACAAGGACTAAATGTTTAAGAAGCTCCCCTGATTCTGTGCCGCATGGATATTTACATGGTTGCTTACAAGAAGACAAAATTGTGTTTAGATCCTAATTGTTTATGAATTCTGAAAACTCAGGGTTTGCATTCTAGCCATGACCTTTTCACTGCCCTCTACCACCCACACATCAAAATATGTTAAAATTACAATGTGCAAATTTAGAGGAGGATGAAATTCCTAATCTATTATGCAACTTTCTATATAGTGAGAATTAAATGGGGAAAAAAAACCTAGTCTGGTTAAAAGAAAAAAAATCTACACACACATACCCCAACTTGAAAAGGAGAATTGGGATTTTATTACTTATTTACTTTTTGGTGTGAGGAATCAAACCAAGAGCCTCACCTATAATAGGCAAATGCTCGACCACTGAGCTGCACCCACCCAGTGCAGGCCAGGGGAACTGGGAAGTAGAATTCTAATGAATTATTTAAAACTGTTTCAGTTCTCTCAATCAACAGCACTACTGTGTTCATTTGGTAGACATGGTTGCCCATATGATCCAGAAATGTTTATGACTTGCAAAAAAAAGTTACCATAGAAGAAATGAATGGAAATTTTTATTCTAATACCTGCCAGACAATGAATGAAGTGCTTTACAACATCTGATTTAACTTTTACAGTGACCTTAATGAGATAGATTTTATTAAAATAGAAGAAATCATCTTGAAGCTATGATGTGCTGAACAGAATTCTGCTAATAAGGATAGCCCCAGAATTTAAACCCACCTCCTTATAACTAAAATGCCCTGTGCTCTACACCACATCACCTTGCCTGCGAGGGGAAGAGGCAGTGGAGGGCCATCTTAGTGGTTCTCAAAGTAGGGTTCCTGGTCATCCCCATCAGAACCACCTGGAATTTATAAGAAGCACAAACTCTCAGGCACTACCTCACTGTTACTGAATCAGCCATGGAGTAGGACTGAGTCTGTTTTTACACTCCCTCCAGATGATTCTAATGCCCTTTAAGAACCACTGCTTGATTTCATTGTCAGCTGCCCAGAGAGCCAAAGCAAAACTAACTAAGCAAACAAGGGGGATTCTTTTATGGGTGTGGAAGAGGAGGAATTTGATGATGAGCTCATTGTTTCAGGAATGTTGACATTTTTACAGCCAAACAGAGCTGTTTGCATTTCCTGCTTCTTTGTAAGTTAATGCCTTGCCATTTAAATTCCTACTCAATAGGAAGCTGAGATTCTTTAAAGTAACCCTAGTACTCCAACAGTGTCAGTACTAGTGTAGGACATCATGGGAATACTTAGAAAAAGCAATTTTAAAAAATTAGGTTTGATCAGATTTCCATCCACATCTCTTAAACACATTTTGTTGCTTTCCTTTTCTCAAACTTGGTCTTCAGATGTCCGTAAAAGGAAAATGACCTCAAGCCAGATGAAAAATAAATTAAAGGAAGGAGCGGCTTTGAAAAGTGGGAGAAAAATAGGAGGGATTTTTGTTTTAGTTTTTGCACTTGGGATTGAATCCAGGGGTGCTCTACCACTGAGAGATATCCCCAGCCCTTTTATTTTTTATTTTGAGACAGAGTCTCTCTCATTAAAATGCTGAGGCTTGGCCTTAAACTTCTGATCCTCCTGCCTTAGCCTTTTCAGTAGCAGGGATTACAGGTCTTCACTACCACACCCAGCAGGATGTCTTTATAGTAAGAACAATTGCTGATACTCACTCTGTGCCAAAAACTGGGCTAAGCACATTTTTTGTATTAGCTCATACAATCCCCACAATAAACATAAAGTAGATACAATAAATCCTATTCACAGATGATGAAACTGATGCTTAAGAAACTTTTCCAAGTTCACAGTCAGTAAGTGGTCTATCCCAATAGCCTTTGCTAGACCAGACTGCATCTCATATGAACCACCTTCTTCTTACCAATATAACTTTCCCTGATCTTCTAAAACTATCTGTTGGAGGTCAGCCACAGGACATGATGGCATAAAACCATCGATGTGTTCAAACTGGCCCTGGGGAACTGTCTGCTGCTAAGAGGTCAATCTGTCCTTGACTTACAAAACATTGTTGTATCATTTCTTCATGCCATGTGTACTGGTGAAGCCAGATTTAAAGTTAGGTAGTCAGTGTAGTTAGGTAAATCGGGTCTAATACCGAGTGAAATCTAAAATGGAGGCCATGCTGGGAATGACTCAGGGAAAACACAGGACAACTCATGGAATGTTAATGAAGTCCCGAAAAGGCCCTAAGCCAAAGTCCACCTCAAAGAAGTGTTAATGAACAGCCCCCAGCAAACTTAAAGATAGCCCATCACAAAGAAGTGTCCCATCTCTCAGGCCTTCCAACCTACATTCCATCACCAAAACTATAAAAAGGGGAAACAACCGCACTTCCACGGATTCCACCTCTTGGGTCCCCTTCTTCCTCCGGGAGAAGCCTTTTCTGCTGTCCTTTAATAAACTTCTAATTTCTACTCTGACCTTGCCTCGGCGTGTGCTTTTCTGGTGTTATTCTTCAACATTGGGGAAGCAAGAACTTGTCACCGGTCAACAGCGGTATCACTGGGTTTGAAAAAAGTTAAACATTTATATTCAGAAGAATGAATAAAAGAGAAAAATGGAAGGTGCCAACTCTGTTGACATAAAATATATTTACAACCAAATGCTCCAGAGCAAGAATAGCAGCAACTGCAAGGTACATTTTGAAGGTGAGGCAAAAACCATATCACCCCCACTTTATAAAACTCCATAAAGGCCAGATTCAAAAATTATGGCTTCAAATCAAAGTCTCTGATAAAACTACAGGACTCCAGAGTTCTCAAAGAGCCAGGGAGAAATGACCACTCTCTGCTCAATGTCAGGGTACTGTTGGGTCGTGAAATTTTATGATACAAGGTGGAATAGATGACAAAAATAAAGCAATCAAAACTTGGAAAATATAAGAGTTCTTGTTCAATTCTCCAAGCAAGAAGTTGTCTTCAAAACCAAAGAAAATTTACTGTAAGACACCTCAAAATGAAATACAGTCAAGTGAGGAAGGTGGTATGAGCTAAACTGCTTCCTCCTAAAAGAGATATGGTGAAGTCCTAACCAACAGCACCACAGAATGGGACCTTATGTGGCTACAAGGTTACTGCCGATGTAGTTTGTTGAGATGAGGTCTTTTTGCAGTAGGATGGGCCCCTAATCCAATATGACTGATGACCTTATAAGAAGATAGTCTCGTACAGACCAATATGCAGGGAGAATGTGATAAGACAATGAAGGTAGAGGCTAGCCTTCTGCAGCTCCAAGGAGCCCAAAGTTTGCCCATGTGGAAGACCAGAATATGCTTCCCTAAAACATGAAGGGTTATGAGCTGAGGACAATTCAGAAGAAAAGAGCACAGTACAGCCTTCTGCCCTCCCTCTGTTGCCTAAACCAGAACATGGATTGACACAGACAAAAGCTCTCACCACAGAGAACAAAAATTAAAGAACAGCTTGAGACCCTGGTCAGCCTGGAACCTGGAGGTACCAGCGGATTTATATTAGCAAGTTTTCCGAACTATTACCAGCCAGTTATTTGCCTTCTCCTCAAATTGCTGCTTATAGAAACTCACAGTCCTTCCTTTTCCTTCATCTTATCATTTATCTAAAAATTTACTCTTTGTAAATGCTACATATGCTTTGAAGATGCTATAGAAGCTGAAAATCAAAGGCACGTCTTTGGGAACTATTCACTCTCCAGGAGTCTCTCATGTATAGACAAAACATGCATGTTAATAAGCTCATTTGCTTTTCTCTTGTTAATCTGGGTTTTGGAACAGGGGTCAGTTCCAGCTATGAATATATGGAGGTTATTTTTACTCCCCTGCACCAGCAAACCATTGGAAGCTAGGAAGAGGTGAGAAGGCCCTTCCTGCAAGTTTTGGAAGGAAGATGGCCCTGCTGACACCTTGATTTTGGACTTCCAGCTTCCAGAAGTATGAGACAGTATTTTTCTATTGTTTGAAGCCACCAGTCTGTGGTACTTCATCACAGAAACCCTAGAAAGCTAATAGAGCAGATAAAACACCAGAGAAAAGGACTGGTAACAATTCTGTTCCACCAGGACACACATCAGGGGCATTTCCTTCTCCCACATACCAGCACCACTCACTGGACCAAGGGAGTGTGAGGGGCAAACTGCCACCCAGAGGGCAGTAAAGAGCAGCAGCAGGTGCCCAATGTGCTTCTGTCAGCAGGAGGGAGGGGCAGCCATCAGGGAGGCCTGATAGAAGCTGACCTCATGGCTTGTTTGCCCTGTGACTAGAGGTCTGAAGGAGATGTTTGCAATCGTTCTGTGCTCACTCAAGCAAGAAATATTCATACACTCCAGCTTTTCTTTTACAAATACAGTGATTTCATCAGGAGCGTCTCTGGAGCAAGAGCATTGGAATGTGATAACAGAGGAGGGTGTGGGCTGGAGCAGAATGTGGCTCAGAAAGCAGAAGACAGGGATAAACAAGCAGTTTGGGACGCATTTTCCATGAAGCATGGCTTGTGAGAGGACGAAGTCGTGACCCCTCAGAAGCCCGTGTCCCTCCATTCAGCTGCCTGGCCCCTGCCTTCTTTAGGCTCCTGGGTCTCACCTCCTGTGTATCTTCCTACCATGCCAGTGTGCACTGTCAAGCAGGCTTTTCTAAAGTACAAAGTCCCTTTTAAATTCTGCTGGTGGCTATTTCTTCCACTCTCTCCTCTGTATGCTGACAACTCCATTTGTAATAGCTCCAGCCCAGACTTCAAATCTGGGCTCTGGTTTTACATATTCACTGTCAACTCCATGTGTCAGTTGGTATCTTACTTATCATTACTTCCTCCCACAGGGGGCACTGACAGTACTCACTGTACTTTGCATCTACCTGTTCATTTAATCCTCAAAGTCACTTTGTGAGGTAGGTACCATTGATTTCCCTATTTTGCCAGGAAGGACACAGAGACACAGAGGGGTGAAGAAACTTGCCCAGAGTCACACAGCTAGTTTGTGGCACAGCAGGATCTGAATCCAGGCAATCTGACTCCAGTCTTATTGCTCATTTGCAATTTGCTCTGCTTCCTCAACCATCCTCATTCCTGTAAACGGTACCGTCAGAGACCTGGCTTCTCAGACCTGGCTTCTCCTTCGGTTCCTTCATCTCCCTTTCCCCCCAAGTCCAGCCCATCAGCAAGTCCTGTAGAGACAATCTCAAAAGGTAATCTCGCCTGCACTCCTCCCCTGCCTCTTTGTCCCTGGTGTCTCTGTACTCCTGGCCATCCGGAGTAGTCTCCTTCTCACTTCTCTCTATTGCTCACCTCCAACTGTCCCCACGTAGCAGCTGAAGATCTGTTAAAGACAAGAGTTCAGATTAGTCATTCCCTTACTTAACAACCTTCTCTGGGCCTGAATCAAGTCCAAACTCCTTGCTCCAGTCCATACAGCCATGAGCGGTTGGTCCAAACTCTTTAGTTGCCCTCATCTGGAGCCTCTCTCTCCTTCATCCTTCACACTTGAGTTCTCTGAAACTTCAGCAGGTACACAGTGAGTTCTTTCCTACCTCAGGGCCTTTGTTCATGCCTCCCACTCTACATGGAAGGTCTTTCTCTCCCCAGTCCTCTCTGTAAGGGTCATCCTCTCTGACACACCTTCCTGGGCACTTGATCCGAATGGTCCTCTCCTTTCTTCTTCATCTTGGCAGCCATTTCCCCTTTAAGGCACACAGCATTCAGTCATTTCTCTGTGTTCATTTCTGTCTCTACCTCCTCTAAAACAAAGTTCCAGAGGGCATAGATATTTGGTTTCACTCACCACCACATAAAACAGATTCTAGTCCAGTCCTTAGCCTCCAGATAGAGGCTTAAAAACAACTGTTGAGAGAATAGATTCAAGATAATGACATCCCTAAGTGTGGAATTTCTCCAAGGTCTACACTAGATAATTGGCTGCCTGATGAAGTGGTTTCTTTCAATAACATCAATGATACAGAAATCAAACCAAGTCTTGGGAGACTTGGGAGATGTTTTAAAGCTGGTGGTGCTTAGTGTACCAAGGTGTTCAGTGATTCTACTTCATTCCCCTCCCTGTCTCTCCAAGCACTCAGGGTGGTGTGGCAAATGCAGCAGTCCCAACTTTCTGGATCGAGCTTAAAACATCAGGTGCCCCAGAAGGACTTCATCAATATAAAAATCTTTCTCAGAATAATTTTCATTATTTGTTTGAAGCAGCTTATGTTTTATAGTTATCTTCTTTTGAGTCATCCAGCACCAGCATCTAAGGATTAAACTTTTGTTTCAAAATTAAAATTTCATACCTAACTTTAATTAAGAATTCTTGACCAGGGGCTGGGGATGTGGCTCAAGCGGTAGCGCGCTCGCCTGGCATGCGTGCGGCCCGGGTTCGATTCTCAGCACCACATACAAAGATGTTGTGTCCGCCAATAACTAAAAAATAAATATTAAAAAAATTCTCTCTCTCTTTCTCTCTCTCCCTCTCTCACTCTCTCTTTAAAAAAAAAAAAAAAAAAGAATTCTTGACCAAATTCTCCTTGTAGCCAAAGGCCATAGAGAGTTGAGACTAATGTGGCTATTCTGATCATATCCTCAGCTCTGTATAGATCTAACTTCATCTTCTGGAGAAGACGCCTCTGTCCAGGAGACCTACAACCTAACTGTGGAAGACACAGGGATTTTGGCTCACAAAAGCGGCAACCTGGCATCATCCATATCCTAAATGGTCCTTGGCTGGAGGACAGAGGCTGGCTGTCTTAATCCAGGCTGCTAAAATAAAATACCATAGACGGAATGGCTTGTAAACAACAGATATGTATTCCTCATAGTTCTAGAGGCTAGAAAATTCAAAATCAAGGCACCAGCAGATTTGGTGTCTGGTCAGGACCCAGTTTCTAATTCATGGATGGTGCCTGCTTGCTGTGTCCTCACATGGTAGAAGGAACTAATCAACTTTTTTGGGTGTCCTTTATAATCCCATTCATGAGGGCTCTGCTCTTGAAAAACCAGCCTCTACCTCAGAGCAAAGCCTGTCCAAGGAAGGGGGCTGACCTTTGTCCTTCGAAAGACCTACAGAGCACTCCTAGGCCCATACCTGCCTCAGTCTGGCTGGGCACAGAATCACGAGCCACTCAAGCAGGAACAAAACTTTATTTTTGAAAAGGCCGCCAATACTCCGTACGCTCCGGCAAGCCAAAAACCGGTCCACCCCCACGCGCGTCTACCGGAACGCCCCCCCCCCAATTCCCTCCTACTATCCTTCCCCAACCAATGGGAACTCTCCAGGAGTCCCGTAACATGAGTCCCGTAGCAGGCCAAGGTGAACAGCAGGAGTCCAATTTCCATATGAATGTAAATCTTAACATAATCATATCATCTCAATGGCTAGCTGGCGTCACCTTACAACCGAAAGTGCCATGCATCATATTATTTGCTTGTGGTTCCTAGCACATACCCACCCTGCTGAGTTGTTTATCTACAAATAACAAGAGAGATCTGCTGCGCCAGGTGTTTCTGACTCAGTCAGGCTAGGTGGGGATCCATAGCAACCCCCTAGCAGCCACCAATCAGCATGAGACAGGGAAACACCTGGGATGCCAGATGACCCTCCCAGTAGTTTATGGTGGTTGATAACATGTTGGGAAACCATGTAGTTCAGCACGTACTCACTCCCCTCATGGCTTAAACCAATCAGTTCAAACGAATCCCCCTCTTGTAGTAACCAATCACCCTTACCCAACTTGTTCCCGCCAGTGAATGTGCTAATCAAGTTTTAGAGTTGTTTTATGATTTCCCCACGGTGTGTGATGATTTGCTAAGAGATGCTATGATGTATGTGATGTCCCTGCCTTCTCCAAAGAATGTATAAAACTGCTGCAAACCCTGGGCTTGGGGTCTCTCGGTCACTGTGCTGTGTGTGTGTGTGCGCGCACAGGTGCAGAGGACCGAGCTAGCTCGCAATAAACACCTCTTTGCTGCTTACATCAATCTTGGTCTCTAGTGGTCTTTTGGGGATCTCGAATTCTAGCATAACACTCTCATGACCTACTTACCTCCCATATCCCAATACCATCACCCTGGAAGTCAGGATTTCAACATTCAGACCATAGCATTGCATTACAGGATTTGGGGACTGCAGTGATAAAATCCACTCTCTAACCACCACCTCACTCCTACAGGGAAAGGAGTCTACCCCCGAGGGGACAAGATCAGGGACAGCTACTGTTTGTAATGTTCTGGAAAGAAACACTTTTTTTGCATAAACAGCTAGAGTCACTGCTGTTTACACAGCATGATGGCAAAAAAATGCATTATTTTATGGGTTATTTATAAATTTGTTTTGGAAATGAACATCCTAACATATTGCCCCAGATTTAAAAGTTCTTCCTAATATAAAGTAAATCCAGACAAGGAAATTCCTTGAACAGTTCACAAGAAGACTACTGGAGTTCTTTCTGGCCCTTGGAGGATCCTAAAGCATCATAAAAGAGAGTGGTGACATCTCCCCAAATCTCATGCTAATCTTGCCCCCTTCTCTCACTTCTTGAGGATTTTCTGGCAACTTTCAAATATACCTCACCAGTCTGCCTCAGAGCTTGACACCTGCTGTTTACACCAGCACCTGCAGGGGTGCTCTTCCTAAGCTCACTCCTTCACCCCTGCTCATCTACCTGAGCATCTTTGTTTTCCCCCAAAACACTTAAAACTGATTTGCTATATCATACATTTCTTTGGTTATTTCTGCTTTCGATAATAAAATGTAAGTTCCATGGTTTTTAAATTTCTTTCTCCACTGTATCACCAGAGCCTAGTCTAGCATATAGGAGTTGTTTAGTAAAAATCGGTTGAATGAATAAGTGAATAAAACATATTTTCTTGTCTAGATCTTGCTTCTTTTGACAATTCTCAAATGACACTGTTATACTTGAATTCGGGACCCACAAAAGACCACCAGAGACCAAGATCCATGTAAACAGCAAAGAGGTGTTTATTGCAAGCTTGCTCGGTCCTCCGCGCGCTCACACACAGCAACAAGTGATGCTAAGAGCTCAGGGTTTGCAGCAGTTTTATACATTCTTTGGAGAAGGCAGGAACCCCCACATACATCATAGCATCTCTTAGCAAATCATCACACATTGTGGGAAAATCAAATAACAACTCTAAAACATGATTAGTGTATCAAGTGGCGGGAAAGAATCTGGAAAGAATTATTGGTTAGTTCAAGGGGTTGACGCATTTAAAATTGATTGGTTTAAAGGGGGGTATGTGCCAAACTGCAGGGCTTCTAGTTTAGATGCTGGTCACCACAGCTAGGTGGGGGCCATCTGGAATTTCAGATATGTGGTTATCTTGGCCTATCTTAGGTGATCACCAACTGCTTCTGAGAACTGTTTCCACAGAGCTTTTCTGTAGTATTTTCCTGACTTTAGGACTACAGTAGGTCAGAGGTTAAGTTTCAGAGCAAAATGAGGTCCCAAGCAGAATGAGATTACTTAGGTCTTTCAACACAACCAGATTTTCAGAGCTTCATGTCACATGTCAAAATCTTACAGATGCATTTTTATTTATTTATTTTTATACATACCAGGGATTTAACCCAAAGGAGTTTTACCACTGACTATAACTATATATTTAGTCCTTTTTAAAAAAAAATTAAGTTTTTGAGTCAAGGTCTCACTAAGCTGCTTAAGGTTTTACTGAGTTCTTGACACTGGCCTTGAACTTGTGATCCTCCTGCCTCAGCCTCCGGAGTTTCTGGGATTACAGATATATGCCACTGTGCCTGGTTTCACCTTTTCTAATCCCTGTTCACATGGAGCTGTCACTACTCCTATTTAAACATGCCTCTAGAACCTGTGCGATAAATTTAATCAAACACAGAGTAAAACAAAAGGAGCCAAGATCTGATAAGGGAGGACCAGACAGACTTGAGAATTTTCTGCCCTTTTGACTTCTTCTCTTTCAAATCATGTAAGGCCTGTGTATTAATCCTATGATGCAGTACTCTAAAATACTAACAGCTTTGTATCCACCAAACAATATACTTTCAAGAGAATCAAATCATACCTTCTCCTTTTCACATTCTTTCCTCTCCAATTTAAAACTTTCTCTTTTCCTCTTAGCCTCTGATTTACCAGATTTATTCCTGGGTACTTATTAGATTCAGAATTTATACTTTCATCATGATTAAATATGGAAGAGGGACCCTCCCTCCTTCATAGCAGGACTCAGATCAGGGAGTGGCAAAGAACAGCTCCTTCCTGTTCATTCCATTCATTCCTAGGGAGCCTCACTCTCCTCCCTCAGATTTTAGAGTATTTCTTTCCAGGCTTCATCCTGAAACAAAGCTTTACTGTTTAGATGTGGAACCCAGGTCTAACCTGTTTTTCATTGACTTCCTCCAGAGGGCCATCAGTCACTGTGCCAATATTTACCTAAAGAAGCCTCAGGGAATGTGGTTTAAAACACAGAGAGGAAATTGCAATCATGTTGAGAAGTACCTAACCAGGAAAAAGACCTGTTCTGCCTGGGATAAGAAAAGTCCATTTCAAAGAAAATAGCATCAAAGCCAGCTCTTCCAGGTGGTAGATGAGAGCTGGGCCAGAGGAGGAATCCAGCTGGCTCCACATGGGCACACAAGTGTTCTCCTCACATTTGTTTTAAATCTGCACGGTCATGAAGAGCAAGCCCACCAGGAAAGAAAGATATAGTGAGAGGTCCAGAAATATGCAATTGAACAGGGCTCTCAAAACTCCTTGAACCCATGAGCAACAGCATGCAAATGTCCAAAGCTGGTGGCATCCAAGGGACAGAATTTGAAAGGTATTACCTTCCCAAATTCTTTCATCTTAGTACACTACACCCTTCCTGAGAGCCCCACCACTGAGTTAACCCTGGAAGTGAGACCACTGGGTCCTCATGTGTTCAACTACATCAATGTTCTTCCCAGAAAAGAAAGGAAGGGTCAGGTGGGGAGGGAGGCTGGACTCTCACCATGAACACATCCTTCTGGGTTCCATTTTCCTCTTTGCAACTTTCTACTGCCCATCAGCCTTCCTCAACTTTTATACCATGAAGATCCTTATTTGTTTTTGAGTCATGTTTTTGAATGATTCTGTCTTTATTTATTATAAAACATAAGTTCACTTCCCATTTATCCTCATCATTACAGATACAACTAACAAATAAAGCTTCTGATCAGTATTAAGATAACCAGTGTCTTTAGTCTTGATATAATTTTAATTAAAAAATAAAGAAATATGATGTTTTGGAAACTGTGCTTTAATGTGAGTCACATATGTACAGATAGGTACAGTATAATAAGGAATTTTCTGTTAATAGTAATTAATAAAATAGAATACTTAAAGCTAATTATGATAACATAATACATAATGATATATAACAATAATAATTAACTTATATAATACTATATTTGCCTGGTTTGTGGCAAAGAGGTTCAAAAACCCTTGTAATTTTCTAGTAATGTGAGTGGTTTTTCTACGCTACTGAGGTGACACCCATCAGGCCCTTAGATAGACCCAGGATGAGAGCTGGTCACCTGAGAGACCAAACATGTGATTATAGGGTTGGAGTTTAGGATCAAACCAACCTTGGAGAAGAAAGGAGGGCTGAGCTTGGTAAAGTGATAAATAGTTTAATCAGACATGCTTACATAGTGGAACCCTGATTAAGATCCTGGACACTGAGCCCAGGGGAGCTTCCTGACTGGTGAAAACGCTGTTGTGCGGGGAAGGTGACGCGCCCTGACTTCACGGGGAAGAGCATGGAAGCTCTATGGCCAGGATTGTTCCAGATCTTGCCCTGAGTGTATCCCTTATAAGAAATCTACAGTCATGAGCACATGTTTTCAATGAGAACTCTGAGTCAGACTAGTGAATTCTGAATTTCAGGGGATCATGGAAACACCCAAATTTATGGCTAGCCAGTCAGTCAGAAGTTTGAGTGTTACCCAAGGTGCGACTGACATCTAAAGTGAGAGCAACCTCATGGAGGACAGAGCTCCTAAACCTAAGGAATCAGATGCTAACTTCAGGAAGTGTTAGAATTGGACTGGAAACAGAGCACTGTATGTCTTTAAAGACACATATATTTAAGATACCATAAAATACTAAAATTAGAAGTAGTCAGAAAGAATCTATTTGAGAACAAGCCATCTCTTTCAGAGAACCATTTCAATGAGGAAGAAATGATATTAATTTGAAATAAAATCAAATTGGAAAATAGGCAGAGGCTTTTTTATTAAGACAGTTTAGAGAATTATTAAGTAAATAATAAATAATAATTATTATTAATTAGCAGAGAATATGATTTTTAGAATAAAATTGATATATTAAAATGATAATGAAAACAACTAAAATTTGTTGAATGTCTACTCCATTGCAGGCACTGTTAATGTATTTTATAGGAAATGGTTTAATTCTTATAAGCACTGGATGATGTAGGCACGACTATTATGCCCATTTATAGATGAGAAAACTGAGGCAAAAGACTAGGTCATTTGCTTTTTAATCAAGTATGGCTCCGTAAAAGGTAAAATTGAGATTGTGGGGAGCTATCTTTATTTTGCTCCCACTAGAACCTATTGCGCTAGGTACTTGCTGCTTTAATTGTTTATCTATGCTTTGGATGAACTTCAAGACACAGTTCATAAGCACTGTATTTATGTAAAATTATATTTTTATCCCTTGGTTCCAGAGAGGCTCTATGTTCCCTTTCCTCCTTTTGTAAACTGGAGTTTAGAACAGGGAAAAAAGGATGTATAACATGTTAGAATGTTGTTGACATTGATTATGGGTTCATCTGGAAACATTCTAATAGCATATAAAAATTCTAAATTGAGAGTTTAAACAAAATAGGAATTACATTTTAAAAAGCAAGTTAGGAATTGACCAACGAGGAAAGAGCTCAGAGAAAGCATTATAGGGAGCACGCATAGGAAAAAATATATTGCTTTTGTATCTTAATAAAAAGTCATGCCCTGAGATATTCTAATTTGTGAGCTTTCTGAGTGCTTGCTAGGGACCTAATGACAAAGAACCCTGAGTTCAAGGAGTAGAGACCAATAAAATATCAGACCCTTTCATCAAGGGTAAAGGAGTAGAACACAGGACTGAACATAGATATTTAAAACTTCAAAACAAAGGAAATACTGATGTAACAGAGATTGTTTGTGTATGTAAAACAATGGTAGCATTACAGTACTCCTAGATCCGCTGAAATCAATTGAGCCTGGACACACTTGGACATAAATTCTTTGAATAACAAAGTGCTTAAGTTGTCTTTCAGGAAAAGCCTGCAGAATCCACTTAAGGAGGGTTTGGAACTGACTTTTCAAGGATGGACATGCGCAGAAGAAGCCAGCTCCTCCAGTCAGTGACCTTTTGATGTCACAAGCCTAAAATCTCCTGCACAGAACATAGTTCCCCCAGGAAAAGAAACACCAGATCTACGAAGAGGCATGAGGACTGACTATGTGTGCATGAGCGATCCTTACAACGCCCCTTTCTTGCCACCCAATCAACAAGCAGCTTCTCCCCTCTTCTTCCTGTAAACTCCCCCACTCTGCGGCAGATTTGAAACCCTGTTTAGCTCCTGACCTCCTTGCCAGTTGACTGCAACATAAACTTTTTTTGTTTTGCCAAATCCTGAGCCATAGCAGTGACTTCTGTGTGCATCAGGCAGTGAATCCTTGCTCCAGAACAGAACTTTGTGATAAGAGCAGTTACAGTTGTAAATCTGAATTTACCATTTTCAAGTGCATAGTTGAACAATGATCAGAATATTCGCACTGTTTTCAAAAGATTACCAAAATGTTTTTGTCTTGCAGAACTGAAACTCTATAGGGACTAAAACACAATTCCCCCTTTTCCTCTTTACCCCTGACAACCACCATCCTGCTTTCTGATTCTAAGAATTTGTGTACTTTAGATGTCTTGTATAAATGGAATCACACAATATTTGTGTTTTTATTACTGGTTTATTTCACTTAACGTATCGTGCTTGAGACTCATCCATCTAACCATGTGACAAGATTTCCTTCCTTATGAAGGTTACATGATACTCCATTCTGTGTACATAGCACTATTCATCTGTCAATTGACATTGGCTATAGTGAAGCACTGTAATGAGCATGGTATACAAATATCTCAAGACTCTGCTCTCATTCTTTTGGATATATACCCAGAAGTGGGATTGTTCAATTATATTTGAACAGTTTTATATTTAATTTTTTGAGGAGTTTCCATGTTGTTTTCTGGAGCAGTTGGGTTCTTAATCTCTGTTCTCTGAGATCTCACTCAAATATTAATTCTTTAATTTGGAAAAAGAAGAAAAGTAAAAAAGAAAAAAGGAGGCAGTATAAGTCCCTCTTGCTAGGGCCTCTTTCTTCACTTCCCTCTTGTCTCCACATAGTTTCCCCTTACTGGCCTGCTCTCTGCTTGAAACCAAATGCTCCCATTTCCTAATGCAGCCAGACTCCCAACCCCTATGGTAATCACAACAATGTCCCTCTCTTAAAATATACACACAGGAATCACTGGACAGGGTGAATGGGTTCAGTCACATGACAAAAGGGGCTTTGCAGATGTAATTAAGGTTCCATATCTTTAAATAGGGAGATTATCCTGGATTATCTGCACCCTTAAAAGCAGATGCACCTTTAAAAGCAGAGAACTGTCTTGAGCTGAAGGAAGAAGAGGAAGACAGGAAAGATGCCCCAGAAAATAAAGCCAAAGAGGTTCCAGGTGCCAGAAGGATTCAAGGTACCAAAGCTGGTGCTGAGCTACAGAGGCCAAATGCAAAGAGTGAGCAGAGGCCTCTAGGAGCTACAGGCAGACCCTGCTGGGGTCAGCAGAGACCTTAGCAGAGACCTACAACTGTAAGGAACCAAACTCTGCAAGAACTTAAGTGAGCTGAGAGGAGGATTCTTCTCGAAATCTCCAGAGTGGAATGCACCTTGCCAATATCTTGATTTTAGTGCCATGAGACCCATTTCAAGCTTTTAACATATAAAACTATGAGATATTGCTTTAAACTGCTAAATTTGTGGTAACTTGTTATGGCTGCAACAGGAAACTAATACATTCATACTCACCCGAGTCTCTCCCAGCCCTTCAAAGGTGTCAGCTGGAGAGCCTGACCAACCAATTCTGTGTCTACTAACTAATGCACAAGGGCTAGCATTTTGGAGAGATGCTTTATTTTCATCTGATTCTGCTAGCAGTCAATAAAAACAACAGATATCAGATCTGGAAAGAGGCAGGATTAGCTTCCTGTTCAGTGGTATGAGAATAATGTGGGGCCAAGTGAAGCCTTGCATCAGCACATCCTCCTCTCCATGCCAGGCGAAGGGCTGGTCATAGCTCTCATGCTTTACTTTAAACTTCTTCCACCCCTTACTGATAAAATATATGTTCATAGTTTAAAGAAACAAATTGAAGAGCACAGAAGGTGATACTATGAAAAGTAAAAGCATCCTTGCTCAAACTCCCACATTTCTAGAAAGTATTCATGTAATAGTCTATATCTAGATCTTTTTCCTTTCTTTCAAACAGAATTGCTCTATACACACCATTCTGTAATTTGATTTATTTTTAATTAATATATTCTTTTCCAATTTTGTAAAATAATACATATAGAACTGACTGCCTTTTCCTCCTTCTTTTTAATGATCATATATAAATGGCTATAAGCCATACTTTATAATTTAGTAATTTATACAAACAAATGGCCATTTATGCCAATTTTTTAAAATATTTTTTTTAGTTGTAGTTGGACACAATACCTTTATTCCATTCATTTATTTTTATGTGGTGCTGAAGATTGAACTCAGGGCACTGCGTGTGCTAGGCGAGCATTCTACCGCTGAGCCACAACTCCAGGCCCTGAATATTTTCACTAACACAGTGAGGTGCAACATCTTTTAATGTATTTGTTGGATATTTATAATACTTTCCATTTCCTAGTTATGTCCCTTAGAAATTTTTCCATCAAGTTCCTTTTTTAAATTGATTTATTCAAGTTACTTGTGTGTCAAAGATATAAGTCTCATGTTTGATATGCTGAAAATATATTTTCCCCGTAGGCTGTGTTCTGACTCTACTAACAAGGTTGTTTACTGTCACCATTATAAATTTATATGTAAATAGATCAATATTTTTCTTTTAGGCTTTTAGTTCGGGGTCATGGTTGTAAATGCCTTCCCCACTCCAAGATTATTTTTTAAATCTACCCATATTTTATTTTCTTCATTTATATATTTTATTCATCTGATATTTATTTTACTGTAAAAAGGGAGAAGGAATACAGACTTACTTTATCACCAAACAGAAATTTTGCTAACTTTATTTAATGAAAAAGCCATATTTTTCTCACTGACATGAATAAAAGTAACATTAAATAAATTTATATAATAAATATATAGTAAATTTATTCTGTTTTTTACCTCTCTGCTTTGGTGTCATCACAAATTATTTTAACCATGCAACTTTATAAAATATCATAATATTTTAGTTTTAGATATCCTTTAGCTTTTTTGCCTTTTTTTTTCAAGTGGAATTTTTATCAATTTTCAAAAAATTTTCTCAATATTTTGACTTCGTGTATTTTGATTTCACTTGGATAAGTTACTGTGTTGTGAAGGCTTGAATTTTACTTACCCAGATAGATGCCATGGTATCCTTTTCCTTGAGTTGAGATCACACTAATCTATTAAAAGAAAAAGATCACTAAATTGTATAAATCTGTGATTCAGAATGCAATCATCTCAGTCCAACTCTTAATCTTTAATCTAGAAAACAGAAGTCAACATTCAAAGAAAAAGCCTTCTCAGGAAGAGTAATCCTATTTGCTAAACAAATAATTACTGGACACCTTCTATATCCGAGGCACTGTGCTAGATCTTTGAAGACTCTACAAAGGAGAAAGAAATCTCCACACTTGAGAGGTTACAGACACGCTTCCTAGAAAGCCTATTTTTTACTTATTTAAATTCTAGTAGCTGGGTGTGAGCTGGGTGTGCTGGAATGCACCTGCAGTCCCAACTACTCTGGAGACTGAGGCAGAAGAAAGGCTTGGACCCAGGTGCTTGAGACCAATCTGCATAACACAGCAAATCCCTTCTCAAAGAAATCAACTAGAACTATGTCTACTGCTCTCTTTTAATCAGGACAGACTGCCATCACAGGGAAGAAAAAGAAAAGAAAAAAAGGAGGGAGGAAAAAAGAAAACACAGGAAACTGCTCTTCCCCACTAAACCAACACAAATTCCAGATGGCTTCAGTTAGCTTCCTTGTGCTTCATTATGGAACCTCATGCATCCTTTGCAAGCCTCCAAGCCTAATGCCGGTTATAAACAGACACATCTGCTCTTTGAGGAGACCAGGCCAGTCCCTGGTAGGTGCAGAGGTGAAAGGGGCAGTTCTTTCATTGGGAACCAGAGCACACTTTCTATAAGTAGACTTTATTCATTGGCAAGTGTCCAGGATTGATTTAGAAACACAAGTTGCTCCCGCCCATCCTGGGAGCAAAATAATCTAAAAATTCAACTATAGCCCCAAAGCAAAGTTAAACAGGAAATCACAACAAGAATCCCTGGAAATATTTAGGCCTGGGTTTCTCAGGCTCTCAGTAGCCTAGCAGTTGGGGCTCTAGTTAGAGTCTAACCCACATTTCTCCCTATGTAGTATATAATGGATACAAGATGCTATTAGTTGTAGTTTTGATGCAATTTCTTTGAGCCTCAGTTTCCTCATCTGTAAGAAGAGGAGAGGGCTATTGCTAGCATTGAATGAGATGATATGTATGATAATGTTGAATGGGGTCTTGTGTTCTCACTATGTGGCAGGTCATGCAAAAAGTACTATGAGGTCAATTCCACAAGGCTGGGGATGTCTGTTCACTAAAGCATAGTAGGCACTGAAAAAATATTTACTGAATTAATGAATGGCTTAATACAAGCCTCATAACAATGTAGTGCATTAGATATCAGTAATAACACCTTCATTTTGTATGTGAAGAAGCAGGAGGCACAGAGAGTTATGAAAGTGTTCCACAGTCACAGTTTGTGAGTAGACTCTACTAACTGGAGAGAGACTCAAAGGTATGAACTTGATGACCCACTTCTTGACTTACTAAGGTGCCTGACCGTACCTGGCCCAAACTGACACTCAGTATTTGTTGATCTAGTGTAATGTATAAATAATTAAGAAGTATTACTGATCTATCATTTACCTTTTAAGAAGTATTACTCCACTGTGGAGGCCAAATGACCTAAGCAATAGAATTTTAAAACATGTCCTTCCTGAAGAGCATTACAGTGGTTACATAATTTCCTTTTACTTCTTCCTTGATCCTTATTTCTAAATAGATTTCTTCACATAACCAAACAACTCTGAAAACAAGGATTTGGTTTTCTTTACAGTTTAAATTCTCTTTTCTGTCTGAAGATTCTGCCTTCATGAAACCAGTGGCAATATCTTCACGGAATAACGTTTTCAATAGTTACATTTAAGATGTCAATGAAAAAAGTAGTAACTGAGTTCTTTCAAAGGGCGAAACCTGTTATCTGTGTTGAACATAAATCCTTGGAAAGAAGTTAGCCTGATCTGTGTGACTTCTTATCAGCAGCCAGAGGGGCCTCCAGCTCCCCAGAACTCGCAGCCCCAGTGGAAACTACAATTTCCTATATTTGGTCATCTGCAATCAAGTGCCCACATGCCAAAGGGAATGATTCATGTTTAATGAATCGGGATTCTGTTGCAATCAAAGAAAACGGTGAGTCTTTTCAGGAGAAAGCAAACTTCTCCAACTTCCAACGCCCAATGTCCTAATCGACCTCTCCCACCTCAGAAAATAAAATTAAGTAAAATAAAATAAATTGCCTACGTGAAGAGAAGAACATGCTCACAGGATGGGTGGGTTCCTCTGAGTCAGCCCACCTGGACACTGAGGACCACTATAACTCCCAGCTTTTCTCCCCCCCCCCCCCTTCCCAAGACCTTCAGGAACAGGGAGGCAGAGACGTCTAACTGGATCCCCTTGCGCTGCTAGATGCAATGAAAAGTGAATTTTCCAGGGGGCCAAGACAGCTAGGTGTCAGCTGGAGCCCTGCCAGGACCCTAGCTGGGTGATCCTCCCAGGGAATCACACTTTTGTTCCCAGGGACTTCAGTTTCCTAGATTCTGAAATGCAGGAAATGACCTTTGTGTCCACTAAGCCCCTTCAGGCCCGCGCCAGTGAGGGGGTCGGTACCCCGCGCCCACGCCAGCACAGCGCTGCCCCGCACCGACCGCGCTCGAGGGGGTTAGTGGGTCAGGCGCATCTACCGCCCCAAGTGGCTAGAGAGGGTCCGCGGGAGAGGCTCGCGGTTTAACTTACCGGAAAAGCACAGCAGAAGGAGACGCCAGTGACCCCAGATCCTCGCCGGTGAAGGTGTGCGCCCCGCGCGCTGGTGCTCCGTGCGCTCCCGGCAGCGACCGCACCCCTTCCTTCGGCCACTCCTCGCCCGTGGACTCCACCTGATCGCGGCCCCAGGCCCGGGAAAAGGAAGCCGCACCCCTCTGCCGCTGGGGCTTCCGCATTGCACACAGAGCTCCAGCCCTTGGCCCAACCGGGTCTCTAAGCTTTCCCACTGGCCTCTCCCTCCATTCTCATGTGGAAACCCATTTCCCCGGTTTTCGTACATTTGGGTCTTCAAGTTTATTGCAGTGCTTATTTTGATCAGTGTGGATCCAGAGATTGGACAGTCCCCTGATCTCCTGATAAAAGGTGACAGATATCTAACACCCACAACAGTAACATTTGTCTATTATCTACATTGTGTCAGGCATATTCTCAATGCTTTACACCTGAATTGATTTAAATCTGTATTACAGCAACTCCATAAGATAGATACTATTATTATTCTCTTTATGAGGAAATCGTGACACAGAGATTACCGTAAATTAAGCAAAATCGAGCAGAAAGTAAATGGCAGAATCGAAATTTTAAATTAATTCTTATTGATGCATTATAGTTACACATGATAGAGAGATTCATTGTGACATATTTGTACATGCAAATAACAATTTGGTCAATCTCATTTCCCAGTACTTCCCTTTTCTGTCCTCTCCTCTATGGCTCTGTATTCTACTGGTCTCTTTTAATTTCATTAGATCCACTCCACAAATATACCTTTTCCCTCTTTTTTCTTTCTAGCTTCCATATATGAGGAAAAAACATATGACCATGGAATTTCTGAGTCTGGTTTATTGCTCTCAACATGATGTTCTTCAGTTCCACCAATTTTTTTCTGCAAATGATATGATTTTGTTCTTTATAACTGAATAAAACTACATTGTGTATGTATGTCACATTCTCTTTATCCGTTCATCTGTTGATGGACACCTAGGCTGGTTTATAATTTGGTTATTGTAAATTGTGCTGTTATAAACATGAGTATGCATGTATTGCTATATAATTCTTTTGAATAAATATCCAGGAATGGTATAGCTGGGTCTTATGGTGGTTCCATTCCTAGTCTTTAGAGAAAACTCCATATTGATCTTCATAGTGATTGTACTAATTTACAATCCCACCAACAGTGCAAAAATATTCCTTTTCTACTACATCCTCACCAGCACTTACTATTACTTGTATTTTTTTTTATACCAAGGACTGAACCAGTGGCACTTAACCACTGAGCATTATCTCCAGCAACACCCCCCTCCCATTTTTAATTGAGACAGGATCTGGCTAAGTTGCTAAGGTTGGTTTTGAGCTTGTAATCCTCCTGCCTCACGACATCCAAGCTGTTATTATTTGTATTTCTGATGGTTGCTATTCTAACTGGAATGAGATGAAATCTCAATGTAGTTTTTATTTGCATTTCCCTAATGGCTAAAGATCTTGAACATTTTTTCATATATCTGTATTTCTTCGTTTGAGAAGCACCTGTTAAGTTCATTTACCCATTTATTAATTGGATTATTATTATTATTATTATTATTATAGTGTTAAGTTTGTTGGGTTCTTTGTATATTTCTGGACATAAATCCTCTGTTTAGATTGTCTCCCATTCTGTAAGTTCTCTCTTCCCATTTTTAATTGTTTCCGTTGCTGTGCAGAAGCTTTTTTAATTTGACACCATCAGTTTACTAATTCTTAGTATTATTTCCTGGGTTTCAGGAGTCCTATTGAGAAAATCATTGTGCAATGATTTATGTGATGAATTACATTAATTGATTTCTATAAGTTGAACCATCCTTACATCCCTGGAGTGAAACAAACTTGATCATGATGTACAATCTCCTTAGTGTGCTGTTGAATACAATTAGCAAATATTTTATTATGGATTTTTGCATCTATGTTCATCAAGGATATTAATCTATAGTTTTCTTTGCTTGATGTGTCCTAATTAAGGTTGTACTGGTTTTAGAGCTAGATTTTTCAACCCAGATATTTTAGTAGTCCTTCTGGTAAGCTTATTCACTCTCTCAGATAAGACTTAGAACCAAAGGCTTGGGGAGATAATATGGTGAATGGCATTTTCGGCATTTGGAACAACAAAACGAATCAAAAGGCTAAAAATCAAAGTCCTATTTGTATCGAGGGAATTGTGAGCAGTTGTATGTTGAAGAATAGAGTGAAAAATAATAAAAATTACTATTTATTGGGTAGCAGGCATTGAAGTGTTTGATTACACCATCTTTTTTTTCTTTTTAATCTTCAAGGAAATTCTAACAGCTGTTAGTTTATTAGCATTTGTAGAAAAGGAAACACAGCTTAGAAAAGTCAATGATTTACCCAGGGGCCATGTAAGTGAAAAATATTATAGCTGGGATTGGTCAGCATTGGACTCTGTCCTGAAGTTACTCCGCCTCCAGGCAGAGCTAAATCAAGAATGATATGTTTCCTGTATTTGGGAACAACTTAGCAGCTAAATGGAAATTATTGAAAGTTTTTGAGAGAGTCAGGTATGAAATACACCTTTTAAAAAGAGAATTCTGGGTCAAATAGTGGTTCCATTCCCAGCTTTCCAAGGAATCTCCATACTGCTTTCCAAATTGGCTGCACCAAGCAGTCCCACCAGCAATGTATGAGTGTACCTTTTTCCACCCATCCTCACCAGCACTTGTTGTTTGACTTCATAATGGCTGCCATTCTTACTGGAGTGAGATGGTATCTTAGAATAGTTTTAATTTGCATTTCTCTGATTGCTAGAGATGGTGAGCATTTGTTGATTGATTGTATATCCTCTTCTGAGAAGTGTCTGTTCAGGTCCTTGGCCCATTTGTTGATTGGGTTATTTATTTATTTATTTATTTTTGTTTTAACTTTTTGAGTTCTTTCTATACTCTAGAGATTAGAGTTTATGCACAATATTACTCAGCACTAAAAAATAACAAGATCATGACATTTGCAGGGAAATGGATGGCATTAGAGCAGATTATGCTAAGTGAAGTCAGCCAAACCCTAAAAAACAGAGGCCAAATATCTTCTCTGATATATGAGGGTGACTCAAAATGGATAGGGAGGAAGAGCATGAGAAGAAGATTACCACTAAATAGGAAACAGAGGTGGGATGGAAAGGGAGGGAGGAAGGGAATTGCACGGAAGAAGGAAGGAGACCCTCATCATTATACAGATTGATGATGTGGGGTGGGGAGAAGAAGTGTGTCACATTAGATTGGGTAGAGAGAAGTGATGGGAGGGGAGGGGAGGGGAAGGGGAGATAGAAAGGGCAGCAGAATAAAGTAGACACTAGTATTGCTGTTATGTATATATGTGACTATGTAACCAATGTGATTCTGCAACTTGTACACTCAGAATAATGAGAAATTGGATCCAACATGGCCGCCAGCGAGGAAGCAGCGATTCCAATGTCTCCACATTAACGGGATCAGAAAGACCCATTGGAACAATGGCAGTCTACCTACTGAGGAACTTCTAGCAAAATTCCGTTAAGAGGGGACCTGCCGGGAATTGGTAGGTTTATTAGAAGTGTCAGTTTGTCCCAGACAAGTGGATCTTGGCCGGCCACGCGGGCGCAGAGGTCCAGTCCCACAGCCACCAGCCGCTTCTGCAAGCGGCCGGCGGCCCAGAGCGGCACGGCCCACCCGAACCTGCAGACGGCACCCGCCATCCCGCCATCCCGCCGTCCCGGGGAGGCCCTGCTCTCGCTCTGCGAACGGCCACCCCGCCTGCCCAGATCTTAGCCACGCGGCCGAAGCTGCCCGGCTCTACAGGCAGCCCCCGGCGGCCCGGTGCAGCGAGAAGTGTCCCCGCCTGGCCCAGCAGACAGCCCGTGCCCTGCTGGCTCTACTAACAGCCCACCCACCCGGCAAACGGCTCCCCCCACCCCAGACAGCGTGAAGGGAATCTAACCAACCCTTTACCAAATAGCGAACTGGGAACTAAAACCAGAGATTGTGTCAGACCAGAGACAAGCCAGTTCCACCCCTCCCTTCGGACACTCCAGCAAGGAGCCAGGGGCCCGCCATAGCAGAGAGGGGGAGTCACCAAAGTTCGGCCAAAGAGATTCCTTCCCAGCAGAATCTACTTTAGCAGGTGTGTGACTCCCACCCACATCAGATACAAACAACCAGGAAACTTCAAAATCTCTCCATGGGCGTGACCGTAAGGGCCAAAGGACTCTCAGACCCCCAACTCCCCCTACTGCCAGTGACGAGGGCTTGACTGTAGGGGCAGAGGGAAGCAGAGAAGACTCCCCACCCCCAAATCCCCCAACCGTGAACTGAGAGGGTGTGACAGTAGGGGTGGAGGGAAACAGAGGACACTCCAGACCCCCAACTCGTCCTACCGCCAGCAGTGTGGTTGTGACTGTAGGGGCTGAGGGAAGTAGAGGGGATCCTCGACCCCCAACTCCTATTACCACCAGCAGCGATACCAATGGTCTTAGCTGCCGGATTCCGAAGGTGTGCCCACCAAAGGGGTCCGGAAAAATTAAACAATTGACTCCCAGACCACAGCTCCACAGCACTGGGGCTTAGATGAATGACAGCGAGAGTGCTCAGTAGTTAGGGAAATAGAGCACTCGGTGGGGCTGAAAGTGTAACCAAATCCTTGGGGAACTGCCTCCGGTGAGCAGGACCTGGCTGGCTGGCAGGAGGAAGAGGAGGAGGGGCCGTAGAAGTGAAACGGCTCTGGACCAACAGGATTGAGAGACTCCCAGGAACCGCCTTACAAGGATTGCTGTTGACACATTGAGGGCAAAACTCAGCCCGGAGGGCACAGCTTTGCCTACGGGAAGAGAAGAAAATGGATCTCTAAGACCTAATTTTATTTCCTATTTCATTTTATTTTTTTTCTCTCCCTTTTCCCTCTTTCTCTCCCCTTCCAAGTTTTACTGCTCTTTCCATTCTCCTCTATGCTATCTATCTCCCTCTCCTTCTTTCTTTTCAAGAGCACCTACCTTCCCCTTCCCCCCAACTTTCATCCCAAGCATTACGTCCTCCATTTCTGTCTAAATGCAAATAGGTGTGCGCCCTCCCCCCGCGCCTGCAAGGTAGGCGGACCTGCAACCCACCAGCAGGTCAGGCCCAGCAACCTGGGAGTGGCAGAGCCGCCCCACGCGCCTGCAAGGTAGACGGACCTGTGACCACCAACAGAACAGACTCAGTGGCCTGCAGAGGGGCAGAGCTGCCAACCACGCCTGTAAAGTAGGCGGACCTGCGACCCACCAGCAGAATAGAACCAGCAGATCAGGCCCAGTGGCCTGCTGAGGGGCAGAGCCGCGCCCTCCACCCGGCCTGCAAGGTAGGCGGACCTGCGACCCACAGGCAGGTCAGGCCCAACAACCTGCAGAGTGGCAGAGCCGCCCCACGCGCCTGCAAGGTAGGCAGACCTGCGACCCACCAGCAGACCAGGCCCAGCGGCCTGCTGAGGGGCAGAGCTACCCCCTCCCCCCGCGCCAGCAAGGTAGGCGGAACTGTGACCACCAACAGAACAGGCTCAGTGGCCTGCGGAGGGGCAGAGCTGCCAACAACGCCTGCAAAGTAGGTGGACCTGCGACCCACCAGCAGATCAGGCCCAGCAGCCTGCTGAGGGGCAGAGCCGAGCCCTCCCCCCCGCGCCTGCAAGGTAGGCGGATCTGCGACCCACCAGCAGAGCAGGCCCAGCGGCCTGCTGAGGGGCAGAGCTGCCCCCTCCCCCCACGCCAGCAAGGTAAGTGGAACTGTGACCATCAACAGAACAGGCCCAGTGGCCCATGGAGGGGCAGAGCTGCCAACCACGCCTGCAAGGTAGGCAGACCTGCGACCCACCAACAGAACAGTCCCAGTGGCCTGCAGAAGGGCAGAGCCACCTCCCGCGCTAGAAGATCCTGGAATAACATATTTCAAACACTGAAAGAAAATGGGTTCCAACCAAGAATTGTGTATCCAGCAAAATTAAGCTTCAAGATGGAAGATGAAATTAAAACCTTCCACGATAAACAAAAGTTAAAAGAATTTGCAGCTAGAAAACCATCTCTCCAAAAAATCCTCAGCAAAACATTACAGAAAGAGGAAATGGAAAATAACAATGAAAACCAACAGTGGGAGGTAGGACAGCAAAGGGGGGAAATAATCAAAGAGGAAAACAAACCATATTCAGTAACATAAATAAACAAATATGGCTGGAAGGATAACCCATATCTCAATAATAACCCTAAATGTTAATGGCTTAAACTCACCAATTAAGAGACACAGGCTAGTAGAATGGATCACAAAACATGACCTAACAATATGCTGCCTACAGGAGATGCATTTGATAGGAAAAGATATACATAGACTGAAGGTGAAAGGTTGGGAAAAATCATATCACTCATATGGACTTCGGAAACAAGCAGGAGTGTCCATACTCAAATAAAATAGATTTCAAGCCAAAGTTAATCAAAAGGGATAAAGAGGGACACTGCATACTGCTCAAGGGAACCATACACCAACAAGACATAACAATCATAAATATATATGCCCCAAACAATGGTGCAGCTATGTTCATCAAACAAACTCTTCTCAAGTTCAAGAGTCTAATAGACCACCATACAATAATCATGGGAGACTTCAACACACCTCTCTCACCACTGGACAGATCTTCCAAACAAAAGTTGAATAAGGAAACTATAGAACTCAATAACACAATTAACAACCTAGACTTAATTGACATATATAGAATATACCACCCAACATCAAGCAGTTACACTTTTTTCTCAGCAACACATGGATCCTTCTCAAAAATAGATCATGTATTATGTCACAGGGCAATTCTTAGACAATATAAAGGAGTAGAGATACTACCATGCATCTTATCTGACCATAATGGAATGAAACTGAAAATCAACGATAAAAGAAGGAAGGAAAAATCATGCATCACTTGGAGAATGAACAATAGGTTACTGAATGATCAATGGGTTTTAGAAGACATTAAGGAGGAAATTAAAAAATTCTTAGAGATAAATGAAAACACAGACACAACATATCGGAATCTATGGGACACACTGAAAGCAGTTCTAAGAGGAAAATTCATTGCATGGAGTTCATTCCTTAAAAAAAGAAAAAACCAACAAATAAATGATCTCATACTTCATCTCAAAATCCTAGAAAAAGAAGAGCAAAACAACAGCAAAAGAAGTAGAAGGCAAGAAATAATTAAAATCAGAGCTGAAATTAATGAAATCGAAACAAAAGAAACAATTGAAAAAATTGATAAAACTAAAAGTTGGTTCTTTGAAAAAATAAGTAAGATCGACAGACCCTTAGCCATGCTAACGAAGAGAAGAAGAGAGAGAACTCAAATTACTAGCATACAGGATGAAAAAGGCAATATCACAACAGACACTTCAGAAATACAGAAGATAATCAGAAATTATTTTGAATCCTTATACTCCAATAAAATAGAAGATAGTGAAGGCATCGATAAATTTCTTAAGTCATATGATCTGCCCAGATTGAGACAGGAGGATATAGACAACCTAAACAGACCAATATCAATTGAGGAAATAGAAGAAACCATCAAAAGACTACCAACTAAGAAAAGCCCAGGACCGGATGGGTATACAGCAGAGTTTTACAAAACCTTTAAAGAGGAAATAATACCAATACTTTTCAAGCTATTTCAGGAAATAGAAAAAGAGGGAGAACTTCCAAATTCATTCTACGAGGCCAACATCACCCTGATTCCTAAACCAGACAAAGACACTTCAAAGAAAGAAAACTACAGACCTATATCTCTAATGAACCTAGATGCAAAAATCCTCAATAAAATTCTGGCGAATCGGATACAAAATCATATCAAAAAAATTGTACACTATGATCAAGTAGGATTCATCCCTGGGATGCAAGGATGGTTCAATATACGGAAATCAATAAATGTTATTCACCACATCAATAGACTTAAAAATAAGAACCATATGATCATCTCGATAGATGCGGAAAAAGCATTCGACAAAGTACAGCATCCCTTTATGTTCAAAACTCTCAAAAAAAATAGGGATAACAGGAACATACCTCAACATTGTAAAAGCAATCTATGCTAAGCCTCAGGCTAGCATCATTCTGAATGGAGAAAAATTGAAGGCATTCCCTCTAAAATCTGGAACAAGACAGGGATGCCCTCTCTCACCACTTCTGTTCAACATAGTTCTCGAAACACTGGCCAGAGCAATTAGACAGACGAAAGAAATTAAAGGCATAAAAATAGGAAAAGAAGAACTTAAATTATCACTATTTGCAGATGACATGATTCTATACCTAGCAGACCCAAACGGGTCTACAAAGAAACTATTAGAGCTAATAAATGAATTCAGCAAAGTGGCAGGATATAAAATCAACACGCATAAATCAAAGGCATTCCTGTATATCAGCGACAAACCCTCTGAAATGGAAATGAGGGCAACCACTGCATTCACAATATCCTCAAAAATAATAAAATACTTGGGAATCAACCTAACAAAAGAGGTGAAAGACTTATACAATGAAAACTACAGAACCCTAAAGAGAGAAATTGAAGAAGATCTTAGAAGATGGAAAAATATACCCTGTTCATGGATAGGCAGAACTAACATCATCAAAATGGCGATATTACCAAAAGTTCTCTATAGGTTTAATGCAATGCCAATCAAAATCCCAGCGGCATTTCTTGTAGAAATAGAGAAAGCAATCATGAAATTCATATGGAAAAATAAAAGACCCAGAATAGCAAAAATAATGCTAAGCAGGAAGTGTGAATCAGGTGGTATAGCGATACCAGACTTCAAACTATACTACAGAGCAATAGTAACAAAAACAGCATGGTATTGGTACCAAAACAGGCGGGTGGACCAATGGTACAGAATAGAGGACACAGAAACCAACCCACAAAACTACAACTTTCTTATATTTGATAAAGGGGCTAAAAGCATGCAATGGAGGAAGGATAGCATCTTCAACAAATGGTGCTGGGAAAACTGGAAATCCATATGCAACAAAATGAAACTGAATCCCTTTCTCTCGCCATACACAAAAGTTAACTCAAAATGGATCAAGGAGCTTGATATCAAATCAGAGACAAGGCATCTGATAGAAGAAAAAGTTGGCTACGACCTACATACTGTGGGGTCGGGCTCCAAATTCCTCAATAGGACACCCATAGCACAAGAGTTAATATCTAGAATCAACAAATGGGACTTGCTCAAACTAAAAAGTTTTTTCTCAGCAAAAGAAACAATAAGAGAGGTAAATAGGGAGCCTACATCATGGGAACAAATTTTTACTCCTCACACTTCAGATAGAGCCCTAATATCCAGAGTATATAAAGAACTCAAAAAATTAGACAATAAGATAACAAATAACCCAATCAACAAATGGGCCAAGGACCTAAACAGACACTTCTCAGAGGAGGATACAATCAATCAACAAGTACATGAAAAAATGCTCACCATCTCTAGCAGTCAGAGAAATGCAAATCAAAACCACCCTAAGACATCATCTCACTCCAGTAAGATTGGCAGCCATTATGAAGTCAAACAACAACAAGTGCTGGCGAGGATGTGGGGAAAAGGGTACACTTGTACATTGTTGGTGGGACTGCAAATTGGTGCAGTCAATTTGGAAAGCAGTATGGAGATTTCTTGGAAAGCTGGGAATGGAACCACCATTTCACCCAGCTATTCCCCTTCTGGGTCTATTCCCTAAAGACCTAAAAACAGCATGCTACAGGGACACTGCTACATCGATGTTCATAGCAGCACAATTCACAATAGCAAGACTGTGGAACCAACCTAGATGCCCTTCAATAGACAAATGGATAAAAAAATGTGGCATTTATACACAATGGAGTATTACTCTGCATTAAAAAATGACAAAATTATAGAATTTGGAGGGAAATGGATGGCATTAGAGCAGATTATGCTAAGTGAAGCTAGCCAATCCCTAAAAAACAAATGCCAAATGTCTTCTTTGATATAAGGAGAGTAACTAAGAACAGAGTAGGGAAGAAGAGCATGAGAAGATGACTAACATTAAACAGGGATGAGAGGTGGGAGGGAAAGGGAGAGAGAAGGGAAATTGCTTGGAAATGGAAGGAGACCCTCAGGGTTATACAAAATTACTTACAAGAGGAAGTGAGGGGAAAGGGAAAAATAATACAAGGGGGAGAAATGAATTACAGTAGAGGGGGTAGAGAGAGAAGAGGGGAGGGGAGGGGAGGGGAGGGGAGGGGGGATAGTAGAGGATAGGAAAGGCAGCAGAATACAACAGACATGAGTATGTCAATATGTAAATCAGTGGAAGTGTAACTGATGTGATTCTGCAATCTGTATACGGGGTAAAAATGGGAGTTCATAACCCACTTGAATCAAAGTGTGAAATATGATATATCAAGAACTATGTAATGTTTTGAACAACCAATAAAAAAAAATTTAAAAAAATGCTTATAATCTTAAAGATGATGTAAAAAAAAAAGAATAATGAGAAATTATACTCCATCTGATTCAAATGTATGATATGTCAAGATTATTGTATTGTCATGTGTTACTAATTAAAACAAATAAAAAATAAAAAGAGAATTCTTCAAGTTTTATTTAAAAAATGAATCCAAAGAGGGAAAATTAAAATCCCACTGGGAGATTGTAGAAAGCCGTTGGAAGCTGTAAAAAAGAGAAATAATTGGAAATGGCATTCCTGAATACAAAAGCAGGTCAGGAAAGAATGCATGCGTTTTTCCTTCTTTGAAGGTGGAAGAAATTCTAGGATTTGTTTAATTTAAGCTAAATTACAGAATGACAACTAAGAGGAATGGGATGACAAAACTGTTCTAGAAAAACAATTTACAAAGTTCCCACAGTCTATGGTTGAAAACATTGATATTAAAATTTTTAAGTTGTAAAACATTTTAAAGATACTATGAGAATACATAATATTATAATAATATAGATTACCTATATACCAATGATCTAGTTATATTTAATCTTAAAAATTATGCTGTATTTAATTGGAATATTTCTCAAGATGTTTTTAAGACATAAAGATATAATTTATCTTCCTTGGGTATCCTTTTTCTGTTCCATTTCTCCTCTCTCTCCAGACATAGCCCAACAATAAACTCAGTGTTATTATTATTATTACATATGATATTATATAGTTTCAAACTACTGGTGTAGCCATAAATATTATGTAATACTGTTTAGCATGCTTTAAAACTTTTTAAATAAATGGCATTGTGATGTATATTCTGCTACTTACTCTTTCTGTCCAAGTCTAGCTATTGTAGGAGCTACTGTCATTCATTAATTTTAACTGCTCTATGATTTCCATTTTATGGCCATATCACAGTTTACTTATCCTTCTCCTGCTGATATATACTACATAGTTCAATATTTTGCTACTATTAATAATGCTGCAGTGAATATTATTGTACATATCTTCCTGTTTGCAATGTGTGAGTTGCTGGCTTAACCATTTGATATAAAATAGAAAAGGAAACAAAATGAACACGGAATGCTTGGAATAAGAAATGATTTTTTTAATACCAGGAGGTAGGAATAGACTTGACAATTATTTTACTCTCTTACAACTTGTTTTACTTTTGGCACAGGGGCTTAAAACAAATCATTTATTCTGTCAGATAGGTAGGATGACAGGGGGCTGTTCTCTGTGTGTTCATTCTAGGGCTCAGGTACCCAGCAGTTACCTGGAGGAAGGTCTTCTCTTGGTGATGTCAGAGGACAAGAGGGCAGTCACAACTGCACAGCACCCTTTAAGCCCTGGCTTGCGTTCTGGCTGTGAACATTTTGTTGACAAAAGAAGGCAACATGACAAAAGAGGCCAAAGTCAAAGGATGGAGAAGTACACTTTGCTCTGTGGAGTGAAGGAGCAGAGAAATCTTTTGAACAATAAAGATTCTATCTCAGCAGCACCCAGGGGGTGGGCACTAGCAACATGGCTAAACTTTGTCAAATATAAGAAGAACAACTAGGGAAGCCCCTTTATCCAATGTTTAGGCCTAGGGAAGATAGCAATATGTAAGCTCTCAAGATCTCAGGAGACTTTTGAGCATGAAAAGAATAGCTTTCTAGCTCTTATCAACCAAAAAGCCATGAGATATTATTTTAGTGTTTAGAACTATAATTCATAATATTAACTAATATTTTAAAAGCATCTACTGAATGCCAGGCACTATTCTAAATGCTTTGCATACATCATCTTTAATTCTCACCACAGTCAGTTGAGGTAGGTCCTACTATGTATTATTTTTAAGATGAGTAAACTGCAGAATATGATTCTGACCCAAGGCCACATAGCCAGTAAGTTGGGTGGTTGAGATTTGTCCACCTAAATAACAAAGATAAATTCTCCAAATAATAATGTTCATTATTTGAGAATAGAAGAGTATTGCAATGGGTATATATATATATATATATATATATATATATATATATATGAATGAAATGATGAGAATATTTAAGGCAGCTAAGGCAAGGGGACGTTTCTAAAGGCAAACATTAAAAAGATTATGCAAAATATATTGAAACAATAATCCTTAATCACAGGATTGATAACAAGGGTGGTGCCAGACTGAGGCTGATCACACTGTTGCTGGACATGTATCTATGCAGATTTTTTTTATAAGGTTGTGATAGTCTTTATTTATGTTCTTGCAGATTTTTTGGTGATAGTTACTATCAGTCAGTCATGGGTGAGAACACTGCCTATAGCTTTTTGTATTTTTGTTGTTATTATAGTTAGAGTTGACATGAGTGATTCCAATTTTAGTCAGATAACTTTCACAGTTTCAAATACAGGCAGCCAGGTTCCAAAGCTTACCTTAATCACTAGAATGAACTACCAATAAATCTATACATAATGCCAAGGGATGACCAGAGGATCCCCCTTGAGGATGAAGGAGAGGAGAAAGCACTAGCCAGTAATGTAGGTGAAATCATTCTTCTTTTTTATTATTATTATTATTTTTTTTATTGGATGTTCACAACATTACAAAGCTCATGACAAATCATATTTCATAGATTAGAATCAATTGGGTTATGAACTCCCATTTTACCCCAAATACAGATTGCAGAATCACATCGGTTACACATCACATTTTTACATACTGCCATATTAGTGACTGTTGTATTCTGCTACCTTTCCTATCCTCTAATATCCCCCCTCCCCTTCCCTCCCATCTTCTCTCTCTACCCCATCTACTGTAAATCATTTCCCTCCATGTTTGTTATCCCATTCCCCTCGTAAACTCTTATATGTAATTTTGTATAACAATGAGGGTCTCCCTCCATTTCCATGTGGAAATCATTCTTCTTTTGAGTTCAAAAGTGTCAGAGTTATAGTCCCATTCTCTAGCAATGGGTACTAGTCATTACCCCTGTCGGCTCAATTGACAGGAAATAAATATAGGCTAAGTGGAATCATGCATTAAGTTGGTCTGTTCCATTTATGATAATACAATTATTCAACGAAAGATTCTCATCTGCAACCTTCAAGTTTATGTGCAGCAGCAGGAGAAAGGGCAGGTGATTTGGGTTTTCTGGATTCTGCCCTTCAGATCTCTGTGTGATATTATGATAGCACATGTGTGGGCAGAATAATGGCATCCAAAGCTGTCCAGAATGATCCCTGGAGCCTGTAAATATGTGTCACCTTTCCAGGGAGAATCAGGGAATTAAGGTTGCTATTGGAATTAAGTTTGCTAATCGGCCTACATTAGCATCACGAGATCATCCTGGATTATCCAGATAGGCCCAATGTAATTACAAGGATCTTTAAATGGGGAAGAAGGAGACAGAAGAGTGAGAATCATAGAAATGGAAAGGTGTGAAAGAATCAATGGATCATGACCAGCTTTGAAGATGGAAGTTGGAGAGGGACCTAAGAAAGGCAAATGGCACCTAGAAATTAGAGAAGGAAAAGAAGTGGATTCTCTTCTAGAACCTCTAGAAGAACACAAGTCTGATGACACCTTGATTCTAGCCCTGTAAGTCCTGTTTCCAACCTCTGCCTTCAAAAATATAAGATAAGAATATTCATTCTAAGTCTGAGTTTGTAGAAATTTGTTACAACAGCAATACAAAATGAATAGCAATACTTGTGAACATAGCCTATACTAGGTATTGTTTTCTTCTACCTTCAAAGCTGTTCAGTTAGAGCATCCCACAAGAACAAAACATTAAGCGAACAAATATTGTTATGGTTTGGACCTAGAATGCTCCCCAAAGCTCATGTATTGAAAGCATGGTCCCCAATATAGCAGATAACAACCACCACCAAAAATCCTGAAAGAAGACAGAAGACAAAAACACGTACAGAGGAGCAATGATAAGAATTACCTGGCTTCTCCTCAAAAATCCACGCAAGCAAGAAGAGAGTAGAATGAAATGAAATGTTGAGAGAAAAACCCAATCTCAGCCATGCAGGAGGTTGTAATGGGAGGATCATGGGTTCAAAGCCAGCCTCAGCAATGGCGAGGCCCTAAGCAACTCAGTGAGACCCTGTCTCTAAATAAAATACAAAATAGGGCTGGGGATGTGACTCAGTAGTTGAGTGCCCCTGAGTTAAATCCCCAGTAACCGCCATCCGCCTCCAAGAAAGACAGATAACCCCAGCAATCTAGAATTCTGTATACCACAAAAACAGCCTTCAGAAACAAAAGGAAAAATAAAGATTTTCTCAGACAAACAAAAAACAGGGAGCTTGTTGCAAGTAGACCTGCCTTGTAAGAAATACTAAAAAGAAAATATTCAGAAAGAATGAAAATGACAAAGATCAGAAGCTCCAGTCTCTAAGCATAAAAGGAGGAACAAATAAAGGCAAAATTGCCGCAGTCCGGCCGCAGCCAAATAACCGGGGAGGTGATGAACAACTTGTGTACGTTGATACAGCAGGAGTGGAAGCCGTTTATTGTAGGACAACAGAGGTATTTATACATTCCACACAGCTTATCTAATTAACATAAACTCAATACAGCAGTCAACCAATAAGGAATCTCCACACTTAATGGCTCGCTGGCGTTACTTCATAAACCACTCCCTCTGGCATTTTGCCAGGCGCCATCCAGACTTGTTTACAGACTCTAACACAAAATAATAAAAAAACTTTCATTTTTCTTATTCTTGATTGATCTGACAGATACCAGTTTAAAATAACAACAGAACAATGCATTCTAGTACACATATTCTTATGTATAAGTGAAATGAATGACAGCAATCCTGCAAACAACTAGAGGAAAGACTTCATAGACTTTTGGTACTTTAGTACATTAAATAGATAATAAAGAACTTTATAAGCAACTCTATACCCATAAATTTGCCAATCTAGATGAAGTAGACTAATCCTTGAGAGAAACAATGTGACATATGTCACATGAGAAGAAACAGGACAATCTGAATAGGCCGTTACTTATTAAGGAAATTGAATTAATAATTAACAACTTTCCTAAAACAGGAAGCACCAGGCACAGATGGGTTTATTGGGCAATTCTACTGAACATTATGAAGTGATTTATGCCAGTTATCTACATTCTTTTTCATAAGACAGAAGCAGAGGGAATACTTTCTAATTCATTCCAGGAGGCTACTGTTACCTTCATACCCAAACCAGACATCACAAGAAAAGAAAATTACAGAGCTCTATCTCTCATGAACATAGATGCAAAAATCCTCAACAAAGTATTTGCTAATCAAATACAATAATGTATAAAAAGAATTATACCCAACAAACAAGTAGAGTGTATCCTAGGTATGCAAAGCAGGTTCAGCATACAGAGATCAGCTAATGTAATCCATTGTATCAGCAGACTAAAGAAGAAGAAAAAAACATGTCATAGCAACAGATGCATTAAGAGCATTTGACAAAATCTAACACTTGTTCATGATAAAAACTCAATAAACTAGGGGTTGAAGTTGTAGCTCAGCGGTAGAGTGCTTGCCTTGTACATGTGAGGCACTGGGTTTGATTCCCAGCACCACATATAAATAAGCAAATAAAATAAAGGTGCATTATATACACACTCAATAAACTAGAAACAGAATAAACTTCCTCAACTTGACAAAGAGTGTCTACCAATCAATTTACAACTAACATCAACTTTAATGGTGAGAAATTTGAAGCTTTCCCATTAAGATCAAGGAGAAGGCTTGGATGTCCCCTCTCACCTCTGCTTTCAACATTGCTCTGGGAATCTTAGTTACTATAATAAAATGAAAAAGGAAATAAAAAGGTATTTAGAGTGGGAAAGAAGAAATAAAACTATGTTCACAATGTGTTTTTGTAGAAAATCCAAAAGAATAATAAAAAAAAGAGGCAAACAAACAACAATGACAACCAAAAACTCTTGGAATTAATAAACAATTATAGAAGAGTTGTAAGATATAAGGTCAATATTCAAAAGTCTACTACTCTCCTTATATCAGCAATGAACAGGTGAAATCCAAAATTAAAAACATAGTATCACCTACATTAGGGCCCTCCAAAATGAAACACTTAGGTGTAAATGTAAGGAAACATGTAGATCTCTATGAGGAAAGCTTCAAATCTCTGATGAAGAAAATTGAACAAGAACTAAACAAATGGAGAGATATTTCATATTTATGGATGGAAGAGTCAATATTATTAAGATGTTGGTTCTTCCTAACTTGATCTATAGATTTGATGCAATCCCAATCAAAATCACAGCAAGTTATTTTGTGGATATTGTCTGATTTTAAAATTTATATGGATAGGCACAGACTCAGAATAACCAAAATGATTTTGAAGGTAAAGAAGCAAGTTGGAGGAGTGATATTATCTGTCATTAAAACATTCCATAAAGCTATAAGAAATCAAACAGTGTAGTATTGGTGAAAAAATAGACAAATAAATCCAGAAAACAGACAAGAGATTCCAGAAATAGACCCACAGACAGATGGTAAACTGACCCATGACAAAGGAGCAAGGGCAATGCAGCAGAGAAAAGTTTCTGGACATCCCTATGCGGAAAGTGAACCCAGACATAGACCTTATACTTTTCACAAATACTAAATCAAAGAGGATCACAGATTAAATGTAAAACACAAAGCAGCAAAACTATTATAAGATAACATAGGAGAAAACCTAGATCACTCTGTATTCTGAAAATCTGGAAATGACTTTTTAGATGAGACTCCAAAGGCACAAACTAGATAATAAGGATGATAATCTAGATGTCACTAAAATTTAAAAATTCTGCAAAAGACACTGTCAACAGAATAAAATGACAACTCTCAGATGGGAAAAAATATTTGAAAACACATCTAAGGTAAAGGACTCTTATCTAAAAATATACACATAATTCTTAAAACTCAACAGCAAGAAAATAGGCCAAACACCTTGACAGATACCTCATCAAAGAAGACTCATTGATGACAAATAAGCATTTAATTAAGATCCTCCACATCATATGCCATTAGGAGAATGAAAATTGAAATTATAATGAGATATCACTATACACCTATTAGAATGGCCTAAATCTAGAACACTGATAATAGAGGATGTGGGCCAATGGAAACTTTCTTTCATTGCTGGTAAGAATACAAAATGGTACAGCTACTTTGAAAGATAATTTGGCTGTTTCTTACTAATGTAAATATACTCTTACTATTCAATAAAACAATTGCACTTCTTGGTGTTTACCCAACTGATGTGAAACACATGTCCTAATACCAAAAACTGCACATGATGTTTATAGCAGATTTATTCATAATTGTCAAAACTTGGAAGCAACCCAGATGTCCTTCAGTAGGCAGATGGATAAACTGTGGTACATCCAAACACTGGAATATTATTCAATACTAAAATTAAATGAGCAATCAAGCCATGAAAAGACAAGGAGGAAATTTAAATGTATATTATGAGAGAAAGAAATCCAAAAGGGCCACAAAAGGTATACTTCCAACTATAAGACCTTCTTGAAAAGGCAAAACTATGGAGACAGTAAAAGGATCAGTGGTTGCCAAGGGTTGAAGGGAGGGAAGTATAAGCAGGTGAGCACAGAGGATCTTTAAAGACTACCCTGTATAATATGCTAATAGGGGGTACATGTCATTATAAATTAGTTAAAGCTGATAGAATATACATCAAGAGTAATGTCATGTAAACTATGAATTCTGCATGATAATGATGTTTAATATAGGCTCACTGGTTGTAAGAAATGTACCAGTCTGGTGGGGAGTGTCAGAATGGGGGAGATGGTATATGTAGGGGAAAGAGATATCTCTGTACTTTCCATTCAAATTTACTGAGATTCTATAACTCTTCTAAAAATGAAAATGTTAAAAAATACATTTTCCTTTTAGTTTTACCATATATATATATATATATATATATGAATTTTTATATATAATGCTTAGATCTGGGGAAAGGGCTTGAAATATTGTGGATTTTAGGAGAAGAGGAACATCAGGAAGGCCATAACAGTTGGGGAAAGAGACCCAATTGAATAGGTAGTGAACATCCATAAACATGATTTGGATAGATTCCTACTTTCTTTTAAATTTTAAATTAGTGTGCTCTATATTTCTCCATCAGTGATATAGGCTTCCTTACTCCTATTACTATTTTTCTAAGAAAAGTTTAGTAAATTTAAAGGAGTACGACTAATGAATGACCATGTAGTTTGTAACTTCTGGTTTGGTTTACTGACAATAACTTTGCCAGGATACATTTTTTTCTCATCTTTCAGCAGGTAGCACTTCATTTTTTTTTTTCACCAGGGATTGAACCTAGGTACACTTAACCACTGAGCCACATCCTCAGCCTTTTAATATATATTTTATCTAGAGACAGGGTCTCACCGAGTTGCTCAGTATCTTGCTAAGTTGCTGAGGCTGGCTTTGAATTTGTGATCCTCCTGTCTCAGTGGCACGAGCTGTGGAGATTACAGGTGTGTGCCACCCTGACCTGCTACTTCATGCATATTTTTTTTTTTTTAGCTTTGACTCAGTATAAGTACTTTGGCCTTCTTGTATGTGAACTGGAAAGACAGGAGCAGTCCTCAAAGCTGGCCCTGAGACCTGGAAACTTGTTAGAAATACACATTCTCTCAGACCCCATTCCAGGTCTATGTTTTATCAAGCCCATCAGGCTATTCTAATGTACTTTGAAGTTTGAGAACCTCTGGCTTAAGAGGAGCTTCAGTGGTAAAAGTAGAGAGATGAACTTGCTTAACACCCAAGTGCATTGGGAACCTGCTAGATTTGCAAATCTGAAGTGATGAGCTTTCTGTCAAAAGAGAAGATATGACTGCATTCTGTACTCTATTCTGCATTGTAACTCCCATTCAGAGATAGACTGTTAAATCCCAGATCACCTAGGAATTCTAAGACTAGCATAAGAGGTAGGTCGCACATATTTATCGAGAACTTAATATTTATGCCAGACTTTGAGTAACTCACTTTACTTACAGGATCTTGTATCCTGTTGAGCCAACTGTAAATTAGGTGTGGTTGCTTCTATGTTGCAAATACAAAGAGACTCATAATGATTCAGTAAATTTGCAGATTGTAACCCTCACAACTAGGAAGCAATAGGGCTGAATTCATATCTGGAAGGAAATGAGTAACAGGTGGTGTTTACACAGAGGATTTATTGTAATTGTTCAGGTTTAGGATTTAACCTCTTTGGTTTCAGGATGTCAACTTTAAAATAAAATGCACCCTAAGTTTTGTGAGTTTTTCTAGCTGTAACGAGTGCCCGCTTACGACCATTTAGACTAGAATCATTTCATCATATACTATAAAACTAGTATTGTTTCCCCAAAGGATGACTTTTCTCAAAGTGTAATGTTAGATGATGATGTTAGGATTCTAGAAACCAGGTTAATAGTTATTTTAAATTTGTTTTAAAAAATTAGAAAAAAATTGTTTTTGATGAAATTTTCATGATTCTGAATACTTGGAAATGTTCCCTAGTTTTGTAAGAAATTAATTTTCCTATCACATTTTCTCTCTGCTTGACAGAACTATTTAAGAGTCAAATTTAAAATTTTACAGCAAAGTTATTAAGGCATATTTAAAATGTATAGCAAAATGTGAGGGTAAAATCAAATGACCAAGTGGTTATAGATATTGAATATTTGTTTGCACATACACGGTGAGCTGGAAGCTGGCTCATACCAACCCATGCAAGCCAAAGGCTAAATGTTCAAGAATTTCACAAGTCATTTGTTAAACAAAGCCATTACTTTAAATTATTAAATTGGAGTCTGGCATGGTGGCACATGCCTATAGTCTTAGCTGCTTGGGAGGCTGAGGCAGGAGGATTGCTTGAGCCCAGGAATCAAGATCCCGTCTGAAAAAAATTAAATTACTATACACAATTGATTGAATTAAGTTTAAGACCAAGGTAATAGTGCTCAAATTAATCACTTCCTAATTATTTTTGCTACATTTTATTATTGTTGATGCTCTTGAGGTTATTTTTGTCTATTGTATGGATGTGGTGGAAATACTATAAAAATTAGTACTACTGTGCATTTCTTCTCAACTCTGTATTCAGTAAAATTATACTGGTAAGTTTAATTCAGCCATGGTAGGAGTAAATACAACACAAATGTGAGAAAATGCTACAAATCAGGCTTCCCTTGATTCCAAAAGTGGTTTGTTAATCATTTATCAGCACACCACTTTTTATAATAAAGGGCAAATTTAAAATAAAGACTTGATTTGAGTTCAAGTGTTGTGTTTTTATTAAAAAAACCAAATCCAAATGATAGTGAGTTTAAGAATAGTATAAATTAGGGTAGAAGAAAGAAAATATACTCAAAGTATTTGAGTGGACAGTTTAATAAAGGTTTAATAAAGGTCTTATTTACAGAAGTGTGGGCAGGGTTAAGTTAAGGCAGCCACAGGGATGCTGATGTCCCTGAGACTATGAACAACATGAGGTCATTGCTACCTCCATGCTTGCTTGGGCAAGGGAGGCAAAGGATTTATCCAGAAACTGCAAGAACTGAAACTGTGGAACCTGCAACAGTAGGACCTATGGCCCAGGTGGAATGCATCCCTGGCCAGAACCACAGCAAAGCAGGTGTGGCAGGGACAGCATCACCGACACTCACCAGCTTCTCTCCTATCTGGGCTGCACTTGGCCAATCATACTGGAAGCCAAGGCAAGAGAGTCATTTCTGAAACATTCCTTAGTGGGGTGTATAAGGGGGGCATCTTGAAACTGGGTTTTGATTATTTATGGATGTTCTCTTAGAGACGGGGATCCTAATAGATTTTTATCACTTGTGGACTAATCTTAGAACCAAAATGAGCCTAAGGATAAAATTCTATTAGCTTTCAAAGAGAGGGATGCAGTGTGGGTCTATGGTATTCTATCAACCAAGTAATGGAATTTTTCATGACAAGCATTAACTTTAGGTTATAGGGGCTTGCAGCCATTTTTAAGCAATGCCAAGTTGTGCTTGTGGAAGCCCTCAAGGATTTGAAATTCTGGTGTTCATATGGAACTTCCAAAAAAACTTATCTAGGACAATTACCTCAGAGTTGTTATGAGGACAACGAGGAACAGAATGTAAAGGAGTTATTGCACTTGATTTTAGCATTGCTAGAGGTCCCCGATATAGAATTTTACCAGGGCTCTTAACTATTCACAATGGAACAATCTAAAGGGATCTTGTTCGGAGTTATCTCTGGCTTGTTTGGGGACAAAATCTGTATTACATGTTGTGGTATATAAATATTGGTATCTAAATATGGATATTGGGCTACATATAACCTTCAAAATCTTCAATTTCATGTAGCATAACTTACTAACATAGTAATAGTTAATAAGTTATTAATATAGTTTTCCTTCCTCAGCTCCCATTAAGTTTCTTCAAAACCCTAGTCTATGAGGTATTTTAACTTTTAAATGAAGATGTATTTTCTGTCAGTTATTTTCCAAGATTCCTAAGTTTTAAGGCCATGAAATTCCCGGTCTCAGATGCATTTTTATAGACAATCCTAACATTACATGGATTGGCTCCTGGGATAGCTTCCCCATGCACCCTAAAGAAATGCACTCCAGGAGTAGAGTCTGCTCTTAGGAAGGGCCAGTGAGGATCTGAAGCTTATATTAAGCCCATGGTTCCCAGGAACTTCTGGGCTTGGTTTGGCATTCCTTGCCCAGATTTTATGAAAGCACACTTTCTTATCTTACTGAGTTTGCAAATGTGCCAAAAGAGCCCTGCTGGTCACTGTCACTTTTTGTTTTTGTTTTATCAGAGGATAAAGGGACACAAGTGCACAGGCTTGCAGAATGCCAAGACGGTCTGGGCGCAGTTCCATTCTGTCACTGCTATTTTTCTCTTCTCAAGCCAACAAACATTTTCAAACTTTTTTTTTTAAGAGCCCTGATCATCTCCAGGATGAGTTATGGACACTTAACAAATCTTTGCATGTGCATAAAAGGACATAGTCATCTTCACACTATATCAAGGATCTTGAGAAGGCTTGATGGTTAAGATAGTGTAAATAATTATCCTATCCTATTACATATGGAAATCTAAATTTTTCCTCTTTCTCCTAGTGTTCATGTCCTGACTGCAAAAGAAAAGCTATGATAGTAAGAACATGTAATTTATTCAGCATCTTGTTCTTAGCAGAGTTAACTGGTTTCATATTTAACAACATTAGAGGGGTCTTTCTTAAAAAAAAAAAAAAAACTCAAAATTTCAGAATGATTTTGCCATCTTGGTGGCAATGTCTATGTTAATGAGATGAATAATTTAAAAAGAATATAGCAAAACAAACAAAAACCAACCAGACTGTTATTTATTAATACAAATTTATATAGTGGAATATGGTATTGGAGAAATCAGAAATTCATAACACACAAATTCATATTAGAAATACAAAAAAAATCATTTGAGGATCAAGAAATCAGGTTGACAGCACCACAAATGTTTTACTCAGTCTGAGCAGGTGTGTAGGATCCAAGAATAACAAATACCTATAGGAGTCTGAGACTGAATATCATAAAACTGTGCAAACACATTCCACACTATTTCCCATCCAACAATAGGGATCTGCAGGAGTCCTCTAGGAGGCCTGGGGTACTATAAAAGGGCAGCAAGGCAGAAAAATGGTTCAGACCATTATTTCTTTTAACCTTCACAGCCGGCATATGATAGTGAGTAGCAACCCCTGAGGGTTTTTTTGTTCCTTCTCACCTGAAGGCATGATATAAAAGGTTAGTAACACACACACAAGGTATTAGTGAGCAAGTCAGAGAAATGGAAAGCAAAGCTTTCCTTGAAATATAATCCACGTTAGTCATCAAATTATCTGATCCCTAAGATGAAGCATAAAATGTAAATGAATCGAACACTTCTACATCAAAGGGGTGAATCTCACTCCCCATTTCTTAACAATTTCTATTTAACAAGTACGCATTCACTAGAGAAGTACTGACATTCCAAAATGTGTGCATAACAGGGTGAAGGGCAGAAAGGGAGGCAGGAATATTGCAAGGCTTTCTCTTCACAAAATTCACCCCCTCCAGGTCCTCACCGATGTTGCCCTTGTCAATTTACACCCGGTGTGCGGAGGCTGCCAGGAGCACTCTTAGGCTTCCATCTCCCTCCCCACACTAGTTTCATTCTGCCAACTGTCTGCAATCTCCCCAAACACATGTCCTATTCAGTAGTAATGGAAGGGGTGTGCGAGAAGAACATCTGAGCAAAGGAAATGTGCTGCTTTAATGTGTGAGCATCTTGGCACTCAGAGCAGTGACTAGTAACGGGCCAAATGGAATGCTGCTCTCCAGATGACTGGCTCCCTGTCCTTGCAGAATTAGCATTCACCCTCTAGGCTGTTCTGGAGAAGACTTCGTGCCAGGCTAATCAGCTCTCCAGCCGTGAGACACCAAGCCTGGATGTTCTGAGGCTGAGACAGAAGTTCTGTCTGAATGGCCCAAGCTGGTCTGAAGTAGCACCTCTCCAGCCAGAAATTTCTGGGCTCACCCCAATTCATCTTGAGAACCTTACACTCACCTCAGAACATGAAGTCAGACTTTGCCTTTAATCTCCTATTCTGGGTACATTATTCAAACTTTCTATTCATGCCTCCTAAGGATCACTGCCAGTCATGCCTAGGTAAAGCAGTGTTTCTTTGCCCCAGTTAAGAGTGTCATTTCATAATCCAAGTAAATTCTCTACTCACCCTTGTTATTTTGCCTACCATACTCTCTCACCTTCTCCTTCTAAATTTATTCCTCTATCTCTCACCCATTGCACTGTTCACTCACTCACTCGACAAACACTTCTGGCGTGCATGCCTGTGACAGGTACTGCAGAAGAATGAAAAGGTGTGGCTCATACAGGTCCTGCCTAAAACTTTTCATGGTTCATTCTGTTTAGGTTTGAGCACCATGGTGTTTCCAGTCTGGAATGTTCTCAAAGAGCTTGACTCAGAAATTCTAACACAAACATTACATAATGTGAATGGTCTGTCATTTACTCAGTGACGATGGCGTGCCATGCATCAGGAAGAGAGCATGTGTTTTACTCCTGAATAATGAAACTGTGCCATCAAAACAACATGACATGCATGCTTATGTTTTTGCCAATAAGGCAGAAATAAAACAGAAGCAAAGGCAAGCCGTGAGCACACCACACACAGAATAGGTAAGCTGATATGTGAACGCTAAATTATTTTAAAGCCACATGTTTATGGCCTTGTCATGTGCTGATATGGTAAAAATAAGTGCCTGAGCTACCAGAAAAGAACCCCCAAAGAGAAATCCCTGAAATCCTGCATCAGGGACAGTGCCTGCATCTCCTGACAGACAGCAAAAGGACCAATGTACATCTGTTTATTCTGATTTCACTCCAACTTGGGCTTCCTCTTGTTTTATTCAAATAAATCACTTGCTTCCCTAAAATATAATAAAATTAAATACACATTATTAGCAAAGCATGTGTGCTTGTCTATTACTGGACTGGGCAAAGCCTGGGGTAGCAGGAAAGTGTGGTTCATGTTTTTTAGGCATCCATGGCATACAAAGGCCAGGGTGCGCTGGATCTGTTGTACAGCATCCTGCTTCAAGACCAGGTCCCTACATTCCCCAGGTCAGTCCTCTCCCCTTTGTAAATACTTGCAGAGAAGCCCTCTAGTCTGAAGCACATGGAGACCCCTAGTTGTATAAAAAGCTTTGGAAAAAGCAAAGTGTACTCAGAGGTCATGGCAACTCTAGGCCATCAGGAGGAAACAATGTTCAAATAGAGCTGTTGTGCTGATCAGTAGATTTTTGAATGGAATCTGGGTGTCAGCAATTGGTACTCTATTGTCCAGAGTCCATGAAAAGCCCAAGAAGGAGAACACTGGAGGAGGGGGAGGAAGCCAAAGGTCCTATATCCCACTCACTTTCGGGGAGTTCTGCCACATCCTCTGAACTCTATCAGCTACCCTAATTGTCCAACACCTGTCCTAATGCTAAAACACTTGCTTCTAAGCTCAGCCTTTCACAGGTACTCTTAGTAGCTGCTGAGACTGTGAAAGGGGTCCACAGACTACCTCTGCTACAGTACTCTGGGGGTCTCAGTGGTTCTTTGTTTCACGAGGTAGCTCAGTTTAGTCTGTGTGTGTGATGTGTGCCGTCCGCCACTCAAAGCTATAGTTTTCCCTTTTTTTTTAAGTCTGCGAGATTATAAAAATACCAGTATTTCCCTGTTTTATAAAAATGATTTTAGATAAAAATACACATGGGTCTCCTCCATTAAACTTCCGTTCCATCTTGTAAATTGTTGTGGACTCTGACTTCCAGATTCAATTTTTTTACTTTAGCACCTTTGAAGGGATAGGCCCCCTCCGTGTCACTCAGTATGTTGACATTCCGCACAGTGCAGTACTGTCTGTTCACATTCTTCTCCACCCTGTCCTGGTTCCTCTTGGGCACATCCACCTTGGTGTTCAGAGGGTATTCTTCCAAAATGTCCTCTGTGGGCTGTTTCTTCCTCTGCTTCTGGCATTTTCTCGTGATGAAGCAAGCCACCAGAAACAGCAGAAGTAGAAGCATGATTGCAGCCAGGGCGCTGCCAATGGACGCCCCAGTTTGGGACAGAGAAGCAGCCACAATTGGCTCTTGCATCTCCAGATTTAGGGACTTCATATTGGTGCCATTCTTGATTTGGTCCCCTTCATTGTCATAGATGAGGGAATCATCAAGGGTCAGCCAGCCACTGGGATCCACCAGGTCCCTTCGGTGGCGCCTCAGGGGGGCTGTGAGAGAACGCTGGACCCGGGGTCCAGAGATGGTGTCCGGGCCAATGATATAGATCACCTGGAGATACCACTGGTGTCCTGCTTCCACCTGCAGGAGGAAGGACACAGGGAGACAAACCACATATGTCACTGTTGCCCACGGACCATGTCTGAAGAAAGGAAATGGAAAGACAGTTGCCACCATATGATTAAATAGAAAAATGGTTTCAAGAAAAGCATTAGCAATGGTTAAGCATCTTCTAAAACACAGAGGACTAAACCAACCATTACGGGTTTTCTCTTCCAAATTAGGATGATTTTGGTTCAGCTAATCACATTCTTCTCTGTTTCTCTACCAGTATATGGAATAGCCTAAAAACTTATTTTTCATGGTTTCTTTAGCTAAGTGAATGCTTATGAGTTATTGGTCTTTATTGATGGTAGTGACATAATTGTATTAATAATCACACTGAACTTCAATTGTTCACTATGCTAATTTAGTATTTATGATGAACTTTAGCCAAAATGGAGCATTCAACAAATACTTGACACCCATTTCTGACAGATTCTTGACAAAATAGGCTACATCTGAATACTTCCTGGATTGTCCCCTGAGAAATTAGATCATCAAGTATTTTATTCCCTTTCATCTGCCCCCACTGAAACCCTCCACAGTTTTGAAATAACTTCTGAAGAGTGATTATTAATAGTGCCAAAATCCAAGGTCATGCACTACTATTTGGAAACAGCAAAACAGTGAAACTTGATCTCGGAAATTCATGTTTATTGCTGGAACTTAGGGTAGTTCTATTTAACCGATACGAGTCACTCTAGCCATTCTAAGTAGTGGTATTGTGTTTATGATTTTGTTCAATGTTTTCCATGTGGCTGTGAAAATGAGCCGGTTCAGCAGAGAGTCACAGAGGTAAGCAATTCAAAAGAATTTAGGAAGGACTAGAGCATCATATGTAGACCAGGCACATATATGACAGGTACTGTATGCAAATTAAATAACTTTATCATTGCTTTGGTCTACTGAGGATAGATGGTGAAATTCTGGGGTGAACAATAAACTTAAAAACAATAAATAAAAAGATCTGCCAACCAGAATGCTGTAAAAAGAAACTGCCAGTCCACAGTGCCCCTTCCTTCCAGCTTTAAGGTGGACTTGGTTCTAAGCTTATCTTCTAGCCTTCTCACCAAACTCACCTTGTAGAGGGCATCTACTTTCAGAGTGAATCCATCCACACCTGGCATACTGCTGACCACATGGAAATCGGGCAACTCAGAAGCAAAGTGGGCCTCGAAAGGTACATCATGGAAGTACTTATCAGTGACCTCTGGCTGACTGCGGTCCTGGAATTTCAGACAGAAGGAATATAGGCTTTAGAATGATGGAACAGCTGTACAGGTAGGTACAATCACAGGGAGGAGAAAGGCAGTCTCCACTGCTGCTTTGGGTCAGAGAATATATTGCAGATGGCTTTTCCTTAAGTCAACAGCTGTCTCTGGGCACCCATTGTCTTCTTTAAAGGAGCAATTTGCTGGGTTCTGTGATCTCAAAGCAGAGTGAACAAGCCTAGACCAAAAGCTATTTGGTTTTAAGTTATTTGGTCTCAAAGCCCTTTATACACTTAAAAAGCAAGGAGCCCAAAGAATTTTTGTTTATATAATTTCTATCCATCCACATTTATTGTGTTAAAAATAAAACCTGAAAAAATTAAAAATACTTAAACATTAAGTCATTCTAACATGACAATGAAAAATTCATTATGTTAACTAAGATTTTTTTCAAACATTTTTTTTAATTTGTAGATGGACTCAATGGCCTTTGCTGTATTTGTTTATTTTTATGTGGTGCTTGCCTAGCTCACACATGTTAGGCAAGCGCTCAACCACTGAGCTATAACCCCAGCTTCTTAAGTGAGATATTTTCAGTGAAAATACCTTTATTCCTCTTCTCCCCTCCCTCCCAAAAGATAGCTGGCATTGTTTTGCATTTTTGCAACTCTTGAGAACAGAACTGGATTCTCATAACTGCTTCTGGACTCAATCAGTTGTGATATGCTGTTTTAGCTGAAGTCTATGAACAGAATCTGGCCTCACACAGCTGTGTGGTTGGAAAGGGGAGGAATATATTCACAGCTTTTTCAGATGATTTCTGTGGCTATTTTACAATACGAAATCAAAACCTGGCAAGTGATTTTTTAAGAAGATTAGTTACAATGTGGAGTCTCAAATCATATCAATAAACTTCTCAAGTTTTCTTCATGGATGAGGGAACAAGTGTGAGAAATTGGCCTTATCACTATACGGTGACAGCAGTTTTGAGCTTGTGGGCTCCCTGAAAGAGTCTCAGGGACACTGGAGGTCTTGGCACCATCCTTTGAGAAACAGTGACTTAGAGTTTCCTCTTCCTGGGCCATCCGTACAGCACAGTGTTGTTACCCGCTGTCATCATCACATTTGGTAATGTATGGGAGTATTTAGCTGATCAGAGAGAAACAACAACATATGTGTGTGTGTGTGTGTGTGTGTGTGTGTGTGTGTGTATACATATATATATCATTAAGAGTGGGGCTTTATCAGCTTTAGGCAGAATTCACAGCTGGGGAAGTCCCCTGGTTATCTGCCTCTCAGCACTGACAGCTTACCAATAGCAGAAATCTGTGTTTCAGGTGTTTGTTGGGCTGAATACATCCATACTGTGGCCCTTCATTGTAGATTGTTCCTGTAGGATCAAAGAAAGGCACATAGCCGTCCTTGCCAGTACAAAGATAGACTTTCTCCAGCTGTAGTTTGTAAGCAGAATTAAGATTTTGTTCTGGATTCCAAAGTACTCGGCCATAAAGGATTTGACCTGAAAAGATTGAAAGATATTAATTAGGTCAGACTTTAAAGAACAAGAAATGTCAAGGGTAGAAAGGATTTAACATGCTCCCTTAGAGTCAAAAGTACCTTTCTCTGCTCATTCATCATTTATCGCTGCTTTAAATCTATAAACACCTAAAACATTATTTAAGCATTTAAATTAAGCCAAACACTTGGATATGTGCAGGGGACACAAAAATGACTGAGAGGCAGGTGAGAGGACAGACATAAAAGCAAAGTGTTTGACAGAAATAGTTAACATTTATCAAACTCACTACCTGCTAGGTGCTGTATTAATGTCCTAATAACTCATGTAGTGCTCACAGTTTCAGAGAGGAGGAAACCGAGGCACTGAATATCTAAGCAATTTGTTCAAAATCTAGCAATGGTGAAAGTGAGATTCAAAGTCAAGGCACAACCTGAATCCACAGCCCACCCTATTAACCCCTACAATGCTATACTGTCACATGCCACAACAGAAAAAGGTTAGTCACACTAAATGAGCAGAGTTAGGCTTAGAAATCTAGCTGGGGAGAGGCAGGGAAGGGTTTAAGAACAGGCTATTAAAACAGTGTACTAAAAAATAAGCAGGAATTTGTCAGTGCATTTGGGGTGGGAGGGGAAGGCAAGAGAGAGAATTCTAGGCAAAAGAAAGTCCATGAGCAAAATACCGAATGCTGGGCAGGTGAAAATCTTGGTATGGGCACTGTTTCCTTTGTGCCTGCTACAGCACCAAGTTCTTTACCTGCACTCTCTTATTTAATCTTCCTAAGAGTTCAAGAGAGGCTCAATCATTGTTGCCACTTTAACTCATCCAAGGCTCACATCAATGATGAGGTGGGAGAAGAATTTGAGCAAAAAATACATCAGACTCTAAATGCTTCTCCAAAGCATTAATTGTGTGTCAAAATTCAGTCATCCTGACCAAAGGGGAAGATGCAGGTGCAGAGGCTCTGGCGGTACAGACTCCTGGGCAGAGAGCAATCGTGCTGAGGATGCTGGACATGAATACATGACTAATAAGAAACATGGTAGCCTTTATGCAGGGGAGGAATAGCAATACAACCTGGCTTTAGAAGCACAGAGCAAGGAGCAAAGACAAAGAGACTTGAGTACAGAAGACAGGAGACTATTTTAAGGTTCTAGTGAGGGATAGGCATCTAGAATACAGCTTTGAGGCAATGAATTCAAGAAATATCTAGGGGTCAGAGTCCGTTCATCTCAATAACAGATGGAAAGTAGAATGTGAAGAGGGAGTTGAGTACAAATGAGATGTTCACCAGGGACACCTAGCACAGGGGATGCCATTCATGGAGCAACAGATGGGGGAGGAGCACGTCTGGAAGGAGAGAAGTCCAGTCCGAGACACCTCCCTCCGGGTGTCTGAAGGAGAGCTCACTTGGGGCTCAGCAATTCCAGATCTGCATATGGAAGTGCAGAAATAAATAGGAGAGATCAGAGATAAGGTCAAGGTTATGGCTGTGGAGTAGAAGGGGTATGAATATTGAGAGTAAAGGAATGGTCCAAGCCATGGGGATGACCAGAGGAAGCACTCAAGAAGAACAGAGGGAGCCAAGAATGGGACCTGGGAATAGCAACATGGAAGGGGCAAAGGCAGAGGCCCAGGGCAGGAGAGGGAGAAGTGATGCAAGGGGCAGGAGAGAAACAGAACAGACTCCAGTGTCTGTAGCAAACGGGAGAGGAGAGGTAATGAAAGGCCATGGAGACGAAGTGTGCTTACCACTTCTTTAGGAGGTTTGACAGAGAAAGGAAAAGTTTGAAGCTGAGACAAAAGTAGTATTGAGGGAAGGTTTATTTCTGTGATGTGTTGGACTTCAATTTTTTTTTCCTTTATACCTGTGGTGTGTGTGTGTGTGTGTGTGTGTGTGTGTGTGTGTGTGTGTGATGCTGGAAATAAAATCCAGGACCTCATGCATGCCAGTGATGTGCTCTACCACCTAGTTACAGATCTTGCCCCTTGAGTATGATTTTAAGATGAAAAAAAGACTCAGATATGAGAAAATTTAAAGAAACAAAGACAGTCAAGAGACAACTGAGAGAGAAAATGCAGACAGCTGAATAATTCATTTATTCATCCACTGATTATTTGTTGAGTTCCTGGGGATGGTGCTGTGATGTACAAATTTGATATCTAGTCACAATCTCATGGAACTTACACACTAGTGGTAAAGAGAGACAATAAAATAAATAAATATACAATATGCATAATATTAAAAACGTGATAAGAACTACATACAATGAATAGCATTCTGCAAAAGTGAAATATGTGGAGCCCATGTTAGATTGTCTGGGGTGTCAGGGAAAGCTTCTTTGTGGTGTGTGTGTGTGTGTGTGTGTGTGTGTGTGTGTGTGTGTGATTAAGTAGAGCCCTGAAGGACAAGGAGCAGCTAGCCTTTTGAAAGGCCAAGAGAACATGTTTAGGGGGCAGGTGAGGGACTGAGGGATCATTTCTAGCAGAGAAAGCATGACAGAGAGTATATGTGGCATTCCTTTGAGGCTGGGAGCAGTGGAGGCAATATTATAACCTAAGAAACTGATAAAGCAACTTAACTCACAGTTAGTGTATTATAATGCGATTGGAAATACCAGTCTTCTTACCACCCAGATCAGTGCTTTTCCATGATAATACACTGTCAATCATTTAGGAACTATGAGTATGATATTATTTCATAGCATGAAGAAAGAATGAGTCTGGTCCTTGATTTGACCTTGGCTGGCCTGAAATCATCCCTGGAGAATCTTCACTGGGGAGGTAACTGAGAGCTGAAGAGTAGGGATTCTACTCCAGGAACTTTCTCATGCTTAGACTGAGCCTCTTTCTGCAGGAAGAGGAAGAAACTCACCTTTTGAAAAGGCTCCTTTGTAATCCATTTCTGCCAGTGACATGTCGGATGTGTTGGGATCCATTAGGAACACCTTCTCATTATTGCAGAGCTGAAATTCAGTATTGAGTGAATACACCACGGGCACAGGACGGTTGGTCTGCTGGAACGCAATGGGTATCAGGAATCTAAATGTGGGAGAAATAAGAGCCGCTTGAGAGCAGGGTTAATTTTGCATTTGAGCTGCCCTCTCTTCCCTGCCCATCTCAGGACTGGGCACAGAGCTTTGCTGTGGGCACTGAATATTTACGAATAAAGAGACATGTGGGAGAACGACTTTATTTGATCTTTATGAGGTTGATCTGTTCTTTTGAACAGGAAAAATTTAATTAGTCTTTGAAACTCTTTGGTATCCTTTGCTTTTTTCCCCCTCTTTCATTCTGAGGGCCCTCAAAGTTGCTCTTTGATTGCTAGATGGCTCCCTTCCATGGTGTGTGCGCCAGATTTCTTCCCAGTTTGCATGCCCTGAGACTCTATTACTCTTCCACCCAGGTCAATATTCACTCCATGTGCCACTTTTCAGGGCATTGCTAGGAGACACTCTCTTACATCTCCCTGGCCTTCTTCCTTGGTCCCTTCTCTGCCCCTTCTGGTAGGTAAGAACTCCTCCAGGACCAGGGGCCTGGGAGCCCTGATGTTCTCTGTCAATAATCTCACCCCAGCCTTGACATTGAGTCCATTTTCCATCCCAAAAGGAGGGATGCCATGTTTAATTCCCTAATCCTGATTTCTCTTCTGAGCTCTAGAAACACCTATCTGCCTTCCACTGACTGCTTCTCTGATAGCTTTGGCTGTCTCAAAGATACCTCAAACTCGACCTACTCATCTCTCACAAACTTGATCTCCCTTCTGGTGTTCCCATCACAGTGAAGTCCGAGTCCTCCTAAAAATGGTCTTCATGGAGTCACTCTTTCATCCTTCTATTTTATATAATGCAATCAATGAACTCTATAATTTAAAAAAACACTCATATTTGCTTATGACCTTTCCATTTCTAGGGTGAAGAACAACATTTTAACAAGACTCATAAAGCCCTGGCCTTTGCTTATTTCTCCAGCCTCATCTCCTGCTCCTCTCCTTCTTCCCCTCCTTTCTGGGATTTAGCCAGAATAGCCTTCTTTTGGGCTCGTGACTGGTTCTCTTCTCTATGATCTATGATCTCTACTGCCTCAGGAGTCATGCATTCAGATAAACACCAGGCATTAGTTTCTATATGACAGACACTAATCTAATAATGGAGATTTGTCTGTGGACAAACCAGAAAATATGGTCCCAGGGAAGTTATACTGTACTGAGGATGTAGTCCGCAAATAAGCTTAAATATAATATAACATGCTAGAAGGTAACAGGTGATGAGGAGAAAAATTAGGAGAGACAAGGAATGCTAGGAGAAGGTTGAGATGAAAATCCTAAATAATATTGTCATGGATATAAATTAGCGCAGCCATTACGGAAAACAGTATGGTTTTCAAAAAATTAAAAACAACTAGTTATCCCACTATTGAATATATATCCAAATGAGATGGAATCAGTACACTACAGAATAGTTGCACTCCTGTGTTTGTTACAGCATTATTCATAATAGCCAGGATACAAAAATAGCTAAAGTGTTCCTTAACACTTGGATAAAGAAAATGTGGTACAAAAGATATACACAATAAAATACTACTCAGTCCTGAAAAAGGAGAATCCACAATTTGTGACCACATGCATGAACCTGAAGAATATTATGTGAAATAAGATACAGAAGGAAAAATACTTCATGATCTCATTTATATTTGGAATCTCAAAAAGCCAAATACACAGGAAAAGAGAACAGTAATTACCAGGGACGAGGAGGAGTGGCACATGGTGAAATGTTGGCCAAAGGAGGCAAAGTTGCAGTTAGAGAATGAGAGTGTCTAGGGTAAAGCATGATGGCTATAGGTTATAATATAGTTGCACACTGGATATTTACTTAGATTACCAAATAAAGGTGACTATGTGAGAACACAGATACATTTATTTAGTAACCATTTCACTACATACATGAATATCAAACCATCTTATTGTACATCTTAAATATGTGCAATAAAATAAAGAAAGGAAGGAAAGAATTTCTCAACTCTGTTGTAGCACAAAAACAATGCTGAACCATGGGGTGTGGCTTATTCCAAAGTAAAACTGCATTTACCAAAGCAGGCAGAGAGTTGGAATTGTACTCTGGCTGCAGTTTACTGATCCCTGACCTGGAAGGTTGGAGCTACCCTTCACCAAGATGGAAAACTGTAGAAAGGAATGTATCTGCTGGAGAAAGATAAAGACATGTTTTGGACATGTTAGGTTTCAGAGGCCTGTCAGAGCCAAGTGGAGGTGCTGAGTAATCAGTTTGATGTACAAGTGTCAACTCCAGAGGTGAGCCCTGGAGATGTTTGCTTGTACTGAAAACCTCAAGAGTGGAGGATAAAGAAAATCCGTAAGGAAGTGAAAAGCCATTAGAAGAGACTTCCAGCCTGATCCTGAGGGCATTCCAAGTTCACAGACTATGAAAAGATGGAGAACCAGCAAAGCAACAGAGGAAGAGCCAGCAAGGTTGAGAGAAACCTATAGTGTGATATCTCAGGTGAGAGAAGAAAGAGGTTCAAGGGGCAGACTTTGCTCAATGGCTAAGTGCTGCTGAGGGTACTGAAAAGGAAGAGCGAGGCTCCATCCCAGGATCAGGAACAGTCATCACTGACCTTGATAAGAACAAGCTGCACTGAGGGCTATCAGGAGAAGCTTGACTGAGTGGTTTTAAAGATGATGGGCAGAGATTAATTGGAAATCATGGATATAGACAACTCTCCAGAGGCATACTGCAGGAAATGGAATGTCAAGACACTGTTGTTGTTGTTTTTGAAAGGTGGGAGAAGTTGCAACTTGCTTTTCAGCTGACCAGAGGGATTCATGGAGAAGAGAGAATTGCTTGAGATGTTCTTTATAAAGTGGAAAGAGACTTCGGGTTCTAGAGCAGAGGAGGAGAGGCTGCCTTTGGAGAGGAACTCAGAGCCTTTGTTTGTACCAACAGGTGTACAGGCAGAGATGCAGGCAGGTGGGTAGATATGATGATGGGAGCCTGTGTAAGTTCTCTTCTGGTTTCTTTTGTTTCCACCACATGGCAGGGCACAAGGTAATTGGCTGAGGTCAAGGACAGGTGAGAGAGCAAGCAAGTTCAGTTTAAAAAGTGGAAGAGTGGATGGGTTAGGGAAATAATGTATTTTGGTCAGTGGCCCTAGAGATCAATTTGAGATTAGTGATAGTGAACTTAAAGTTTTCTGGCTTTGACCTTGCTAAATATTCTGCCAGAACACACTCTCCTCTTACTCTTACTTATCCTTTAGATGGCAACTTGAATTCTTCTCTGGGAGGTTTTCCTTCTTGCTCTTACCTTCAGGCTAGCTTAGATCCCTTGGCATCCATTCTCATATACTTTGCATGTTTCAATCGCAGAACTTCTCATGTTTTAAAACTTTATTTCAGTGTGTGACTATGATTGACATCTACATCAGCACTACAGATTCCATGGTCTCTATTGGCTCAGCATGTATGCTCAATGCTAAGTTCCTGATGCATGTTTTTGTCAAAGAACAGTGAATGAGTGATCACTTCACTGTTTTACTCTGTTTCGTATTTTGAAGGTGTCCCATTGGGTAGACTGGAGAGGATACAGGAAGAACTTGAAGTCCACACAAGCCAGAGCTAACTCTGCTTCAGCAATGATATCACCATTGGTCATATCAAGAGCTCATTTGCCTGACTTGGGGAAAATGATTTTTTCTCATTGATACTTACACTACTGGAATCCACCACAATGCCTGGTGCATATGACATTAATGTTGATTACATGGGATATATAACAGACCTGAGATTATTATAATAAATAATGATTTATTATGCATTATAGACCTCACATAAAGAGTTACAATATGAAACACAATTCTTTTCAATTAAATCTGAATTCTCTGTGCCAGTCCTGATTTTCTTGTGTGTTATAATTCTAGGATACACAAATGGAGTCATGTAAGGAATTGAAAGCAAGGTTAGGCCTGGAAGAAAGAATGGAGAATCTATAAGTAATGATCTCCCTGAGGTAAGGCAAGAACATCAGTATCCTCACAACATTCTCCCCCCTCCTGTCTCCTCACCTACACCTCTGGGCCTGGAGATGGGGCTGGTACCTTTCTTGCTCCATTTTGTCATTTTCAAATCATTGCTTCTCTGTCCTTTTAAAAAACCCAAGCACCTACCATGAAGAAACTGTTTTTTATATGATTTATACCAGGAAATGTTCACATATATATAAATATTTTTTTTGGTAATAGAATCTGCTACAATAAACTAAATAGAACGGTCAAATAAATTGTAGAATATTCCTACAATGAATACATTAATGCAGTGAGCCATAAACAGCAGCTACATGAATCAACACAAAGGAATCAAAAATGATCCATGGAGAAAAGAAAAAAATAGCAGCAGAGAGAATTCACACAATATGAAACTTTTACATAGAGTTCAAAAACATGCAAAACCATGACAGGTGACCATGAAGTAAAGCCATAAAGCAAAACTAGGGATTGCAAATACAAATATCAGGTTAGTGGTCATCTTAGTGGGAGGAGGCAGGGAGTTTGACTGGATAGGACATTTATGAAGGACTGGTAGCCAGGCACAGTGGCACATGCCCACATGCCTGTAATCACAGCCATTGGGGAGGCTAAGACAGAAGGATCTCAAGTTCAAGGTCAGGCTCAGCAACTCAGCAAGATCCTGTCTCAGAATGAAAAGTAAAAAAAGGTCTAAGGATGTAGCTCACCAATAAAGCACTCCTGGGTCCAATCCCCAGTATACATAAATTATTAATTAAATAGGACTGGTAATGCTGTGTTTCTTGAGGTGGGTAGTAAACACATGTTTATTTTACATATCCATAATTTATGGTCCTCTGAATATCTGAAACATTTTATAATTTAAAAATGCAATATATGGTTAAAATTTCCTTAGCATATCCTGTTGAGTTATTTGCCTCTGTTCTTCCTTATTGCAGCCAATTACCAATTTCTGGTCACCTTGCCTCCCTTAATGTAGATGACTATGATGTTCTCTAGCCTTGTTCCTGCCATCCACCCATCATGCTCATTTTGATATCCATATGGAAAAAAGATCCATGGAGAAACCTCACCTCTCAGTTTCCAGCTAATACCTAGTTTTTCATTTCACCAAAACTGATGCCAGATGTCTATTTTGTCATCCTCATTCCTCCAAACCTCATCCAAACCTCACCTCTCAGTTTCCTGACTTCCTCACCTCCACAGAGCTTGTTCTGACTGCACCACCCACTCTTCATATTCCTCCTGTGCACCAGCATCCCGATCTCATTTTCAGATACCTCACTCTCCACCACCTGTATATGCCCAGTTCCTGTCTTCCTTTACTCCCACTCATTAATTCTTCAACCACAGCAGGACCTTCCTGACCCACTTTACCAAGATGCAAAGGAACTGGAACACTCACACATTCATCGTGGGAAGGTACAAACATAATTAACTATTGACAAATGCTTGGGGAAACAATCTGACAGCTTCTTGAAAAGTTAAAAACAACCTACCATTCAATCCAACCATTGCATTTGGAGGTACTTACACAAGAAAACAGAAAACTCATGTCCATATAAGGCTTGCACTGAATGTTCATAGCAGCTTTATTTATCATAGTCCCAAACTGGAAACAACCCACATATCCATCCACTGATGGACTGATAAGTTGTGCTAAATCCACACCATGGAATACAACAAAACAATAATTTTTTAAAAGCTACTGATATATAGAGTAACATGGATCAATCAAAATAATCAGGCTGAGTGAAATAAGCCAGAGAAAAAATTCATATTGTATGACATCACTTATATAAAGTTCTAGAAAATGGAGACTCACCCATAGTGACAGAAAGCAGACCAGAAAAGTTACCCAGGGAAGGGGTTGAGGTGGGAGGGCACACAAAGCAGTGTAAAGAACACTTTTGGAGGAAATGGCTGTGTTTACTATTTTTTCAAATAAAGGTGTGCAGTCTACTCAGTGTCAACAGCAGGCAATTTAAGATCAGTTCTGTTGGCCTCGGCCTACCTGCCTGCTGCCACCACCATTGCCATTTGCAATACTCACTTCTCTCCCTTCTCGGGGATGGTTCACTTCCTTTTCTTTCTTGGAACCTTAGGGTTCTTCTCTTCCAGCTAATACCTGGCTTTTCACTTCACCAAAACTGATGCCAGATGTCTATTTCGTCATCCTCATTCCTCCATCACTAATCCCCTTGGCCTGAATCCACAGGCTCTGTCTTCTTCCTTCTGTGGAAAAATCCTCGGGGCTCCTAGCTAAAGGGGTCTTTCTAGTCTTGGCTGTCTCTTCCCCTTGCTCAGGGACTTTGCTCAGCAATGTGTTATCTCCCCCTGCACCATCCAACATTCCTCTCTACTGGATTACTCCTACCAGCAAATGAACATCCTGAAATACTTTCCCCCATAAAATGCAACCGAATAAAACCTCCTTCTTATTTGACTTCTCATCTCAACAGTTACTGCTCCATTTTTCTAATGTCGTTTTAGCAGAATTTCTGCTTGTTTCTGCTTTTTTAGTTCTCTCTCTTAAATTTACTACAACCAGGCCAGTGTCTCCCTCAGTCCACCAAACTGTTCTTGGCTCAGCTCATCAATGAACTCAGTATTGCCAAATCTACTGGCTAATTGTCAGTCTTAACTTAAAGCCACAATCCAAATGGTCTTCTCTTCATGTTAATGTCAGGTTCCGTTTGCACATCTTCTCTCTAAAATGGTTCTTAGTCTACAGCCATAACACCCTGAGCATGCCTGATCTCACCCATCCTTGGAAGCTAAGCAGGGTCAGACCTGGTTAGTATTGTGTGGGAGAAATGTTTTCTATCCCTTGCTCTGAGAAAGGAGGTACTGAACTGTAAACAGTCTGAGAGCTCGAGTTGCTTTCAATCAACTGTTAGAATGTACTGCTATAATCTCAATGCCTAGGCTGGAGCAAAGCACAGGAGAAAGGCTGAATGGACACTGGTGGAATGAATGAATATATGTGCAACGCAGACAGTTCCCAGGCTGAGGAGGGTATGAGAGGATGGACAGTTGATTTTGGTAGTTAGGCTCTAGAAAGTCTCCCACAAACACTGAATTTGTGGACACTGAAACAGTGCTTGTAGGAGAACTGCAAGGTGAGGTTTCCCTATAAGCTTTCTGGTCACAAAACTTCATCACCTGATCAATACTTAAGCTTGTTTTATGTGTGTTCCTGTTTATAGACCCCTTACTCAATACATACTGTTGATTCATTAACACTGAACTCACAGTCAATGGCATTGTAACTCACACCTGGACAAAACTTACCTAGCACTCCATAGGGTACAGCATGGCCCTCAGCACCATGCTTGGGAGCCATTTTAAATATGGAAATCATAACAAAAAGCACATAAATGTGAAAAACATGGCACTAACTAGACTGTGAAAGGATACTTGCTTGTCACAGGACAGCTAAAAGCAGAAGGCAGAGTGAGGCCTTGCCCAGCCTCAGCTGGGGATGTGTGTGCTAGGTGACTTGGACTCTTTCCATTCTTTGCATGTCAGTGAATGATTTGGGGTACATATAAACATGAATGGTAGGAGAATTTGCAAATAAGGAAACCACTTATGAGGACTGACCACATCCATGTTTTCCTACCTTTCTGGGGCATGTGCAGTGCAGGCCAAGGGCTTCTCTCCTGGGTCGGCCCATGGCTGGGTGGGCTGCACGGTGCAAGGGATCAGGTAGATGGTGTACTCCCCGGAGTAGTCCTTCCTGGAAACAGACAGAGCAGACTGTGGTCATGGGAAACAACCTAGAGACTATTAATTGTTCCAGAAAGAAAGACCCAGACTATATCCACCAGTGTTCAGAAGGTGTTTGTGTGTAGCGTCTAAGAGCTTTACAAGTCTACAAACACCATTTTCAGGAACTCAACTAGGATTATTCTAACCTTTCAAGTATTATCCAGAGGTGTTAAATAGAGCTACTTTCACTTATTCAAGTTCTTTTTGTGAGGAAAGATGAGAAGTCACAATGCTTATAAAAACCTAACAGATTCAGGTGATGACAAAAAGAATTGACCTTTGGATTGAACTAAACTTGTTAGACAAAGTGTTCAGTGTTTCCTGTCCACAGATGCCTGTTCAATACATTCTCAAATGCAAAAGCTCTTAAGATGTGACTGTGTCAAGTGCTGCTCTTACAGAAGAGGTGGCAAATGCCTCAGGATTACAGGACACCACTCCAGGGCCTAACAGAAGCAGTGTCTTGTGGAATACCCCCAGCCCATTTCATTAGATTCCCATCCCAGACTCTACAGCCTCATCCTTTGTGAAACTGAGGAGCATGATCCCTCCTCACTGAAGATACTCATTGGGAATCTCCTTGTTTATAGAAAATACAGGAATTCTCTAGGTCCATGACCTTGAAGGCATGGGGCCTTTGTACCCCTCACTTACTTAATTTCCCACAATCCTCCCTGGGTAGCAGCCTTATCCCTGGCGGGTCATCTAGAAAGCAGTCACACATCCAGAAACTTCTGGAAGATTCTTCAAGGGGCTTGGGAGGCTGTCATCCATTGAATGAAGAGCTGCTGCAAATTCTGACTTTAAATGTAATGAGTGATCTTTGAATAGTTCTAACATTTGCTGTGTTCATTTTGATGACATTTTAATATTTATTTATTAGTTCTCTTTTCTCTGGTGCTAGTGATTGAACCCAGTGCCTCATGAACACAAGGCAAGTACTCTACCACTGAGCTACATTCTGTTATTATCTGTTTATTAGTAAAGTGATAGTAAAGATGTGGTATTTAAAAATAGTAAAAGTTTTGTGACACAGCTTGAGATGATTTTAGTGGAGTGGCACAGGCTGGGCACTGGGACAGAGCCTAAGCCTGGCTTGGCTTTGCTACTGCTATGCTTGAATGACTTTGAGAAGCCATATGAACGTTTGCAGCCTTCATTTCTGAGCTTCTTCCCACTCTAATGTCTGTGTACCTGCAGTTTCCCTATAGGGTGCCTACCTTCCTCCACAGCTTGAACTAGCAGAAAATGAGACCTAATATACTATATTAGAATTACATGAAAATTGGCACCTATAATGTGATAGATATCAAATACAACTTTCCTGCTGCTGGTGGTGCTGGCCTGACTTTTTAAAAGCAAGGTCCAGGCATGGATTTTTCTGCCTAATTGAATATTTGTGTTGATTATAGGTTACTTATCACATGCAATGTGTACGGTGAATCAAAATGCAATAAATTAATTTTAAAAAAGAAAAGAAAATATAAGTATCTATGTGAAGGGGGAGGAAATGTGTGTAGTAGTGGATGCATATGTATGTGTGTCTGAATAGATAGATAGATAGATAGATGACATATAAGTTCCTCCCTGAAAATATTTTACTGCCTTTGTGTTAGAAAATTAATAAATATGCAAATTCGAAGCAACTACAAAAAAAAAAAAAAAGTCAGGCCAGGTCATGCTGATCCTCTGCTCAAACCCCAGCGGGGGGGTGGGGGTGGTGGGGTGAGGCTTTCATTACAGCTCAATCAACACACTGGCTTATGGGGCTAATTCTCACTCTTTGACCTTATAGATTCTTAGCCTTTCCTTGACCTCTTCCCTGCAGCCTCACTGGTCTCCCTACTATTCCCTGGGCTTCCTGTAAATGCTGTCATCTCAGGACCTATGAGAGCAACCCTGTTTCCAGATATCTGCCTACCCAACTCTCTCACCTTCTTCAAGTCTCTGTTCAAACTTATCTTCTTTGTGAGATCCATTGGGAATGTCCTAATTAAAATTATAATTTTTTCCCATTCCACGTTCCCCTTACCTGGCTCTGTGCTTTATTTTTCCATAATACTTATCAGCTTCTGACATACATTATACAGTCCAAGGTCACTTAGTGATGGGCACATATTCTGAAAAACGTGTCGTTAGGCTATTCAACATTGCATGAGCATCATAGAGTGCACTTACACAAACCAAATGGCTATGACGTCACCAGTGGGCATCATCTTATGGGACTATTGTTGTCCCTATGTTGTTATGTGACAAGTGACCATACTTTGATTATGGACTATGTCTATGGTTTTTGTGTCTTCTTACTTTTCTGTAAATCCTGTTTCAGGGACCTTTATTTTGTTTACTATTATATTCAAAGTTCCCAAAACACTTTCTGTCACATAGTAAAAGTTCGATAAATGTTTGGTCAAACAAATGAATGCAAAACAAATTGCATAGTTTCCCAAGCCCTCAGTCTTCTTTTTCCCTATACTATTTAGGAAAATTTTTTTTAAATTTTTTTAATTAAAATTTTTTTTTCTAGTTATACATGACAGTAGAATGTATTTTGACATATCAGACATACATGAAGTATAACTTCCCATTCTGTAGTTGTACATGATGTTGAATCTAGGTCAATTTCTTCATTAACCCTGCAAATATGTCAAACACAGCCTAGAGGCAGGTCTTCAATCCTGTTGTTCCCACCTCCTTTCTAAAATGGAAACATTTCCCATACCACAAATTTGCCCCACCTCCCCCAGGAAGGCTTGTACAATTCCCAGCCCCCACTGGGCCCTCTGTTCTCTGAACAACAATGGTTGTGATGTTCTGTACCTCTTAGTGCATTCAGTACAGAATGCTTGGTGGTATCTTCATTTTGCCATTTATTTATCTATGTATTTTATCTCCTTACCTCAAAGGTAAGTTCCTAATGGCTGCTTATGTAGGAACTACTATGTCTAAAACCTGCAGTGGGATTTAAGATGAATGAGACAAGTCTTTCACCTGGGGAAGCTTGCAATCAGGTGAACAAATGGAACCAGCCAATGGGACCATCATATGATAATCAGCTGTGATACAGTGGAAACTGGAACAAACTGGGGCCAGGAGGATGAAGCTATTAGCACTGAACAGTCAGGGAACTGTCCCAGAGGGATTAATGTTTGAGTTGGGTCTCAGAGGAGTTGGACTTTTGCAGTAGTAAAAGACTAGGGAGGGTAGAGGAGATTGCCAAGGCACGGGGGTATGGATGCTCTGGTGGGTTCAGGGGCTGGTGAGATACTGAATGTGGTTAGAAGACTGAGTTTGAGACTAGGCTCAGGGAGGGCTGGGCCGTATGTGCTTCAGGGGTGTGGACTCCATCCAGAGGACAATGAGGAGTCTGCTGAGAACTTAAAGCAGGACAGTTTTCTGCCTCTAAATTGGGGCAATGTACATGGATAATCTCATGAGGTTCTAGGGAGCACCATCTCTGAAGATTACTATATGTTGATTCCAAATGAATCATGATGTAATAAAAATACCTGATATAAAATAAAGAATTACAATTAAGGAAATCCTTAGGAAAATGATTAAGACAATCTACCATTTCTTAATTATAAAACTGGGACAAGATTTTCATGTTATAGATACCTCTTAATTTCATGGCCTATAAAAGAACAATGATAATATTTATGACAGACTCTTGTTTGCCCCCTTTTCCTTTCCACAGTAGTTTTAATTTTGCTTTTCCCATTCTTCTTTTAAAAATGAGATATTCCACTACTTCCTATTCTTCTGTATGTTGTGTGGAGTCAGGTGTAATTCTTGTTATTTATTTTCTAGTCACTGGACCATAAAGGCAGATCTGGACCTAACAACCAGAAATCCTAGATGTTGCACTGGTTATGGTAATTGAAACAAAGTTTCTTTAGGATATAATGTTTTAGTTGTATACATTTTCTGGCTTCTCTTTGAAGTGCCAAGTGACTAAGTTCCAGGCAGTGGGATGTGAGTAGAAGTGACGAGGGCCTCTTCTGGTCTTTCCCTTGGAATAAGCCTGATTATTTCCTGTCTTAAGCATCAGAAGTTGATTTGCACTAGATTTGCTTTCTTTCTTTCTTTCTTTGATAGAGGGTTGTTTCTATGTCCCTTTTAAAATAGAAATTCAACCTTCAAAGGAAAACCTTATGTCCCAAGCTTCTGAAAGCAACTGAAAACTTTTCAGATCAATTCTGTAAGCGTCTGTCATCTACTTACCTGTTATAGGAGCTTGTGGCTCTCCAGAGTTGATAAGGAGAATCAAAAGTCTGAGCACTCCACAAGAGCTGCAGGTCAAATTCAATTCCTCCTAGGTGGTCTGGAGTTAATATAAAGGATTTCACATCTGGGAGAGTGTGGTGCTCCATCACAAACTGGCCTATTTCAAGGGAAAAAACACACATACTTATTCGTTTTATTGTACTCAAGGTAAAACCATTCTAAAAGCCTAAGAACTGAATTCATGCTGTTCTATCAAACGACTAAGGTTTTACCCTTTTGCCCCTTCAAGTATATCCCACATTGGTTGAGACAGCACAGCATCTGACCCCAGCCGATCACCCCACTCATGGTGGCTGTCATGGAATACGGTACAGGTGTAAACAATATTAATATTACTCGTGAAAATGAGGTGGAGTTTACATACAACAAGGTGGTCATTATGTGACTATGGATGTTGAATATGCCTAGCTTTGAATTCAAGCCAACACGTTGATTGGACATAAAAAGGGTTAGAAGTTTATAAACAGAAATATAAATATTGGACACAAATCACATTTAGGGTCACTAAAGTCCTTGATGGAAGGGGACGATTGTAAAATTGTAAATGCTATTAGGTGAAGGTTACTTAGCAAGACACCTCTGTTCTCTAAAACACCAGTAACTGTTGTAAATAAACAGAAGTAGGTGGATTATTCTAGATCAAAGAGAAAAAAACTAAAGAGAGAAAACAACCAAAATGTAACAAGTGAAGCACGATGGAATTCACCTACCTTTTATACAAACAGGTTTAAAATAAATGTAAAGAAACATATAAACAATTAGAAAAGACTTTTGAGGGATAGTAGAGGAAATATGTATAGGAACTGAATATTATTGAATCAATGTTAAATATGTTGGAGGTAAAAATGGCTTTTGCATAAGAAAAACATCCTTGTTCTTTGGAGATAGGTACGAAAGTATTTACAGTAACTTGACATGAAGACAGCAGCTTGTTTTCAAATGAAGTGACAAAATAAGGTATGTTTATACATGTAGAGTAAAATGATCACAACTGTTGACTTTGCTTTTTGTTGTTCTATTTTTTAAACTTTTCTGCAGGTTCAAATTGCTTCTTAACAAAATGCTGGTTAAAAAACCCACACTGATATTACCTCTGAATTTGGCATGGGTCTTGAATTCAATGACGAGGCGGCCATCCTCTCGAATATAGATTCTTATTATCTGAAGCCTTGCAGAGAGTACACTGTCTGTCTGGATTCCTAGGCAGGCATACATAAAATGTCCAAATTATGGTCTGGAGAAGACCTTCAGAATGACAGCCTACTTTGAAGTTATCTCATGGTCATCTTTAAGTAAAGCTGTGTATTTATTTGACTGTGACACAAGAGAAAATTAATAGACTCTAGAGAAATATTTGCCATTAAATAGTATGACAGCTCATTCCACTTGGCTTTTTTTTTTAACAGTTCCTCTGTCTTTGACATAGACTCTTCATACATATAGATAGACTTTATCCCATAGCTCTGAAAATAACAAATCTAAAATTTCTTAGCATCAAACTATAATCCAAGAAGTGATTACAGTGTATCTGCTTCATATTGTATTTTCCTTTTGGTATTAATAAAGTCACTGGTCCTGATGGCTACAGTTAGGACTCAAACCAATGGAGAAGTAGAGGGAAGCTTGCAGAAGGCCAGCTGTATAGACACTGCATGAGCAAGCTGTGGCTTCAGAAGACAACTGCAGTCATGATGCCCAGCAGGTTCATAAGGACCCCCCAAAAGAATAACTGAAGGAGAAAAATAAAGTTCAATAAAATCAAAACCAAAATTCAAGGGATAATCTGGACCAAGTTATTGGGAAAACCAAATTACTTTCCCATAAAAAATATAAAGTCAATAAATGATCTGAGCTTAAGCCACTTAAGCGAGTTACTAGAGATGAAGCCCTTCCTAAAGAAAACTCCCGAAGTCCCACGTGTGCAGATAAAGTGCATCAGCTTTATCTGGGGTGGGGGAGGGAGTAATGGGAGAAGTAGAAGTAAGGGGAAGTGGGTTTGGGGTACTGTTGAAGTATAGGACACTGGAAATGAGAAAAAGAATAGAACAACACCAAGGATGCCCCATTGGAATGAGTGGAGGAGAGAACCTGGCAGTTTTAGGAGACATTTTTGTAATAGCGATGGGAGAAGGGGTATGTGTCCCCAGCGGGGATACTCAGTGGGGACACTCAGTGGGACTGAGGTGCATGCTGCTGGCAGAGGAGCCATCTCAGATCCAGCCCAGGGGGGCTCCTTGGAAAGGGGCAAGAATAGGGACAAGCCTGAGGGGAATATCATTTTAAAAATTCAGCATTGTTAAAATCTTTGTTTTTGAGAATCAACAAAGGAGCCAATGATGTCAAATGAATCAAGTAAGTTGCTTAACCTATCACATCAAGTGGTTCTGACATATTCCCATTTCCTTGCATCTAATTTGAAGATCCTTTTGCTTCTTAAACAAGATGAGCTACACTGTTTTTAACCAGGTGAAGCCAAGCATGAACACACTCCATTATAACAGGTACTCCCTGAATCCCTGATGGGCAGCCTAGGACCCACTGTCACTTGCCATCCTCTATTCTGGGCCCCTTCTGGGATCAGCAGATATGGACATGGCTTTTTCTAAGGAAACATAGGTATGCACTTTCCAGACTTCAGGCAGCCGTCCTGTGACTTTCTAAATGAAGTCAGGAATAGAGCTGCTATCAACAGTCACTGCATATTTAATCTTGATTACTGAGTGTGAGGTAAGAACAGTGAAGCTGTGCATAGGCATACCTGTTCTCCAGAGGACTGTGTCATAGAAGAAGGAGAACTCCATCTCCGTGTGGTGCTCCAAAGAGGCCCAGCCCCTGGGGGCGGTCACATAGATGTAAGATACGTAGAGAGGCACGTGCACTGTCAGGAAGGACTGAGCAGAGTCCCTCACCTGGCAAGGAAACAGTATGCATGTGTAGAGGCTTATTGCTTCTCCAGGTGAAAGGGCATGTGGTCATCACCTAGTTCATTTTCCACTCACTCAGTCATGCACTCATCCAATAATAATCAAGAGCCCACAGCTGAACTTAATTTTTAAAAAAATTAAGTAAGGGCTGGGGATATAGCTCAGTTGGTAGAGTGCTTGCCTTGCATGCACTAAGGCCCTGGGTTCAATCCCCAGCACCACAAAAAAGAAATAAAGAGGGTAGAAAATGGTCAGGATGCTTCTTTAGATTGGATGATCTGCAATGCTTTTTTGAACAAAAAAAAAAAGGTTTTTTTTTTTTTTTTTTAATAAAACACCTCTGAAGAGTGAGAATTAGCTTTACTTCTACTTTCTAGTTGCTAGAAGCTTTAGCTGAAAATTTAAAGTATCACAGTTATTCCCAAGAGATGGACCTGCTGGTTCTACCATTCACTGCATTCTCTCTCTGCTGATGGCTCGCAGGTGACCTGCAGGACTGCCGGAATCAACCGTGACTGGGAAGAAGCCCAAGTCCATCCCCTGGGAGGAACAGTGCCAGGCTCAGGAAGTTTTCGTGAGGACTCCTGCCTCCTGCTCCAGAAACAAAGACCTGGAGATCATCTCTGGGAAGCTAACAACACACAGCTCAGAGCTGTATATGGCTTTGATAATTTCCTATCCTGTAAAATGTGTTGGAAAGAATTTTGAAAAGGCAGCAGGAACACTTGTTTCTAAAGGAGTTCCTGTTACTACTATTAATTTGGCCCAACGATATTTGTTTTACTATGAAATGAACAAAACTGGATGGAAAGATCACAAAAAAAAAAAAAAATAGTAAAAGCTTTCATGGTAAAGCTTTATGTGTGTAAGTGGGGGAGTTGTTTTATTCATTTTTAAAAATGTTTTCTATATTTCTCCCCCAAAATATGAATTTCTTTTTTAACAAAAAGCTAAGTTAGTTGGTTGGAAATAATTTTATTTTGTCATTGGACAAATACTATAACATATTAAGGGACTTATATTTCTTTTGGTTGAGGCAGGAAAGATGGACATCATTACCCTAGGTACATGTATGACTGCACATATGGTGGGACGCTACATCATGTACAACCAGAGAAATGAAAAGTTGTGTTGCAATTGCGTACAATGAATCAAAATGCATAAAAAATAGGCTTTGAGGGGCTGGGGATGTGGCTCAAGCGGTAGCGCGCTCGCCTCGCATGCGTGTGGCCTGGGTTCGATCCTCAGCACCACATACCAACAAAGATGCTGTGTCTGCTGAGAACTAAAAAATAAATATTAAAAATTCTCTCTCTCTCCCCCCCCCTCACTCTCTCTTTAAAAAAAAAATAGGCTTTGATAGCTTTAAAAATACAATGTAAAGGGATTTTATAGATAATTAAGGAAAAGAACCAAATGCTTTATCAATATTTAAGACATTAAAAACTTAATTTTTCTAAAAAGTGTTTTTCAAAGTTGCCAGGGATTTAAAATTTGATGTCAGCTTTTTCAAAAGACTTGATAATTTCATATTCACTTAAATGTCCCTTTTGGACATGACATATTCTGTAATTTCCAGATTTTATCTGGATTTTATGCCACATCTATCCATTAAAACACAGCTTTTGCTAAATACTCCTGCCCCCAACCCCATAATTGTTGACATTAGAACCTTTACAATCCTTTAGGTGGTTGGCAAAATTTATTTTCCCCTCTTTGTTTCTCTCTCATTCTCTTTTAGACTTCAATCTTAAAAAGTAAAAATCTCCTGACAACTGTTTGCTACAGACCGATTTTATTCCAGACACTGTGCTAGGTACTTTTGCAAGTTGAGTTAGAGTCAGAATTTCAGCGGAGGATCCAAGAAGTTTTATTTCATCCAATTCTGCTAATATTTGATAGAGAAAGATATAAACTAGGAATGGTTCTGGGTTCTATATTTTTCTATGACATTTCAGCAATTCCAATTATTTTTAAAGAAACCAACAACAATGAAATACTTCTGGGTATATATTTTGTGTGTCGATTTAAAAAGTGGGACAAAATTAATACAAAATCCTTGTCTTTGGAGTTTTGAAACATATTCTGAAAAAAATCTAAATGTATAATCGAAGCAAAATAACGGAGAACAGAGAGTACTATTTTTTTATTGTTCCAGGAGAGGAACAATCATTTCTGCAATTTCCAGCAACTGTAGGTTATGCAACTGCAGAAATAGAAACAAAACCCAAGACAGTCTTAAAATTCTATTCAGTAGAGGGCAGTAGTGTATACAAAACAAGAGGAATGGGGACAGAGATACTGCAAAGAACACAACGAAATTTAATCAAAGATACTTTCCCCAAATGATTACGTCCTCCCCAGGTTCCTTCCTTCAGTGAGGTTAAACCTGATTTGAAATGAAGAACAAACACCTAGCTAGTTTTTGTCTCTTTGAGATAAGTGCTCAAAATGGGATGAAAACTGTTTTAGAATTTATTTTCCTATGAGGATGGATGAGCCTAGTTTCTCTGCCCTTTGATACAACTGCCCTGCTCTTCTATGACCCTGGCTTCTTGCTATAAAATCTCCAGTTGCCACTAATGTTTAATTATGTTCTCTCTCCCTCTTCCTCCCACAGGGGTTGTTAGTTTGGAATAGGTATGGAATGAGTGTTTCCAACCGTTCTCTCTCCTCAGTGCTTGGGCCAACAGTGTTCTTCTTGTCTTCTGAAAGTCGGGGGGTATACCTGCCTTTCTGACTCACTGCCCTAAGTGGGGAGAAGAATACATCTACGTGGTGATAACCTTGCTATCAAATGTAGATCTTTTCAACTTTACAAAATATACAGAGGGAAAAACAAAAATGCCCAGAGAAGTAAATATTAAATTTTTATGTAAATAACTGTGCCAAACAATAACCCACCCGCCCATTAACTTAATTTATAGGACATTGGGGTTTAGCCACAATGCTGCCAAGATCTTACTTGAGAGACTTATAAAGAAGCACCCTCAGTGGGTTGGCCCAGTTCTGGAAGCAAAGTGCCACTTGAAGTCCTCCAGGAATGAACAGGGTTGGTACCAGCACCTATGTGCATGTAGCCCTTGAACGGGAGCTCCTAGAACACCCACCTGGAAGTCAGCAGTTACAGAGCCCCCGCAGACGTCAATGAGCTCCGTCATGTCATAATATGCATCAAAGGTCCACACACAGCTCTTCAGATTCAGGTGTTTGTATAACTGGATGGTCTTTGGCTCCCGCACATTGGGGTCAAATTGGAAGGGACGGTCATATCCAGGACCCAGGGCAGTGCTGTCATAGACCACATCATCCAGGAAGCCTGCCTCTGCCAGAGAGGGAAGGGACAAGGAATGGTAACTCAGCTTGAGGATGCCTAGAAGCTGGATAGGGAGAAGAAACTCATTTTTGACACTGAGAGAGCTTTCTTCTCATTTGACTATCAATAGAGCAACCCAGAGCTCCCAATGCAGAGTATGTGAGAAGAGCTTGTAAAGAGCATCACTGCCCATTGCCAGGTGTTACACAGAGAACTCCAGGAACCAGGGAGGAAAAGGTGGACAAATGATACCATAAATGAAGAAGATAGATCTCAGAAAAGAAACACACTGTAGCTTCACCTGTACACCTGGCCAGTGTGGTTCTGTTTTACCTACTTTACAATCAGTCTTGAAGAATTGCATTTATTAGCTGGGTGCGGTGGTGCACACCTAATCCCAGTGGCTTGGGAGGCTGAGGCAGGAGGATTGTGAGTTCCAAGCCAGAATCAGTAACTTAGTGAGGCCCTAAGCAACTCAGTGAGACCTTGTCTCAAAATAAAATACAAAAAAGGGCTAGGAATGTGGCTCAGTAGTTAAGCACCCCTGGGTTCAATTCCCAGTATCAAAAAAGAAAAAAGAAATGGATTTACTGCATGGATCAGTCACTGACCAATTACTATTTCTGAAGACCAATTTAAAGAACAGCTTTTGTGGAAAGCCAGCAAACCAACATCAGACTCTCTCTTCTCCCTCCCTCTATGGTTTCTGAACTTTGGGGAAAAATGTCTTAATGAGTAAATAGCTGGCTAATGATGCTTGACTAAACCTCACCTGCTACAGGCAAAAATTATTGGATCAAAAGCTGCCAAGCAAGCAAACTATTCTGAATTAAAACAGACCTTTATGCAGCACAGAGCTGAATACAGATACAATTTTTAGCATATTAAATTTAAAATTTTTATAGTACTAAAAGTGATGATAGAATTTTAAAAGAGTTAATGCATCTCTTAGAATGCCTGACACCAGCAATCAGCCTTTGTCCCACAAAGACAAGGGACTCAATTGGCCTCTGTTGAATCCAATGGTTTTCAAATAGGAAGAGGTGCAAAGTTTCAGTGTTTAAACATGGTATGTTTCTCCCACTAGCAGCTTATGGGAACCAATTAAACTTTGATGTGTAGCTCAATGATTTAAGAATATTCTGCCCTCAACTAATTCTACTGAATAAAGACCATCACTACCCAAAATGATGTTTAATGAATATGAAAGAGCATATGAATGCATTTCTGTCTTCAAAAACACTGTTAAATGATTCACTAGTTGTGAGGGAGGAAATGTGCTTTTAACGTGCACTTGCTAAGGTAAATGGAAACAGACGGGACTCTTTGTAAAGTCAAATGTCTGCTGTGGTGAACACAGAGATGTGCCCACTGCCTTACTCTCAGCTCCTTCAGGATGGTGACAGCTGCAGAATAGCTCAGTCCAAGGTCATGACTTTCTGGGAAGTCCACATCCAGTGACCAAATGAGGTGGGCTATGAAGGTCTGGCCTTTGGGGCTGGAAGTAGGACAAATCTCTCCAGAGTTTCTTGCTTTGTGGGCCTGCAAGGGAGTTTGACTTCTCCCTCTACCCAGTCCTGTTTCCTCTCCTTCCTTTAGATAGGTGCTGAGCCCTAAAAAAATGCCTCACACCCCAAACTTCTCAGCTCCTGCTTCTGGAGAATTCATCCTTAAACATCTAACACCTGTACTTCAGCTTTCCAAAGAGGCTGCTATCCTGGAATTTTAGAGCAGAGACCCAAAAATGCTCTCTAGAAGGGAGGGAAGGGACTAAAATTTTCCACAGTAGGCACTTTAAACATGTCAACACATTTAATCCTCACCTAGATTAGTAGCAATATTTACCCTCATGCTATAAACAAGAAAACAGCAGCTCAGAGAGGTCAAGCTATTGCTGTTCAGTTGCATAGGTAGTGGGATAAGGATTGGAATCTAAATCAATCTGACTTCAGAGTCCTTATTCTTTCGTATTCACTTTATTGTTCCTATGTTGGATGCTTGCTAAGAAGGAAAAATTATCTGCATATTTTGAGGTCAGGAAAGCATACAAAGCAGAGATTTTCCCCATTTAGCCACACCCCCCAAAAGTCACTGCACAGGATGTATGGGAAAACCGGTACCCAGCTCATCCCTCACCTGAGATGCCTTTCAGGTCGTGGGTGGTGACTAAATTGGAGCAGACATGCTGGTGTCTGTAGATGGACTCAGATAATAGAAAATGCAAGTTGTGCAATGGCATGGTGGAGATAAGAGGCAGCATTCCATCCTGGTGTGGGATCTGCACTGAAATGTGGATTCTAGGGGAGAAAAGGCAGAAACAAGTGTTTATCTGCATGCTCTGAACAGTCGGTAGGATGCATTTCTTTTTCATCACAAATCTGTTTTCACCAATGAATTTAGTAATCTTCCTTCCCCTGCAGCTTGCCATGTACAATTTCTATCTGAACATGAGGGTGTGGATATACATGTGGGGTTGCTTTCTCCCCCAAGAGATCCTCCAGACACAAGACTGATAGCAATCAGGAATCAGAGATGTTTTTTCCTATATACGATAACACCACAACCACAAATTACTTTAAAGATTTCTTTTGCATTAAATGGAAGGTTTGTATCCTCAGGAGCTAAAGCTGAATGACCAATACAGGAGCTGCCCCTGTTCTATTTCAATGAAAATCTGTGGAAACTGGGAGGGTACCACACTCGTGTATTCTATAGTACTTATTTGAGTCAAAAAATATCATTGGGGCTGCAAATAGGGTAGAGCACAGACCTAGCATGAATGATGGTGCTGCGTTCCATCTCCAGCAATGAAAGCAAAAAAATCATTGAATTCTTAAATTCTAAGGCCAATTTCCCCACCCAGCCAAATATCTTAGAAATATAATGTCTCACTACTCACATGATCTCTCCTCAAATAAACACTGCCCCCTCCCTTCTTTGTAAGTTTCACCAACACCTTACACCTGGCCCTTACTAGCCTCAAACTGCAGCATGTTCTCCCTTCACCTACATTCCTCTACTCTAGGTGAACTTTGGACAAGGAAATCAATAACTTATACATATGGGCTGCTTTTTCTTGTGTGTTTGGAGGCTCTGCTTATCTTGCCTCCCCACTATGAGCATAAGAACCATTTCCTTCTTTCCTTTTGTTTTTTCACTGCATGCAGTATACAATTCTAAAGAAAATATGAGCTTAATAAATATTAGTTAAGACTGCGACACAACAGAACTGTACTTATAGGCTGCATTTGTTTTCATTGTATGAGTTTACATTTTCAGCATGTTTTATTGAAGGTGTGCTTTGAGTATACATAGGTTGCTTCTGCAAGCAAAGAACCACATTTTAAAGAGGAATTTGAGCCTCAGATGTAAAGAGAATGACTCTTTTCCTAAGAAGGGGCCAGTTGTACTTTGAGTACTTCTCTTATTGATCTTTTATAAAAACAAGTTTTGTTGTATTTGGGGGAAAAAAGAGAGGAATTTGTGCATTTGGGGGTTCACAGTCAAACCCCATTTCTCTAAACTCAGTTGTTCATTAAAGTACACACTTAAACTTTGCAAGGTTTAATGAATACCTATGGTGAATGTGAATTCCCTTTTGCTATAAAAAATTGAAATTATCCCTCTCCCACTAAAATCATGGTGGCACAGGAAAAACAGTCTAGTGGCGTGGAGGTTAGACAGTGCTATCACTCATTTGTTCATCAGATATGCTGCAAATGCCTCATAGGCCAAATAGCACTGAACTAGGTATACAGGAGATGCAAAATTAATAATCATGGTCTCTGCCCTTAAGGTTTTACCATCTACCATGTGGATAGAGAGGAAGAATGATGACAATGCTCTGAAAGAGGCATTGGCAGGTGCCGGAGGAGCCTCTAAATTAAATTGGAGGAAATGATGAAGATTTTCCTAGAAGAGAAGCTATGAGCTAGGTATCACAGGACAGCAGGATTTAACTGTAGTAAGTAGGAGGGGTGGGAGAGAGTTGGAGCTGATGGTAAAGGCATGTAATCTAAAAGAGGTGGAAGCCCTTGGGAATTTATCTGTGATTCTTTGTGGGTGGACTGGCAAGTAAAAATGTTAAGGTGAGGGCTAAGAGGCTAGGAAAATAGACAAGGGACAGACCTCGAGGGATCTTTGAATTAAAAAAAAAAAAAACTTTGAAGCAAAAATTACCACTACATTTATTTTGCAGAAGCATTACTCATTGATCTGTGCCACCTGGAAAGCACATAAAGGACACCGGAAAAGTCACTTGTGGTGGAAGGGACCACCCGCCTGACCTGTTTGGATGTTCCTTGTGTTTGACGTCCAGGTATTTCAAGGTTGCGATGAAGGACTGTGCCTGGAAGCCTCTAGCTGTCCCAGCCACCACTGGAGTATGGCAGATAGCACTATCTGTTCCAATGGTAACAATGTTGCTCCTTAAGGGGGTCCCCACGTGGCCCACCTTATCCACAGCCTTTGCCACACAGCGCACATGGAACCTCCGGCTGAAGTAAATGCTATCTAAGACCTAGAAGAAGAATAAAGCACCTCAGACATGTACATACAATCTGAGCAGGTCCTTACACTGTGTCTTCTGGGTTAGATGACACAATAAGCTATTGGCACAAAGTAACTTGGGAAGGCCATCCATCCACCCACCCACCCACTAATCTGTCCATTCTCTGATTCATTCATTCATTTGTCACATAACCACTGACTTATCACCATGAACCAGGCACTAGGGACAGGGCAGTGAGTACTTACAGTCTAAGGAGATAAGATGGAAAAGACAGATGTGGGGTCAAGAGTCCAAACATGCCTGGTTACCAATGAACAGTATTGTTCTCCTTGTGTACTAGTTTAGCAAAAGGACTACCCAACTATATTTCAGACCTTTCAGCAAGACTGATTGGCCTCCAAGCCACTGTTGCTGGGAGCATAGAGAAACTGGCTAAGGCCCTTGCAGGGCTTTATACCTAGACATAAGTTCCTCAATTTATTCTAGGATACTTGGTCAATGATATCACAGGCTCAAAGGCCCTTACACAGAACATTAACTCCCCTGGGGGGAAAAATACATCCAATCAACAAACAGCTCTCCCCTCTCCCATCCTCTTCCACTAGCAACCACTTGGGAGGCAGATCTGAGCTTTTAGCTTCTGATCCCCTTATCAGTCGTCCCTGATAATAAAGCTTCTTTCTGCAAGAACCCAGTGCTCCTATACATGTTGGGCTCTAGCCCTTGCTTGATGACAATGGTGTTTATTGAAGAGAGATTCTTCCTCCTCAGGAGTATTTCTTTCTTTCTTTTCTACTTCTCCACTCTTAGACCCGCAAGGGTCACAATAACATGCAGGCTGGATGCTGAGAACTTGACCTCTGACTCCTCCCAGCCTTTGAGGGTCTTCATATAGATCCCTTCACATTTTCAGATACATAGGAACAATAAGAGGGCTCAACAATCTGTGCAGAGGCAATATAGGTCGCCAGGACTATGTGTCCACACTCAAAAGGAAGTACATAATGAGAAAAATTAATTAGTAGTTCTGTATGCCTCAGAACTCCCACAAAGCAATCATACGAATGTATAAATTCTTCCCATGAAAACAATTTTTACTGAAGTCCATTAAAAATTAAAGAAGATTTTTCCATTAAACTTTTTTTAATTAGTTGCCAACTCTTTATTTATTTATATATGGACTTATTCCAGTAGGGATTTGAGGCATATAATAAAAATGCATACAGCATGATGGTCTTAAATCAAATGAAGAAATAAAGCAAAGGAAATTGGAGTAAAGGGTATTATTTACCAATTCATTGTAAGACAAAAAACTCAAGAGTCATCAATTTTGTACTTGTAAAAAATGTATAGTTGGCTCAAATATACAAATATGGTTTTGTTGGACACAGAATTAGGTATTTATAAAACAATAAGTTAAGTCTTGGCATTTTAATTTTTTAATAATAAGGAAGATGACTTAAATTTGAACCAGGTTATATTGCAAAAGAATGGAACTCTGGGCTTTCTGAGTAAGCTGTGCTGAAGACAATGGATATGAGTAACCCTTCCAATAAAAAATCAAGGACTGTGTGCTGGATTCTGTGCTAAGCCTGAACCTCCACTGCTTTTGTCTCTTTTGGAAGAGAACCAGCTTCACTGGTGCAATGTGTGGAACCTGTAGTGGACTGGCTTCTAAGGGTGGAAAATAGCAGTATTCACTGCTCTGTGATGGTCTGGACTCAAAGGTCTTTGAGGGCAGCAACTGCCTTAGGAACTTCTTTTCATGTCCATCCACAGGGCTTTGCAAAATGCCGATCACTCCACAGCCATTCTATCCTTTTGTAAAACTGATTGCTACTAAAGTGCTGGCCACTTTGAGATATACAAATATGACAGAAACCTTAATCCATGTCCTGAAAGAGTTTATATCTGAATACTTTGAATGATTAAAAATATGTGAAAAGAATAGTAATCACTTAATGGTACTGACCTGGAAATTTGGACTTATTTTATCATTTATAGTAACACTGGTCAGTGACCTTGTTAAGTAGAAGAAATATTGTTTTGCAGATCAGGAGATTAAGACCAAGAGGGCAAGTAACTTCTTAACATCACATATTAAAATAGGCAGAATTAGGGCTTGTGAACAGGTTTTCTGACTAGTAGCTTAGTTTTCTTTCTATCATACTATAATGTCTTTCCTTATATATAAGAATGAATAAACTATGTATGCATCTGTTTATTTGTGTTATTCCAAATGCCATGCATGAATCTGAAGGAATTTGACAGAATCGGAGTAACAAAAGGTTTCAGCAATTCTCTTCCTCCCCAACCCGGCCCGGCCACCAGACCTACCATGTGATTGATGCTGGTGAAGGGGGTGTTGTCAGTGATGGTCTCAAAGGGAGACCGGGCCCCATTGCCATCGGTGGGGGCAGCCACTTCCCAGCTGAACTGCACGGACGTCTGGTTGATGCCTGCCTCGCTGCAGCGCTCCTTCATGACGGCATACCTGGGGAAGTGAGGGTCACAGGGTGTGACACAGACCAGTGGGTAGCCCGGAGAGGGGGCCTTCTTGACTCCTTCCTTGGTAACCTCTTCCACGTGGTCGTAGTCAGCAAGGGTGACAACCTGAGAAAGGCAGCAAAGCTTCAGGTTAGGTTGGTTCTTGGGAAGATCGGAGATCCCTTTCCCAGAGACACTCCTGATCACTTAATTTCTAGGGATTCTTTAAAATATAACAGAAGGTTTTATAATCCTTTGCCGGGTACCCTTAAGGGCACTGCATATCTTTAGTGGTGCAGGAAATCCTCCTACTGCCTGAGATAAGAGCTTTATTGTCCTGTTAACTGCATTCCAAGCCGATTCTTATCACGCATGTAAAAAATACTTTCATTTTCCTGCACATGGAACCAAAGCTATATTGTGACTGGCAGTTGCTAGCTTAAAGTTGTATTAAAATGTTATCCGTACATAGTAGCACACCCGGTATAATAAGAGTAAACAAAGGTAATGCATTTCTTCCATGGCCAAACAAGAAACACAATTTGAAATAATCTCCTGTTTTAAAATGTAAGAGAGTAGTTAAGGGAGGTTAGAAGGCTTGTTCTGACTGCACTATTAGGTGTTAAATAACCCCTGGTGATCTCAGGCATTTTCCTCTTAAATGTAAAGTCTGTACATTCATTCTGTTCATCCTGAATTGGGAAGCACAGTAGCACATTTCTACATATACTTAACTCTCTTTGTGGGGTGAATATGTTGGATAATAGATTGGGAGTTCTACTTTCTTATCTTCCAGGTCCTACCAGAGCAAAATGTCTTTATCAAGCTAAGCTACCTACATGATTTGGTCTTACTCTTACGTCAGAACAAGGCTTCTCACCCTTGGCCCTATTAATATTTGTGCCAAATAATTCTTTTTGTTGTTCTGTGCATTGTAGGTATTTAGCAGCATCCCTGGCTTCTACCCACTGGATGCTAACTGTGACAGCCAAAAATGTCTCTGGACATTGCCAAATGTCCTCTGGAGGGAGAGAATGGTTGGCTAGATTCTTCTGGTTGAGAACCGTTGTTAGAAGAACAAAGAAGTAGCTCACCAGAAGTCCCACTTCTCTCAAGTTCTCATCTGCTATTCACTAAGACATAAAAGCAGCAATCCTAGGTGTCAAGCAACTCACAATAGGTGGCGCTGGCAATATGAGACTTCCTGCTGCCTCCTGATCTAGAATTGTCACGGTGGCAGTAGTCACATCCCCAAGAACTGCTTCCACTGGGTCATCGGGGCCAAGGACTAGAGAGAAGGATTCATGCCATTCCCGGTCTTCATTGGACAGAATCTCCACTTTAAAAAAGATGTGATCCACACCTTCACCAAGGACAGAACAAAAAGAGAGCAAAAATCTTATTAGTAGACATATCTAAGAGAGCACAGGCTGGCACTGCTGAGATGTCAAGTTAAAATATAACCTTTCCTTACAGAAGTTTTCTAGATATGCAGTGACTTCTAATCACTTTAGCCCCATCCTAAGTGAGGAATCTGTTTGACAGACCAAATTCCACCTGTGGTAGAGGCTCTGTCCTAGAGATTACTATTCAGCACCATATGAGGATTAATGGCCCCTGCCTGACACACTGGCTGGCAGTAATAAAAATCTATGATCCAAAATATGCTTCATCCTGGTTACAAGTTTTTTTTTTGCTTAATTTTCTTTTCCCATTTACACTTAAGCATGAGCTTCTGTGTGGCTGTGAGTACTTGCATACTCTTCTAAATTGCCTCCTAAGAAGCAGTAGGGGCCAGGTCCGTCTCCACAAAAAGATCACACTGTGGAGGTTTAGCACCTGGAATAGTGCTATAAACCCTTCCTTTGCTGTAAAATGATTCTTTGAGTATACAAACATCCCTGATCATAAGTAAGGACCTTTCTTCCTCTCCTAGAGACATCAGGACCAGCTTGCTTCCAGATCTATCTTTCCTCCAGATCCCTAAGGATAAAAGAGGGGTCCTTCTGCAAAAGTGGAAGAAGAGCTCTTCTTTTCCAGCAAGCACCAACTAGACACACATGGGATGGAGCTGGAAGCCCATTAAGGCTCCAGTGAGCAGAAGAGATACACAGGGACCCATGACCACCAGCTGCCACCATTTCTGAGTCACCCTTTCCATACACTTGCTAGGACATCTTTGAAAGTCCTAATACTGCTATTCACCTCTGGCTACACTAAAAATGATGCCAGGATCTATACCAGCTTTTCACTTTACACTGCTCCAGAAAGTTCTAAGGAAAAAAACTAGCATACAATTCAACCCTTTACTTGGTCCATTCTCCTCATCAAAACTTCAGACAGGGAGATCCAACATGGCGGCGGGCGTGGAGAGATCAAGTCTCTGACCTCTTCAGCTGCGTGGGCATAGGGAGTCGTAAACCGTCTAAATGCTGTTTGCTCGGGATCACTAGGCAATGCTGAGCTGACGTGGATCTGGGGCAAACAGTCTGGGCCTCTCAGAACACACACTGAGCCCGGATTGGCTGAATTCAAGCTCCCGTTCGCCTGCTTTTCGCAGACAAACTGCTATGACTCAGCACTAAACGATCCGGCTGAAATAACTGGTCAGCCCTTCTGAACCTACAGAGGTTAATGCCAACCGAGCCTTCATAGGCAGTGGCAACAGGATTGAAACGGGGCTTGGGAGAGCCAGTCAGGACCCCCCGTTGCATTGGTCACCCGGCAAAGGGAACGAACTGTCGCCATTTGCATGGGATACAACCATGGCAGAGAACTGACGTCACCAGAATGTGGCGGAGGAGATAACTTCATTGAAACCAGCGGCGACAGGTGTGTAACCCCCTAGCCTTCCCTCTCCACACAGCTGGAAAACCTTAAGGGCCCCTCCCATCTCTCCCGTGAGCGCGATAGCCAGACCAAGGGTATCAGGAGTGGCGCGGGACCTGCAGCGTGGAACTCACGGCTACCGCTCCCACCAGTGCTGACAGCTGAGGTCTCTTGCACCAGCTACCGGGGGCGTGGCTACCGGAGGGCAAGCAAAATTCGCTGAGGGTTCTCAGCCCCAAGCTCTACAAACTTAGGGTCTGAGGGAATGGCAAACAGGGAGAGTGTGCCCAGTCGTTCATGAAAATAGGGCTCCCAGGAGCAGCAGACCTGGCGTATAGCCAGTATTGTGGTGAGCATCACCAGTGAGCGGGGCCTGGCTTGAGGAAAAGTGGGGAAGTGACTAGACACAAGAGAAGGCCCTAGGCACTCAGGATTGGAGACCCGCCCAGTCTGGGAGGAAGAGCTGCTGCACAGTGATTGGTTCCTGCGTATTGAGAGGAGAAGCTTGGCCCAGTGGGCATAGCTCCACCTACTGGAAGAGAAGTTAATCAAACTCTAAGACTGCATTTATTAGTTTTTTTTAATTTGGGTTTTTTTTTATTTTCATTTTTTTGTTGTTTTTTAAATTTTTTAAAATTTTTTTATTATTTTTTTAATTTTAATTTTTTAAAAATTTTTTTTCTTTTTTTACTTTCTATTTTTTTTCTTTTGTCTTTTCATTTCCCTTATTCCCTCTTCCTTGAATTCTACCTGCTTACTCTCATTCTCTTTAGTGACTTCTTCCCTTCCCTTCTAATACCTTTCCTCCCAAGCATCAAATAAATTTATAGGAGTAAACAGTAACTAAGCAGTCAAACAGAACAAGAAGTAACATGAGCAGCATGAAAAAGCAAGGAAGAAAAGGAGTACAAACAATGAAGGACAGCCTAAATATTCAGGAGGACCTAGAGTCATCAGAAAAATGGTCAAATAAAGAACTCAAGGAATACCTTAGACAGATGGAATGGAACCTTAAAGAGGATATCAGACAGCAAATTCAAACAGTGAAAGAACACATTGAGAATGAATTACATAAACAGATAAAAGAAGAAATTAAGCATCTTTATCAGGAGATAGAGATTATAAAAAAAATCAAACAATAATTAAAGAAATGAAGGAAACTATAAACCAAATTAAAACCTCAAATGAGAGTATCACTAACAGAGTGGAGCAAGTTGAAACCAGAACGTCAGATAATGAAGACAAAAATATATCATCTTGAAAAGAGTCTAGCCAACTCAGAAAGGCTGGTAAAAAATCACGAGAAAAACATCCAAGAGATATGGGATAACATAAAAAAACCAAACTTAAGAGTCATCGGGATAGAGGAAGGTATAGAGGGTCAAACCAAGGGAATGAGCAACCTGCTGAATGAAATAATTATAGAAAACTTTCCAGAAATAAAAAAGGAAACAGATATACAAATTGTAAATGCATACAGGACACCGAGCATACGAAATCACAGTAGACCAATGCCAAGACACATTGTTATGAAGATATCCAATATACAGAACAAAGCGAAAATATTAAAAGCTACAAGAGAAAGGAGGCAGATTACATTCAGGGGTAAACCAATAAGATTAACAACAGATTTTTCATCATAGATGCTGAAAGCGAGAAGATCCTGGAACAACGTATTTCAAACACTGAAAGACAATGGATGCCAACCAAGAATTTTGTATCCAGCAAAATTAAGCTTCAGGTACGACAACGAAATAAAAATCTTTCATGATAGACAAAAGTTAAAAGAATTTGCATCCAGAAAACCAGCATTGCAAAGCATCTTGAGCAAAACACTACACGAGGAAGAAATGAAAAACAATAACCAAAGCCATCAGTGGGAAGTGCCTCAGTAAAGACAGAGGGCAGGGGGAAAGCTAATCATGGTGAAACAAACTAAATTAAAAAAAAAAGATAAATAATCAAACATGGCTGGAAGTACAAACCATATATCAATAGTAACTCTCAACGTCAATGACTTAAACTCTCCAATAAAGCTACATAGGCTGGTAACATGGATTAAAAAAACAAATCCAACAATATGCTGCCTCCAGGAGACTCATCTGATTGGAAAAGACATACAGAGGCTGAAAGTGAAAGGTTGGGAAAAAAATATACCACGCACACGGTCCTCGTAAGCAAGCAGGGGTGGCCATCCTCATATCGAATAAAATTGACTTCAAGACTAAGTTAATCAAAAGGGATAAGGAAGGACATTATATACTGTTAAAAGGAAGCATTCACCAACAAGACATAACAATTATCAATATTTATGCACCAAATAATGGTGTTGTGACGTTCATAAAACAAAATCTCCTCAAGTTCAAGAATCAAATAGACCACAACACAATAATTATGGGAGACTTCAACACACCTCTCTCACCATTGGACAGATCCTCCAAACAAAAGTTGAATAAAGAAACTATAGAACTCAATATCACAATCAATAACCTAGACTTAACTGACATATATAGAATACATCAACCATCATCAAATGGATATACTTTTTTCTCAGCAGCACATGGATCCTTCTCAAAAATAGACCATATATTATGCCATAGGGCAACCCTCAGTAAATATAAAGGGGTGGAGATAATACCATGCATTTTATCTGATCATAATGGAATGAAACTGGAAATCAATGATAAAAGAAGGAAGGAAAAATCCTTCATCACATGGAAAATAAACAATATGTTACTGAATGATCAATGGGTTACAGAAGACATAAAGGAGGAAATCAAAAAATTCTTAGAGATAAATGAAAATACAGACACAACATATCGGAATCTATGGGACACAATGAAAGCAGTTTTAAGAGGGAAATTCATCGCCTGGTGGTCATTCCTCAAAAAAAGAAAAAAACAACAAATAAATGAGCTCACACTTCATCTCAAAGCCCTAGAAAAGGAAGAGCAAAACAACAGCAAATGTAGCAGAAGGCAAGAAATAATCAAAATCAGAGCAGAAATCAACGAAATGGAAACAAAAGAAACTATTGAAAAAATTGACAAAACTAAAAGTTGGTTCTTCAAAAAAATAAATAAGATTGACAGACCCTTAGCCATGCTAACACAGAAGAGAGAGAACTCAAATTACTAACATACGGGATGAAAAAGGCAACATCACAACAGATACTACAGAAATACAGAAGATAATTAGGAATTATTTTGAAAACCTATATTCCATAAAATAGAAGATAGTGAAGACATCGATAAATTTCTTAAGACATATGATTTGCCCAGACTGAGTCAGGAGGGTACACACAATTTGAACAGACCAATATCAATGGATGAAATTGAAGAAGCAATCAAAAGACTACCAACCAAGAAAAGCCCAGGACCGGATGGGTATACAGCGGAGAAAAAGTTGGCTCCGATCTACATATTGTGGGGTCGGGCTCAAAATTCCTTAATAGGACACCCATAGCCCAAGAGTTAATAACAAGAATCAACAAATGGGACTTTCTTAAACTGAAAAGTTTTTTCTCAGCAAGAGAAACAATAAGAGAGGTAAATAGGGAGCCTACATCATGGGAACAAATTTTTACTCCTCACACTTCAGATAGAGCCCTGATATCCAGAGTATACAAAGAACTCAAAAAATTAAACAATAAGATAACAAATAACCCAATCAACAAATGGGCCAAGGACCTGAACAGACACTTCTCAGAGGAGGACATACAATCAATCAACAAGTACATGAAAAAATGCTCACCATCTCTAGCAGTCAGAGAAATGCAAATCAAAACCACCCTAAGATACCATCTCACTCCAGTAAGATTGGCAGTCATTATGAAGTCAAACAACAAGTGCTGGCGAGGATGTGGGGAAAAGGGTACACTTGTACATTGCTGGTGGGACTGCAAATTGATGCAGTCAATTTGGAAAGCAGTATGGAGATTCCTGGGAAAGGTGGGAATGGAACCACCATTTGACCCAGCTATTGCCCTTCTCAGACTATTCCCTGAAGACCTTAAAAGAGTGTACTACAGGGATACTGCCACATCAATGTT